>NC_137798.1:73470634-74070634 GCF_963383645.1 Muscardinus avellanarius
ATTTCCGCAGCCCTGGAGATCATCAGAGGCACTCAAGAGTCCCGTGCTGGGGTAGGGAAACCCCGCCCTTGAGGTCTTTGGCTTGAGAGATTCCCCTGGGTCCGGCCCCACAGAGGCGCGGCCCCCTGTGGTCCCAGTGGGACAAGTGAATAAAGAAGTTAGATGCATCAAAGCAAGATTTCTTCAAAAAGTCCAAATCACATCCAGGTTCCTCTTGAGACCATGAGTAGGCGAAGGGGATCTTCAGCTGCTTCCTCTTTCAACAGAAAGGGGAATGGCTGAGGGCCTGAGGGGGTGGCGGGTTAAGGCTAGAGATGGAGGGGGTGTGGTGGTGCATGTGTGTAATCTCAGTTCTTGAGAGGGGAGACAGGAGGATAGCATGACCAGCCTCAGCAAATTATGAAGCAGGCCCTCGGCAACTTAGTAAAACACTGTTTCAAAATTAAAAAGTTTAGCCGGGCGTGGTGGCGCACGCTTGTAATCCCCGCGCTTGGGAGGCAGAGACAGGAGGATGGCGCAGGTTCGAAGCCAGCCGCGCGCGCTGGCTTAGGAGACCCTGTTTCCAAATGTAAAAATAGGTCTGGGAGTGTAGCCCGGAGGTAGAAGGGCTTCCAGGAACCCCAGTACCACCAAAAAAAAAAAGTTTAAAAGTAGGGCTGAGGGTTTAACTCAAAGGTAGAATGTCCCTAGGTTCAATCTCAGTGCCAAAAAAAAAGGGGGGGGGGGGCATGGTTAGGAATCCAAGCTCTCTGGGGCCCAATACTGTCCAAACTGCCTCCTCCCCAGGGAGCCCATGCTCACTGAGAAATCCAACTCCTCTGTAGCCCCCAACCTTGACCACCCAACTGATCTGGCCCTCTCCTGCCCTCCTCTCCCTGCCAATACCCAGATAGCTAACCCTCTCTCCTGGGGTCCCCTTTCTCTTCCACCTCCTTTCTCCTCAGGCCTCCACAGTCTGAATCCATCTTCCTCTAAAGGGGCTCCCGTCAAGGATGTCACTGAGATGCTGCTCCCCAGACAGGGGCCCTTAGGTCCAACCTGGCCCAACACTTGCATCACTTACGAGTCAGGTTATTTTTCTCCTCTGGTCTCAGTTTCCTCATCTATAAAATAGGCATAATAATGGGCCCTGTCTTGTAGGGTGACTGTGAAGATTAAATGAGGTAATGTTGGGTAAGAGCCTGGCAAAATGCCTTCCCCGTGTGGTCTATCATGTGAGGAAGGCGAGTTTGAAGTCCTGTATCCTGAGCCCTCGGGGCCAGAGATCAGAATCTTCCTTATTTTAGGGCACAGTGGTGCATAGACCATCTTCGGCACACATTCCCCCATGGGGGTGGGTCTTACAATCAATACGCACTCATGACACAGTAGACAACACCCACGTGGGGTGGGGGGGCAGGTGCTCAAGTGCAGGCCACAAAGTCCCTCTTCAGTCCAGGTTGCATTTTTCTGACAAATGAGATTTGGCTACAAATTGATTGGGGAGGAGGCTGCAGAGGGGAGGAAGGAAGAAAAGAAGGGAGGAAGGGGAAAACTTTTTCTGAGACCTTTTGATTTCAGACTCATTGAGGGTTGAGAGTTTGTGTTAGTATTATCTGTATTTACACACTTAGGTTTTTTTCTGCTGCCTAGAACACAGTATTTGCTCCACAACTTTCTTTTTTTTTTTATTGTGAATGATACTTTTAATCATAGTTGTTTACAACTGAAACTCTGGGAATTCAAAGTTAACATCCTTGCCAGTGAGCTTCTTATAAACACCAGAAACCATTTCAACCTTGTGACCCGCGTTGTTCTGCCATACCTTGTCCAGATGCACCTTGAAGAGCCGGCTGCGTCCAGCTTCACTCAGATCCTCTTGCCCACGTCCTCACTCGGGAACACAAGGTCCTCGAGGACGGCGTCGTGCACGATGGTCAGCGTGCAGCCTCCGGGACACTTTTGCTTGTTTATCATACAGCTTTTTCGAGGTGGCTTAGGCAGAATTCTCCTCTGAGCAATAAAGACCAGGTGCGTCCCACCGAATTTCTTTTCCAATTCACATACTAGGCGGACTTGAATTTCTGGAAAGACTTCAGTTGAGGAGTGGGAACAAAAATTATGATAGCTTTCCGACCACTGCCAGCTTCAATTTCCATGGCGGCCGTGATGTTGAGCTCCTGCAGCTGCACCTTGAGGTCTGAGTTCAGCTCCAGCTCCAGCAGCACCTGTGAGATGCCCGACTCAAACTCATCCAGCTTCTCGCCTTTAGGATCTTGGCGCTTGAGCTGAACATGGCTGGTCCTTGCAGAGTGCCGGTTTAGGAACATCCACCACCCTCTCTTAGGAAGCCCTGACTGCAGAAGTCTTCCCGTCTACCTTGCCCCATCTCACTCTCTCCACTGGGGACAACAAATCCGAGATCATAGCCCCAAGTACCTCAGCCAGTGGATGAAGGCAAGACTAACATTTTCTACTCTTCCAGACTTTTTAGTAGCAAACCCCAAGCTGAGTATACACTAGGTTCTTAAGCCATGCCTCCTGAAGCAGCTCTGCTAGACATGCTAGGATTTTCCTAATCTTGACTCCCTTGAGGCTGGGAGAGCCCAGATGGCATAAGGAAGCACGTGGCTTCTGGACTCGCCCAGCGTTGTCAACCTGCTCAGACACCTCACTGTGTCCATGTGTGTGTGTGTGTCTTCTTGTCTCTAGGGCTCAATTTTGCATCTATGAAATGAACGCAGTAACCCACTTTGCAGGGTTTTCCCCATAAGAAGTCGTGTGTGTAAAGTGCCTAGCTCCGCGCCTGGCGTTCCCTGGGGAGGCAGAGGATAGCCCTTGCTTCACAGTGTCATTGTGAGACTTGTATCAATGAAAGCTCACAGGGGGGGAAGAAAGACTCCAGCAGGTTGTGAGTGCTCAGTACATCTTGTTTGTACCATCTTGAAAATGATACTTTTGCTTCCTTTCTTTCTTGAGACAAACTATATGTTACATCAAATTTACTCTTTGTCCGTTTTAAGTATTCAGTGTCCTTAAATAGTTCACACAGTGGTACATCCTTTACCACCATCTGCCTCCAGAACTTTTTCATCTTCCCAGAATGAAACACTATTTCCATTTAAAGAACTCTCTATTCCTCTTTCCCTGGTCCCTGGTGACCCCAACGTACTTTCTGTCTCTATGACTTAGACTATTCGAGATATTTCATATAATTGGAATCATACAGTCTGTCCCTTGTGACTGGCTAATTTTGCTTAACATTCTGCCCTCAGGGCTCATCCCCATTGTAGTGCGTATCAGGATTTCCTTCTTTTTTTTTAAGGCTGAATAATATTCTGTTGTACATATGGCATTCCATTATTCATTCATCTGTTGATGTATAATTGAGTCGCTTACACCTTTTGTCTATTGTGAATAATGCTACTGTGAACATGGGTGTACAAATACCCATCCCAGTGCCCCGGGTCAGTGGATGTGGTGGTGCACACCTGTAATCCCAGTACTTGAGAGGCTCACAATTACAGATTTATAGGTTTAAGATCAGCCTCAGCAATTTAGACTCTCAGCAACCGAGCACGACCCTGTTTCAAAACAAAAATATCTTGGGGGTGTCGTTTGGAGATAGAATGCTCCTGGGTTCAAATCTCCGGTACCAAAAGAAAAAAGAAAAAAAGTCCCTGTGTCAATTCTTAGGGGTACATATCTATGAGAGGAATTGCTAAATCACCTGATAATTCTGTTTGTTTGAGGAATTACATTATTTTCTCCAGCAGCTTCAAAAGCATTGTAGGTGTTATTTCTTTACCTATTCATTCGTTTAACAAATAGTTAAGGAGTATACATGCACACAGGCATCGCACTGGGTTCTGGGGACGCATGTGGAGGTCCAGTCCCAAGCACACCCTGGGCCCTCAGACACCAAGCAAGTTTCAAATGCACATCTTGGGCTTCTCCTCCCCTGGTCCTCCCATTGATCCCAGGGCGTCTGCCCCATTCAACTTGCCACACTGATAACTCCTCTGTATCCAAACAACGGGTTCTACCTCAGCATCATTTGGGAAGACGGTTCACAGCCGTCTCTCCATCGCAGTCCTAAGACTTCTGGCCACATCTACAGGCATAGAGAAGTCCCTTCCCAGACTCCCTTCAAGCAGGCTCTACCCCTGAGGTTTTCTTTGAATCAAATCACCTTCTGTGAAGCTTCTCTGAAGCTCTGTGCTATTATTAAATTATTTCTTGCTAATCAGGGTTCTCTCTCTCTCTCTCTCTCTCTCTCTCTCTCACTGTGTGTGTTTGTGTGTGTGTGGTACTAGGGATGGAACCCAAGGGCCTTCTACCTCCGAGCTACAGCCCCAGCCCTACTTTTTATTCTTTATTTGGAAACAGGGTCTCACTAAGTTGCGGAGAGCATCACTAAGTAGCTGTGGCTGGCTGCGAACCTGTGATCCTCCTGTCTCAGCCTCCCAAGTACTGGGACTACAAGTGTATACCACCATGCCCTGCTGCTAACCAGGATTTTCAACACTCTCACTTCACTGGTCTTCGTGACTATGGGCTTGCTGGGAGAATTCCATAGTGACCTTCACATACCCTTTACCTTTCATTCATGGCTCCACCTCAACACCTCACAGGCTGTCCTGGCTTCCCTGCTGGGCCTAACCTCCCTTGAAATGGATCAAAAGTTGATTTTTTTTTTTTTTTTTTTTTTTGGTGGTACTGGGGTTCCTGGAAGCCCTTCTACCTCCGGGCTACACTCCCAGACCTATTTTTACATTCTTATTTGGAAACAGGGTCTCCTAAGCCAGCACGCCCAGCTGGCTTTGAACCTGCGTGATCCTCCTGTCTCTGCCTCCCAAGCGCGGGGATTACAAGCGTGCGCCGCCACGCCCAGCAAAAGTTGAATTTTATATCAGAAAATATGAGCCAGGTGTGGTGGCACACACTTGTAATCCCATCGCGGTCCAAGGACAGCCTCAGCTACTGCTTAGTGAGGCCCTTTGCAACTCATTGAGACTCTATTTCAAAAAATAAAGGATTAAAAAAAAAAATAGGGCTGGGGCTGTAGCTTGGAGGTAGAAGGCCCTTAGGTGTCACTTGGAGGTAGAATACCCCCGGGTTCTATCCCCAGTACCGGAAGAAAAAAAAAATGAAACCCAAGTTGCCTTTCCACCCTGGAACTTCAGGTACGCTCTATTTTACAAAATCAATTGCTGCTAACAAATTTTTCTCTGGGAATCCTTACCTATCATGGAATACTACTGTCCGTTGGAAGATGAGTCTGAAAGTAAATAAGATCACAGAAGGCCTCCCCGGGACCTGCGGATCCCGTTCCACGGTGGTCCCTGGGATCCAGGCCCTTCCCCCTTGCGCTCTCCCGGCCCCTTCTGCAGGAGTCTTCAGCAGGAGAAGCTTAGCCCCTCAGAAGTGGACACTGCGCCACCCTCCTGCAAGGTGAGCGGCCTGCCCCTCCCCTGTGCTTGGAGAACCTTTCCTGAGGGGCTGCTCACTGAGTCCACCTCTTAAGAGGATGTGTGCCTGCACAGTTAGTGGGCAGATTTCCCTCCGAAGGCCCCTGAAGGTCTCCAGCTTACATCAGATCTCAGGGGTTCCTAAATCCTAGCTTTCTGGGACAACGGGGAGCTTCTGTTTTTTCTCGCCATCTCACCTCCCTCCAGTTCTCACAACTTCCTCCTGGGCCCCCAGACCCAAAACCGTTGGGAATTCATGCTCAGCCAACCTGAAACATTAACATACCTAAACCCTAAATTTACATTTTATTACCTTGTAGGAAAACAATTTACAATACAACCTACAATAAATTGGGGAAGGGCTAGACGCTTGCTTTTGAGGGAGGGGAAAGATATATCTACCTACGTGTTATTTTTAAACCTTTTTTTTTTTTTTAATGAGAAAGTGGTTAATGAAGTAACCAGGACTGTGGTATGCTGGTTGTCTTATACCACTGATGTTTCTGCCTCATTTACCCAATTCTTTTTGGGTAACCAGAGAAATTTTTCCCTAATGGGGAATCCCCTGGTTTTGCATTCAAAGCTCTCCAAATGTAGTTCCTCTCCCCTTTTTGTTTGTGAATTTATCTGTCAAACACAGCCAGGCCGAGAAGATGCTGGGGTAAAACAGGCAGTGCCTACCATGGCCTACACATTTCTTAAGTTTAAACCTTAAGAAAGAGTAAATCATGAAGCTGCGATCCTCTTGTCTCAGCCTCCCAAGTACAGGGATTGTAAGCATGCACCACAGTGCCTTGCAGCTTACTGAAGATCTCAGCAACTTAGTTTCAAAATAAAAAATAGAGCTGGGGATGTAGCTCAGAGGTAGAATGCCTTTATGTGAATTCAATCTGCAATCTCTATCTCTGGGGGGGGGGGGGGGGATATCACACCAGGACCCTGATCAGCAATTTTGTACATCAGAAATTCTGTAAGGTATGTTTTACATTAACTTGTTGGAATTCACTTCACAGGAAACTTGTTTGTTGAATGAGTAGATACTAAGTCCATTCTGTTCCTCAAAGGCTCGCCCTCCTAAGAAGCAAGAGCCTTTGAGAAAGATCTCCTTAGTTGCTGCAGCTGACCCTCCTCCCTCTCAGCTCACAGGACACAGCAGAACCCTCCTCTCAGCCACTGGCCTCAGCAAAAGCTGTTGACCCCCAAGGGACAGTCGCCCTTCGGCCCTGGCAGTGTCCAGAGGACAATGTTCCTATTGGCTCTGCTAAGAACTCAGAGAAGACAAGGAGGAAATCCAACCAGTAGACTCTGAGGAAGACGCTGTTCAAAGACCTGCCACAAAAAAAGACCCACAGAGAGGCCCTGCGCACGGGGATGCCGTGGCTCCCTGCCCTGTGGGCCTCAGGCCTGCTGCACCTTGGATTTTACCCACCCCACCCCCGGGTGCAGCCCAAGTCTTCACTGTGGGCTAGGTGCACGCTCGGCCTGACCGGTGCCCCCTTTCTCCACAGAGGTGCTCCTGTCCGTGCACAACGTGGTTTCTGACTCCCAGCCTAGAGAGCAAATGCCAGCCCTTGGAACTGGATCCCCTTCAGCTAGCACCCCAGTTTTCTTTTTCCTTTTAGAGTTAAATTCTTGTAAAGCTGGGCATGGTGACGCATGCCTGTAATCCCAGTACTTGGGAGGCTGAGACAGGAGGATCACAGGCTTAAGGCCAGCCTCAGCTACTTCGCCAGACCCTATTTCAAAATAAAAATAAAGTATGGCTAGGTGTGTAGTGTGGTAGCATGAAGGTAGAATGCCCCTGGGTTCAATCTCCAGTACTAAATAGAGTTAGATTCCTCAAAAGAATTATACATGGCTAATCATTAGTTCTCTGTTTCCAGTTTTTTGTTTGTTTGGTTGTTTTTTTTTTTTTTTTGGGGGGGGGATACTGGGGTTCCTGGAAGCCCTTCTACCTCCGGGCTATACTCCCAGACCTATTTTTACATTTTCATTTTGGAAACAGGGTCTCCTAAGCCAGCACGCACGGCTGACTTCGAACCTGCGCGATCCTCCTGTCTCTGCCTCCCAAGCGCGGGGATTACAAGCGTGCGCCACCACGCCCGGCTTCCAGTTTTATTTTGAAGCCCCTTATAAATGGGCTTTGCTCCCACCACTTCTTTGTCAAGGGTCATGATGAAACCTATTCATCAGTTTTCAGCTGTCTTCATCCTTTTTTTGGGGGGGGCGGTGTTGGGAATGGAAGCCAGTGACATTCTACCTACACTCCCAGCCCTTTTTATTTGGAAATATGGTCTCACTATGTTGCTAAGGCTGGCTTTAAACCTCCAATCCTCCTATCTCAGCCTCCCAAGAACTGGGATTACAGGTGTGTGCCGCCGACCCTGCTTGTCCTCATCCTCTTGACATACTGGCAGCATCTGCCAGTGGTCAGTCCTTCCCTCAACGAGCACAACCTACTGCTATTTCCCAACACCAACCCCCGCCCCTGCCTTCCTCACTACTGTTTCCAGTCTACTTGACGGTTACCCCCCACACCCCCCCCACACTGGGGACTGAACCCAGGGCCTGTGAGTACTGGGCAGGTGATCTAGCACCATCAGGCAGCTCACCAGACATTAGCAGATGGGCTTGGCTGGGATGGACCCGAATTTTAGCTGCAGACACTCGCTCCCTCACCTTGATGCCCTCCCGTGGGAAGGGGCGCAGAAACTTCACGGGGTCACCAAGGTGCTGTGTGCAAAGGACAGTTGATCGCTCCAGATGTAATATGTATAAAGTGTCCAGAGAGACATAAAACCCAACACAGGGAACGTCCAATGCCGCTTCCCCTGCCCCAGGAGTGGACTGCCCCCAGACCCGGCTCTGGAGCACACCCCCCTCCCCGGGTGCCTTTCCATTCCCAGGAATGGCCAGCTTCAGGCACTTTCCCCTGGAGCACGGCCCTTCCCTCTTCCAGGCCTTCTTTCCTATACGGTGCCTTTGCTTCTCTTAATAAACCTCCTGTATTCCCTGTGCACTTTCTGTTTGAGTGCCTCCCAAGCAGATAAGCAAGGACTGAGGCTGTGCGGACTGGTTTCAAAGTCTCCCACCTGATATATATTACAACCAAGCTACTTTTCCAGTCCAAGCAGGATCATCCCAGGTCTCCAAGCAGGGCCTCTCCTTTATCTGACTGTTCTCGCTCCCTGGAGGAAGGTCGCCGTCTTTAAATACCACCCACAGGCTGTTGAGGATGCTAGTCGTACCTAGCTAGAGGTTTGGCATTGGTGCTTATAGAGCAGGAAAATCAACTGTGGCTGGTAAGTGTATTAAATAGGCACTCTTCACCCCCTTCACCAGGCCAACTTCACCTCGGCCTTTAGGCCTAGTCACAAGTGTGACTTCTAAGGGTTTTTTTTGTTTGTTTGTTTGGTTTTTTTTTTCGGATGAGGGGAGAGGGTAGATACTGTGGATTACACCCAGAGGCATATTACCTCCAAGCTACACCCCCAATCCTATTTTTTTTTATTTTGAAACAGGGTCTCGCTAAGTTGCCGAGGATCTTACCAGGTAGCTGAGGCTGTCCTCCAACCTGTGATCCTCCTGTCTCAGCCTCCCAAATACTGGATTACAAGCATGCACCACCACGCGCGGCTAGCGATGTCTAGGTTTCTGCTGCACCACTCCTTGGCCAGTCAGCCACATCCATAGAACTGGTCACTGCATACCTCAGAGGCCAGGGACCTGTAGACAGAGCCCCTTGCTTTAAGGAAGCTCCTACAGAACAGGGACCTGCTTGCCTGCATTCCTGCCTCCTCGGCACACAGCCCACAGTGACAGAGGAGAGGTGAGGCCTCCAGGGAACGTCGCTAGATGAATGAACAAGGGAGCCATGAATGGATGGGCTTTGCCGTGGCCTCCGTGACCCCAGGGGCCTGGCGAAGGGTGTGGGCCTCCAGCGAGGAAGGAGCTGCCCACGGATCTTGGTTACTGGAGAGACAGGGCCACGGGGAGGTGACGAAACTCACATCACCCGCGACTACCACAAAGGCCTCTTTGTCCCTCTGGGCCTGCTCCTGTGCCCCATGATAAGGCTTTATCCCGCAGCAATGATTGCTGCACCGGGGACGCCTGACATTCCGTGGCTAGACAAGGCACCAAGCTAAGCTACAAGGTGTGGGATCCGCCTGACACTGAGTGCCGGCCGGGGTCCCTGTGACAGGCCACCTCTGGCAAGCCTGAGGCCACGGAGGCCGCCATCAAGGCGAGCCAGGTCTGCAGCCAGGCGACCTGGTTGGAATCCCGGCCCCATTCCTTGTCACCTGGGTGATGGGGAAGAAATAAATGCAACCCTCTGGCTCTTCTGTGATAAAATGGTAATACTTCTGGTGATGTTGGGAAGGTACGGTGAGGGCCTGTGCTTAGCTCATGTTGCAAATGCAAGTTTGGACTTCCCTCCCTTTCAGTCCATACCATAGGGAATGAAATGGGAGAAATTAAGACGCTCCAAGAGGGAGTCAGGCTTTTGCCTTTTGGCCCAGTGTGAAATATATGTATATATTTGACCGGGTAGGGTGAATACGAACATGATTCAATTCGACTCAATTCAAAACTATTTGGAGTTATATACACTATTGAGAGTTAGATGTACCTACATATATATTGTTTGTTTGGTTGGTTGGTTGGTTGGTTGGTACTGGGAATTGAATCCAGAGGCATTCTAACTGTGAGCTATACCCCTAATGCTTTTTTTAAATTAATTTTGAAACAGAGTCTCACTAAGTTGCTGGGGCTGTCCTGAACCTTCAGTCCCAAGTACCAGGATTACTTCTTTATATTTACTGTGGGCACATGTGTGCGCTACAGCCTAAGGAGATGGTGAAATTCCAACCAACCTCTTTCTTCTTGTTTTTCTAGAGCTTTGTAAAAAAAAACAATAAATAAGTTCTTAAACTCCTTAAAGCCCTGCTCTGTTAGTCATGATTCTGACAGGAAACACTTCTAATGAGGGGAGAAAATCAATACTGGTTGAATACCAACACTGCTGAGTAACTTTGCATGTTTCATTTTGTCTCGGTGTTTTAAGATGTCACTATTCTCTGTTGCCAAGGTTAGCCTCTAACTCCTGGGGTCAATCTATCCTCCCGGGTCAGCCTCCCGAGTAGCTGCGACTCTAAGTATGTCCCACCATACCCAGGTTCCTTTACATGTTTTCTGAAGAAATCCTCTCCACCAACCCATAACATAGGTATTCTGAACATATCACTGAAATGAAGCCCCATCTCTAGAGTCCCAGTAGGCCAGGTCTCCACAAAGGACCAGAAAGTCCAAGTCTCAAAGCCACTTAGCCTGTGATGGTTTAGGGGCGGGGAAGACACTGGCGGACCTTCAGAAGTCCTCAGCCCCAAGGATATGGCACAGGTCTGCTTTGTGATTCAAAGACAAAACACTATGGAGTCACAGAATGCAAAGCATCCACGCTGAAGCTACAGTGGCTTCTTTCTAAAAAAATTCTAAACACAAAATTCATGATACTGGCAGAGACAGTGGTAATCCCAGTACTTGTGACGCTGAGAAAGAAGGATCACAGGTTCATAAGGCGCTCAACAAGTTAGTGAGGTCTGTTACAAAATAAAAAATAAAATGGGCTGGGCTTGTTGGTACACACTTGCAATCCCAGTACTTAAGAGGCTGAGACAGGAGGATCGCAGGTTTGAATACAGCTTCAGCAAGTAGTAAGACTCTCATCAACTTACTGAGACCCTGTTTCCAAATAAATTTTTAAAAATCAGGCTGGGGGTATAGCTGGAAGGTAGAATGCCTCTGGGTTCAATCCCCAATACAATCAATCAATCAATCAATCAATCAATCCACACATCCATACATACACATATCCATACATACATAATAAAAGAGGCTGGGGGTATAACTCAGAGGTAGAATACCCCTGGGTTCAATCCCCAGTAACACACACACACACACACACACACACACACACACACCTGGATAACTTTATCAAAGCTGTATTGCTTGTTGCTTCGGGGCCTCTGCTTTGCTGGCATCCACATGAGGCCACTGACTGGCCCCCTGGGTCAGACAGCAGAGGAGGGGGGGCAATGAGCTTAGGCAAGGCCGGGTCTGACAAGGGCCCCCACCCTCCAGGATTTTTTTTGCCTCCAAGCCTTTCATAGAGGCTCGCTTTTTAAGCACTATCTTCAGGGAGTTTAGTGAGCCAGAAAAACTGATGAGGCCCCGGAGATAACTAAACAGATAACTACAGAACTGCTCCAAGGGTACTAGATGGGATTAGATGCTCAAACCCACCTTTGTGTCTGTTATCCCTCTCACGTGAAAAGCTAGATGTGTAGCTCATCTGTAAGCTGATAGTCACTTCTTTTGTGTGTGTGGAACTGGGGGTGGAACCCAGGGGCATTCTACCTCCAAGCTACACCCCCATCTCTGTATTTTTTTATTCTTTATTTGAAACAGGGTCTCACTGAGTTGCAAAAGGCCTAAGTAGCTGAGGCTGTCCACGAACTGCGATCCTCCTGTCTCAGCCTCCCAAATGCCAGGATTACAAGTGTGTACCACCATGCCTGGTGATAGTCATTGTGTGTGTGTGTGTGTGTGTGTGTGTGTGTGTGTGTGTGTGTGTAGTACTGGGGGTTGAACCCAGGGGCATTCTACCTCCCAGATACACCCTCAGCCCTAGTTTTTATTTTTTATTTTGAAACAGGATCTAAGTTGCAGAGGGTTTCACTAAGTTCTTACTAAGTTGCCGAAGATGGCCACAAACCTGCACTCCTCCTATCTCAGCCTCCTAAGGTCTAGGATTACAAGTATATGCTATCACACCTGGCTTGATAGTCACTTCTTTAAAGAGAAATTTACAAAATCTATCAGAATTTTAAATGCACAAATATCCCCTTTGTTCTGGTTACTTTATGCCTGAAATTTATCCTGTGGAGATCCTTTTACACACGCTCAAATACGAATGAGCAGAGGGATGCCTTGTGGTCATGTTAACCATAGTTTAAAAGCTGGAAGTAACCTACATGTACACTAATGAGAGAATACTTAAATACTGTATGATATATCTATACTATGGAATACAGTATAAGAGTTTTTTAAAAATAAGGTTAAACCAGGCGTGGTGGCGCACGCTTGTAATCCCAGCATTCGGGAGGCTGAGACTGGAGGATCGCAGTTCGCAGACAGCCTCAGCTACTTAGTGAGGCCCTCTGCAACTCAGTGAGACCCTGTTTCAAAATAAAGATTAAAAAATCGGGCTGGGGATATAGCTCAGAGATCAAATGTCCCTGGGTTCCATCCCAAGACTAATAATAATAATGATGATGATGATGTTAAAATCCATGTACATGAACTGACATGGGAAGAAACCAACAAAGTTTTGTTTTTTGGTTTTTGGGTTTTTTTTTGGTTTTTTTTTTTTGTATTAGGGATTGAACCCAGGGGCATTCTACCTCCCTATCCCTTTTTTTTTTTTTTTTTTTTTTTTTTTTTTTTTTTTTTTTTTTTGGTGGTACTGTGGTTCTTGGGAGCCCTTCTACCTCCGGGCTACACTCCCAGACCTTTTTTTTTTTTTTTTTTAAACAGGGTCTCTTAAACCAGTGAGGCTGGCTTCGAACTTGTGCGATCCACCTCCCAAACTCGGGGATTACAAGCATGCACCACCACGCCCAGCATCCCTAGCCCTTTTTTTATTTTTTATTTTAAAACAGGGTCTTGATAAATTACTAAGGCTGGCCTCAAACTTGTGATATTACTGTCTCAGCCTCCCAAGTACTGGGTTTACCTACGTATGCCACCACACCTGCCACCACACCCAGCTTCCCAATCATTCTTTAAACTAGAAATACAAAGCTAGGTGTGTTGAGCATACCAGTAATCCCAGTGCTTAGGAGGCTAAGACAAAAGGATTGCAGCTCAAGGCTACTATGGGGCAATTTAGCAAAACCCTGTTTTAAAATAAGACATGAAAAGGACTGGGTGTTTAGCTAAGTAGGCCAGCACCCTCAATACTATAAGAGGAGAGGAGGGGAGGAGAGAGAAGAAAAAGAGGAGGAAGAAAAAAGAAAAAGAAATACAAGTTAGAAACAATGTGAACTAAATTGGGGACTATTTATATATACATTCATATCAACTTAAGAAACATCAGGAAAATGCAGTTCACTTAAGGTAGAAGCCTTGGGTGATGACAAAGAGGTAGAGGATCAAAGAATGAGAAACTTACATATTTTTATTTTCTATATAATATTAATAAACTTTCATATGAGAAGCACATGTCGCCAGGCATGGTGGCGCATGCTTGTAATCCCAGCATTCCAGAGGCTGAGACTGGATGATCTCAGTTCACGGACAGCCTCAGCTACTTAGTGAGGCCCTTTGCAACTTAGGGAGACCCTGTTTCAAGATAAAGAATAAAATATAGGGCAGGGAGTATAGCTCAGAGGTCAAATGCCCCTGGCTTCCATCCTCAGACCCTCAAAAAAAAAAAAAAAAAAAAGGCTGGGCATGGTGGTGCACGCTTGTAATCCCCAGGCTTGGGAGGTGGAGATGGAGGATCACGCTGGTTCACTGGTTCGAAGCCAGCCTCTCTGGCTTAAGAGACCCTCTTTCCAAATAAAAAATTAAAAAATAGGTCTGGGAATGTAGCCCGGAGGTAGAAGGATTCCATCTCCAGTACCACAAAATAAAATAAAATAAGCACATGTCAGTTTCCAAATAAAGTTGTTTTATTTTGTTAAGAATGCATAGAAAAAGCTGGGTGTGGTGGTGCACACTTGTAATCCTAGTACTTGGGAAGCTGAGACAGGAGGATCGCAGGTTCACGGCCAGCCTCAGCTACTTAGTGAGGCCCTCTGCAACTTAGTGAGACCCTGTTTCAAAATAAAGAATAAGAAAAAAATAGGGCTGGGGTATAGCTCAGAGGAAGAATGCTCCTGGGTTCCATTCCCAGTATCACACACACACACACACACACACACACACACACACACACACACACACAAAGTGCATGGAAGACTTTGACAATGGGCCTGATGAATATGGATGAATATGTTTGATCAGTTCCACAGCTGCTACAGCACCTCATCTCCTTGGACAAGTTCTATACTCCATGGACAATAAAGGAGCCCACCACCTTCAGAGACAGCATGGTGACCTCTCGCTGCAGGTGAGAGAAGATGTTCACTGTTCTGTCTGCTGTGGGGTACAGAAAATGCTTTGCAATTACCTAGCTCCTTCTTCACAATAGCTTTCAAGACAGAACAGGAATTCAGATTCTCATTATCTGCAGGGGTGGCTTGGACTGGTCCCCAACTTGCCCCAAGTCACATGTCTGGGAAGTCAGCAAGCCATGGCTGATGTGTCTATCTCCCCTACAGAAGTGCACACCTGTCCCCAGGGCCAGACAGGTAACAATGCAGGGCCAAAATAGATTCTCCCTCCCCGGTCAGGTCCCCAGGAAAGCAACCTACTTAGTCTCTAGCTATCTGACACATTCCAAAACTTAAGCCAGACATTTCAGGGATCCATCAATTCCAGCTCTTTAAACAAAGTGTCTGCACAGCTCTGCATCCCACCATCTGCTGCTCAGTAAGGCGTTGTTATGGGGCTTCCTTGAGTCCACCCAGACTCCTATGCTAAAGTCCTAACCCTCAGTACCTCAGAATATGGCCATATTTGGAGATGGGGTTTTCAAAGAGGTGATTCATTTAAAACAAGTTCATTGGGGTGGCCCTAGTCTGATATGACCAGCATCTTAAAGAAGTTGGGAGACCAACACATACAAGGAAAGACCACGTGCAGACACAGGAACAGCCATCTGCAAGACAAGGAGAGGGATCCGGAATGGCGCCTGCCCTTGAAGCCCTCAGAAGGAGCCAGCCTGCCACATGAAATCTCAGATTCCTAACTGCCAGGCCCGAGAGCGATCCGTTCCTGGTTTTTAAGCCATGCAGCCTGTGGAACTTTGTTATGACAGTCCCTGCAAACTAATCTGGCATCTCAAAAAACAACTCTGCTTTCCATATTTCTAGCTTCTTCAGGCAGGGCCTCACTGTCCTGTACAAATTGTAATCTAAAAAAAACATCCTCAAGCCGCGGGCATGGTGGCGCATGCTTGTAATCCCTGCGCTTGTGAGGCTGAGACAGGAGGATCGCGCAGGTTCGAAGCCAGCCTCTGCTGGCTTAAGAAACCCTGTTTCCAAATAAAATATAAAATAGGTCTGGGAGTGTAGCCTGGAGGTAGAAGGCCCCTGGGTTCCATCCCCAGTACCACCAAAACAAACAAAATTTTTTTAAAAATCCTCAAGAGGATGGCATTAAGATAGTTTCACTCTACCAAATAATCAGCCCTCCAGTCTGAGGCTTTTTAATTTGGTTTATTTAGTTTGCTCATTGAACCCAGGACCTTGCACATACTCTGCCATTGAGATACATTCCCAGCCCCTAAGATTTTTTTTATTTTATTTTAACAATGACTAAGGGGGCTGAATGTGTCTTGGATCACTCTAGAAGCTCATTAGATGTCTACAGGTATAGCTGCACCTGAGAATATTTCCAAGAGGGCTCAGAGCCTGTCTGAAGCTTATGACACCAGCTTGTTTCTTCTTTTGGAGATAAAATGAAACGTTCTAGAGATAAAATGAAGCCATTCAACATGTAAATCCCAGGAAAGAGGGCAACCAATAGAATGCCCTTTAATTTGCTCCCAGAAGAATCTGTTTTAAAATTGTGGCTATGGCCGGGCGTGGTGGCGCACGGTTGTAATCCCCGCACTTGGGAGGCGGAGACAGGAGGATCACGCAGGTTCGAAGCCGGCCGTGCTGGTTTAAGAGACCCTGTTTCCAAATAAAAAAGTATAAAAATAGGTCTGGGAGTGTAGCCCGGAGGTAGAAGGGTTTCCAGGAACCCCAGTACCACCAAATAAATAAATAAATAAATAAATAAATAAATAAATAAATAAATGTATGGCTATATGGGTTTTGATGATAAAAAATAATGCTCACTTTTAGAAATCTTGGAAGATATACAAGAAGAAAATCACCATAATCCTACCTCCCCGAGACTGCCTCTGTTTACATTTTTGTATATTGTTGCTTTGCTTTACATAGCTGTATTTTATAATTGGATACAGAGTTGTATATACAATTTTCTATACTTTTTACTTATAAAACATTCCTTCATACAATTCTAATCCCTCTGTAAACATCATTTTGAGTGACTGCAAGCTGATCAGTTTTCTCAAATGTTGAATTGCAGAACATCTACATTAGAATCATTCAGGATATGTTAAAAATGTAGATTTATGGGCCTCATCCCAAACTCATTAAAGCAAAATCTCTAAGGGTGAAAGCTATCAATCTCCATTCCATTTTTTTTTATTTATTTATTTATTTATTTATTTATTTATTTATTTATTTTTACAGTACTAGGGATGGAACCCAGGGGACATTTTACCTCTGAGCTACACCCTCGGCCCTATTTTTTTATTCTTTATTTTGAAACAGGGTCTCACTGAGCTGCAAAGGGCCTCACTAAGTAGCGGAGGCTGTCTGCAAACTGTGACCATCCTGTCTCAGCCTCCCAAATGCTGAAATTACAAGCATGCACCACCACGCCCAGCTTATTTTATTTTATTTTATGCAACAACACTCTTTCTTTCTCCTTTCTTTCTTTCCTTTCTTTTTAGATTTTATTTTAGGTGTTGAAAATGGAACCCAGGGCCTCACACATACTAAGCAAGCACTCTACCACTGAGCCCCAAAATCCCCAGCCTAAGAATCTTTTTTCATCAGTTTCTCAAGGAATTCATGAGCCTACAAAAGGTCAACAATCACTAAAGTCAGTAAGCATAGCCTTATCCCCAGTGCTGGACATAGCAGTTGTTTCCAGCGTTTTCTTTCATAAATAACCATGGAAAGGACATCTTCCTGCCTATAACATTTTGCGAATTTTACAGCATTTCCTCAGGAAGATTTCCTGGCTGTGATATTCTGCTGCCCAAGGTGTGATGTGAACCTTTTAAAGACACTCGATAAACACATGACCCACCTGCACACACACTTAAGCAAGCGGTCTTCTCGGGTTGAGGGAGATGTCTGTTGCCAGTTGCTTATCTATATTCTGATTCATACTAGATGTTATTTTTAACCACATTCCATCTTTATTACTGACAAGTCACAATAAAGTAGGTAAGGAAGGAGGAGATGGTCAATAAATGTCCTTCCCTGATGGATGCAAGACCACTCTGGCCCACCCCAGGAGAAACCAGGGCAGCAGATAACCACAGGCACCCTGAGGCTTCCGGCCAGATACAAAGCAGATCTCAGCAGGGCCCCAGCAGCAACCCAGAGCACCTCTGCCCCACACACTATAAGAACAACACACTCTTCCATCCAAGATGACCACCAGTACCAGATGCAACAGCAAGGATGCCTGTGGCTGGGGGCTGCCTGATGAAGAGGAATCACCTTTCAAAGAATAAAGACAGCAACTGCACTGATGGGATTTAGGGACCTCAGTGAGGATATGACTCTCGGAGACATAGTACAGTCGGGCCAGGGCAGATTCCATGTAGGTGGACCTTAGGAGCTGCAAAGGGATGCAGGTGAGCCAAGAAGCTGGGCGTGGTGGCGCACGCTTATAATCCCAGTACTTGGGAGGTTGAGACAGGAGAATCACAGGTTCTCGGACAGCCTCAGCTACTTAGTGAGGCCGCCCACAATTTAGTGAGACCTTGTTTGAAAATAAAGAGTAAAAAATAGGGCTGGGGGTGTAGCTCAAAGTAGAATCCTCCGAGACTGAACCCTTCTGGGTTCAATCCTCAGTACTGCAAAAAAGAAAAAAAGGTTTTCAAATGTTAACTTATTCAAACCAAGCGTATGAGGTAGCATCACGTCCAACCCACAGATGAGGAAACTGAGGTACAGAAGGGTTAACTAACTTGTCCAAAGTCACAAAGTTAACAAGTCACACAGCTAATGATATTTAAATCCAAGCAGTCTGGATTCAGAGTCTCTGATTTTTAGTCTTAGGAGGAAGAACAAAGACACATGGGAACTCCATATAAAGAAAAAAAGGTGAGTGGGTGAAGCTAGGGCTAGAGTCAATGCAAGTGGCATTCACGCTGGGCATGGCGGCACTCACCTGCAATCCCAGCAACTTGGGAGGTGAGGCAGGGTGGTCACAAATTGAAGGCCAGCCTCAGCAACTTAGCAAAACCCTGTCACAAAATGAAAAATAAAAAGGCTGGGAGTATCTCTCAGCCCCAGGTTCAATTCTTAGTGCTTGCTTAAAAAATAAATTTGAGCCGGCCGTGGTGGCGCACGCTTGTAATCCCCGCGCTTGGGAGGCTGAGACAGGAGGATCGCGCAGGTTCGAAGCCAGCCATGCTGGCTTAAGAGACCCTTTTTCCAAATTTAAAAAACCGTATAAAATAGGTCTGGGAGTGTAGCCCGGAGGTAGAAGGGCTTCCAGGAACCCCAGTACTATAAAAATAAAAATTAATTAATTAATTAATTAATTTGAAAACTGACATTCTGTCAGGCATGGTGGTGCACACCTGTAATCCCCAGTACTTGAGAGGCCTACACAGGAGGATCGCAGGTTCAAGGCCAGTCTCAGCAACTTAGCAAGGCCCTCCTCAACTTAGTGAGACACCGTTTCAAGATAAAATAAAATAAAACTAGGAAAATAGCTTAGAAGTAGAACACTGCTGGGTTCAATCCCCAGTAAAACACACACATGTACACACACATACACACATGCACGCATGTGTTAACATTCAGAGCAGAGACACTCCCTGCAGACCCTCACGGCTCAGCAACATTTTAGACAAATAAAGTTGTTCATTACAAACCAGTGTCTCCTGCCACCCCACCCCAGTTGTGTAAGTAGGACATTAATGCAGCCGGGTACATGCGATGGGGGTCAAGGCAGACCATGTGCTCCAGGGGTACAAATGAGCACGCGTGGCCTGTGCCCCTGTCTGCTGACATGGCCTGTCCACAGCCCCCCATCCCTCCCCAGGCAGAGGCCCATGGGATAGCAGGGGGGCCTGCTCAGCCACCCTGCCTGCGGCCTCAGACCTTGGCGCCTAGGCCTGTGGGGTGCCCTCTGCCCTCAGTGAGGACTCCACATGTTCCAATGAAAGGCTGCAAAATCCGCCACCAGAATCAAGCATGCCTTGCCTCCGAGGCTTCCCAGCCCTGCAACCAATTATTTGCGTTGTAAACTCCATGTGGAAACAATCTCCAGGATTTCCCACTGAACCTGGCCAGCGGCTGGTGGCTCACACACCCCACTGGAGCAAGCCGGCCTCCCCCTTTAAACAAACACATTAAGTTAATAATAACACCGGCCGCGCTTGACAGCCACGTTCACTAATTAATTCTCATTTGTTCCTTCTTCAGGAAGTGGGTAGGACTTGCCCAATATACAGATGAATTTTACGGGTTCTATATTGATTTCTCTTAAGGTGGCACCAAAACGTTATTAGAGATTTGAGCTTGGGGTTGTGCCCCCACCCTTTAGCCTGACCCCACCCCAGGACCCTGAGCTGCTGCAAACCCCCCACCCTGTCTTGAGTGGAGAAGTTTCTAGAATCTCGTCCTGCCCACTCCAGGGTGGTGACCAGTCCCTGCCTCTTGACAGGCGTGTGGGCGGTTCCTCACAACTGCCCCTTCTGTTCACCTGCCTGTACAAGGGCTCCAGAGAATCTCGCTGGGCCCTTGCCCCATTTCGTCCTCCCTCCCACTCCCATCTCCCAGGTGAGCAACCCCGGCTTCCAGAGGTCAAATGACAGGCTCGGGTTCACACAGCTGGGAAGCAGCAAGACCACAAGCCTATTGTCTGCAGCCTCTCCCTTACCCAGGGATGGATGACCCGTTAAAAAATGTATTCCAGGTGATATAACCGGCAGCTTCCAGGAGAATAAAAGTGCCCAGCCTTGGGCTGTGACCACAGACCCACCCTCTCTCCTCACACCTGTCTCCAAAGGCCTTTGGGCTCTGAGCATTAAAGGGCTGGACTGTCTGTGGCCTCCGGGGGAAGGAGGGCCCAACCCTCTGAGCACCTGCACCTACTCAGTACCCTCCCACAATCCAAGCAAGTCTATTCAAAGAAAGCTGTTGCCTGGGCCGCATGGCCCCAGCCTGATGCCCTCTGCCAAGTCTCTGAGTCTGCGGCCGGGGACCTTCACCCCGAGCTAATTTCACTGTTGGCATCTGAAGGTTAGGAACATCCTTGGAGTGCTCCCGGTCCTCAGCCTCGCTGTCCGTCTTCTCTCCCTTCTATAGCACGTCCTGAGCATGTTCTCTGTGCCGGCTGCTGTCCTGGGGCCGCTAACATTCTAGGTCACGTGTGGTTTCTGCAACAACTCACTCGGCAAGGCATGTATTGTTATTGTGGTGCTGGTTTGGCAGATGGGGAAACTGAGGCACAGAAAGCTCTGTGTGTGTGTGTGTGTGTGTGTGTGTGTGTGTGTGTGTGCGCTCGCACGTGTGTGTGCATCTTGCAAAGGCCACCCGACTGGATCAATCTTCAGACTCTAAGTCTCTGGTCTCAGAGTTGTGGGAGGCACTTTCCACGAGCTCCCCCACCTCTTGCTGTCCCACTGCAGAGGCTGCTGAACTCTGGGGGCAAAGGACTCTACAGTCACATTTTTCAACAGTTGATGGCCTCGGGGGCTAATGATAGTCATATGTCATTTCCTGAGAAAACTTAAAGGCCCAGATGCAGAAACCAGCACCCTGACCTCTACTCTGCCTACTGGCATCGGCTGGCTCTGAGATCTAAGAACCCCAGTTTTCTGAGATTGTACTAGAAAAAAAGGAAGTTTGCTCAGTTTTCCGCTCAGTCTGGGCCTCACTAACCACAACTCACAACTCGGACCAGCGTGGTGAACAGGACCTCATGAGTAATAACTTCACTGGGCTCTTTGTCACCTCTGCAACCAACAACAGCAGCTGATATTTTCCTGGGGCCTCTATTGGAACCCACAGGTCCGTGATAGACATGACCTCATGTGTCCTGGTAATGTGCATCCTCCTGAGCAGGAGGGATGGGGGTGACCAAAGAGACCCTTCTCTTTAAGATGAACACACTGAGTCATAGAGGGGAGGTCTGCTTTGCCAGAGTGAGTAGCAAGAACTGAAACTCGGGTCCCATTACAAGGAGACGAGGCCCCAGAACTCCTCAGCCTGGGCCACCAAAGGAAGGGTGAGTTCCTAGGTCTCCCAAAGCAGCCAGACCACAGCTGGCCCCATATTGCTTACTTAAAAAAAAAAAAAGGCAATGGCCCCTGGACAGGGGAGTGAACAAGTCTGGCCATTATCTACAAGTCTGCCTGCATCTTCCCCCTGGATGCGCCATCCCAAATACCACCCTGCAGCTACTCTGGATACAACTGGCTGCCTGTGGCTCTGCCTGCCTTTCTCCCCATACTGGAATCCAAACATCAGATAGGAAAGATACTGTTTGCCTGGAGAGCTTCATTTTAACTGGTGCAAGACACAGAGGTTGCTAGGCAGGGGCCAAGAGGATCCAGACTGGCCTCCTCAGGGCCCTCCCCAGGCTAGCCTGGAGCCTTCAGATCACTTTTGAGATGGCCAGAGCTGCCTGACAATTTAGCGACCTGATTCCTTCTTCACCAATGCCAACTCTTCCAGACCTATTTTTACATTTTTATTTGGAAACAGGGTCTCCTAAGCCAGCGCGCGCGGCTGGCTTCGAACCTGCGCGATCCTCCTGTCTCTGCCTCCCAAGCGCGGGGATTACAAGCGTGCGCCAGCACGCCCGGCCAACTCTTCCAATTCTAATGCTTCCAAACTCACCTTTCTAAACTGTCTTCCCCAACCCTTTCCCTTCTGATGGCTTCTAGGACTCTAGCCCACCCAATTGGTCCCTCATTCTGGCCTACCCAGAGAAGCCCTTAGGCCGTACTTTCCTGCCCGGCCTCTTAGACCATCCCTGCTCACTGCCTTCTGCAGAAAAATGAGCTGGAAAGACCATGCCTTGCTCCCGTGGTGTCAGCAAAACAAAACAGTTGGCTGACCCCTGTTCTTTGGAGCAGAGCCACCCTCTGCAGGTAACAGATGAGGAAACCACGACTCAGTGGGACCAAATGGCAGGGCCGGAGCCACCAAGTGGCATTGGCAGAGCTGGACTGGTTTCCAGGAATTCAGGAAATGTTTGCTCTATCAACCTGCAGGCAGAAAGTCAATAAAGGGAATTGGAATGGCTGGTGGGGTGGGTGGAGAGCAAATTTCATTCATTTAGGATGAGCCAACTAAGGCCCCGAGAGGTAAAGGGGCCTCCCAAGATCCCGTCCATACTGTTTGTTGGTGTGATCTCTTAGATACAGACTGGATGGAGGAGAGGCCCCTAATCCTGTTGGTGACAGCTGATGCCCAGACAGTGTGATTTTGTAACCCCACTTAGTCACCTATTAACAAGCAGCTCTGGGAATATTTCTGCTGGGCTGCCCTAAATCCCTCCAACTGCAGGATTCTGTGTGTGTGTGTGTGTGTGTGTGTGTGTGTGTGTGTGTGTGTGTGTGTTCCTCTGCGAGACCCTGGGACTCTCATGGAAATTCAGTTCTCAAGTTATCAGAGAAGCCAATAAGTCCAGAGAGGAATAAGAGCCAGAGAGAGCTTTTCTATTTAAATGGAGAAAATTGTAAGTTATTCTAGTGATCAAACAAACCCCTAGTGGCTTAGAGAACTCCTGCTTAACCTTCAGCTGTGGGCCCTTGGCGCATGAACGACTGGCTTCCTACCTAGCCCGGTGGCTATGTGTACTTGGACAAGCTTCTTAGCACCACAGGGCCTCGGTGTTTTCATCTATCAAATAGGACTACTGCCTCCCTTCCGCTACTTCTCAGTGAGGTTGAAGTTAGAAACTGGATGTAAAAGAATGTCCTGACTTATAAAGTGTCTTACAGACCAAAGTTAATTCTTTATGATTAACCTATTATTCCCCCAACCTCTGAGAACAGCCCTTAGCTGGGAGCAAGGCTTGGAGGACCCGTTACTTAGGTAACCCGGACGGTCTGCTCCCACCAGCCAGACTTAATGAGCTCCCCCTAATCATCTGAACTCCCCTCTCTGCGTGCCTGGTACTTTCTGAACTCTTTCTGAACTCTGCAATCCCAGCTCACCCCACCCACGTGTCCCACAGTTCTTCTCTCCACCCTGGCCACAGAAGGATGGAGCCCCCCCAGGGAAGGGCTCCCAGGAAAGGGCTTCACCCTGTCCCCACCCCCATCTGCCTCCACTGTGGAGGGAACCCCCACAGCCCCTCTTTTACACTGTGGTGTCATCAAAACAAAAGCTGGGTTTGGTCTGTGGAACAGCAGAGGATTCCTGGTCCCCTCAAGCAGCTTAGGAGCTTCCTGTAGGAAGGCTGGGGTGAGGGTGAGCTAGCCTGGTGGGACCCACCCTTGGGTACCTCCCATCCTCGAAACCCCACACTAAATCCAAGGTGGGGGCCGGGAGCTAGCCTTTACTAAGCATTCTCTGTTCTTTGTCCCTATTAGCACTAATGCTCATAGACTGTGGAGTGGGGGGGGGGTCATTGGCCCCATTTAACAGAGGAAGAGAATCGGGTTGTGAGACACGCCATTACCCAAGATGTAAGGGACAGAACAGGAATACAGAGCCAGGCTTCTCACCTCTCAGTTCAGGCGCGGGGGTGGATCCCACACCCAGGCTCATTTCCTGAGTCTATACATAGCAGGCTTGCTAGAGTAGATCAAAAGAAAAGAAAACATAAAGTTCCTGGACTTCTGGATTTTTTTTTTAAAGTTATGATCTCACAATAAGTACTGGAAATGAATATGAAATTAAATATAGTTGCTGGTGGAGTATTTAATATTATTGCATTGCCCTCTCAAGAAAAAGTTCCCCTCCTATAATTTCCCATTCACAAAGGGAACAGCCAATGTGTATAAACAGGAGCAACTAATATTCATGGGCCACTCACTATACACAAAGCCTTTTCTAGAAACGCTGTCCTTCAGTCTGCCAACAGCCTATGCAGTGGGTGCTATTGTTATCTGTTTTACAGACACGAAGAAACTGAGATGGAGAGATTTGGTCCAGGTCGCTAACTTAGTCGTGGAATTTGAACCCCAGTAATCTGATATCAGAGCCTGTACCCTGACCCATTATACTTAACATTATCAGGTCTGGGATTTCCTGGACCGGGGTACAGAGTATAACTCAGTGAAGGTACCTACTGTGTGCAGGTACCAAGAAGTAATAAGGTATGCATTCAATAATTGTTGAAGCCATGCCAGGTGTGGTGGCACATGATTGTAATCCCAGCATTTGAGAGGCTGAAACCGGAGGATCGCATTTCACAGACAGCCTCAGCTACTTAGTGAGGCCCTCTGCAACTTAGTGAGACCCATTTTCAAAATAAAGAATAAAAAATAGGGCAGGGGATGTATCTTGGAGGTCGAATGCCCCTGGGTTCCATTCCCAGACCCACAAAAAAAAAATAAATAATTGCTGAAGCCAGGTGCAGTGGTGCATGCCTGTAATCCCAGTATGGAGGAGGCTGAGACAAGAGGATCTCAGGTTTGGGGACAGTTTCAGAAACTTAATGAAGTCCTCAGCAACTAAGTGAGACTCTGTTTCAAATATTCTTAAAAAGCTGGGCATGGTGATACACACTTGTAATCCCAGCATTTGGGAGAGGCTGAGACAGGAGGATCCAGGTTCACAGAAAGCCTCGGCTACTTAGTAAAGCCCTTTGCAACTCAGTGAGGTCCTGTTTCAAAAATAAAAGAATAAAAAATAGGACCAAGGATGTCACTCAGAGGTAGAATGTCCCTAGATTCCATCCTCAGTACTGCAAAAAAAAAAAAAAATTTCTTAAAAAACTTTTTAGCCAGGCATAGTGGTACACACCTGTAATCCCAGTACTTGAGGGCTGAGACAGGAAGATCGCAGACTTGAAGCTATCTCTAGCAACTTAGGCTCTCAGCAATTTAGCAAGACCTTGTTTCCAAATTAAAAATAACTTAGGGCTGGGGGTGTAACTTGGAGATAGAATGTCTCTAGGTTCAATATCTAGTACCAATGTGTATGTGTGTGTGTGTGTGTGTGTGTGTACATACATATAATACATACATATATATATATATATATATATATTTTTTTTTTTTTTTTAAGGGCTGGGGTTATAGCTCAAAGATAGAATTCCCCTGGGTTCAATGTTCAATCCCCAATAACACACACACACACACACACACACACATACACACACACTTAATGCAAAGTAAGGAAGGCAGGATGGGAGGGAGGGAACATGAGTGAACAGATGACTTTTTGGGGGTAGTGGAAGGGCTACATTAGGTAAGTGTTCTAGGTGCCCCTCACGTCACCTCTTGGTCTTTTGATTAAGACCAAGTGTCTAGACGCTCCTTCCTGCTCCCTTCACGGGCAGGTGCAGAGCATGGGCGAAGCCGGCCATTGAATGGAAGCTCCGGGTGAGCTGCAGCCTCCCCCTGCATCACACCTTCCTGCTCTGGATACACCGCTGCCCCAGGATGACATCTCAGGCCAGCGTCATCGCAAGCCCACCGAGGCTGGGCTGAGAGGCCTCAGGTGGGACTGAGGCCAGGGAGTACCCATAGGAGGGAACCCCAACCCACAAGGGTTTTCTGAGAGTTGACACAGAAGGGAAGCAGGTGAGACCAATGAGCCTCTGCTCGGGAGGTACTGCCTAAGAACAGGGGCTTCCCTGTTCTCTGCAGAGGAGTCTCCTGGGCTCCCACTTCCCATTTCAACCAGTCCAGCACCGGCTCCTTTCATTTCTCCCTTCAGATCCACTTTCTGCCTTCTCCCCCAAGCCCATGAGTTAGCCCCTGCCTCCCCTCCACTTCTCACCACCTCTGCTTTCCTCTTGTAGGCCCCCTAAATAGCACCATGCCTCCTTCCCAAAAACCTCACTTTCTTTCGCCTCCCCTGCAGTATTTCCTGTGTATCTCTGGTAGTTGTGTGCGGGTACCAGAGAGTCAACAAGTATTATTCAAACCTCTGTTTAGATGCTGTCCCTCCTTAAAGTCTTTCCCAAGTACCAGAAAGGTTAGGGCCCCTGCCAAGGGCTTCCATTTCCTGCCTTGGTCCCTGATTCATATAACCACTTGGTTGCTTCTCATCTCCACGAGGGATGGACAGTGTCTATTTTGCCAGGATTTAGCCCTATTCCCTTGCACCGTGCCCAGCACAGGGCAGCTGCTCTTCAGCACCTCCCAGGTCCTCAGACACGGGCAATTCATGCGCAGTTTCTTCCAGGGAGGAATCCAGTGCAGAGATTCTTTTTTTCTTTTTTTTCTTTTATGGTACTGGTGGTGGAACCTAGGAGCCTTCCATCTTCAAGCTACACTCCTAACCCAATTTTTGTTGTTGTTGTTGTTGTTGTTGTTGTTGTTGTTGTTGTTGCAGTGCTGGGGATGGAACCCAGGGGCATTCTACCTCTGAGCTATACTCTCAGCCCTATTTTTTATTCTTTCTTTTGAAACAGGGTCTCACTGAATTGCAAAGGACTTTACTAAGTAGCTGAGGCTGTCCTCGAACCACGATCCTCCTGTCTTAGCCTCCCAAAGGCTGGAATTACAAGCATGCACCACCACACCCCAGCTCCTGCCTGATTTTTTTTTTTTTTTTAATTTGGAGACAACATCTCACTGGGTTGATGAGTCTCCCTCCTTGCTGAGGCTGTCTTCGAACTGGCCATCCTCCCATCTCAGCCTCCCATGTACTGAGATTACAAGCCTGCACCACCACGCCGGGCTTAGTGCAGGGATTCTTGAATTGGCTTAAGCATGTTTCCACAAGGCTCTGTTGTGCCTGGAACTCCTTTCTCAATGCCCAGAGATGCAGAGGCAGGGGAGACACGCAGCTACCCTGCCCGTGGTTCCTTGAGCAAAAGGCCCCCACTCCAAGTATGGAGAACCTTCCTCATATCTCAACCCAAGCCTCCACCCAGCCCGCTTCTTGCAGGAAATCTGGGGCTGACCAGGGACCTGGCGTTGGGGGTTGAGCTATAAGCTACATAGGCTTGGCCAAAAGCAAGCCTTCCTCCAGGCTTCCCTGCCCTCTGCCCCCATCCCCAGGGACCAGCAGGCAAGAATCTAAGCTTATATAAACAAGGCCACAGGAAAACCAGCGCTTATCTGTTATCAGTTTTCTTGCTCCAGCTCAGCCACTTGGCCGGAACAGCGTGGGAGGAGGGAGCTGCCCCAACTCCTCCCCTTTCTCCTTCAGCTTTGGTCAGCCAGCTCCTCCTCCCCGGGGAGGCTTGGGCTCCCAGGTCATGCTCCCACCAGCTGGAGAAGGGAGGCGTAGCTATCTTAACAGCCGGAGCCAAGGCCAAGTCTCTGATGGTCTGTGCTGGGGAGGCTCCGTCTTCCTCCCCCACTCCCTCCAGTTCTTTCCAGATGGGGTCCTGGGGTGCACAGTTTTGGAGGAGGTGGGCAGGAGCCGAGGGCAGCGGTCTGTCAGCTTAAGGGTGTGGAGCACCCGTCAGGGTCCTAGGCCCTGGCTTTGACACATACGTAGCACTGGAGGCCTGCATTTGGGTCCTCAGGATGTCCAAATAGCCAATTGGAACAAGACGAACCAGAGTTCATTAGGTACAAGGTCTCTTCCTGCTCCAAA
Organism: Muscardinus avellanarius; assembly: GCF_963383645.1. Lineage (NCBI taxonomy): Eukaryota > Metazoa > Chordata > Mammalia > Rodentia > Gliridae > Muscardinus > Muscardinus avellanarius. Next base: position 73,498,761 of record NC_137798.1, read on the forward strand.
ACTCTACACAGACCAGATAGCAGCCTGCGGGGGGGAAAAGTTGTGGCCGGGCTGAGTCTGATTGTCTGACTGTCTCCTCTTTGGACTTCTAATTACATAAGCCTAGTACTGACCCAGAAAGAGGGGGCGGCCCACGGAAACTCTCCAGGCTGTCACGTTACAGCAGAAGCAGCCCAGCCTGAAAAAAATCTGGGAGTCTGAGGCATCGGGTTCCATGAAATAAAAACATCTGAGCCACATCCCTAAGAAAATACATTTCTATAACTTCTCAGACTAACTGAACTGTGGAGACAGAGGGGAAAGGCAAGATCCTCCGCTCCCTCGGCCTCATGCCCTTCCCCTGTCGCCATGATCCAGGGGGTCCTTGGAGACAGTCAGATGCGGGAAGTGGACTCAGACCCCCACAGCAAGGCAGCTGAAGGTGGAGTTCCTCAGACCTACAACACAGCAAAGCTCAAAGCCTGGGCGGGTCAGAGGATGTTTAGGGCTGGACCTGCTCCCTCAGACTAAAACAAACCAAAACCTAAGCTCGAACCAGATGTCAGGAGACCGAAGCTCTAATATGGTGACACTTAATTTGGCTGAGGCAGGAAGAGTCAGATTGCATCTTAAACCCATTTGTAATTCTTTTGCCACAAAAACATGTTGCAGGGCCTGTTCAAGGCCCTTAGGATATACCAGTGAGCAAAAGAGACCAAGATTCTTCCCTCATGAAATGTGTATTTTATTCTTGTATCTATAACTCTATCCCAAATGAATCAACTGGATTCTGAGAGTCTGTATCTCACAAGAATTAGTGAGGCTGGCATAGTAGCCAGAACAGCATGGTACTAGCATAAAAGCCTGTACTTAGGCAAATGAACAGAAAAGAGAGCCCAGAAATACCTAACTGATCATTGAGGAAGATACACAAAACATTCATTGGAGAAAGAACAGCCTTTTCAACAAATGTCACTGGAAAAACTAAATGTCTATATGCAGATTGAAACTGAACTCCTATCTCTCACCCTGTGTAAAAATCAATTTAAAGTGGATCAGGGAGCCAGTTGTGTGATCAAGGCCTATAATCCAAATACTCCCAAGACAGGAGGATTGCAGGTTCAAGGCTAGCCTCAGCAACATAATGAGACCCTCAATAACTTAGGAAGAGGCTGTATCAAAATAAAAAATGAATAAAAATAGGACTGGAATTGCGATTCAGAGGTAAAATGCCCTGGGTTCAGTCCCTAGTACCTCATCCCCTCAAAGTAGATCAAGAACCTAAATGTCTGATCTGAAACTCTAAAACTACCAGAAGAAAACATGGGGGAACCACTTCAAGACATTGATACGGGCAATGATTTTTGTATATGACCCCAAAAAAGTACAGAAAACAAAAGCAAAAATTGACAAATCGGATTACATCAAACTAAAAATCTTCACAGCAAAGGAAACAATCAACAGAGTGAGGAGACAATCTACAAAATGGGAGAAAATATTTGCCAAATATTCATCTGATAAAGAATTACTGTCCAAAATATATAAGGAACTCAAAAAACTTTACCAAAAACAAGCAATCTAATTAAAAATGGGAAATGATCTGAGCAGACACTTCTCAAAAGAAGAAATACCAATGGCCAACAACTCTAAGAATAAATACTCAAAATCATTAGCCATCAGGAAAATGTAAATCAAAGTTACAATTCGATAACATCTTACCCCAGCTGGAATGGCCACTATTTAAAAAAAAAAAAAAAGCCAGCCTTTAAAAAGGTTACTTATGCAGGGTATGGTGGTACATGCTTTCAATCCCAGTACTTGGGAGGCTGAGACAGGAGGATCGCATATATATATATATATATATATATATATATATATATATATATATATGTATTTTTCAGTCATAAGGGAAAAATGAAATCCCATCATTTGCAGCAAAATGAATGGGACTGGAAGACCTTAAGTGAAATAAGCCAGGCACAGAAAGACAAGTACCACATGTTCTCTTTCATATGTGGAAGTTAAAAATGTCAACTTAAATGTAAAATAGTGATTACTAGAGCCTGGAAAGGAGAGGCGGGAAGAGAGTAAATAAGGAAAGCTAGATTTGATCAGTGCACACTGTGTGCCAATGTGGAAATCTCACATTGAATTCCTTAATATATAGTTAATACATTATAACTAATGTAAACTAATTGAATTAGCATAATTAGCATGTGCTAATTTAAAAGAGAAAACAATTTAAAAATAACTAGTGAGGCTGAACCTCGTGGCCTAAATGAGAGCTGATTATAAGGACCTTTTGCTACTCACAAGAGAAGGATTATTCTTCTCTGTCCCAGACAGTGCGGGTTTGGACATACGATGTGCTCTGGCCAGCAATGTATGAGAAGTGACAGGTGTCACCTCCAGATGAAGTTTTCAGGATTAGCGAGTGATTCAGCTTGTCAGACCCTTTTCACTCTGCTATGAAAACATGAGTGTCCCAAGTTGAGGAGTGCCAATGTCACTCCATCGGCCCAGGAGGGAAAACCACCAAGCGGCCTACAGCCAGCTCACCGCAGACGTGCAGTATTCGTGAAAATTAACCTTGTTGCGAGCCACCAAGATTCTGCGGTTGCTACCATGGTACAACCACACACATCCTTGACTTCTTGTTTGTTCTCTAGACGTATCCCAGGAAAGAAGACTAGAGTTATGTTTCTATTTCCCTACTGACTTTCATTAGGAAATGAACTGATTCTAATAGATGCCGTTCCATCCCCCACAGACCAGATACAATACCCCACTCTTCCTTTACAGCAGAAAGCTTCCCCTTAAGACTTTATTAAGCACCACTGTCTTACAGCTCCCTAGACTCTTATAATTTTTTTATTTTTATTTTTTGGTGGGGGAGTACTGGGGATTGAACCCAGAAAAATTATACCTCCAAGATATACTGTTACCCCTTTTTTATTTTTTATTTTAAAACAGAGTCTCACTAAGTTGCTGAGGCTGTTTTAGAACCTGTGATCCTCCTGCCTCAGTCTCCCAAGTACTGGGGTTACAGGTATGCGCCACCACACCCGGCTCATGCTCTTCTTTTTGTGGCTCCTAAAGGACAGTATCTTCTAAAGCCTGGCTGTCACGTCACATCTGTTAAGCAGGCAGAGCCATCTAACTCACACTTATATATCTCAGCCTGAAGATTCTAGGGGAGCTTACCAATTATGTAAAACATCCACATCCTCAGCCTCTTCCTACACTCTTAAGATCAGAGCATCCCGCCCATTCCTGCTGCTTCTGTCCCTCCACAGACAGCAGCCTTCCCCCTTGGCCGGCCAGTCTTGCTTTTTAGTCTGTGCCTCTGTATTCTTTGTCAAGGAGTTTTTCTTCTGGGCTGCTGAACCCCTTTTTTCTCTCTCTGTTACATCCCTGGCCCACTCAGGGCAGGCCATAGGTGTTAGGTGGAGTTTCCAAACCCCCGGGTTCGGAAGACTGGTGAGCTTATGGAGAAATATCTCAGCGCTTACCCAGGCCAGACTGAGGCTGCCATCTGTGCAACTTGGCGGGATGGAGACTGAGACCTGGTTGGTGTGGGAGACAGATTCTGACCTTTGCCTTACATGGCAGAAGGACCCACAGAGCCATTGGCAGAGCAAGATGGAAAGCCAGGGGCGGACCTAGCAGGTAGGACAGGTAAGGAAAGAAATGTGTTACTGTGATGCCAACATGACACCCAGAGCTCTGGTCCCTCCTGCCCCAGAGCCCCTCCCTTCTGGGAGACCCAGGGAGAGGAGTTCCTTTTTCCTTGCCTTACCAGAAACCCACATAAGCCAGGTGTGGGGAAGGACCCTAGAGAAGGAAGAGGGCAGGACCAAGGGAGAGGAAGAAGGTCTGTTGGGAGGATCGCCCTTCCGCAGCCTGATCCCTGCCCATTACCCTCCTCTGAGGCTGAATCCAGTACAAATTCTCTGGGAATCGGGAAGGCCAAGGGTTTTAGGGGAGTCTATGGAATTCCTCAATCCTCTCTCAGTCCCAAACTAATAGATGGGAAAGCCCTTTATAAACAGAAACACCACACAACTGAGAAATCACACCACGGTTATTTTTACCAGTATTAATTCTCCCTTTTGCCCCACGGTCAGCCCAGGTTCACCTGATCAAAAGTCTGTAAGAACCCCAGAGTGATTCTGCACCTACATTGTGCCAATTCTGAGGCTCAGTGTCTCCTTAAGAACACAGGCCCTGGTCGCCTGCCCCAGACCAGCAGGAGGTTCTATGGCCTGTAGCATCCTGAGCATCCTGAGTCCCCCAGCCACTCTTGGTCAGGGGAGCATTCTCTGGTCCAACCCACCCAAGTCCCCAACTCTCCTGAAGACACGTGTCACTCACACCTCTCCCGCCTCCCTCCCACCTGCCGGAGGTCAGCAGAGGCTGCCAGTCTGACGCCACCCTGAAAGGAAGACGGGGGCTGTCTGGAGGATTCTAGGGATGGGTTTCGACAAAGCTCTGAGGCTGATTGCCTTATTCTCCTTTCCGCCCAGGCTGAGCGGAAGTTCTCTGGCTGCCCATCACCGCGCCCCCTGCCCACCCCACCAAAGCCAGCCTTGCTTTGGCTGTACGCTGACCCTGAGAATAGTAACTTCCTCCCAAGCTCTACTTTCTTTCCCCCGAGCAGCTGCCGCTACTGCACAGCCTCCTGGATGCCGTGGAAGGCCCAGCACTGGTGAATGATGTGTGGGCAGTACGTGGGATGGGTCCTTGTCTCCAAGAGAAGAACAGCATAAAACAACTACCTGAGAGAGGGACTCCAGAGCAGCCAAGGCCACGAGCAGCGCTCTGAGCTCTGTGGGCTTCGCAGAGCTCTGCGGAGTTCCGAAGTAGCCCTGGCTCTTCATGGAAGACCGGCTTCATCTGTGAGAGATGGATGACATAGGCCTTGCTGCCCTAGAACATTACAGAGAGATAAAATTCTATCCTGTTGTGAAAGATCTCCAGGGCCAGAGGTTTTGCTGCAGCCAAAACTCTCCAGGCAGGCTATTTTTCCTGTGGCCTCCTGCAGACACGGCTATCCATAGCAGCCTGAGTTCTACTGGTCCCCAGGAAATAGGAGCTGGTCACTAACCTCAGTGCCACCATCCTTACCGGGTGGGAAGACGGGTGGTCAGGAAGGACCAAAACCAGCCACCGGGGACTTTTGGAAAAGGGCTGAGCAGACAACTCTGGCCAGTCACCCACGTGTTTCTCATTCACAGAAACATAATTAGCCACCAGCCCAGCAAGGAGACGGGAGGTATTTGGGGCTCTGCTGGAGGCAAGAAAACCCCAACCATTTTGGGTATCAAGGAAGGTCAGGAATGAAAATGTGTCCAGATTGTGGAAAGAAAAGGCCCCACAGTCACAGAGCCAGTGGGCTCAAGCAACAAACCAAGGAGTCTGCAAAATGAGTGTGGTTCTGCCATGGCTGGTGGTCACCGTGACCGACGGCCCAGCTAAGGCAAGCACAGGAACAGGGCTGCTTCCCGGGGAGTAGAACCTGCCGGGCCTCCAGGGCGCTCATGACCCCAGGACCTGGCCACCAATGCAGACTGAGCCAGGTGGGCAAAGGACCTTGCCTCCTTTCTGTCCTTACCCCCCGCCCCTAGCCACAGCCAGCCAGAATCACCACGTCACCACGACAGCCGCACTGACTCTGTGCCCCTCACAGGACTGCACAGCTCAGAGGTCTCATTCGATTCTCCCAAAAACTCAGCAGTTCTGTGACACAGGTCAGGAATGTGATTCCCACAGGACACACCCACAAACCTACAGCTTAGAAGGTTCGATTTTTCCCAGTGGTGCTCAGGAGTAAGCGCCCAGAAAGCCAGGCATGGTGTCAAAAGCCTGTAATCCCAGCTACTCAGGAGACCCAGGCAGAAGGACTTGGCCACATAGAGAGACAACATCTCAAAATAAAAAAGTAAAAATAAAAAGGGCTGGTAATATAGCTCACTGGTACGGTACCACTGGGTTCAAAAAAAAGAAGCGCTTATCAGTCCCCCCACTCAGTTCCCCTCTCCAGCTTACTGCCACCAGAACACAAACTCATTCAACCCACACAGCTTCTCCTGAGGATGCACAGAGACAAACAATGAGGCTTCAAGACAGCGTCCCCCAGAGTCCCACAAGGCGCAGGGGAGCATCGGGACTGAACCCCCGGCTTTCTAACCTCACAGTCTACACTTGGAATCACTACTATCTCCTGCCACACACACACATAAGGAGCAGAATGAGGTTCAGCCCATTTCTTTCAAAATGCGTTTGTCTCCAAGAGTAAAGTGAACTATGACATAAAATGTGTATGGGTCAAGCATACCCCTCACCTGTGTGAGGAGAGGCCCCTCAGGCAGTAGTGTGGTAAATTTCAAGAAAGGGAGTCATACTGGGGAGCCCTGCACCCTACCCTATGAAGTGAGCCTGGCATTTCACCCGCCCTTCTTACCTCCCCTTCTGTTAAAATAGGTCCCTGGCGGCAGAGGGATAGGGTTGAGTAGAGTATCCTCATGTCTTTTTTACTGATTATTACAGATTAATAGTTTCTGAGTGGAAGAAACAGTGTCTTTTGGTAAAGTACAATGGCACGCCTACCAAGGGGCTGTGGCCCCCAAATGCCAACACCTGCCACACCCCATGCAGCTTGGGAAGGCCTACCTTGGTTTGTGCTGCAGACATGTCTGCAGGAGAAACTCGGGTCCCAAGGGCGGGCTGGGGAGGCAGGTGCCCTGCCTCTAAGAGCCCCGACAGGGAGTGGGGGTCACGGGAGGGCCTCATCCGCCTCACCAAGTCTCACAATACCCCAAGCTCTTCCCGAAGCTGCTTCCTCAGCCCAGAAAGGTCAACTGACTCACCTGAGAGGAGCCCAGGGCAGTTGGACGAACATGTGACAAGGGGCAGTCCTCCCCTGGGAGGACTGAAGTGAGCGTCTCCACTCCCAGGCTCTCTCCGTGCCCACAGCACGCCCGATGGGTATGACTGAGGCCACTCTGTCCTGCAGGCGCCCTGGCTGGAACAAGCACGGCGGTGCTCCTGGACAGGCACAGCCCGCTGTGCCGGGGATGGGGAAGAGCAGAGGCACCCCCAGTGCCCCCACTCCTTCACTCTGCTAAAGCAAGGTGGAGAAGCTGCAGGCCCCTGGAAGCCCCTCGCCAGCCGGTCTCAGGCCCTTCCTGATCCTCCTCAGTGGTCAAGGGCTACATTTCTCAGTCTGTTTCCTCTACCTTGACTCTAAGCACTTTCTTGCTATATCATTGTTTCATTTTCTGTGCTAGCTAGTGTTATCTCTGAGAGAGAATTGGCTGGACTTTATTCACAGCTTTAGTCCCCATAATATCTACATGCACATAGTAGGTCTCAGGAAACACTTGTCCAGCGAATGCCTATACGGGCAAGTTAAGACCCGACCCCCGAGTGCCCTGCCTACCTACCACACACACCACCACCACCACCACTACCACAACCACAGCACCGCCACATCCCCCAGCACCTCTCTGTGCGTTTCTCTGCCTTGGCACAGAGTCCCAGAGACGGGGCTCTGGCCCATGCACGTGGAACCCCTCCTAGCTTGGCACACAGCCTGGCAACAGCTGTTAATGGTATTCACTCATGTCACACTGATCCCATTCCTTCCACCATTTCAGCCTTAGAATGCTTCATGTGCTTTCTTTTTTATTTTTTGTATGTATGTATGTATGATACTAGGAGTTGAACCCAGGGGCCTTCTACCCTCATGCTACACCCCCAGCCTTTTTTTTTTTTTTTTGCTTTTTTATTTTTATTTTTTGCTTCAATAAAGGGTCTCACTAGGATGCTGAGAGTCTCGCTAAGTTGCTGAGGCTAGTCTTGAACCTGCAATCCTCCTATCTTAGCCTCCCAAGTACTGAGATTACAAGCATGAGCCACCATGTTCAGTTCTTTATTTATTTATTTATTTATTTATTTATTTATTTATTTATTTTCGGTGGTACTGGGGTTCCTGGAAGACCTTTTAGCACCAGGATACACTCCCAGACCTATTTTACACTTTTTTTTTTTTTAATTTAGAAACAGGGTCTCTTAAGCCAGCGCATCTGGCTTTGAACCTGCGTGATCCTCTTATCTCTGCCTCCCAAGTGCGGGGATTACAAGCGTGCGCCACCACGCCTGGCAGTTCTTTCTTTATTTTTATAGCACAACTCCATAAGAGTCTGTAAAATGAGTGTTCTTCCATATTACAGATGGGAAAACTGGGGCTCCAAGTTTAATGCCTTGACTGACACCACTCACCTCATAAGAGGCAGCGAGAGGCCAAGAGTCAAACCCAAAGCCACACCGCTGTCACAGAGCAGCCTCCAGCCCGCGAGCGAGCCTCTCCCTTCATGATGCTCTGGGCCAGTGGGCCGTGGAGACCTCTCACTCACCTCCACCAAGAAGCCCAGGGACGGCTCAGTCCGGGGCTTTGTATCGCCCATGCCGGGCGCAGGGGAAGCGGGTGTTTTTCTTCCTGGTGGCCTCAGTGGCTGTTTCCTCCACTACGTCCGCCCTGGAGAATGACCGGAAGAAGTGGTTTCCGGCTGGGACAGGGAGGAGCCTCCTCTTCCCACCCTACAGAGAAGGGATTTCTGCTCCAGAGTAGCAGCTATCTTGCCCTGCCCTTGGACGGGGAGCATGGGAGAAACAGAAATAGAGTTTGGGGTAATTATTACATTTGCTTTTAATGTAATTGATCTAATTAATTGTATATTTCTATGATTTCATATTTAATGATGGCTGTGTTTAACAACTGACTCACAAAATTATGCCTGACAATTTAGCAATCGGCTCTCATGAATCAATACGATATGAGACCAATTACTCCTTAGAGCTGTTTGTCAAACCAAATGAGATGTGTTGGTGTCTCCTCGTTGTGTGTGGAACAGCTGTGCCACCTTGGGCAGATGTCTAACTACCCTGCATTTCAGGGTCTGCCAATCTGTAAAGTGAAGCTATTATCAAGGACTATATAAGAAAACGTATGTAAAGAACTAGGGTAGGCCAGGAGTACGTCTGTAATTCCAGTTCTTGGGAGGCTGAAATAGGAGGATTACAGATTCAAAGCCAGCCTCAGCCACACAAAAATACTCGCAGCAACCTAGAGAGACCTTGTTTCAAAGTTTAAAAGAAATTAATAAAGAGCTGGGGAAGCTGGGTGTGGTGGCTCATGCCTGTAATTTCAGTGCTTGCAAGGCTGAGACAGGAGGATCACAGGTTCATAGCCAGCATTAGCAACTTAGTGAGGCCCTCTACAATATAGTGAGACCCTGTTTCAAAGTAAAAATAAAATATGGCTGGGGATATAGCTGATATATCTCAGAGGTAGAATGCCCCTAAGTTCAATGTGTAGTACCACACACACACACACACACAAAAAAAAAAAAAAAAAAAAAAAAAACAAAACAAAAAAAAAAACTCGTAATCCCAGCACTAAGCTGCTGAGGCTGGCTATGAACCTAAGGCTGGCTGGCTGTGAATGTGAGGACATTGAAGCCAGAGGGAGATACACCTACTGACTCGGTGGTTTCCCATGGCCCCCTGACACCCCCTGTGCACCAGCCGCCAGAAGAAGAGGAGACGGCTGTGTGGCTGGAAGGCATGGGAAGACTCCACTTGCTAAGGATGTAAGGATGGGAAATTGGAATTGATTCCCTGAAAATCACAGCTGGAAAATTCTAAAAGTGCATAACATTTTGAAGGATGACAATTCTCAAATCTCAAAATCATTTCTCTCTCTCTCTCTCTGTTACTGGAGATTGAATTCAGTGGTATTCTACCTCTGATCTACATCCTCAGCTCTTTCTTTTTTTATTTTTTTATTTTATTTTTTTTATTTATTTATTTTGCGGGTCTGGGGATGAAACCCAGGGGCATACAACCTCCGAGCTACACCCCATGCCCTGTTTTTCTTTTCTTTTTTTTTTTTTTTGGTGATGGTACTGAGGTTCCTGGAAGCCCTTCTACCTCCGGGCTATACTCCCAGACCTATTTTTTTACTTTTTTTTTTTTTTTTTTGGAAACAGGGTCTCCTAAACCAGCGCGGGCGGCTGGCTTCGAACCTGCGCGATCCTCCTGTCTCCGCCTCCCAAGCGCAGGGATTACAAGCGTGCGTGCGCCACCACGCCCGGCCTTATTCTTTATTTTGAAACCGGGTCTCACTGAGCTGCAGAGGCCTCACTAAGTAGCTGAGGCTGTCCGCTAACCGCGATCCTCCCGTCTCAGCCTCCCGAATGCTAGGATTACAGACGAGTGGCCGTAGCCACCGCACCTTGCTGAAGTCATTTCCTTTCAGTGCAGTATTTGAGCAGATTCTGGATTACTAACGAGGTTTGGGGGTAGGAGCATTGGGCTTAGAAACAAAAGATTCCGTTTCCACCCCTTACTACCTCCATTGCCTGGAGCAAACCTTCCAGAAGCCTCACTTTCTCCACTAGTAAAATGGGGACGGCTGTGAGGAGCAAATGGCCAGGAGAGCCCTGAGCAGGGAAGAGCCTCCACAGAGATGTTCATAATGACTGCGAACACTGCCATTTGGAAATCCCAGTCAGTGGCACCCAGAACCCAGAATGATACCAAAAGAGCACCACTGGTGAGGGCCCCCAGGCAGAGCAGCCTGGCCCTTCAACACTGAACTCTGAGTGCCTACTCCACATGGGGCTTCCTGGATAGCGATACTCTACAAAGCCCTCTGCTTCCTGGCTGGGAAGGAGGGGCTTGCATTACAATCACTGTGGACTTGATGTCTTGCTATTAAAGGTAGGGTGGGGGTGGGGCTCAGTGGCAGAGAGCTTGCCTAGCATGCATGAGGCCCTGGGTACCATCTCTAGCACTGCACACACACACACACACACACACACACACACACACACTCACACACACACACACTTCTGCTAAAATACAAATTATATGTCCTTGACCCAACTTAACCTGAACTCAGGTCTTTTCTGCTCTCCCTGCCCACATGGAATCACTGCTTAGTAAGTAGAGACATAATGTGCAGAAACAATTGCTTTCTTAAAGATGACCAAGGTCTGTTAGACTTTGTCTTTCTTTGAACAGAAAGCAAATGGTGAAAGATATTGTAGGACAGAGACTCCCACGCTTGAGTCACACAGCTTCTGACTCCTACTATGTCTAAAATAGTAGAACAAACACTGGTTTTGATTGTCCACCAGATCACAAGATGCCTAAGGACATGGGCATGTGGTAGAGTATTTGAAAAACTGGCTATGAGCGTCCCTCTTCCCGCATCTCTCCTCCTATGTATGACTGGGTAGCCGGTCCCATCAAAAAAGGTGGACTCTCTTTCCCCGCCCCTGAGCCGAGCTGGCCTGGTGACTTGCTCTCACCAATAGAAAGGGACAGAAGTGATGTGCCAGTCCAGGCCTAGCCCTCTGGAGCCCTTGCCTGCCCACGCTCTGTGCTCAGTCTCTTGGAGTGCCATTGCCACCATGAGAACATGCCCCGCTGGGCTACAGGAGGATCAGGGAGCCTGTGGAGCAGAGATCTGTCCCACAGAGGCCATCTCAGACCAGCAGCCCCCAGCCCTCCTGCCAGCGGACCGTGAATACACAAGCAAGCCCAGCTGAGACCACACCATCCAGCTCAACCCAGCTCAAGTTGCCCACCCACTGGATTGGAAGCTACATAAGTGGTTACTTCAAGAACTAATTTTGGAGTGGTCTGTTAACACAGCAAAAACTAGTTGCTACAAGGAAGGTGTAGTTTCTCTGCAAAGCACCCCGGGGCGCAGCTGCGATACCCAGCCCATGTGGACAAAACGGGGCTGCAGATTCAGTTGGTGTCCACCACACCTCTTCACCCCCCAGCATTCAGTGCACGTGTGTCCGACTCTAGCTGCCAGTTCCTGCATCTGTGCCTGTGGGTTCTCTCTACCACCCCATCACCGGCCTAGAGGGCCATGCAGCCTCCAACCCATGACTGAGAGAACTGCTGTATCAACGCCTCCACTTCCTCACCCCCTGTATACGCTGTGTCTAAGGATGTACGCCCTTCATTGGCTCCCAGATCTTCCCGGAAGCATCGATGCTCAGACACCCAGGATAGAGATGGAGTTGGCAAGGACCCCATGACTACCTTCCCTCCTCCACTCACAGCCCCACTCACCTCGGGGTGCTTCCTGGAGTCGTCGCTCAAATACTCTTCTCAAGTGCTGCCTGCAGGTCTGACCCTATCACTCCGAGCTTTATTATCATGTGTGTCACAATACACCAATAAAAGGATGTTTTCAAAAACCCTCCTCTCGGAGTTTGTTTCTCAGCAACTAAGGCAGATGAGCACCAGGGCAGGCTACCGCCCCACCACTGCTGTGCTCGAGCCCCCTACGGCACAGGGGCTGTACGCAGGGCAGGGGCTGCGTCCAAGCAGGGCGTGGGGAGCAGCGCGAGGCTGCACGTGGTTGAAGGGCGACTTCCTCCACCTGGGGGCTTCGTCCACAGCTGCTGCTTTTTCCTTCACTTTCCAATCTACCAACGGTCTCGTCTCATGCTCTGCAGGGTGGAGGAGGAAGGACTTTGAGAAGAGGAAGAGCCAGACTTAGAACCGAGAGGCGAAAGGTGTGGAGCAAACTGGGTTGTCCCGTGCCCGTCCCTTTCACCCTGCCCAGCTCTGCTGGCAAAAGGCCCCACCTGAGCCCCCAACAGGCTGTGGTGCTCAGAGGTTCAAGGTCAGGCCCCCGGGGCTCACCTGGCCCCAAACATTCACGGCCTGTACTGAGCAGGTGCGGCCTGCCCGGCATGGCTCTGGGTGCTGCTCTGGCACCGGCAAAAAAAGAGATGGACCATAGCCCTTGATTTAATGTAGTTTATATGCTAGTGAGGAGACTCTCTCTCTTACACACACACACACACACACACACACACACACACACACACTGCATCTATATCTACATATCACCCCTAGCCAAAAAAAAAAAAAAAAATCTGTCTTAGAGCCTTATATAACAGAAGGGAAGCAGAGCAAAAGTGAGTGTGGATTCTGGGGTCAGGGGAGCCTGCATTCAAATCCTGTCTCCACCTGTTAGAAGCTGTGTGATCCTGGGCACGTTGGTTAACCTCTCTGCGCCTGTTTCCTCCTCGGAGCAGCAGGAAATAATAGCAGGGTCGTTGGAAAGGTTAAGCGAGTAACACCTGGCATATATAAGCCTGTAATAAATGTCAGCTATTAAGACAGCTCAAGGTGGTGCCTCTCTATTATACAACCTGCCTGGCGACCCGCAGACTCAGCGGGTGCAGGAGCCCGGCGGGGAGTCTACACCAGTTAGGCTGGTGGACTGAATCCCTTCAACAAATTCATCTTTTGTATGTGCATGAAGCAATAGGCTTTTCCCTATTGCATCTCTTTTTTTTTTTTTTTCCTTTTTAACACACAACGCTTTTAGGCTTGTATTCATATTTTGATAAAGATATGGGTATGGGAAAACATTTCTCTACAATTATTGAAAAAAGGCTCAGGATATCCTGGAGATTGTAAGGAATGATGGGGAGTGGAGAAAACAAACCCCACCTCGAAAGAACCAGAACAGGAGCACAGCTGAAACTGAAAGTAGTCATCCCGGCTCCTTGGGAGCCTGAGGCAGGAAAATTGCAAGATTTAAGGGACAGCCTGGGCAACTTAGCAAGACCCTGCCTCAAAATTTAAAAAATCTTAAAGAAGAGCTGAGGATAGCCGGGTGTGGTGATGCACATTGTAACCCCAGTACTTAGGAGGCTGAGAGGAGAGGACTGCAGGTTTGAGGACAGCCTCAGCAACTTTATGAGGCCCTTTGCAACTTATTGAGACCCTGTTTCAAAATAAAAAGACTAAAGCAGGGCTGGGGGTATAGCTCTCATGTTGAATGCCCCTGAGTTCCGTCATTTCTAGTTCCATTTCTAGTTACAAAAAAAAAAAAAAAAGACTGAGGATGTAGTTTAGAGGTAGAGTGCTCCTGGGTTCAATTCCCAGGAAAGAAGAAAGGAAGGAGGGAGGGAGGGGAAAGAAGGGAAGGACGGACTTAGATCCACTCGGCTGATGCCAAAATGGAATATATAGAAGCCGTCTATGGCCAGATAACCTGATTTTTTCAAGATATACGAGAAAGCTAAACTATTTTTGTGTATGTTTGTGTACTGGGGATGGAACCCAGGGGCATTCTACCTCTGAGCTACACCTCACCCCTATTTTTTATCCTTTATTTTTTGAAGCATAGTCTCACTGAGTGCAAAGGGCCTCACTAAGTAGCTGAGGCTGTCCTCGAACCAAGATCCTCCCATCTCAGCCTCCCAAATGCTGGGATTACAAGTGTGCACCACCACGCCCAGCACTATTCTCTTTTTTAAACCTTTTGATTTTTTTAAAATGTTCACTCAAAATACTTAAATGTTCGCTCACAATACTTAGAAATGCCATGTAGAACTTGGCCCATTTGAATGGACCTGTGGGCTGGCTCGTGGGCTCTCGCCTGAGGCCTCTGTCCTGCAGAGGTGTAATTTCCTCATGATGCAGGGCCATGTGGACACACAGTTCCCGGGTGCCATTTGCGTGCAGTTCCTTGAATCTCTGTGGCTCAGGACAACAATAGGCTTCCTCTGATTTCGCTGGAGCCAGGCCAGCATGAGGTTACCTGCAAACCTCTCCAGATAGCTGCTCGCCCAACGTTCCCCAGGACTCTTCAGAACTAGTGTACCCGCCAATTAGCAGGTATCACAAGCTAAATTATCCTCTAACTACCAGCTCTCAAGTCAGTCTTTTATTGAATCAGTATATATATAATGCTATCCACAATGCAAAGCCCAGTCTGGTTAATTGATAGTTTCATTGGTTTGTGTCCTGTCTACCCTACTAAAATGTAAAGTCTTGCCTGGCAAGAGGCACACGCCTGCCATCTCAGCTACTTGGGGGCTGAAGCAAGATGATTGCAAGTTTAAGACTAATCAGGAAAACTTAGCAAGACCCTCTCTCAAAAGAAAATAAAAAGAAGCCGGGCGGGCATGGTGGCGTGCGCTTATAATCCTAGTGTTTGGGAGGCTGAGACAGAAGGATCGAGGTTTGCGGATAGCCTCAGCTACATAGTGAGGCCCTCTGCAACTCAGTGAGGCCCTGTTTCAAAATAAAGAATAAAAAATAGGGCTGGGGGTGCAGCTTGGAGGGAGGTAGAATGTCCCTGGGTTCCATCCCCAGTACTGAAAAAAAAGAAAAGAAAAAGAGCTGGGAAAGTAACTTAGTGGTAGAGCATCCTGGATTTAATCATCAGTACAACAACAACAACAACAACAACAACAACAACAATAATAATAATGATGTAAAGTCTTCATTAATAAGGAAACCTTCTATGCCTTTTTGAACCATATAGCACCTTTGACAACTATATTATACTAAATACCTGTCTATGTGTTAACCAATTCATTACAGAGATAATTCTGCTTTTGTTGCTATTGTGGGTGGCTTTTAGGTTACACTTGAGGATACAGAAGAGGAGACTTCTTTCAGGGACATGTAGAAAGAGAAATAGATACTTAACAAAACTTACCTCAAAACAAAAAACAGCCATCTCTGAGCCTTCCCCCTCAGCACAGGCCAGCCACACAAAGAGGGTTGTTTCTGTGTGACACGAAGAGCAACTTACTTTGAATTTCTCACCAGGAAAGTGGAATCATCCAAGTTCACTCACCACCTCCTGGAGACTCCAGAGAAAAAGGGAAGTATAAAGTGACTCCATCAGCCCAGCATGATGGCACATCCCTATAATCCCAGTACTGAGGAGGCTGAGACAGGAGGATCACAGGTTCAAGACCAGCCTCAGCAATTTAGTGAGCTGCTTAGCAACCTAGAGAGACTGTTTCAAAATAAAAAATATAAAGTGGCTGAAGATATAGCTCGGTGGTAAAACTCGCCTGGTTCAACAGTACCACAAAATTAACTAATTAATAAATTATTTAATTTTTTTTGTGGTACTGGGGATGGAACCCTTCTATCTCCAGGCTACACTCCCAGGCCTATTTTTTATATTTTATTTGGAAACAGGGTCTCTTAAGCCAGTGAGGCTGGCTTCGAACCTGCGCGATCCTCCTGTCTCTGCCTCCCAAGCATGCACCCACCACACCTGGCTGAATTATTTAATTTAAAATATTAAGCCGGGCGTGGTGGCGCACGCTTGTAATCCCCGCGCTTGGGAGGCGGAGACAGGAGGATCGCGCAGGTTCGAAGCCAGCCGCGCATGCTGGCTTAGGAGACCCTGTTTCTAAATAAAAATATAAAAATAGGTCTGGGAGTGTAGCCCAGAGGTAGAAGGGCTTCCAGGAACCCCAGTACCACCAAAAAAAAAATAAAAAAAAAATAAAATAAAATATTAAAAGGGATTAAAAGCATGCACCACCACACCTGGCTGAATTATTTAATTTAAAATATTAAAAGGACAGGGAAGGTATAGCATGGAGGTAGAATGCTCCTGAGCTTAATCCCTAGTACTAAAATTTAAAAAATAAAACAAAGTGACTCCATTTATAAAGTATATTTTAAAGTTGTAAAATATAGTCAGCTCTTCACATCCTTGAGAGCTGAATCCTCAGTTTCAAACAACTATATATGATTTTTTTTTTTTTTTTTTTTTTTTTGGTGCTGAGACTGAACCCAGAGGCATTCTATCTATGACCTATACCTCCAGTCCTTTTTGTTTTTTGGCTTGAAACAGAGTCTCACTAAGTTGCTGAGGCTGCTCTGAAACCTAGGGCCTTCTGTCTACTGGGGTTATAGGTGTGTGCCACTGCACCCAGCTGAAATATATATATATATATTTGGGGGGTACTGGGGATGAAACCCAGGGGCTTTCTCCCTCCGGCTACACTCTCAGACCTATTTTATATTTTATTTGGAAACAGGGTCTCACTAAGTAGCTGAGGCATTAATCTGCACAATACTTCTGTCTCAGAGACTCCCAAGTACTGGGATTACAAACTTGTGCCAAGATGCCTGATTTGGAAAATATATTTTAAAACTTGTATCTCGCTGAGTGTGGTGGCACACACCTGTAATCCCGACTACTAAGGAGCCCGTGGCACGAAGATCACAAGCTCAAGATCAGCCTGGCAATGGAGCCAGACCCTGTCTCAAAATAAAATGAAAAGGGCTAGGGCTATAGCTCAGTGGTAGAGCGACCCTGGGTTCAATCCCCGGTAGCAAGAAAAGAAAAAAGAAAAGAAAAGCATCCGTAGTGAACATGTGCAGACTCCTTTTAAAATTATTACTCCCTAGCCGGGCGTGGTGGCGCACGCTTGTAATCCCCGCGCTTGGGAGGCGGAGACAGGAGGATCGCGCAGGATCGAAGCCAGCCGTGCTGGCATAAGAGACCCTGTTTCAAAAATATAAAATAGGTTTAGGAGTGTAGCCCGGAGGTAGAAGGGCTTCCAGGAACCCCAGTACCACAAAAAAAAAAAAAAATTATTACTCCCTAAACAATAAAATACAATTATTTACATTATACTGGTATAATTAGTAAAGTGGAGATAATTCACCCTATTTGGAAGGATGTGTGTAGATTATGTGCAAACACTGTGCTATTTTTTTTTTTTTTTTTTTTTTTTTTTTTGGTGGTACTGGAGGTGGAACCCAGAGGCTTTCTACCTCCGGGCTATACTCCCAGACCTCTTTTATATTTTATTTGGAAACAGGGTCTCACTAAGTTGCCGAGAGCCTCACTAAGTAGCTGAGGCTGGCTTCAAACCTACGCAATCCTCCTGTCTCTGCCTCCCAAGCGCGGGGATTACAAGCGTGCGCCACCACGCCCGGCGTAACACTGTGCTATTTTATTGAAGAAACTTGAACATCTGCAGATCCTGGGATTCACAGAGAGGTCCTAGAACCAATCCTCGGAGGATACGAGGGACAAGGTCAAGCGCAGTTAGGCGGCTAAAATACATCAACCGTTAACTGTTAAAATCCTCAACTGTTAACTTCTGCCTGGGTTAAAAATCTATCTTTACTGATGGTTATTTAATGAGTTAATCCCCTTGGAGTCTAGCTATAGCCCTTATAACTTGTCATATAGAATACAATAATTCTTTGAACTTGTATTTACTCTCTGCTTCCCAAAGCTACCTTCCTTTCTTTTTTTCTTTTCTTTTCTTTTCTTTCTTTCTTTCTTTCTTTCTTTCTTTCTTTCTTTCTTTCTTTCTTCTCCCTCTCCTTCTCCTTCTCCTCCTTCTCCTCCTCCTCCTCCTCCTCCTCCTCCTCCTCCTCCTCCTCCTCCTCCTCCTCCTCCTCCTCCTTCTTCTTCTTCTTCTTCTTCTTCTTCTTCTTCTTCTTCTTCTTCTTCTTCTTCTTCTCTGCTTTAACAGGCTAGAGCCCTAATAAAGAAAGATGAACAAACAGTTTGAGAACAGAGAAGTGAGTGCAAACAGAGTACTTGAACCTCCAGGGAGTCCAGCTAGAAAGGCCTGCAAGATAACTGAATCCAAATCTCCCTTCTGCTTGAAGCCACCGAGACCCAAAAAGGTTGGGTGACTCATTCACAGACACGTGGCCAGCGAGAGGCCACCAGCTGATTCCTGTTGCTCTGTCTGCTACGTCCTGTCCGCGGGACACCACGGCCCCTCCGACATCCTCGCCAGGCTGTTTAAGGCTGGCTCTGCGTGGCTCTGAGCCGAGGCCCACTCCGTATATGCTGATTGTTTGCTAAATGTCATCAGTCTCGACACTGGAGATAGAACGGTGAGCCTGCCTCTCTAGAGCGACCTTCATGTTGGGTGACGTGATGACAGACCAGTAAAGAATTAAACAAACACAGCACTTTGGAGAGTGATAAGTATTAAAGCATAAAACCAGGAAGGCCGTATAAAGAGTGAGGAGGAGGGGCTGTTTTGCATCCAGGAGTCACTCTGCAGGGTACCCGCTTGAGGGTGGGGGCTGCACAGCACCCAGCTTTTGTTTGATCACTTCTAACAACAGGAAACTTACTACCTCCAAAGGCAGTAAAAAAAAAAAAAAAAAGGCTTGTTAAAAAGGTCTTTCCTAACCAGGCATGGTGGTGCACGCTTGTAATCCCAGCATTTGGGAGGCTGAGGCAGGAGGATCGCGGTTCTCAGCCAGCCTCAGCTACTTAGTGAGGCTCTTTGCAACCCAGTAAGACCCTGTTTCAAAATAAAGAATAAAAAATAGGGCTGGGAGTGTAGCTCGGAGGTAGAATGTAGAAGGTCCCTGGGTTCCATCCCCAATACTGAAAAAAAAAAATTTTTTTAAAAAGGTCTTTCCTGAGCCTGACATGGTGGTTCATGGAATCCCTGTACTTAGGAGGCTGAGACAGGAAGACTACAGGTTTGCAGCCAGGCCTGGCAACTTTACAAGACTCTCAGCAACCTAGTGAGACCCTGTTTTAAAATGAAAAGCATAGACCCGGGCATGGTGGCGCAAGCTTAAAATCCCAGCGCTTGGGAGGCTGAGACAGGAGGATCGCACAGGCTCGAAGCCAGCCTCAGCTACTTAATGAGGCTCTCAGCAACTTAGTGAGACCTTGTTTCCAAATATATTATAAAATAGGGTTGGGGTATAGCCTGGAGGTAGAAAGCCCCTGGGTTCCACACTCCAGCACCACAAAAATAAATAAATAAATAAATTCAATAAAAATAAATAAATAAGCCAGGCGTGGTGGCACACACTTGTAATCCCAGCATTCGGGAGGCTGAGACTGGAGGATCGCGGTTCGCGGACAGCCTCAGCTACTTAGTGAGGCCCACTGCAACTCAGTGAGACCCGGTTTCAAAATAAAGAATAAAAAAATAGGGCAGGGGGTGCAGCTTGGAGGTCGAATGCCCCTGGGTTCTATTCCCAGACCCGCAAAATAAATAAATAATAAATAAATGAAAAAATAAAATAGATCTGAGGGTATAGCTCAGAAATAGAACTGGGTTCAATCCCCAGTACTGCCAGCAAAAAAAAAACTAAAAAATAATAAAAGGTCTTCCCTGGACTGAGCCCAAATTTACCTCCCTGGACTTCTATCTTCAGTAACTCATTCTCAGCGTGTCACAGAAACCAGTCACCTCATAGATGTCAAGCAGCATGTTCCAATGCAAAGCACAGTCCTAAAATAAGACAGTGTGTTTCAATGTTTTAATTTGAAATCGCATGTTTTGGGAAAATACGGCATACCAAGGGGGTGACTTACATGTTCTCATCCAACCTACAGTTTATAAAAGTGTTTAAACCCACCACTTCAAAGGCTGTTCAGGGAGCCAACTTCTAGGTCTCAGTGAGTCTGTGTGAGTCACTGACATCATTCACAGGACACACCCACTCCCTTCCGTCTACAACCCTAGTCAGGGTTTTACAGCATCCACGCTGTTGGCTCCTGTCATCGGGCATGGAAGGAAATTTGGCATTTCCCAAAAGGAAAGTCTGTGCGTTTTGCTTTCTAAGATATTACACCAATGTCTAACCCCCAGGTTTGCCTTTATGTTGGGATGGACTTCCAATCCTCCTGTGACACAGCATGTTTACAAAGAAAAGTATGAGCCCCCTAGCTTGTTTCCTGGGTGCCCGCACTCCGGAAGTCTTCCTGGAACATCTGACCACGTGCTGAAGGCATCTCCAGGCTTTCTTGGAGGGCTCTGGGTTGCAAGTGTTGTTCTCTGTGTGGTACTAGGCAGCTTCTGCTCCAAACCCAACCAGAGCTGCCCGGTGCCGAGAAGACAGAAAGGCTGAGGACCACACAGAAGCCAAAACTATTTCCGCTTTTATGTGAGTCTCACCAAATTCACGGTCTGGCTGCTTCACAATGCCTCTGCTCACTCTAGGCTGGGGCAGTAAATGGTCAGTAACAGAGGCAGAAAGAGGCCCGAGGAAATAGGCCTTCCTGTGCCAGTTACCAAAGTGCCCAGAGCTCCGTCCTTCTCCAGCCCTGGACAATGATGGAGAACTCCCGGGGCAGCCTCACTGACAAGGCGGCTCCTCCTTCCTCCTCTTCCCTCACTGGTCTGTGGTTCCCCAGAGTTCTGACAACCTAACAGTTTCCCCTCTGACCCCTACATTAGCAAGAATAAATTACTTCATTGGGTGGAAGGGGACTGAAGGAATGTAATTTAATAAGTAAGGATGTGCCAATGCAGTGACACACACATATAATCCCAGTACTTGGAAAACAGACAGAAAAATCACAGGTTCAAGACCAGCCTTAACTTTTTTTCCTTTTTTTTTTTTTTTTTTTTTTTTTTGCGGTAATGTGGATGGAATCCAGGGGCATTCTACCTCTGAGCTACACCCCCAGCTCTATTGTTTATTCTTTATTTTGAAACAGGGGCTCACTGAGTTGCAAAGGGCCTCACTGAGTAGCTGAGACTGTCTGCAAACCGTGATCCAAATGCTGAAAGTATAAGCGTGCGCCGCCACGCCCAGCTCAGCCTTAGCAATTTAATGAGATCCTGTTTCAAAATAAAAAGGGTTGAAGGTATAGCTCAGAAGTAAAATGCCCCTGGGTTCAATTCCCAGTACCATAATAATAATACTAATTATAGACATATCTCTCAGAAGGAGATCACCAATATTTCAATACAATGAGAGAACTAATTCCAGCCCTGAAGGTCACAAATAAGGGAGAACATAGGCTGGTAGCTGATTAGAGAAACTAGCTGAGCCCTTACAAGGCCCTGCAGGACCTTGGGCTTCAGCCCAATTGTCAGCAAGACACCCCCCCTTCCTCCAAGAGAGAAAATGTGATTCCCTTCAACGCAAGCCTCATGCAACTCAGCTGACAGGGAGTGGGTTTTTGTGCCTGTGAGCCCAGGGCCATGGCTGTCACCCTATCACACCTCGGTTTTCCCATTTGCAAAAGGCAGAAAAGAAGCCCAACCTCGACATGCTATCCACACCCTGGTCTGCAGAGACGGTGGCCAGCTGGGCTGGAGAGCTCTCCAAAGGATGGGCTGAAGGAGGCATGGCTCCTCCAAGACTGTGGGTTCCCTGTGGAAAAAATGATGTCACTTGAAATCTCTCTTCTTCAAGGGGGATTGAGAGCTCGGGTGTTGGGGTCAGACAGATCTGATCCCAACTAGATGGTAGACAGCTATGTAATTGGGAATGGGGACTGCCGTGAGCCTGACTCTCTCCCTCTGTAAAATGGAGCTAACGATAATATGTTCTTGCAGGGATTATCAAATGTGACCATGTCACAGAAGCCAAGCCCAGTGCCTTGCAACTCAGGGGCATTCTGCCTCCAAGCTACACCTCAGTCCTATATTATTTTTTATTTTGAAACAAGGCCTCACTAAATTGCAGAGAGGGCCTCACTAAATTGCTGAAGCTGGCCATGGGATTATAAGCATGGGCCACCATGCCCGGTTTAGGTGATTCTTTAAAACTCACAAAAGAACCAGGAGTGATGGCGCATGCTTGTAATCCCAGTACTTGGGATGCTGAGACAGGAGGATCGTGGTTCACGGCCAGCCTGTTACTTAATGAGGCTCTCCACAATTTAGTGAGACCCTGGTAATCCCAGCATTTGGGAGGCGGAGAGCTACTTAGTGAGGCCCTCTGCAACTCAGTGAGACCCGGTTTCAAAATAAAGAATAAAAAATAGGGCAGGGGGTATAGCTCAGAGGCCAAATGCCCCTGGGTTCCATCCCCAGACCCGAAAAAAAAAAAAAAGGAACAAAATATAGGGCTGGCAGTGTAGCTCAGAGGTAGAATGCCCCTACTTTCAATCCCCAGTACCACAAAATAAAACAAAATAATCACCTATAGGTGGACATGGTTCACACCTGTAATCCCAGTACTTGGGAGGCTGCGACAGGAGGATCGCAGATTCGCTGCCAGCCTAAACAATTTAGTGAGGCCTTCTGCAACTTGGTGAGACCCTGTTTCAAAATAAAAAATAAAATAGGGCTGGGGGTATGGCTTGGGAGTAGAATGTCCCTGGGTTCAATCCCTAGTACCATATACATAAAGAAGAATCATCTGCAAAAAAAACACACAGCACACACGCATACACTTGCACCCACACGCTCGCATTCGCACGCGCACACACACACACACACACACACACACACACACACACACACACACTGCCTGTGAGTTTGAACCATGAAATTCAGAGGATGGGCCGAGGCGGCAGAGCGCCAAATTAGGACACTCAACCAGTTCTGGAGGAAGGGCTCTGTCCCTCTGGGGACTGCACACTGCTCCCAAGCTCTCAATATGACCTTTGTGCGGGGTCTTTCATTTGCAAAGCTCCTGCCCCCCCCCCACCTGTTGCTCTGCCGCTCTCCAGCCCTGTGACATGGGTGAAGAGCTTGTGTGCTCCCTGTGCCCCACACTCAGAGGAGAAAAACAAGTTGCAGTCACAAGCCCAGGACGGCTGGCAAGGCTGGAATGAGAGCGACTGAGTGCGGTGCCCAGGTGCACCTAAGGAGGTGCTCCCTGCCACGACCCTGAGAGCGCACACCTAGGGCGTGCCCCGCTGCCTACCCCAAGCCCTGGGCCTTCCGCGGCACTGAGGCAGAGCTGGCTGTGCACTGGCACTGTACACAGGGTCAGCCCGTGAGAACCTGCCCAGGAGCCACGGCGGCAGGATCTAAGGCTGAGCTGAGCAGCTCCTCTCAGGAGCTAAGAACATCTTGCTAGAGCCCTCAGCTGCCACCACAGCCTAGGGCAGAAGCTGCACCAGCCCCGTGAGCAGTCCTTGTGCCAGGGAAGACAGGTGGGGCCAGGAGGGCCATCCCCCAGGCCCCCTGGAGGCCTTACAGCCCCCTTGACCTTGGACAGGGGTGGTCAGGGCAGACAGGAAAGCAGCCTGTGTGCGCAACGCCCGGGACAGCGGCCCATGTTGATGGCCCACCTGACAGGCCCCTCCGAGCCCTGCTAGCCCCCATGTGGCTGCCCTCCACCTCCAAAGAGCTACAGGTGATTTTTTTTTTTTTTGTAGTACTGGGGATGGAACCCAGGGGCATACTACCTCCGAGCTACACCCCCAGCCCCATTTTTATTCCTTATCTTGAAACAGGGTCTCACTGAGTTGCAAGGGCCTCTCACTAAGAAGCTGAGGCTGGCCAAAAACCCTGATCCTTCTGTCTCAGCCTCCCAAATGCTGGGATTTTAAGTGTGCGCCACCATGTCCTGCTCAGATGATTGATTGATTGATTGATTGATTGATTTTGGTGGTAGTGGGGTTTCTGGAAACCCTTCTACCTCCGGGCTACACTCCCAAACCTATTTTATACTTTTTTTTTTTTTTTTTTTTTTTTTGGAAACAGGGTCTCTTAAGCCAGCATGGCTGGCTTTGAACCTGCGCGATCCTCCTGTCTCAGCCTCCCAAGCGCAGGGATTACAAGCGTGCGCCACCACGCCAGGCTCCAGGTGATTTTTTTTGAATCCACAAAGAGAAAAGTTCTTTTTTTTTCTCTTTCTTTCTTTCTTTCTTTTTGTGGTACTGGGGGTGGAACCCAGAGGCTTTCTACCTCTGGGCTATATGCTCCCAGACATTTTTTTTTTTTTTTTAATTTGGAAACAGGGTCTCACTGTTGCTGAGAGCCTCACTAAGTAGCTGAGGCTGGCTTCGAACCTGTGCAATTCTCCTGTCTCAGCCTCCCAAGCACAGGGATTACAAGCATGTGCTACCACGCCTGACTAGAAAAGCTCTTTTCTGATGTGGACGATTGAATTTGCTAATTAATTCTTTTGTTTGTGCCTTGTTAACTGTGAATTTAACTTTTCTATGGAAGCAACACCTGTTCTCCAAGGGAGCCCCTTGGCAAATCTCCCTGGGAACTGAAGTCCCACTCCTCAGGCAAGCCCCTCACCTGTTCTGAGCCTATTCCCTCCTCCCATAAGAGGGGTCCACAATGACACCAGCATCCTCCAGGTGTTGCGGTCACCCAAAATAGCCAGGCATGGTGGTGCATATCTGTAATCCCAGTTACAGGAGACTGAAACAGGAGGACCACAGGTTCAAGACCCTGTTTCAAGGCAAAAAAATAAAAAGGGCTGGGAGTTAGCTTGGAGGTAGAATGCCTCTGGGTTCGATTTCCAGTACCCCTCCCAGAAAATAGCCACAATATATGAAGGCCCTATAATGGTCAGCTACTAAAGTTTTTTTGTTTTCTTTTCTTTTTTTCTTGTGCAGATCATTTTGTTGTTTTGTTTTTCTGGAACAGAGGATTGAATCCAGGGGCATTTCCACCTCCAAGCTACCCCCCCCATCCTATTTTATTTTTATTTTGAAACAGGGTCTCACTAGGTTGATGACAGTCTCACTATTTGATGAGGCTGTCCTCACATCTGCGATCTTCCTGTCTCAGCCTCCCAAGTAATGGAATTACAAGTGTGTGCCACCAGGCTCAGCTTGTGCAGATGATTTAACCCTCACACCAGCTCTATTAGTTTTGAGATGTAACTGAAGTCTAATAAAGCATCCAGTGCTTCCGTGCACAGTTCAGTGAATTTCCCAATATACTCTCTTCTCATCCAACTCTCCCGTCACAGGCCAGTTTTGCCCACTTCATACACATGCACTCAGAGCATCATGTACTCTGCTGTGGCTGATTTCTTTTAACCCAGCTTTGTTTTTGCAATTCATCCGTGTAGTTGTGTGTCATCATTTCTTCTTTTACAGAACTATATAGTGTTCCATTGTGTGGCTGTGTCCGTTTGCTCACCCACTGAACCAGGTGTAAATCACCATCACCATAATCATTATCATCCTGTTTGCAACTGAGGAAACGAGGCTTTAAACTACTTGCTAAGTTTGTAGCTTAAAGTCACAGAGTGACCTTGTAGCGTAGCAAGACCTTGACCCCGTACCCCTCTGACTCCCAAAGCGGCTCCTCACCCCTGGAGTACTGGGGCAGCAAAAGGAAAGTCCACTGGTCCACCTGGTCATGCACACCTCCCCGCTGCGGCACAGTCTGGGATCAGGGACAGCCTGCAAGTGGGGAGAAAGTTGCTCTACGTTTGGTCACGGCCAATATTTATTTTTGTTGCACCCCAGGCCGATGGGACAAGCACGGTCGTCACTCACAGCCCTGTACCTTGAGACCAGGGCTTTGCCAACATTTCGAAACAACTGCAAACAGCCCAAATGAGGAGGAGGCATCTGGTCCCCTGGCCACCGGTGGCTCAGGTGGCAGCCCCACCCGGGCCCCTCAGGCTGGAGTCCCATGATAGTAACCGAGAGGTGAGTGCTCCCGGTGGGCTGCAGACCACTGGCTCTGTAGCCCAAGCTTTACCCACAAGATGGGGGACTCCTGGCGCTGGCCCAACTTCAAGAAAAGGCAAGGTTTTGCCCTGCTTCACCTGAGTCCCGCCAGCCTTAGAAGAGCCATCGTCAAAGCAGCCAGGGGGTGACAGCAGCCTGGCTGACCTCCCCCCTAACCCCACAAGCCCAGGGAGCATTCCAGCCCGTCCAGCCAGACAGGATTAAATGGTTGGTTACGTGCAGGGGTAGGAGACCTGGGAAAAGAAGGGCTCAGGGCCAGCTCCCTGAGGCGCCTGGGGCACCCTTCGCTCCGTTGATCATTAACAGAAGCCACCCCCAGCAGGCAGCGAGGGGAAAGTCCAAGGGGATGGCCTGCCCCTCCTCCCAGGCACCCTCCTCCACACACACCAATCCAGGGCCTCATGGGCCATGAGATCATGCCGCTGGGGGAGGGGTGTGTGCAGAGTCACCCAATCCAACGGGCCGGCTTGCTGCTCCTGCAGAATTGCCACCAAAGGCCAAGGGAGATGGGAACCGGCCCCGGGGGATTTGCAGTAGTGTGCCAGGGACTGTGCCCAGTGACTTCAGCATGCCAGCCCACGACACTTCAGAGCCCAGCGGTGAAACACTGCAACGGAGCCAGCCTGTCTGGGCTCGAGTCCTGACACTTTTCCTGCCGTGTGATAAATTAATGAACTGCTCGGCACCCCATTTCTCTATATGTGGGATGGGAGTAGCATGGACCTTCCTCCATGGGTATCATTCAAAACATCTGAGTTGGTGCACATGAAGTTCTTAGGAGACAACCTGGCACTTATGAAGAGCTGTCAGTACTGATGGCTCACTTGATCCTCACAGGAACCCCTGGAGGTGCAGTTAGGAAAGTCCAAGGTTGAGTTATTTGTTCAAGGCACAAGCTGATATAAAAGCTAGGCCTTGAGCCCTGGGCCCAGGGCTCCAGCACCCCTTCCTCCTTCATTCCCTGGGTCCTTATTCCTGCCATAACCCTCCCTACCCTTTGGTAGCCAGGGCTTCATGATCCAATTGACTGCAAAACCTACTTGAAGTCGGCCCCAGACTCTCTGTTGGCCTCAACAGCCATCCTTTGCCCAGACCGCCACAGAGATGTGGTGGGCCACCTTCCTCCTGTCAATGAGGCATGGTGGCCAGAAAGGCTGAATCGCTGCCCAGTGGCCAAAATAGCTCATTTCTTTGAGCTGCTGCAAGTGAAGACCTTCAGCCAACAGTGGACCATGGTTACAGGGCCAGCAGCCACAAAGGCCTCACCTGCCCAGAGGTAACCTTGTGCAGCCCCAAACCAGAGGTGCCTTGGGGCCCCAGGCAGCAGGTGAGGGAGGCTGCCTTGGGTCCGGGAAACAGACTAAGGCATCAGGACCTGGCCCTCCCAGTCCTGCTTCCCTTTGTGTGGACATGGTCTTCAGCTCCCCCTGTGTGGTTCTTCTCCAACCCTGCTATGGAGGAGCTCAGAGATGCAGGTCCGCTGCCGGCCCCTGCCTGGACTCCTTACCCAGAGCACAGGCCACTGCTAAGGCCCCGTCATCTTGTAACATCCTGGGGAAATGATGGGCCTGAACAGGTTCTGCTGTTTCTTTGCCCAAGTAGCACCAGGCTCCTATTTTCTACCTTCTAAGATCTAGATGGCAGCTGCGTAATCCCAGTATTTGGGAGGCTAAGACAGGAGGCTCACAGGTTCCAGGCCAGCCTCAACAATTTAGTGAAACAATGTTTCAAAATAAAAAATAAAATAGAGTTGGGGTGTATCTCAGAGGGGGACTGGGTCGTTGAACCCCCAGTACCACACACACACACACACACACACACACACACACACACTCTAGATGTCAGAAAATCACACTCTGGGCCTGCACAGTCCAAATCGGACCCTGTGTCTTCCCCATAGAGACACTGAGGTGGAGTAAGAGGTTAAAGCCTCGGAATAAGCAGGATATGGTGGCGCACACTTGTAACCCCAGCATTTGGGAGGCTGAGACAGGAGGATTGTGGTTCGCAGCCAGCCTCAGCTACTTAGTGAGGCCCTTTGCAATTCAGCGAGACCCTGTTTCAAAATAAAAATAGGGCCGGGCGTGGTGGCGCACGCTTGTAATCCCAGCACTTGGGAGGCAGAGACAGGAGGATCGCGCAGGTTGGAAGCCAGCCCCGTGCGCTGGCTTAGGAGACCCTGTTTCCAAATAAAAATGTAAAAATAGGTCTGGGAGTGTAGCCTGGAGGTAGAAGGGCTTCTAGGAACCCCAGTACCACCAAATAAATAAATAAATATTAAAAAATAAAAATAGGACTGGGGGTGTAGCTTGGAGGCAAAATGCCCCTGGATTCCATCCCCAGTACGTCACACACACACGTACACAATACAATAAAGCCTGGGGACAGCCAGCTTCCCTAGGTGACAAGGAGCTTCCCTTGCTTTCACATCCAGCCTCAGCCCTCCAGAGCCTCCTGGAGTCAATGCCTCTATCTTTGCTTTCTAACTCCAGGGACTGACTCCAATAGAGGAAATTCGGGGCTGACTAGGAGGTAGGCTCAGACCCCCTCTGAACTCAAAATGTTGCCATAAGCGCTCACAAATGCCTGCAGGGAATGAGTTCAAGGTAAGCCTAGATTAAATGTTTTTGCTTTTAGTCAGAGGAAGACCACAGAACTCCACCACTACCCTCCCCCCAAATATACCATCATTTCCCCTTAATGGACAAGAGGCCTAAGTTCACTTTGGTCCCAGGAAAGACTTTTTCCTTACCTGTACCACCAGCCCCTGCGCTGGAACAGTAAATAGTTCCTACTTTTCTTCCTCATACCCCTGCTCCCCAGGAATACCTGCTGGTCAGGGAAGCAAAAGTCCAGAGGTCTAGTGAATCTGCATATCCTTGCGGACAGCCCTGGCAGAGACGATGTCTGCTGTAAATCTAACTGCCTTGGGGAAAGGCCTGGTAGAATCAAGACAGAAATTCAGCTTAACCCCCAAAACTGAGTGCAAGAAACCCAAAGCATCTCAAATGGCATATCCCTGTCTCCCAAAACTGAAATCCCCAGACCACTCAGTTTTTTTGTTTTTGGTTGTTTTTTTTTTTGCGGTACTGGGGATGGAACCCAGGGGCATTCTACCTCTGAGCTACACCACCAACCCTATTTTATAGTCTTTATTTTGAAACAGGGTCTCACTGAGTTGCAAAGGACATCACTGAGTAGCTGAAGCTGTTCATAAATGGAGATCCTCCTGTCTCAGCCTCCCAAATGCTGGGATTACAAGTGTGAGCCACCACACCTGGCTTGGTTCAAGATTTTTAAAAGGCCCAACTCTCTTCCCACAGGTGAAACCTTTCCTCTTAGTGGTCACCGGGCCCTGGCTGAGTGCTTCTAGCCAAGAGGATCCCTACAACCTACCTAATTTTGCATAACATCAGAGATGTGTAACTAGAACTGAGATGGTTGGAACTATCAGACTTCTCATGTTTGTTAGTCAATGTGACTACCTCCTTTTTTATTCTTGTGGGTCTGAGAATGGAACCCAGGCGCATTCTACCTCTGACCTTCACCCACAGCCCTATTTTTTCTTCATTTTGAAACAGGGTCTCACTAAGTTGCAGAGGACCTCACTAAGCAGCTGAGGCTGTCTGCAAACCACGATCCTCCTGTCTCAGCCTCCCTAGTGCTGGGATTACAAGCATGCGCCACCACGCCCGGCTGGCTACTTCCCTTTAAAAGCCCTCCACGGACCTAAACCCAGATGCATGACTGAGCCCCTTCCGACGTGAACATCTTTCTCCAGGCTGGAAGTACTTCCTCATGCCCACCCAAGAAGTATTGAGAGGCTAAGACTTGGTTAATTCCTGTGGGGAAAATAAGCCCAAAGCATCTAAGTAAAAGAACCTGCTCCATCCCGGCTTGATGGTGTTGCAACCACTAGGTCCCCTTCATCACTTCAGAACCCCGAAGATCACTCAAAGGAATGAAGAACACAGGCTGGGCAGAAAAGGACTGGACAACCCACAGCTATGGCTCCCTGGAAGCCACCTTCGCCTTTCAGTCAACAACTAATATGCTGGCCAGTCCTCTCTGAAGGGAAGTACAGGCTCCTTGGCAAAACTCCACCACCCCCATCCTCACTAAGCAAACTCCCAGCTCAAGAGGCCCACTGGTGCCCCTCTACCAGCGCTTAGGAACCAGTAGGACCTATAGAGTCCAACTGCAAACCAAGTAAAACCAGCACCACAGTCAGTGTTTCTTGAAAAACGGGGTTTATTGATTTTTAAACTGCAAATAGTCGTTACAAAAAGTTTTTTTTTCTTTTAAATAAATTCACACAAAGAAAGAGAAATAGAAAGCAACGGTAGTGGCCAGCAAGAGGAATAATAATTACATTCATCTTAATGTGTGTGTGCCAGTTCTGTTTACACTAACACTGGAAAACTCCAAACCTGGAATCCAGAACCTCAAGTCTGCGAGCGGAATGTCTTGAGATGGGCACATGGAGGTCAAAGGGTTTCTCTCTTTATGTTTTTTTCCCTTTTAGAAGCTATACATAAAAGGTTGTTTTCCTTCTGTACTGTCACAGAACTCTTACATACATTCTCAGTCCTAGCTGTGAAAGGCCTAAGGAAAAAGAAACTCAATTTGCAGTCCAACACAAAGGGGGGAATTTCTAAAATAAATAATCCAACAGTTTTTTGCATTTTTTTAAATTAATTTTTCATTTTTTTAAAATAAAATAACCAAAAAAAGTGTAAAGTTACAAAAAATGTTGTTGAAGAATAATATATTAAAACTGTGGAAAAAAAAAGGAAGACACGTCACAAAATTTTAAGATTAATATGAAGATCATAATTTAACATAAAAGAATATATTCTATGGATTTGTCATCCCGATAAATATGAACAAAATTAACAAAAAAAGCATAGTTTGGCAATAAATACGTTTTGATAAGTTAAATAAGCTTTTTTATATTGATGTGCAGTGACAAGCAAAATTTTTGCTCTCCAATTTCTGAAAGTTATATGAAGTTTAAAACCCAGGGAAAAAAAAGCATGGCGTGAGTGCTCTAAGGTAGACCTAAGGTATTCTAGAGCAAAAACCATTAAAGCTACTTCTACAGGAAATCGTTTTACACAGATATCGTATGTGGAATGAATACCATTAACTGCTCACCCCTTACATTTTTTTTTTTTAGCTTTTTCTCTCTTTTTTGTTGTTGTTATTTTTTTTTTAAAGATGTCACATATGATCTGGGGAACTTTAGCACCAAAATCAAGTCTCTCATAGTCCATCTAGTTTCCCCTTCCTCCCCACTTTAAAAACACAAGAAAAAATTAAATCCAAGTCCCACTTATGTCAAAATCTTCATCCGGTGGTTGTTGGTTTTTTTTTTTTTTTTTTTTTCAGCCTTCCTTCCTGCAGACCTACACAAACCCAGGCAAGATTAGTCAACAGGGGTTCGGGGTGGGAAGAAAAAGGACTCGAATGAATGTCAAGACAGGTTTCCAAAAAAAAAAATAATAATAATAATAAGTCCGGCAACAACTCTCCCCAGGGAGGGGGCAGCTCTCTACTGGGAAGACGGGAAGAGGTGTGCGGAGACTGGAGTAGGGAAGGTGAAGGTGCAGCTGTGTCCAGTGGAGGGAGCTGCTGGTTCTGGGGCCCCCTCCCCTCCCCATGGGCAGAGGCTCCGGGAGGCCCACGGGTGCCCCCTGGCGCTGAAGAGGTAATGTAGTCACAGTGACGAAGTTAGGTTACAAGGCACTAAGTTGCTTCTGTAAACTGTTACTGCTTTTTCTTTTGTGATTTGGCACTTAAGGCTTAAGCCAGAAAAAAAGGCATCTACTCAAACATGGGACTTGTCTGTTACGCGTGGTGAGTGAGTGGGCTATAGAACGGAGGGGCGGGGGTCCAGGCCAGAAGAAGCTACTGACAAGCTGACTTGTCCTGTGTTAGGAGGGTCACAGTGGGGGGGCAGGGAGGGGCATTCCAAGGTTCTGGGGGAGGGGGCTGAGCTTAACCTTGTTAATGTAGGGGTTCGGGGAGCAGGGCAGGGAGGGAGGGGAGGGGCCGAGGGTGCAGGGTGGAGGAGGGGGTGCAGGAGGCAAGGGGTCCCTCCCTACCCTGGCTTAGTCATCTGAGATGGAAAGTCTGCTGAAAATGGGCAGGCGTCTTGAGTTGTCCAAGGTGGGGGAGTCTGAGCCGCTGTGGCTGCTGCTGGAGCTGCTCAGATAGCCCTCCTGGTCCGAGAGAGAATCCTGAGGGCTGGGGGGAGAGTCAAACATGTGAGGGGACTCGGACATGGGCCGCAAGAGGAAGGTGGTGGGGGAGCCGCCCCCGGGTAGCCCCATACTAGGGGCAAAGAGGCTCGCCAGCTCCTGGCTGGAGAAGGCGAAGGGGTTATTGGTGCCATCGGGCAGGGTGGGCGAGCCCAGGAGGTCATCGGCGCTCAAGATGGGGGGTGGGGTGATGGACGTGGGGCTGTCCAGCAGCCCTGTGGCAGCGGCGGTGGCAGCGGCACTGGGAAACCCAGCAAAGCTAAAGCTATGCTGCAGGCGGGGACGGTCGGCGGAGAGGTCCCGGGCCCCCGCCAGGGCGCGGCGCTCCTCGGCGTTGTGGATGAAGTGGCAGCGGGGCCCATAGGGGCAGAAGCCGATGGTGTGGAAGGTGCGGCACAGCTCCGTCTTGTACTTGGGGTGGCGGGTCAGGCTGCGCAGCTCGTGGATGCCGTGAGCGAACTGGCACTTGTCCCCGTACTTACAGGCACCGTTTTCCTCGAAGGGGCGGCACAGCTCCGTCTTGTAGCGGCTGGAGTTGACCTGGCCACTCCCCGGCTGCTTCTGGGTGGGCAGCAGCCGCTCACCCCCTTCAGAGAAGGAGCGGTCTCGGAAGCGGCTGTCCCGGGAGCTCAGAGCCGGGGCTGGCTCACCCTTGAGGCTGCTGAGGAGCTGGTTCTGGTGAAACTTGGAGCTGGGCAGGGTGACCGAGTGCCTCCGGGGGAAGCCCCCGCCAGCAGGGGTGCCCACTGCCTTCCTGTCCAGCAGGCAGCCCCCTGCGCTGGGAGCACTGTAGTTGAGCATCTTGTTCCCCTGGAGGGAGGAGAGAAAATTGGATGGTGAGTGAGGCCGTTCGCCAGGCCAGACAAGGGTACCCACGAAGGACAGCTCTCTCTAAACCACCTCTGATCCAGCAAGCCCCCACACCAGCCTCCTGGGGTTATTCTGGCCCCATGCATAAGAAACCACAAAATCCTGGCCTGGGTGATAAATTATGTACACGCGTCCTGCTCCGTCCCTCACAGCCTCTGTCCCTCATGCTACCGATTTTTCATCTATATAATGTAACTTCTTTAAATCCCAAACAGATTCCTCAACTCGGAACATCTCCACAGTGTACACCCACTCCGGATTCCCCTCCCCCCAGCAAAAAAGCGGGCAAACCCCAGAAAGAAGACTAAACGTGGGCCAAGCCCCCTCTTAATCAGTCTCTGCTCAGTTGATAGCCTCCTCCCCCACAACCTAGCCCAAGACTCAACTTCCTCCTCCTAAAGCGTTCCCTTCCTCTGGCAACAGGTTTGCAGACTGCTGGTGCTTTCTCTTGCTGGGGGAGGGCCTGGGCTGGGGTTGGGGATCTGAGGGCTGAACACACACATTCCGCCGCCATTCCCGACCCCTCCCCTGGGAAGATGCCTTTGCGCTTGGTCTCCCGGCTGCGAGAAAGGCTTTGGATAAGAGCCCCGGTGTTTAATCTTGAACACAGGCTGTGGATGAGGAGAGGAAAGCACCCAGCCACCCACCCACCTCGCAGTCAGTTCCAGACTGGGGTTGTGGGGAGTACCGCAGGTCAGGTTTGGTTCCCAGGGGGACCCTGGTCACCTGCCCAAACTCTGCCTACAACTTGGAAAAGGTGAGGGCGGGGGACCTGAGAGTTGGCTCCCCACCCATGTGGGTGTCATTGTGCAAATTCTAAAGTTGGTCCCTAAGGATCAGCAGCAGGGGATCGGGAATCTGTAACCGCAACCGCCCCACTGAGCGGATTACAGGAACCCAGTTGCAAGCCGGTTCCCAACAATGGGGTTCATTTAAAAAAGTCCTGCGGGAGGAGGGGGTGAAAGAAAAAGAACTAGATCAAAGAGCGGGGGAAGAGGGGAGCTGGGGAGCTCAGGCAGCCAGGCCACTCAGCAGCCCAGCAGGCTGATGGTGTTTGGGAAAACACGGGGAAGGAAGGAAGCTAAAAACCCAAACTTTTTGAGGTTGTTCTTCAGCTCCTCCTTGTCCCTACACCCCAACCCTGCAGCCCTGGGGCCTTGGCAGCTGCACTACAGGAGCAGCAAGCTGGGGAAGGAGAGCAACATGACCTGACGTGTTGAAGAGAAGGCAAAACACTTCAGCAATTAAAAGTAGCCCAGCAGCTTCACCCTTTCAAATAGGGGCGAGAGGGCTGGGAAACAACTTTAACGACATCCACACACTTTTGTTATATACACATTTCAACCTCACTCCTGAACATGCGGGGTTTAACGCTTTATTTTTTTTTCACACCACTCTCAAGCTTAGAGACGCCCCCAGTAAATCCGTACAGGCACCCCTTGAGTCCCCTGCCCCCCAGTCCAGAGCCCTGGTGCCTCCGCAACATAGGTAAGCAAGTCAACCCACTTTTCTCCCCCAGAGTTTGCAGCACGACCTGCTCTGGCAGGAGGAAGCCCCTGCGAGCGGGACAAACGCAAGCCCCACTGCAAACTCGCTTTGCTATTTGTGAATCATCTCTAGGCCTTTTTCTTCCTTGCAAATCCCCAGCTCCCCCCACCCCAAAGCAGAGGGGCAAATCTCCCAGCAAGACATCATCTCGAAACTCACTTCCTCGAGGGACCCTCACTCCCCACCCCAGAGGCCCGCAGCGGTGCTGAACAGACTCAACTCCTCCCGGCGGCCGCAGAAACCCAGAGCGCACAGAGGGGAACCGACCCGCGAACCCGGGCTCGAGCGGCCCAGTCTGTACGAAGAGAGTCGCCCCGAACTTCCCCCAATCTCGGCCGGCCCCCGAGGAGCGGCGCCTCGCAAGCTCAGTCTCCCAAAACTCTACTCCCCAAATTCGCATGTAACCCCGCCAGAAACTGCTGAAACTCGATGAGTGCGGAGGACAGGGCCAAATTCCTTCAAAGTACGGGGAAATGCGAGCGGGGCAAGAACCGTCTGCCTGCCTTCTCCTCTACCCCGGCTTCCCAGCCGCCCCGTCTTGGGGGTTTTCGTTTTCCAGCAAAAGAGAAAGACTTTTTGAAAAGCCAACGCTCCGCTCTACTGTACCTTGCATAAAACTTCGCTGAGGTCGAAGATGGTGGCGGACACGAGGGTGGTCATCGCGGGAGCTCGCGCGGGGCAGGGGCGAGGGTCCGCGGCGTGTGCAGGGTCCGGCGCAGGGCGGGCGCAGCTCCGGCTCTCGGCTCAGGAGTCCACTCGCCTGCTCCGGCGCCCCTCGCCTTTCCGACTCTCCCGGGCTGCGGCGCGCAAAGCCCAATTTATAAAGTTTCAGATTTGGTGGGCCGGGGAAGGAGGAGGAGCTTTAAACTTATTTAAATGAGGAAGAGGAGGAATAAAAGTTGATTGACACCGAGGTTGAATCAGCCATGCGGTCAAGCGCCGGGAGGGGGGCGGGGGCGGGGGCGGGAAGAAACTTTCAAAAGGAAGAGGGGGAGGGGAGACGAGGAAAGAAGGCGGAAAAAAAAAAAAAGCCCCACTCGCAGCCGCGCGCAACTTTTTTTTCTTAAAGAGGAAAAGTTTGGAGCGCGCGGGCTCGGCCCGGCGCCCCTCCCGCGCCGCGGGGGGCGGAGGGCGCGCCCCCCTTTGTCGGGCCCGGAGCGCGGCCTGTGACATCACTCGTTCCACTCCCTCCGGGGTTCTTGTGGTGGTGGTGTTGTTTTCTTGCCGGGCAGGAAGGCGGGCTCGACTTTCCCTGCTTGCCAGCGGGAGCCGGAGCCCGACCTGAGCGCCCCGTGCGGTTTCCATCTTGAGCCGGGGTCCCGGAAACTTCTCCCATCGCCGGCGCCGCCCGCTTCCCAGACCTCACGCGAGCGCCCGAGACGTTCAAGTTTAGGGGTTTATGCGTTAATTTTTCCCAGAGTTTCGAGGGAAGCTGGAAGTAAAGGAACTTTTTTATTCCTCCCCGGGAGGGCCTGGCCTGGCGGGGGCGAGCGCAGCCCGCTTTAGCGCGCCGCACGCGTCTACACTCGCGCGCGCGGGCAGCCGGCGCCCTCCGGGTGTGGGCAGGAGGGGGCCGCGACTCGAAAGGACCACCGCCCGGGGAGATCGTTCGTCGGGGCCGGCTCGGACGCGGCGTGTCTGGCACGCATCCGTTTCTTTAGGCTTTTTAGCAGCGAAAACCCTGCATCTTTCGTGACTCCCCTTCCGCCCCGCAAAACAAGACGCACTCACTGGGCAACAAACCACTTTGCACGCGCGCTCTGAATTCTGGGCCGCCTTTCACCCCCAATCACACCCTCCAAGCGCTAGAACTTTTAGGGGGGGGAAAAGTTACTTCGCTAAGGATGAAGGTTTATTAAAAAAAAAAAAAGTGGGGGAGGTGACACTTTTAACGTATTGTTGCTTTTCTCCCGCCACCACGAGAACGGAACATATGGTTTGTCACCCGGCGCTGTTTGGGGGGAAGGGGGCCTAGGATCCACGAAGCCGAGGGGCC
The DNA here is from genome assembly GCF_963383645.1 of Muscardinus avellanarius. Lineage (NCBI taxonomy): Eukaryota > Metazoa > Chordata > Mammalia > Rodentia > Gliridae > Muscardinus > Muscardinus avellanarius. The sequence continues at coordinate 73,535,641 of NC_137798.1, forward strand.
CCCTTAAAAGCGATCTGGTGCGTATTCATTTCCTGCTAGGTATCCCCCGCCTGCCCGCCCCCGGGGCAAAGCTGTCAGCGCGCCCCCGGCCGCCCCCGGCCGCCCGCTCGCGCGCGCTCCTGCCCGACACCCGAGGCCGCCGGGCGGGTTATGAAACCCCGAGCCCCGAGTGGCTGCGCGCGAGCTCCACCGCGATGTAATTAGGTCACCCCATTATGGGCACGTTTCTTTGGAAAGGAGCGGGCGGGAGGAGCGGAGAGCTGGAGCCGCACCCCCACCCCAGCCCGCGCTCACGCACACGCAGGCACGCGCGCGCGCACACGCGTACACGCACACGCGCGCTGCATTTCTTATTTATGAACCACTTGATTTCCAACTTCACGAAGCTCGGCTTGGGCCGCAGCCTCGCACCTCCGTGAGCCGCAGCAGGGGCCGCTCGCGTGTGTCCCCTGGCTCGAGTGCCTGGCCCCCATCTTGGACCCGGCCGTCGCGCCCTCGCTCTCTCCGCCGCCGCGGCCCGGCCGCCCGTGGCTTCCCCCCGCCCCGCTGCCATTATTCATCTGCGCTCGAAATCTGGCCAGCGCCAGAAAGGGAAGTAACTCCCAACCACCTTGGTTTAAGTCACTCGCGCGTACAGGCGTCTCTCTCCAGGGTGTGCTGGCTCGCTCCTCCCCCAGCTCCAGGAGGCTTGGGGGGAGCCTCGGGGTGAGGAAGGGGCTGCAGAGTCCGGGACCCCCAGGTCGGCCCGCGCCCCGCCGTGGCCCCCGCACCCCGCCGGCCCGAAGGCGGTCGGTGTCCAGGAGCGCGGCGATTCCTCGAGTCCCCGCGGCCCGTCCAACTCCCCACCCCCGCGGGCGCGGGCTCCCGCTCGGCCCGAGTTGTTTACCGGCCCCGCCGCCCGCCCGGGTCTGCTCCGGCTCCCAGGCCGTCTCTATAATTAAACTCTTTTTTTTTTAATTGTCGGGTTGAAACGTCACTTCGGGGATTTTCCGAGGGCGAGGGAGTCGAGGGGAGGGCGCGGGCCGCTTAACCCTTCGCTGACCCGGCGTCCCGGCCGCGGCGGGCCGGGGTCCGCAGGCGGGGCGGGGGTCGAGCGGGCGGCGCGCGTCCCTCTGCACCCTCGGGTGCCCGCCCGCGCCGCGGGGAGGCGGCGGGCCTGCTCCGGGCCGCGGGCTCCCGGCGCTCCCTCCCGCTGCGGGCGGGCCCGGGGCGCAGGGGCCGGGCCAGCGAGCTGGGCTGGGGTGGGTGGGGGTGGGGCTGCCGGGTTGGGCGGAGGGGGAAAGTGAAAGTCCTTGCTGGGAAGGAGGCGCGGCGGCGGAAAGCTCCTCGCGCCGTCTGGAGCACTGGCGCACCTCCTGGCAGGTGAGAGTGTGCAGCGCTGGGCCTCGGACCCCCAGCCCGCAGGCCCTGGGACCCCAGGCTTCCAAGACGCGCCGCCCCTAGAGCCCTGCGGTGTCGTCCTCCCTCCCGGGCTCCGGATCGTTTGCAAAATCCTCCAAATTCTTGGGATTGGGACCGGCCCATCCTCCAACCTCTGCTAGCGGAGAGCCTGGGGCAGCCTCTGGGCTCCTCCAACCTTTGCTACCTGGACGCCTGGGGCAGGCCCAAGAACCCCGGGTTAGGTCTAGGGAGTGGGGCCCTGTGGTCACTTGGTGGAGTTACCTGTAGTGTTTGTAGAGCGCAGATTCCTCGGCTTGGATCCGGGCCCAGTGAGTCAGATGCTCCGGAATGGGCCCGAGAACCAGCATTTTTGGTACATTCCTTGATGGTAACTCAAAGGTTTAGAAAGCAATGGTGGGTCCAGGACATTTCAGTGTCCCGGAGCCAAATCTTGACTCTGCCACTTTTAGCTGTATGGCTTTTTGGGTGTTTGTTTTTGTTTTTGAGATGAAATCTCCCCACGTTGCCCAGCCTGGCCTTGAACTCCAGCTCTTCCTGGGGAAGAGTTGGGGTAGGGGTGTCAGGGTGTGAAAATAAGATGTCTCCTAACTGAAAAACAGTTGATTATTGGCACAGATACATCTGGAAAACACTAGATCACAGGAGCCGGCGGCAGGTAGACAGCAGAAGCCAGTCTCTCTTCAGAGCACTTAGTGGGCATCCCTCAGCCACCAGCATTGCCTCAGCCAGGGAGGGTGGGCATGGCCTGTGGACAGTACTGGTGAAGCTCAGGAGACAGGCCACCCCCTGCTGAGACCACGGAGACCCCACCCCCACACCCTGGGAGGGTGATGTTACCCTGTGCTCTGCCTCAAGTGGGTTGTTTAGTTTTTATTGTGTTTGTGTGGTATTGAAACCAGGGGCATTCTCCCTCTAAGCTACACCCCAACCCTTTTTATTTTTTATTTTGAAACAGGTTTTCACCAGGTTGCTGAGGGTCTAAGTTGCTGAGGCCAGCCTTGAACCTGATATCCTCAAGTCTCAGGCTCCAGCTACTGGGACTGCAGGCCTGCACCACCTGCCACAGCTAGGAGTAGGCTATTTAAGCACGCATCCTTAATTGTTGTAACACTTTTCTGCACTGAGAGGCCACGGTTCAGTTAGGCCCCCAGGCCAGCCCACCGCTCACCTTCCCTCCCACCCCCTGGCCTGGATCTAGGACAAACCCTCAGTTTGTCCAGCCTTGACTTTCTAGCTCTGCCCCCCCAGCCCCACCCCCAGGACACTCCTTGTGTCACTTCTAGAAGGAAATGAGCCATCTTCCTCTTGCCCTAAGGCTTTCTACCTCAGAGCTACACCCCCCAACCTATTTTATTTTTTGTTTTGAAACAGGATCTTAGCTACACCCCCCAATGTATTTTATTTTTTATTTTGAAACAATCTCACAGAGTCGCTGAGGGCCTCACTAAATTGTTCTAGCTGGTCTCGAACCCGCCAGGTTCGGGTTTGGGTTCAATCCTCAGTACCAAAAAACAAAAACAAACAAAAGTGAAAGTCTAATTTATCAGTTTTATCTTTTGTGGGTGATTCTTTTGGTGTCACAGCTAAGGATTCTCTGCCTAATCCCAGGTCACTAAGGTTTTCTGTTCTCTTCTAAAACCTCTGTATGTTTTGCTGGTCTGCTGTTGGGTATATAAATATAATTTTCTACCTTTCTTGCCATATTGTGCATCTTATTAATATGTCTTTTGTCTCCTAACCTTTTTTTGATTTACAGAGTGTTTTATGTACTCTCTTGATTACTATTTGCATTTAATTTTTCTTTTCCTGGTGCTTGGGATGAAATCCAGGACCATGTTCAAGCTAAGTCCACATTCTTCCACCAAGCTCCATCCACGGCCCTGGAATATTGTTTTCTTTCACTTTCTACTTGTATCCTTTGGCTCTAAAGCGAGTCTCTTGTAAACAACATCTAGTTGGATCATGTTTTGTTTTTGTATTCATTCTGCCAATCTCTTATTTATGTTTATTTTAGGTACTGGGGATTGAACTCAGGGGTACTTTACCACTAAGCCACATGCCCCTAGTCCTTTTTATTTTTTATTTTGAAATAGGGTCTCACTAAGTTACTGAAGCTGGCCTCAAACTTGGATCCTCTCTGGTAGCATTACAAGTATGTATCACTGACTGTCCCTGGCTCCAGTCTGTCTTTTGATTGAAAGTTTAGTCCATTTACATTTCAAATGATTACTGGTAGAGAGAAACTTCATTCTGTTATTTCACTATTTTTTTTCTAGATGTTTATATTGTTCCTCATTTCTTGCATTATGACTTAGTCCCCCTTGCCCATGGGGAGTACCTTCCAAAATCCCTACTGGATACCTGAAACCACAGAGAGTACCAAACATTATATACAGTTTTTTCCTATGTATTCGTATCTCTGATAGAGTTTAACTTATAAGTCAGGCACAGTAAGAATAAGAATAATAAATAGAGCAATTATAATATATTGTAATGAAATAAAAATATACTATACTCACCATCCTTGTGATGTGAGATGACCCTGTGTCTGTGATAAAATGCGGTGAGGTGAGTGATGTAGGCCCTGTGATCTAATGTTGGGCTACTAGACAAATGTTACTTGACACAAGCACTGTCTGAGATGGCTACTAAATAAATAATAGCTAGGTAGTGTATACACTATGGATACACTGGACAAAGGGAGGCTTTATGTCCTGAGCAAAAAGTGCCTAGACAGAGCCTAGTGTGGTGACACAGGTTTGTAATCCCAGTACTTAGGAGACTGAAACAGGAGGACTGCAGCTTCAAGGACAGTCTCAGCAAGTAGCAAACTCTCATTAACCTAGGGAAACCTTATTTTAAAATAAAAATAAAGTAGAGCTGGGGGTGTAGCTTGGAGGTAGAATGCCCGGGGTTCAATCCCCAGTACCGCACATAAAAAGTACCAAGACAGCATGAGATTTCATCATGCTATTCAAAATAGTATGTAATTTTTTTTTTTTTTTTTGCAGTACTGGGGATGGAACCCAAGGGCATTCTACCTCCAAGCTGCACCCCAGTCCTATTTTTTATTCTTTATTTTGAAACAAGGTGTCACTAAATTGCAGAGGGCCTCACAGAGTAGCTGGGGCTGGCTGAGAACCTGCAGTCCTCCTGTCTCAGCCTCCCAAGTCCTAGGGTTGCAAGCCTGCACTACCACCACTGGCTCATGATATGCAATTTAAAATGTCTTATGTTTTCTGTTAGGGTTTTGCTTTTGGTTTTTGAAATGGGGTTGTCACACTAACTTGCCCAGGGTGGCCTCCAGCTTTTGATCCTTAGCTACCCTCCCAAGTAGCTGGGACTACAGATACACACCTCAATGCCCAGCCCCTTGAGTTTTGTGGTTTTTTTGGAGGTTTTTTTTGTTTTTTTAGGACAGTTCTAATAGTAATGAACTCTCTGAACTTTTGTCTATTCAGAAATATCTTAGCTGGGTGTGGTGGCACACATGACATGGGAGAATCATGGTTCACAGACAGCCTCAGCTACTTAGTGAGGCCCTCCGCAACTCATTGAGACCCTGTTTCAAAATAAAGAATAAAAAATAGGGCAGGAGGTATAGCTCAGAGGTTGAATGCCCCTGAGTTCAATCCCCAGACCCCCCCAAAAAAACCCCACTAAAATAAAGAATAAAAAATAGAGCTAGAGGTGTAGCTCAGAGGTAGAATGCCCCTGGGTTCCATCCCCAGTACTTGAAAAAAAAAAAAATCTTTATTTTTTTCTCTCTTTTGAAGGACAGTTTTGTCCAACTTTTGTCCAACATAGAATTCTTGTTGGACAGCATTTTTTTTTAACACTTTGTCTGTTTTGTGGTGCTTTGGATTAATAAACCCAATGGCGTTCTACCTCTGAGCTATATCCCCACTCTTTTTTTTTGGAAAACAGAGTCTCACCAAATTGCATCCCAAGTACTGGATTACAGGTATGCACCACCATATCCAGCTTCTTTTAACACTTTAAATACACTGGCCCACTACCTCTGACCTTCAAAGTTTCTGATAAAAAAATGTGCTGGTAGCTGGGCATGGTGGCCCACACTTGTAATACCAGTCATTGGGAGGCTGAGACAAGAGGCTCAAAGGGTCACAACCAACCTCAGCTACTTAGTAAGGTCCTTCACAATTTGGTGAGATCTTGTTTCAAAAATAAAAAATACAAAATAGGGCTGGGGGGTGTGGCTTGGAGGTAAAATGACCCTGGGTTGAATCACCAGTACCCCCCCACAAAAAAAAATCTGCTGGTAATCTCAGTAAGGAGCCCTTATGAGGGAGTCATTTCTTCCTTATGAGCGAGTCATTTCTTCCTCCTTTCAAGATTCTCTTTTGCTTTGGGTTTTGAGAGTTTGATTACAAAGTGTCTCAGGTGAGTCTCCGAGTTCACCTTGTAGTTTGTTGAGCTTTTTGGATGTTTACATTCATGTCTTTCATCAAATTTGGAAGCTTTTCGGGCATTATATTTTCAAATGTTCTCTCTTGCCCTTTTTCTCTTGTCCTTCTGAGACTCCCAAAATGTATGTTGACCCTTTTGGTGGTGTCTCACATTCCCTTTAGACTTTTATTTTTCTTCAATCAATTTTCTTTCTGTTCCTCACCCTTGATAATTGTCATTGTCCAAATTTATTTATTTATCTACGTGTGTGTGTGTGTGTGTGTGTGTGTGTGTGTGTGTGTGTGTGTGATGCTGAGGATTGAAACCCAAAGACAATATAACTCTGAACTACTATTTTATTTTATTTTTTATTTTATTTTTTTATTTTGAAACGGTGTCACTAGGTTGCTGAGAGCCTCGCTAAGTTGCTGAGGCTGGCTCTTAACCTGTGATCCTCCTGTGTCAGCCTTCCAAGTATTGGGATTCCAGGTGTGTGCCACCACTCCTGGCTCAATCTTCAAATTTGATGGTTCTTTCTTTTGCCTTCTCAAAACTGTCTTTGAATTCCTCTAGCAAGTTTTTCATTTCAGTTAGTATACTTTTTACTCCAAAATTTCTTTTTGGTTTCTTTAGGTTTTTCACAAACTCTTTATTGATATTTCTGTTTTGTAGAACCTTCTTGATGTCAACCAAATCTTTGTTTAGTCCTCTAATCATATTTAAGAGAATTTCTTTAGCCAGGTGTGGTGGTGCACACCTGTAATCCCAGTACTGAGGCAGAGACCGGAGGATCACAGGTTTGAAGACAGCCTCAGCAACCTAGTGAGAGCCTGTTTCAAAAAATAAAATAAAATCAGGCTGGAAGCATAGCTTGAAGGTAGAATGCCCCTGGGCTCAATCCCCAGTACTACCAAAGAGAAAAAGAGAGAGAATTGTTTTAAAGTTCCACCCTCAGTAGTAGTAGTAGATCCACCATCAGATCTTTATTAGGGAAAATTCCTGGTTTTTGTTTTGATTTTTGGTACTAGGGATTGAATACAGGGTCATTCTCTCTTCAAATATACCCCCAGCTCTTTTTATTTTTTGTTTTTGAAACAGGTCTCTCTAGGCTGCTGAGTTTCTCCTAAGTTCCTGAAGCTGGTCTTGGACCTGCAGTTCTCCTGTCTCAGCCTCCTAAATACTGGGATTACAGGCCTGTGCCATCAGGCTTGACTCTTTTTTTATTTTTGAATGGACTAGTCTTGTTTCTTTGTATGTCTTGGCATTTTTCATGGAAAACAAGACATTTTAATTTGAAAATATGGTAACTTGGTAACTCTGGAAATTAGATTTCCCTTCACCAGAGTTTGATGATTTTTCATTACTGTTTTTGTTTTCTGCTATCTATATTCCAAGGATAAGCTTTAGGTATGTAAACGAGCTTTTCTTTTTGTTGTCATCATTGTCTATTTGTTTGTTTCTTTTTGTGTTTTGTTTGTTTCTAGCCTGGACCTTTCCCTGTGCATCTTCAAGTCTTCTAATTTTCTTCATATATGCAATTATTGATGTTGTAGTCATTCATGTCTAGCTCCCAAAGGGGAGGGAAGAACAAAGAAGAGAGTATTAAAGGGGAGGGGGCTTTGTTTAAATTCCCTGAAATTCACTTCAGCTGAAGGGGAAAGTGCTTACAGCAACAGAGGGAGGTACATCTATGACAACCTGCTTCTCTGTCTACACCTCTGTGACCAGAGCCAGCAGTCAGAACACAGATCCTGCTGTTTGGAGGACAGGAGTCTTTATCCCCCCGCCCCCCCGGGTCCCCACAAGCTGTGTGCATCTGCTCTAGAATTGTGCACACACAGCTACTTGCTGTGGCCTGGAGTGGAGGGTGGTTAGCTGCTACTGTGCTACAATGCTAAGAGCTGAAATGGACCAAAATTAACCACAGTTATGTCCAAGACTTCCCCCAAAGTTGCAAGGCCTCAACTGACTCCAGAATTCCAAAATATATCAGACAGATTCTGCCAGTTATTATCTGGGCAGTGAGACAGATTCCATCTACAGCCTACTCTAGATATAAGTGCTTCCTACTCTGCCATCTTTATTTTTATTTATTTATTTTTATTTATTTTTTTTGTGTGTGTGTGTGTGTGTGGTGGTGGTGCTGGGGATGGAACTCAGGGACCTTCCACCTCCAGGCTACACTCCCAGACTTAATAATTTTTTTTCTTTTTTTAAATTTGGAAACAATTTTTTTAATTTTTTTTTAATTTGGATTGTGACCTGCAGGATCCTCCTATCTCAGCCTCCCAAGCACAGGAAATACAAGCGTGCGCCACCACACCCAGCTCTACTCTGCCATCTTACTGGAATCCTCTGTTATTTTGTGGGCTTTTTTTACGGTACTGGGGATGGAACCCAGGGGCATTCTACCTCTAAGCTACACCCCCAGCCCTATATTTTATTCTTTATTTTGAAACAGGGTCTTACTGAGTTGCAAAGGACCTCACTAAGTAGCTGAGGCTGTCCTCAAACCGCGATCCTTCTGTCTCAGCCTCCCGAATGCTGGGATTATAAGCATGCACCACCGCGCCCGGCTTTGTTTTACAGTTAGATCTATGATCCATTCTGAGTTTTTATTATAAGATGTGTTATTTATGTTGTGATTCACTTGTTTGCCTATGGATGTCCAATTCCAGCACTTGACTATCATTTCTCCATTAAGTTGTCTTTATGCCTTCTAAAAATCAAATGGGCCAGGCATGGTGGTACATGCTTATAATCCCAGGACTTGAGAGGCTGAAACAGGAGGATCTCAGGGCCCTCTTCAACTTAGTGAAACCCTGTTTCAAAAAAAAAAAAAAAATAGGGCTGGGGATGTAGCTTGAAATAGAATGCACCTGGGTTCAATCCCCAGTACCAGGGGGAAAAAATCAAATAACCACATTTGCAAAGGTCTCATTCTGCTCCACTGATCTATGTGTGCATTCCTTTACCAGTACTACGTCTAAAATCATCTGGTATAATTCCTCCAATTTTTTTCTTATTTTTGAATTTGTTTTTTCTATCCTGTCATTCATATATATCCTGTCATAAATCAGCTTGTCTGTATCTACAAAAAAAAAAATTCTACTGGGGTCTGGGGAATATAGCTCAGTGTTAAAGTGTCTCCTTACCATTCACCAGGCCCTGAGTTTGATCCCCAGCACTGCAAAAAAAATAATTAAATCTGAGTAATATAGATGAAACATAAGATTATAGACTGACAGATAGATATAGATATGTATATTGCACTAATGGAGATGGAACCTAGGGGCATTCTGCCTCTAAGGTACATCCCTAGCCCTATTTTATTTATTGAAATAGGATCTCACTAAATTGCTGAAGGTCTCACTGAGTTGCTGAGGCTAGCCATGAACCTGTCATCCTGACTCAGCCTCCCAAGTACTGGGATTACAAGCATGAACCACCACACCCAGCTTTAGGTAATATTTTTATTGGAAATGTGTTAGGTCAATTCTGGGATAAATGACATTTTTACTATATTGACTCTAGTCTTCTAATCCATGAACATGGTATGTCTACTGTTTGGGAGGGCTTGGAGGGACAAGGGAGAGGGACACTTGAGATTGAACCCAGGGCCCTGTACATGCTAAGTACATGCTTTCCTACTGAGCTATGACTATAGACCCTCTTCTTTGATTTCTTTAATCAATGCTTTATAGCTCTTAGTGTACAGCGCCTCTATATATTATTTTAGATTTAAAACTAATATTTCTTGGTTTCAGAAGCTATCATGTTTTAATTATGGTGTCCAATTGTTCATTACTGGTTTTAGAAATCCAGTTGATTTGTGTTTTGTCTCCTGTGATCTTATAAAAGTCACTGCCGTTGTCTGAGGGGCTTTTTGGTAGATTCCTTGGGAGTTTTTGTTTTTGTTTGCAGGTCTGGGGATGGAACCCAGGGGCATTTGACCTCCAAGCTACAACCCCTGGCCTATTTTTTATTCTTTATTTTGAAACAGGGTCTCACTAAGTTGTGGAGGGCTTCACTAAGTAGCTGAGGCTGGCCAGGAACCGTAATCCTCCTGTCTCAGCCTCCCAAATGCTGAGATTACAAGCGTGTGCCACTATGCCCAGTTTGTTTTTGTTTTCAACATAGATAAGCATGCTGTCTGCAAATAGAAATAACCTAATTTCTTCATTTCCAATCTTATTTTTCTTTGTGTGTGGGCTGAACCCAGGGCCTAACACATGCTAGGCAAGCACTCTACCACTGTACTACATTCTCAGCCCTTTTTAGGACAGGGTCATGCTAAATTGCCCAGGCTAGCCTCCAATTTACAGTCCTCCTGCCTCAGCCTCTGAAGTAGCTGGGATTACAAGCATGTGCCACTAGGCCTGCCAATGTTCCTTTTCAATTTTGCGCATTACTGATGTTGAATAAATGTTGTGAGAATAGATCCTCTCACTCTGTTCCCAAACTTAAGGCAAAAGCATTCCATCTTGCACTAAGTGGGTTGTTCACTGCTATCTTTATAGTCACTATCTTGTTAATATCTCTCTTGCCACCAGGATGTATGCTTCATCTGAGTGGGCTCCCTCCACTCTTAACCCCCAATGCCCGGCATAGTGTCCGGTACATAGTAGGCCCTCAAAAAGAACTCACAGGAAAAAAGAAGATTTAGTACTTGTATACTTTGTTAATTTAGCCAGCCACAAAAACTGTCATATCTGAAAAACAACAGGGGACTTGGCTGAACAAGCACAGACATCATGAAAAATAATCTTACAGTGAATACTCTAACAGATCCAGCTAGGCTTTGGCCCTATACAGCTGACTATTTTAAGCATGTATACATCAGCCCTCTAGCAAACCCTACTGTTAAAGCATTTCTCTATGAGGAATAGATAGCTGTAGTAAAATAATTATTTTAGATCAAGAGCATTCCATTCTCAGAGAATTTAAACAAAAAGCTCTCAGCTCTGAAACACAGGGGCTTTCTGGGTAAAGAATCCCACTGCTCTGAAATCTTGGGCCCTCAGACGGGTGGGGTTGTTTCGCTAAATTTATTTCAGCCACTTATAGAAACAAGGGGCGGGGGGTGGGGGGCTGCACATCAGCCCTGGCTCTGTAGCACACAGATCTGCCAGACCCAGCTTTTACTTGGGCTTTGTTTTACTTTGGGGGGCTGGAGAGGAAGGCAGACACAGAAGGAATAGCGTGCAGCTCTGAGTTGAGGTCTCCCATCTTTCTCCCTGTATATTCTCCAACAGGCAGGCCAAAGCCAGCTCCCTCAGCCCTGACTCACCTTGGGCCAGTGGGAGGGCGGGCTGGCTTTATCCTGCATCCTCTGAACACCAGGCACCCTTCGGGCCCTTCTCTGTAGTTCTGGTGCTTTTGAAGACAGTTTTTCTTGTCTCCCGAAGGGGGTGGGAAGGATATTGAGAGACTCAATCTCTCTTTCTTTCTTTTTGGTACAAGTACCGGTGCAGGGAGACTTGAACCTTTGTCCTTAGACCCCATGGTAGCCCCCTACCCAATCACACACACCCACCCCCAGGGACTTCATACTTAAAGTGGATCCGAAAGGCCTTTTTAACTCCATCTGCCTCCTCAGCCTCCCCAAAGCATTGAACACACATTTTTCCTAGTCCCTGATTCTCAACCTATCTCTTCCGTTACATCCTCTCTGTCCATAATAGAAAATGAATTTGAAATGAAACCGCTACATGGCTTTTTTTTTTTTTTTTTTTTTTTTTTGGTGGAACTGGAGATGAACCCAGGGGCACTCTACCTCTAAGCTACACCCATAGCCCAATTTATTTTTTATTTTGAATGCTCTCAGTAAGTTGTAGAAGGCCCTACTAAGTTGCTGAAGCTGGTTGAGAACCTACGACCCTCCTGTCTCAGCTCCCCAAGTACTGGGGTTACAGACCTGTACCACCATGTCCAGTACCACACTGCTTTTGTAAAACCTGGCTTGGAAGCCAGGCATAGTGGCACACGCTTGTAATCTCAGCATTTGGGAGCCTGAGACAAGAGGCTCATGGTTCGAGGACAACCTTAGCTATTTCATGCAACTCACTGAGACCCTGTTTCAAAATAAAGAATAAAATAGGAGAGATCCATTTTCGGGATCTCCAGCATGCATACCAGCATGCTGCTTCTTCCTTCTCTATTTCCTACTGATTTTGTAATAAAGACTTGTTAAAGCTGCAAAAAAAAAAATAAAATAAAGAATAAAATAGTTCTGGGGGTGTAGCTCAAAGTTATAATGCCCCCGGGTTCCATCCCCAATAACACACACACACACACACACACACACACTGGTTTGGGACTAAATTTGAAATGCTCTAAGTAGCACAGGTTAATTGCCTCCCATAGGTGGAGGCAATGAGGCACAGGAAGGGGAGGAGGCAGCAGGTGACCTATGTCTTCTCCCTGGGGTCAGGTGACATCAGTGTCCAGTCTTTGGCTGGCTCTCAGGAGTGCCTGGCTGTACCAGAGCAAAACAGAGCTCTGTGTCTGGGAGCTTACCGAGGCCATTTAAAACAGACAGAGGGGACCCGCACCAGGAAGCTCATGAGAATTAAGGAGCATCCCTTGCACACTGCCCAGCCCAAGGGAGCACCAAAGCCAGTTTGGGTCCTTGGCAAAATACTGCCCCCTGGGTCACTGAGGAAGATGGGGAGGGAGCATCTGTTCTCTCCACCGCCCCCCCAACACACACACACACACACACACACACACACACACACACACACTGGTAAGGAGGAAAGTGCTCTGAGGCAGAGTTGGGGAGAGCCCCAATATGGGAGACTCTTCCAGGGTGGTTTTTTATTTTTATTTTGCAGTACTGAGGTGTGAACCCAAGGCCTCACTCATGCTAGGCAAGCACTCCACCACTGAACTACACCTCCAACTCCAGAGGGCTCCTGCCCTAAACTGAGGGGCTGCGGGGCAAATGGAGGCACTAGCACGCACTAGGGAGCTGTGAAATGCTCCCTATGTTACTATATTTTGTCCTGGCATCAGCCAGTTTGCTTTTGAATTATTCTCCACTACTCTCTAGCCAGGCCAGGGTGCTGCTGCTGACCCACCCTGGGGAGCTATTTCCTTGAGAGCAGGACCCTCCCCCACCAGAGCGGGGACCCACAGCTTGTGGGGAGAGAGGCGGACCCTGGCCAAAGCCCTCTGATCGCTGATCTCTGTAGTGCTGGGCTTCTCTTGCCAACTGCGCCCTCCGCCCTGGGCAGGGGGCCGGAGCCTCTGCACCAGGGCCTGCCCTTGTCTGACCAAAGGCAACCAGATCTGGTGCAGCTGCTGGGTGAGAGAACAAGCTCTCACAGGGGCAGGGAAGCAGCTGGAGAAAGATTCCTGCCAGCCCGGGGGTGTAAATATTTATACAACGTGGTGTGTGGGAAGAGGCAAGGGAGGGAGGGGGTGGCAGGAACTCCGAGGCAGGGACATTGACACAGACAGATTTCAGAAGCCTGCACTTGGCGCTTGGCTAGGAGTGGGCCCTCAGGCAGGAGAGGGCAAGAGGTTGCTGGGACCCTAATCTTCATATCAAAGAGGCAGAGGGCCTGCCCCCCCCATACACAAAGAGAGGGGAGCAACTTAGAAGGAAACTCATCATCCATCCCCTAAAGGGTCCACTTGGTAGAGATGGTAGACACAGATTTAGGGAAGGAAGCTCTACCTTGCATCAGAGATAAGCCAAGTCCACAAGGCCCCTCCAGCCCACCCCCAGTAAGGGCCTGGAGACTGCTCAGGAACATGGTTGGAGAGTCCCAAAGAATTTGGGACTCCAAGAGATGGACTCCAGAGCTGAAGGCTTAGAAAATATAAGCAAAATACAAAATGTAAGCAAAGGTACCTCGCAAGCCTTTTGATCAACAGCACATTTGAAAGTGACAGAGAACACCATCCACAGAGGATGACGCTGGTGATGAAGCATGGACAGGTCAAGGACAAATAAAGTATGCCCATGGACATGGAAGGGCCTGGTGGCACTGCCAGAGAGGCACATGGCCACTGTCACCACAGGGCCTAGAAAGGCAGGACAGCCGGGTGGTGTCCACAGGTGCTCCTGTGTGCCCAGCCCCAGTGCAGCCCAACCCCAGGCGTGCTCAGACAGATCCTTGATCCAGGGACCCCTTGGCTGGGCCTGCTGAGGATTCACCCGGGGAACAATAGCAATGACACCCCAGGACGGGAAGCAAGCTGGGACGCGTGTGGACAGCCAGATGGACTCCAGTGGATTTGCTCCTGACAGCTGGGGAGCAGGGCCCAGGCCACTCCCCCCCACACACACAAGGAGGGGTGCGGTTGCAACTTCTAGGATTTCTCTGCTACCACACCCATGGAGAAGTGCCACCTGACTCCATCATTGCCAGGGCGGACCCTCTGGGCCTCCAGTGGGTAGGGGGTGCTGCTCTCCAGTGGCCAAAAGTCTTGAAGACACCCCATAATTATTAGCCTCTTCTAGTATCCCCACCCCCGGTGCCCTTGAAACACCCACTGGCCAAGGGTAGGCTCACTGGGAAGGAAAAAGAGCTCTGTGTCCCAGCAGATAGATCTGGATGGAGGGCAACTTCAGCCGCAGGATCAAAGGCTACCCAGACCCCCCAAGAGGCTGCCTCCCGTGCTGCATGTCCCCCCACCTCCAGCACCAAGCCTTGCAAGGGATATGTTCCCAGTCTTTGAGTAGAAGCTGGTTCAGCCATCCACCCAGAGGACGGATTCCATGGCCTGCCCTAGCAATGGGGGCCAGGCCCGCACGCTGAGGACATGCCATCTGCCCCTGTCCCTAGCCTGGGCCTGGCAGACAGCATCCACCCTCCCAGCGGAGAGCAGCCCTGTCCCCAGCCCCTCCCAGAAGGAGCTCCTCTTCCAAGGCACCAAGGCTGGGAGGAGCAGCTTCAGGCGCCCAAGACCACCTCTGCAGTCATGGCCCTGCCTGCCGGCTGTGGCCTCCTCCCTGCCAGCGCCGCTGACGCAGATGAACACAAAAGCCTCAGCTCAAGGAAAGATGTAGAAAAATAACTGAAGCTGAAGGGGGGAAAATCAAGAACAACCAAAAACTCTTAGGAAATGGGAGAGAAGAGAAATTCAAGAAACAGACAAATCGTTTGGGAATCCAGATGTAAAACAAGGTGGATCAAAAAAAAAGGAGGAAAATTATGCTAAGAAAGTGAGGGGTGGGGAGGGAAATGGAGAATGACAAAAAAAGAGGTGAGGAGGCCGTTAGAAATATGCAGAAAAGAGAAGAATCTAAACGCCAACGCTACCAGAACGAAAAAAAAAAAATACTTAAAAAGAGATCCAGGAGAGGAGGCAGCAGTGAACTTAAAACAACTGCCGTGCTGGGCGTGGTGGCGCGCACTGGTAATCCCAGTACTTGGGAGGCTGAGCCGGGGTTGCAGATTCACAGCCAGCCTCGGCTATTTAGTGAGACCCTGTTTCAAAATAAAGAATAAGCCTGGCGTGGTGGCACACACTTGTAATCCCCGCACTTGGGAGGCTGAGACAGGAGGATCACACAGGTTTGAAGCCAGCCTCAGCTACTTAGTGAGGCTCTCGGCAACTTAGTGAGACCGTTTCCAAATATAAAATAGGTCTGGGAGTATAGCCCGGAGGTAGAAAGCCTCTGGGTTCCACCCCCAGTACCACCAAAAAATAAAAATGAAAATAAAACAAAATAAAGAATAAAATGTAGGGCTGGAAGTGTAGCTTAGAGGTAGAATGCCCCAGGGTTCAATCCCCAGTACTGCAAAAAACAAACAAACAAACAAAAAACTGTGATCCTCAGCCAGACATACTTTGTGATGTGCTCAGAGGCTGCAGCAGACTCTTTTTGTGGATTTCTGACTCTCCCAAACATTGATCAAGGACAGCCCTCAAGAGTGAGCTCCCTTCCTGCCTTTGTTCTTTCTGCAGTTTTCCCAACTCACTCCACCATTAGTCCTTTGCAGAGTGAGGGCTAATCTTCCTGGGGCAAGGCCAAAAACTAGTCCAGGTCACCCCAGACTGTGGCGGCTTTCTCCTGGTGCCCTGTAGAGGGCTCCAAGGAGAATCTGAGCAGAGCCCTGTGCCAGAAGTACTGGGACTGGTGGAGCTGAGTGACCAGCTTTGCATCTTCAAGGGAGGGGTCTGCACAGCCTCCTCTCTGTAGATGAGGGCCAACCCAACCCACAGGCAGCGTACCTAGAAAGGTTTGCGGAGGGATGGCACACCACCCCGGGCAAAGCCAGAGGAATCCAAGCAAATCCAACCTTGGGAAACAACTTGGAGGGTTCAAATTAATGTCCAGGTATTCCTGAGGAGACGTAAAGAGAGCCCCCCAGCTTTCCCCTTGCCCTGGTTGGCAGATCATTTCTGGAAGTTCACCCTCAATGTCTGTCCATAGACCCCAGGAAGAATTTCCTCTCTTTGGTGGCTCCCTGGGTCTTCTGTCTCTCCTCTGTTCCTCTCTTCTGTGGAAGTCAGTGCCTCTCCTGTGTCTGCTTTGGGTTTCCCAGTTTCCTTATCTAACAAACACACCTGTGCTCATACTCTCACTTCCCTAGGGCAGCAGGGGCTGGGAGAAGGCTAAAGCAAACCCAGGCACAATGAAGAAGCAGACAAGTAGCTGGGCACATGCCTGCAACCCCAGGACTTGGGAGGCTGAGACAGGAGGATCAGGGGTTCGAGTCCTGCCTCAACAACTTAGCAATGCCTTTGGCAACTTAGACCCTGTTACAAAAATTGACTTTGTGTGTGTGTGTGTGGGGGGGAATACTGGGGCATTCTACCTCTGAGATACACCCCAGCCCTATTTTCTATTCTTTTTCTTTTCTTCCTCTTTGCAGTACTGGGGATTGAACTCAGGGGCATTCTACCTCTTAGCTACACCCCCAGTCCTTTGTTCATTCTTTATTTATTCTTTATTTTGAAACAGGGTCTCACTAAGATGCGGAGGGCCTCACTAAGTAGATGAGGCTGACTGCGAACCTGTGATCCTCTGGTCTCAGCCTCCTAAGGACTGAGATTACAAGCATGCACCACCACGCCCGGCTTTAAAAAAAAATTTTTTTTAAGGGCAGGGTAGGGGGTAAATCAAGTATAGTGGCCCACGTCTATAATCCCAGTATTTGGGAGGCTGAGACAGGAGGAGCGCAGGTTTGAGACCAGCTTCAGCAAATTTAGCAAGGCCCTCCGCAACATAGCAAGATCCTGTTTCAAAATAAAAATAAGACAGGGCTGGGGGTATAGCTCAGAGGTAAAAATGTCTCTGGGTTCAATGCCTAGAACCAAAAGGGAAGGAGGGTGGGAAAGCTGGGCTTGGTGGTGCATGCCTATAATCCCAGGACTTGGGAGGCTGAGACAGGATTGCAGGTTTGAGACCAGCTACAGCAATTCACCAAGGCCTTCCACAATTTAGCAAGACTCCGTTTCAAAATAAAATCGATCTGAGGGTGTAGTTTAGAGGTAGAATGCCCCTGGGTTCAATCCCCAATACTTAAAAAAAAAAGAGAGAGAGAAAAGAAAAAAAAGAAGAGGAAGCAGCAGCAAGAACAACAAAGGAAGTAAGACTGGAAGGTGGTTTAGCAGCAGCTGTGGCACGCCCAGGCCTCTGTGGGTGAGGCAGGCTCTGAATGGGCAGGTAGCTCACATGGCCACCTAAAACTGTTCCTCCAAAGTTCAACCGAGGGGAAGCCACACAGGCTGTCAACTGAGACAAAGAAAACAGGGCCCATGCCAACCCTCCTCCCTCCAAGAACGCTCAAATACTTGACCCTGATTCTGTACATTCCAAGTGTCACGTTTTTCTTCTATGGAAAGCTAAGAGATGACACCAAGTGCAGAGGGGATAAGTCTAGGATGTGGTCTTATGCACTCAGCCCTTTCTTCCCATCACTGCTAACCTTCAAACCTGTCACCGTCTTATAATCCTTGACTCAAAGTATTATCTAACCACGAAAAAAGACAAACCAGGAAATTAGAGGATGAATAACCTAAAATTTATTCCATTCTGTTGAGCTAATCTCCTGAGAAGGGTGTGTAAATCTAGCTATATCTATTCTAGAAGATGAGTACCTGGCAGGAAAAGTGTAGGGTGACTGCAGATCTCAACTTGTTGAGATTTGTCCTCAAAAGGAAAGTGCCTGGCCCTCAGCTGAGTTGCTTCGCTGTCTCTTAAACAAGTCTTAGCATCTGGGTATCAGTACGCTGTGTTGGAGAACACCAATTCCACGCTAGGCTGACCACCTTCAAATCCACTTCCTGGGCAGGCAAGAACCCTACCTTGCCCTCCCTCTGTCTCCTCTGTGAATGACAGTAACCATGATACCAATCTCGGGTCGTTGTGAAGAGGGGCGAACAAAGCCCTTGGCACACTGTGGATGTGTGAGACCCCCCAAAAGCAATCTGGTCAGCTTTTGTTGTATGGTAAGCAGCAATTGGCAAGATTAAGAAGGAGGCTGGAGGCCCCACAAAGTGAGACTCCATGGAGCCACTGGAGCACAGTCAAGTATCCCAAGCAAGAGAGAGAAGAGGGTCCCAGAGGAGGCCCAGGCAGCTGGCGGGTAGAGAGCCCTGGATGGGAGAGCCAAGCACAGCCCGTTGCAGCCAGGCGTCTGTGTGGGCAGGACTCGAGGGCGGCTGCACTCGTCTCCCCGCATTAGCTCAAGGCGGCTGCACCATGCCTGCGCGTGTTCATGCTCACGTGAAACTCAGCCCATCCTAACTGCACCCAGGACACGGGGTGCTGGCTGAGCGGGCATTGCCCTCAGACCCATAATAGTCAGGTGTTTCTGCCCAAATTCAGAATAATATTCTGTCAAGTATTCAAGTATCTAAGTTGCCCTTCTGTGAGCAACACTGTGTGGATATGCACAAATGCTGAGACATTATTTCAAGGCCGATCTGTTCCTTTTTTTTTTCTTTTTTAATAAGTGAAAAAGCAAAATCCAAAGCTGTTCTGGAAATCTGAACACCACCTGAAGCTTGGCAATGTTTAGGGGGTATTATTAATCTTTAGATAAAATGATGAGAATGAAATTAAGTATAATGACCCACTTCTTAGATATATAATTGAAATACTATCGTGAAGTAATATGATCGGACGTGCAAGATTTACTTCAAAATTGTAAAGAGAAGCTCAGCAGGATAGCACTTGCCTAGCTTGTGCATGGCCCTCGGTTCGATGTCCAACACCACATGCACAGAAAGACTGTAGGGAGGCAGGTGGTACAAATGAAATAAATGAACAGGCTCGGCTATGAACTGGTGACACTGAAACTGGCTGACGGAGGGGCTCACTATGCTACTGTATCTCTGCATATGTGTGCTTATTTATCTGCTTATTTGGTACTAGGGATTGAACCCAGAGGCATTCTGCCTCTGAGCTACATCCCAAGCCCTATTTTTTATTCTTTGCTTTTATTTTTAAAACAAGATCACACTAAGTTGTGGAGGGCCGCTTAAGTACCTGAGGCTGGCTGCGAACTTGCGATCCTCCTGTCTCAGCCTCCCAAGTACTGGGATTACAAGCATGTGCTGCCATACCCGACTTTTTCTTCTCCTTCTTCTTCTTTAACTAGCTTTTGCTAAGTAGCTGAGACTGGCCCCAAACCTGTGCTCCTCCTGTCTCAGCCCCCCAAGTACTGGGATGGCAAGTGTGCACCACTACCGCTGGCTTCAATGTATCTTAAACCACAATTGTGAACTTTTTTCTCAGCAGAGAGCCATTTTAACAGTAGACAAACTATTGAAACTTCCTTGCCTCATTTTCCTAAAACAAAAATAAGGAGGAGTATATGTATCCCACTTCTTAGGGTATGAGGGTGAATCGTCTAGTGTGTGTCAAGTACCCGCAGCATGGAGGGCGGGTGCTGAAAGGCTTCTTGCAAGTGGCGCCTTGTTCTCTGAGGACCACTGCAGAGAGCTCCCCATCTTGGGTGCTGTGTTTGCATTGCTTTTCTTAAACATCAAAATTCAAGGAATACATACTGCTCTGAAATCTGTTAGGGCCAAACATCCTTCTGGGTGTCATAGAAGCTATGGCTGTCAGCCTCCCCAGAGAAGCCCTTGCTCCCTGGAAGAAGAGGCCACCTTGGACCGAGGCCCTGTAGCTTCTTTCTCTCTGACTGAATACGATGAATGATGGAGGACACTGCCCACGTGGGGCCTGTGAATGGCAAAATGTCCCAAGAAAACAGAACCATGGTAGGTCAACTCGTTCCGAAAGCGGGGTTTACCGTGTGCTAAAAGGACAGCTGGCCCTGTGCTCAGCAGCAGCTCCCACAGGGGCCAGTCAGAGGCAGAGTCCATGAAGGCCTCCAGACACCAGGGGGCAGCACTGCGTGTCTTCACAGGCCAGAGGTGACCTGGCCAGAAATGCACTTCTAAGATACCCTTCCCAGAAAGTAGTGATGGCATGCAGAGGAAGGAATCCCAGGAGAGGCAGGAGGCTTAGTTGTGTCTTTGCCACTTGCCTCAGGACACTGGATGAGTGTCTCCTGTGAGACACACGTTAGCCCAAGTTGGTGTTTGCGGCTTCAGGTGAGAAGTCCACAGGAGACCAGGCTGAAGGGGACAAGCGGACGGGAGCAAAAGTAGTAGGACCACGCACGGGGCAGCCATGCCGAAGCGTCGGGGCCTTGCTCGGAGGCCTACTGCCAACCAGGGGAGGGGACGATGGTTTGTAACCTCCGGTCACACCCCAACCTCTCCTTGATGCCACGGGCCAGGGAACATCGAGATGGGATGGAAGGGCTATGGCAGCTACACCTACTCTCTGTGGCTCCTTCCCTAGGAGGAAACGAAAAGAAAAGAGAGCCCAAAATAAAACCAGAATGCTCTCCAAAGGGACTTTTGAAATGCATTCATGAGATTCTCTGAAACTTCCAAAACCTCCTGGCTCCAGGGACAAACTTGAGTGCAGGGGCTAAGAGCAGGCTCCAGAGCCAGGGTGCCTGGGACACCACTTCCCCCTCCATAAAACAAGGAGAGGGTAGCAATAGCCCGAAAGGGCAGAGCTGTTGCATGCCACAGAAGAAAGCCCACAGTCAGCTTAGCAAGGACTTCTGCTCAGCCTGTGAGGATGTGCTACACACACACACACACACACACACACACACACACACACACACACACACGGGGCTCTGGAAGAAGTCAGCATGCTACAACCTGGGAAGGCATCTGAAGGAAGTGAGCAGTTGTCAGAGAAAGTGGCCCAGAGACATGCTCAGAGTTCTGCTCTCAACACAGTCCCAGAACCCCAGAGACTTGACCTCTCCCCATCAGGCCACAACTTCTAGAAGCCCCCAGACAACAGAGGCTGCTGCCTGGGGTCTGGAACAAGAGAAAGTGGGTTTGCATGGCTTTTCCCTGGAGGGGTGGAAAGGAAAAAGGACACTGGGTTTTCTTCCAATACAAGCAGGGAACATCTCTCAACTCAAAATTGGGCATATTAGGTGCATCGGCCAGAAGCTGAGAAGCAGGCTGTGCCCCATGGGGGCCCGGCTCCGGGGAGAGCCACCCTTGCTGAAGCCAGGCCAGCCCCGGAGGGCGCAAGGAGCAGGTCTCCGGCCTCCAAGGAGTACCGGGCTCCCTGGGCTGGGGAGGGAAGGGTTAAGCCTGCCCTGGGTTGGGGAAGGAGGGCTCTGCAGCTATAAACAGTGAGCCAGGGAGGGAGGGAGCTGACACAGGATGTGGCCGGGGCTAGCGCTGTCTGATTATTAACTTCACTTTTATTTGGAGGGGGATTTGATTCTCTATTTCACTTCCCATCAAGGAAGTGAAAGCCCAGGTCTCAGAAGGGCCTGGTTTCAAACTGTTTTGTCACAGCTCATTTATTTTTCCTCTTAAATAAATAAACATAACCACCTCTTTGTTTTCCTCATAATGAGCACTCAGCAGATCCTGTGGGTGAGGCATGCAAGGAGTCTTCAGGAGTCCTTCAGGAAGGAACTTCTGGCTTACTCTTTTTAAAGGAAAAAGAAAGGACCCCTCCTCTGCTGCTACCCTTCTCCAGGACTCTGAACACGCTTTCTCCTCTGCCTCTTGAGATTTCCACCTAGACCCTACAGCCGGCCCTGGGTTCTGGCCGCCTGCCGCCTGCCCTGTGGCACAGCTCCCACCCCAGGCAGCACAGAGGCCTCCGTGATTAGCCCTCTTCGTTGGCCTCAGACCTATGGTTTTGGCTCCTATGGCACCCTGACATTTCCACTCAAAATAACTTAGAGCAATTAAACACAAAAGGATTCCATTACAGGCTTAAGAAAACACCATTACAGGTCCCTTTGCCCAAGGTTCAAAACATTTGGGAACTCTGATTCCTACACCCAAATTCAGATCAAAACCCACCCAATCCTTTCATTGAGATTCTCTTGCAACAACCCTTTCCTGAAAGACCTGTGTAGAGGGCTCAAAGAATATCATGCATGGACCCTACCCTCAAGAGTTCTTAAGATGCAGTGGGGAGGATGCAGGGCAGGGGCTGCAAGGAAAACAGGAGAATCTCACAGTAGCAGCGCCTGGTCCTCTAGGTGGAAAGGAGGAAAGAGATTCTGCTGGAAATGTGGACTGAGGAATGCCTCCTGATGCAGCCCAATGGAGTTATGCTAGACTTTGAAGGACCAATGATATTAAGAAGAAAAATATTCTAGAACCCGAGAAACATCCAAATGACATGAAGACAACACCAATGAGCAAACCAGGCTAGACACGAGACCCTGAGAGTGGGGACCTTTGGGTCTTCATCCAGTATGGCTAAGGGCCGAAGACCAAAACGAGGAGGCCGCCGAGGAGTCTGGGGGTCCTAGACCCCTGTCTTGGGGACTGGCCCAGCTGCGAAGGAGGCGCACTTTCCCTGGAAGCAACAAGGCACCACTCTGGGAGGTGCGCCTCAAAAACCTTTTGACCAGGAGGACCTACTCTACTTCTGATGTTAGCTCTTTGAAGATGGGGTAAAAAGAAAGCCGGTGCGGATGCGGGTGTGGCTGGTGGTGGGTGGCCTGCCCAGTCTGCAAGGGGCCCGGGGCTAGATGCCCAGCGGCGCCGAGAAAAGCTGGGGGACGACGGGCGCGATCCCAAGTCGCTCACAGAGGCTCGGCCCTGCCCTCCTGATGGCTATGGGGATCCGGAGCTGCCCGGGCCGGGGGCTTTCGGGAGGCCGGAGAAACGCCTGGCCGCGCCGGCCGGCCTCCCCGCTCCCTCCGAGGCTGGCGCGGGGCCGGGGCCTGGGCGGGGGTCGCGGGCGGGCGGCCAAGATGGCGGCTTGTTTTGCTCGGCGGCGGCGGCGGCGGCGGCGGCGGCATCACGCGGAGGCCGCCCTTTGCCTCCGGGGACGCGCAGTCCAGGTTCCGCCGCCCTCTCTGGCTCCCCGCCCCCGCCGGCACCGCCTCCCGCGCCCTGCGCTTCCCGGGGCCTCTCGAAGCTTCCAGACCCCGCGAGGGGAGGCAGGGAGGCCGCGGGCGGGCGCAGAGGAGCGCCCCGGAGCTCCCTGGCCCCGGAGGCCGGCGGCGCGGCGCGGTGGACGTGGCCACACTGCCCCCCGGCGGCCCGGCGGCTTCGCTCGGGCCCAGAGCAGGGCGTGGGCTTCCTTCCCGGTCCTCAAACCTGTGTCCACTGGAACCTCCTGGGCAGCTCAGCCCAACCACGGACTGGGGCCCACCCCATCAGAGAGAGCGTTTCTAAGGCGTTGCTAAGCAACACTCAGCCACACTTAGAGACAACCAGCTCATCATGTGGGGGGGTCTTTCTCTTCATTCATTCATTCATTCAATTCATTCAATTCATTCATTCATTCATTCAATATACCATAGGTTGAGACATGACCAAGACAACGTTCCCAACCTATGGAACTTAGTCTAGCAGAGGAGACAGACTTGAGCACAAATAATCTCACAAATAAATATAGGATTCCACTTGGAAAGACTTTCAAATCCCCAAGAAGGAAAAGAATAAAGCCTTTAAAGAACATATAAAGTGGGGAGCCATGAGCCGGGCGTGGTGGCGCACGCTTGTAATCCCAGCATTTGGAGCCTGAGACGGGAGGATCGAGGTTTGCAGACAGCCTCGGCTACCTAGTGAGGCCCTTGGCAACTCCGTGGGACCCTGCTTCAAAATAAAAAATAAAAAGTAGGGCTGGGGGTGTAACTCGGAGGTAGAATGCCCTTGGGTTCCATCCCTAGTATTGGGGGAAAAAAAATGAGGAGCCAGGTGTGGTGACACATGCTTGTAATCTCAGCATTTGGAAGGCTGAGGCAGAAGGATTGAGGTTCCCCGACAGCTTCAGCTACTTTGCAACTTCTGCTCTGTTTTTTTATAAACAATACTGTTTATAACTCTGTTTAGAACTCTGCTCTCAACAGAACTCTGTTTTTTTATAAACAATAAAAAAAAATAGAGCTGGGGGTGTAGTTCCAGTAGAATGCTCCTGGGTTCCACCCCCAGTACTGCACAAAAGGGGGGGGGGGGACACTACAGAGCGGCCCCTTATTGAAATAGTTCAATTTTTATTATTTTTCAACTTTAGGTAAAAAAGCAATACATACTCAGTAGAAACCATACTGGACAGTTTGAATTTTGGTCTTTTCCCTGGCTAGCTGTGCGTACTATCACACTTTCTCCTGCAGTGACAGCGTAGTCAGCCTCACACTTAAAATTACAAGGGCAAACCACCAGTGCTCTACAGAGCGCTGTGCTCTTAGCTATGGCATTCCTAGGTTAAGGTATTTTGTGTGTGTGTGGTACTGAGGTTCCTGGAAGCCCTTCTACCTCCGGGCTACACTCCCAGACCTATTTTTACATTTTTATTTGGAAACAGGGTCTCCTAAGCCAGCGCACACGGCTGGCTTCGAACCTGCACTATCCTCCTGTCTCTGCCTCCCAAGCGCGGGGATTACAAGTGTGCGCCACCACGCCCGGCTTAGATTAAGGTATTAAATGCATTTGTTTGCTTACCCACTATTTTCAACTTAGGATGGATTTATTGGGCCATGACCTCATCATAAAAAAGTATTTGTCTTTTAAATTGGGAATGAGGAGGCTGCCGGGGAGGTCTCTCTGAGAAATCCTTGAGGCCAGGAGGAGAGAGGTTTGGGGGTGCCGGGAGAATGGGAGAAGAGATTGGAGGTGGCAGGCAGACCAGGTAAGAAGACACAGACACTGGGTGTGGATGTAGAGACCAGAAGGAGGAGCTGGGGCTGGCAGAGGGTTGGAATAGACTAGGTGTGTCCCCTGGTACAAAAGGACCTACCTTTTCATATGAACAGCATGCAGAGGGAGAAGAGACCTGGAAGCTGAGGCCTTAGCCACACCCTCTGCTCAAGAGTGATGCTCTGCCTTCAGCAACCCAGCCAAGCGCCACGGTCCACGAACTTCTCCTCACTGCCTGTATCAGATCTGCTCAGTCCGCTTCCTTAAGGCCTGAAGGAGTCACATTCGATGGAATCACGTTGCTGAGCAATGGTGAGAAGATACAACACAGGGTTTTCATCCGCCCATCTGTGCATTTGAGATTTCGTCTGGGATCCAGAATCCAGCCATTTCTCCAGTGACCACCTCTGTGAGTCCTGCACTGGGGTCACTACAAGTCTACCCTGGGCTTGCCCAACTTACTCACCCCACCCACCCTGATGTCTCCGGGACAGCTCCTAGGGCTTGGCCAGGCCAGCAAATGGCAGCCAGGAATTCTGCCGTGGGGATGCTTGAAATCTCCCCAACTTGATCGGGGAGAGGGTAAGCACCATTCATTGTCTCTTTATCCCTCAAGTTTTGACAAGAAGGCATCTTCCCATTAGCCCCATCACCCTGTACAATCCCCTCCCATCCAGTTTTCTCTCTGGAAGGCTGGGGCAGGGGGTGAGTGTTAATAGATGACCACTAGCACTCTGTTGGAAAGATGGATGAACAGAGAGTACATGCCAGGCATGGTGGTGCATGCCTACAATCCCTACACACGGGAGGATAAGACAAGATCGTAGGTTCGAGGCTAGTATGTGGTAACTTAACAAGACTTTGTTTCAAAATAAAACATATAAAGGGCCAGGGATGTAGCTCAGTGGTAGAGCACCCCTGGGTTTAGTCCCCAGTATTGAGAAAAAGAAAAGAGGAGCAAAATTAAATAGAGCCCCTACCAGGTGACCCTACAACTCCAGTGTTATACAAAGTAAGGCCTTTAGGGCTAGTAGTCTCTAGATTGGGGGAGGAGAGAGAACAGCAGGAAAACTATGAGCAGGTGTAGAGTCAAACCAACCCAACACTGCTCTTGATTCTGTGTGATCTCCAGCAAGAGGTTTAACCTCTCTGAGCCTTGATTTCTTCATCTGGGAATACCTGCTTCATTGGGTCATTCTGAAGATGACTAGTTATAGCTACCACCTATTGAGTGCTTACTCCATGCCAGGCAGCAAGGGCTTCTCACCAGGTCATGCGCAGAAGCTTTGGCTCCCCGCCCGCCACAAGTAAGTTCTGCAGTGGGAGCCATGCTTGGTATTTCACAATGGCCCTAGCACTTTGCACATGTGGGTGCGTTTAATAGGCGGAAGGGGCTTAGCAAGCTCTTGGCATGTTGTAAATGCTCAGTAAATGGTGGCCTTCATTATAAACCAAGGAAATAAGGGCCCCTTGTAAGGAGGTACTGTGGCAAAGAGAATTCAGAGGGGCGGGCACCCAAGGTGCTCACCCATTTCTCCCCAGGGGGGCAGCCAGTCTTTGTTAGCCAGTTCCCGGACTGGGATGTCAGATCTTACTCACTCTTCCCAGAGAGCAGCTAATTAGCCTCCCAGCAACCAGGAGCACCCCAATGAAAGGTGCTGAGTAGGAGCGCAAGGCGTGACCCCGTATTTATAACCAAGGCTCCCTGGGGTGAGGACAGCCCCAGGGTGGAGAGGCGGGCCAGATCAGGCCTCGCCTTCTTTATGACAGAGGTTCTCAGGAAGAGGAGCTGGCTGGGTGGCTGTGAGCCTGAGAAAAGGCTCCGGGGTGGTGGGTGGGGCTCTGCAGAGGGCCTGGGTGTGGAAGGGGCTGGGTGGCTGTGGGCAGACAGAGTGCCCCAGGCCCCATGTTGCCTCCTGCGCCCACAGCTCTGACAACAGAAGCAGGACTCATGCTGGGTCGCAATCCCAGCTCTACTGAGGCCATCGCAGGTCCCAGAGCCTCAGCATCCTCACTGCTAAATCAAGATGCTGACAGCTGCCGCCTTGCCGGTACTCACCCAGCTTGCTGAGCACCGGCAGCACCCAGCACCCACTGTGTAAATCAGAACTCGCGCATTTGTTCATTAAATTGATATTTACTAAACACGTACCATGTGCCAGGTACCAGGTGGCACTAAATAGATGAAGCATTTACTTGACTGCACAACAGACTACACACCTCAAAACCAGGACATTGGCCGGATGTGGTGGTGCGCGCTTGTAGTCCCAGTACTTGGGAGGCTGAGGCAGGAGGATCTGGGTTTGCAGCCAATCTCAGCTACTTAGTAAGACCCTCTGCAACTTAGTGCCAGCTCTCTGAAGAGACACAACGAGAGCAGCAGGGGTATGTGTCCTGTGCAGTGGTCATTTTGCTCCTCATAATACCCTGAATAGGAAGAAGAGCAGGTACTGAGGCAGGTAGAGGCAGGTGTGGGCAGGTTAAGAAATGTACCAGGGTTGGAGGGCAGGGCCAGGGCTGAGGGATGTGCCCACACTTAAGGCCGCCCTCATCCACCTTTGGCTCCTGCTGGGACTCCTGCAGTCTGCGGTCCAGCAAGTCAGGTCTCCGAGGCAGCAACCCAAGTACGGACGACTCCCACACCCTGCCATTCTCTGTCCTGCCTCTCTATCTTGGCCCCAGCAGCCATCTTCTCTCTGAGACGTCCCAGCCACATGCAGAGGTCAGTAGCAACCCTGATTTGTTTATTTGTTGAGGAAAGATTCACATAACATAAAATGAACAGGTGGCCACACCTGTAATCCCAGTACGTGGGAGGCTGAAACAAGAGGATCACAGGTTTAAGTCCAACCTCAGCAACTTGAAGAAACCCTGATTTCAAAATAAAAAATAAAATAGGGCAGGGGGTGTAGCTCAGAGGTAGAATGCCCCTGGGTTCAATCCCCAACACCAAAACCAAAACCAAAAAGGAAAAAAAAAAAAAAAAATATATATATATATATATATATTACACACATACATACATATACACATATATATGTATATGTACATATATATACATATATATACATGTGTGTGTTTATACATACATACATATATATATATATATATATATATGATATGAGATTATAATGTGCCAATACAAGTATTAAAAAAAAATGTGGCAAGCCGGGCGTGGTGGCGCACGCTTGTAATCCCAGCATTTGGGAGGCTGAGACAGGAGGATTGCAGTGTGTGGACAGCCTCAGCTACTTAGTGAGGCCCTTTACAACTCAGTGAGACCCTGTTTAAAAGTAAACAATAAAAAATAGGGCTGAGGGTATCACTCGGAGGTAGAATGCCCCTGGGTTCCATCCCCAGTACAGAAAAAAAAAAAAATGTGGCGAGCAATTCAGAGGTATGTATTTAGTACATTCTCAATGTTGTATGACCCTTTCCCTGCCTCATGGACACCTCTATCTAGTTTCAAAATATTTTATCCCCCCCCCAAAAAAAACCCAGACCTGTTAGACAGTTGCTCCCTTTGCCACCACCCCCCCACAGCCACTGACACCAGCCTACTTCCTGTCTCTGTGATTGACCTGTTCTAGAGGTTTGTACACCCAGACCTTTTGTGTCTGGCATCATAATGTTTTCAAGGTTTACCCATGCATGTGGTAGCATGTATCAGGATTGCCTTTCTCTTTATAGTCCATGATATGTATGCACCCCCATTTTACAGATGAGGGAACAGACTTGGAGCCAAAAGGTCACCGCTCACCTGTGGCAGAGCTGAGGATTTGATCCTAGCCCAAGTCCATACTGTGGAGACAGGGACCACCCAAATTGCTCTCCAGATGGCCCCATCCTGGCACCCTGTCCAGGAAGAGAGCTGCCACTGGGTGGATGCCGGCTCTGAGTAGTGACCTGACCTGAAGTCACATTGTAGCACAGGCTCCCAAGTGTAGGTGAGGTGTCCTCCCAGTCACCCTGCTGCAGGCGAGGCCAGAGGCCGGCTGCAGTGGCTGTCACCCCAGGGAATTCCAGCCCTTGGTCAACCTCAGGCCATGGCGCTCCTGGGGTTCAGGCCCTTCCTCACAAGTGGGTCATGAAGGCTGAGAGATGCCTAGCCCTTGAGCTAACCTGGCAGACCAGCCAGGTCAGGAGTGCCGTCCCCAGCCACTCCCCTGGGCAGAGCAGCCAGGCTCAGCCTCTTGCAGGCAAGCTTGGCCTCTACCCTCAAAGAGCTCCACTTCTAAGAGGGTGAGCAGCCCCAGAACAGAAAGTGGGTGCTAGGGCCTGAGAGCAGGACCGAGGGAGCCCCTGAGAGCCAGCACCCTGCACTGAGTTCTATGCCTAGCAAGGCCCCTATAGGGAACCTGTGACCTCAGGAGGTAGGGCTGTCACAACCAGAAGGCTGAGATGTGAGGAGCCCTGCCAACCTCCAGCCTCAGCACAGGCAGGGGTCCAGGCTGCAGCGCTTAGGGCCTGGAACACCTGTCTAGAACATGGCTTACATCATGCCCAAGCAGGGTACGGTATGCACGGCCCATGTACCCGTTCTGCCTAGGATCCAGCATTCATTCATTCATTCATTCATTCATTCATTCATTCAGCACCAGTTACTATACTGGGCAACAAAGATACAAAGGTTAAAAACAATAACATGTCAGGCATGGTGGTGCTCACCTGTAATCCCAGTATTTGGGAAGCTAAAACAAATTCCAGGCTGGCCTCAGCAACTTATGGAGCCCCTCAGCATCCTAGTGAGACTCTGTTTAAAAATAAAAAGGGGTGGGAGTATGACTCAGAGGTAGAATGCCCTGGGTTCAATCCCCAGTACCAAACAACACTCATTAGTCCCTGTGCTCTAGAAGCTTAAAATAGATCAAGGCTGGGGGTGTCACTCAGTGGTAGAACGCTTGCCTAACATGTGCAAGGCCCTGGACTTGATGCCCAGCACCACAAAATAAATAAATAACTAGATCAGAGTGAACCCAACTAACAGTGACCACATGGCCAGAACAAGAAGACCAGAAGCAGGATCCAACCTGCGGACAGCTGCACTGGAGTGGGGGTGCTCGCATGCCCCCACAGCCCAGCACACCCCGTCTTCCACCCGCCCCATCTCCCTAGAACAGGTCTTCTCAGAAAATCAGGCCAATAACAGGGGCTCTTCAACCAGCACCCTCACCTGTACCCCTACCCAGGATTCAGGAGGCATTAACCAGCAGAGAAATGTGGAGAGGGGTACCCATGGCCCCCACGGGCCCCATTGAATAACTCTGGGAGGCCGCCTGGGGTGCTGGACAGAGTGGACCGATGTAGGTGTCCCCAGGCTGATACACTGCCGCACCACAGCACCATTCCCATGCGGAGAACAGGTCATGCACAGTGCTTTTTTATTTTTATATTTATTTATTAATTTATTTGCAGTACTGGGGATGAAACCCAGGGGCATCCTGCCTCCAAGCTACACACCCAACCCTATTTTTCATTCTTTATTTGGAAACGGGGTCTTGTTAAGTTGATGAGAGTCTCAACATTTGCTGAGACTGTCCTTAAACCTGCAGAATCCTCTGTCTCAGCCTCCCAAGTAGTGGGATTACAAGTGTGCACCATCACGCCTGGCTCCCAGCCCTATTTTTTATTCTTTCCTTTTCTTTCTTTTTTTTTTTTTTTTTTGCGGTACTGGGGATGGAACCCAGGGGCATTCTACTACCCAAGTGACACCCCCAGCCCTGTTTTTTATTCTTTATTTTTTTGAAACAGGGTCTCACTGAGTTGCAAAGGGCCTCACTAAGTAGCTGAAGCTGTCCTCGAACCACGATCCTCCTGTCTCAGCCTCCTGAATGCTGGGATTACAAGCGTGAACCACAATGCCTGGCTTATTCTTTATTTTGAAATAGGGTCTCACTGAATTGCAAAGGGCCTTGCTAAGTAGCTGAGGCTGTCTGCGAGCCGTGATCCTTCTGTCTCAGCCTCCCAAAAGCTGGGATTACTAGCGTGCGCTACCACACCTGGTTTATGAGTGTTTTAAACCACTAAGATTTTACCAGTGACTTGCCCATAGTCACAGGGCTAGCCCCTGGAGTCTGCATTCTACTCTGACTCATTCTGGAATGCACACCCATAGCGCTACACATTGCCCAGCACTTGTCTGAAAGGGGCCCTACCCCTGTGCAGCCTCCTGGCCAGGCTGCCCATCTAGGAGTCAGGGAGGAAATCCCTCAATCTGAGCCCCTGCCCCAAACACGGTCCAGCTCTCTCACACTCCCTCCAGGCTCACAAACCTCTCCTGGGGAGGAAGCACCTTCTTCTCCCAGGGAGCTCCCAGCTGCTGGGAGCAGTCCAGTCTGGGACCCAAGTGGGTGAGCTAGGCCTGTGTGAGAGGGAAGGGGGCTGACTAGGTCCTGACCTTCAGTAGGCTTCAGGGAGGGGGTAAATGGCTGCTGCCAGGCCTGTTTCCACTCCTATAGCTTTCAGAGAAGACTTCCTGAGCAGAGAGGGGAGGGAGCAAGCTGCATCTTGCTCCAGGTGTCTTGGCTGACCCAAGGAAACCCCAGGTTTCCTTCCCTGCGGGGAAGGCAAACGAAGGGAAGCTTGGGGAGACAGCTGATTACTGTCCTCCATTTCTGGGGTGGGTATAAGGGCCGCCTGCCCAGCTGAGAGGCAGGGATGAGTCGCTGCCTGTCCCGGGATAGCTCAGGGTCAGATGGGCAGGCCACGGGGAAACAGGACGAGTGTATCCCCACAGGCAGGACGGAGCCACTCAGAGCCCAGGGACCACAAGCTCTCTGGGATATAGTTTAATGCATGCATTAACCCCTAAGTCAGTCTTTACAACCACCTTGGCTGAAAGGTAATGGGGTCCCCATTTTATAGGTTCAGAGACATTTGAGAAATGTGCCCATAGCCAGAGAACAGCGCAATGAGAATTCACATCTGGTCCCTTTGACACCAAAGGCTTTGTCCTCAACGTCCACTTAGAATGTCTCTGTTGACTGTGCCCAGCACCAGGCCCCCAGGACCAGCACCTAGAGGTCCAAATGTTCACTGGGTGAAGGAGAGGAGGAGGGAGTGGATGTGCCAGTAGAAATGTGAACGTCTAAGTGGACAAGTGGACTAGTAAACAAACAGTAAGTTGGCTAAAGGGCCCAGGTAGACAGAGAAGCAGTAGCTACTGTCGCATGACTCTGGGAGACAAGAGGGAATATCGCTGCTAAGAAGTTGGGTGGCCACTAGGATGCTGGCTCGTCATGAAGAGTAACTCCCAGACACCCCCCCCCCAAAGAAGCCTCCAGCAAGAGGAACTCTGGAGGCCCCAAGGCCCCTGCACCCCATGACCAAGTCACTGTCCTGGTCAATCATTGACGGGCCTTGGAGAGCTGCATTGCTTAAGAGGAACCTGATGGTGACCTGCTGACCCTTGCTGGGAGGAAGAGGAGAGCAAGACACCCATTGGCTCTGCCTGAGGTGGAGGTGGGGCGCATGGCCAACAGGCCTGATGCTGCCCTGTGAAGGCAGCGGCCTGCCAGGATGACACTCCTGCGCACTGGCAGCTGGGCCCTAGAGGGTCAGTGGCCGGGACCTGTTTACCTAAGGGAGTGATGTGACATGGCACTGCATCAGCTCACCAGGGGGTCACTGCCTGAAGGTCCCACGGGGATCTGGACTGGGGGGTGGGGTGGGCTGGATGGCCAGGTAGTGGAGTCATGTGGTCAAAGAGGGGGGCGTGACCATGAAAGTCTTGCTTTAATATAGAGCTGTGGATCTCTGTATCCAAGAGCTGAAGGGAGGGGCACTTAGAGGTCTATGAACCCACCCCAGACCGTGCGTATCCATGAGGCCCAGAGGAAAGTGACTGGGCCAAGTCAAAAGCAAGTCCAGGAGAAACTCCCGTGCCCTCCACCCAGCCCCAGCCCCAGCCCCAGCTAACAGTCTTGGGGAGACTGAAGCAAGCAGGGGGCAGATTCTGGTTAGAGTATATCTGGGGAATAAGTCCCAGATGCTGCTCTCAAATTTGGAACTGAGAAAGATAGGAGACTCCCCCTGTCGATGAGCAAAAAAAAAAAGGGGGGGGGTTTCTTTCTGCCTTTCTACATTCTTTTAGCTGGGCTAAAAATTTAAATAAATTGACAGAAAACTGATTAACAGGAGAAAAGTCTTATTTATTTATTCTGGTGATTAAATAATCCAGGGGCATTCTACCTCCAAGCTACATCCCTAGCCCTATTTTTATTTTTCACTTGAAAACAGGGTCAAGCATGGTAGAACATGCTTGCAATCCCAGTACTTGGGAGGCTGAGATAAGATGATCACAGGTTCTCAGCCAGCCTCAGCAACTTGTGAGGCCCTCTGCAACTTAGTTAGACCCTGTTTCAAAATAAAGAATAAAATAGGGCTGGGGGTGTAGCTCAGAGGTAAAATGGCCCTAAGTTCAATTCCCAGTACCACACACACAAAGAAATCAGAGTCTTGCTAAATTGCTGAGGCTGGCTTTGAACTTATGATCCTCCTGTTAGCCTCCCAAGTACTGAAATTATAAGTGTGGGCCTCTGTGCCCAGCCTTATTAATTGATTGATTGATTGATTGATTGTACTAGGGATTGAACCCAGGGGCGTTTTACCTCTTAGCTACACCCAACCCTATTTTATTTCTTATTTTGAAACAGTCTCACTAGGTTGCTGAGATTTGCTGAGGCTGGCCTGGAACCTGTGATCCTCCTGTCTCAGCCTCCCAAGTACTGGAATTACAGACAAGGGCCACTGCGCCCAGCTAGAAAAGTCATATTTAATTACATATGTTTTCACGTAGTCCCACAAAATATGAAATTCAAAGAAGAGTCAGATTATTGGAGTTTATATAGAATCCTGAGCCTCAGGATGTCTAGGAGTTGGAAGACTGGGCTTTGACATAGATCACAGGAGAGTGATTTTTGGGGGAATTAAGGGTGTCTTGTAATGCAGATAATAATGTCTTTGGGTGGCCAAAGTAGTCTGGGGCCCCTTCTAGTTACAGGTTCTTTACTAATGTAGATTTCCTTTACAGTTGTAAATTTCTTTTCAGATGCACTGCTCTGGAGTGATGCTCCCATGACCACAGCCTCTCAAAGTAACCACCTCAAAATATCCCAGAGAAGTTTATTGGGGGTAACATTCTGGTCTCCTATACTCATCTTTTGGGGTGATGTGTCCTGGGCCCCAGCACCCCAGAGTCAGAAGTGGTCAGGCACAAATCCTCCTGGGCTGTGAGTCGTTAAGGGTCATGTGTGTGTCCTGTGACCCAATGAGGTAGCAGAGGGTCCCAGGGGACGGGGTGGAGTGCCCACAATCTATCCTGGGTCCTTCCTGAGCTGTTTGTCCTGGAGGGTTCCAGGAACCTGGGCAAGGGAACTTGCTCTCACCACCCTGCTCTGAGACTAACCCCGTGTCCAAATGGGGGCCTTCCAGAGGCTCCCCTCAATCCTGGAAAATGCCACTTTGGGTTTGGGCACAATGCAGTTGTGGATGGGGAAGTATTTAGGGCGACATTTTCCGGTCCATCTTCCGGTCCTGCCCCAGCCCCTGAGGAGAGGGCAAGCGCCCTCTAGTGGCTGCTCCTGCGTAGACTTCATAGAGCCTCCAAGCCCAGGGACAAAACTCCAGAAGCACTGACTGGACACCCAGCCTCTTACACCGCCTAGGAGCACTAACCCTCAGTTTCCGTGGAGAGGAGATCAAAAGACATTGGGACGATTGCAGAACAACAAATAGAGCCCCCAAATAGCTTCTTGCAAGTAACAATAATGAGAACCAACAAGGGGAAAGATTATTTTAATCCTCACCAAGTAGGTGTTATTTGTAGTTTACAAATGAAAAGAGGGAGGGCTGACTCAAGGGCAAATGGACATTAATGAGCGGAGCTTGAATCTGAACTCCGGTGAGATGCCCAGGCAGTCATTTGGCCCAGATTTAACAAGAGAGGCATCTCAGCCGAAGGGGTAGCTCTTCTCTCCAGGAGAGATGGTGCTGTTAACAGCTATCCTGTCTCTCCACAGTACAAGGATCAACTATGAGCCTTTCCTTATTTTGCTATACTTCATGAAGGACTTTTTTTTCTTGCCTGTATTATCTTATTTGCTCATCCAAGTTACCCCAAAACTGGCTGTGGATGCACTGCCAACCATGTGCCTACATGCACCCCACCTGGAGCCAAACCCAAGTGAAATCTCAATTTTTTTTAAAAGACAGGTGTAGTAGTAGCTATCTAATCTCAGTACTTGGGGGCTGGGACAGTAGGAGGTTCAAGGTTAGCCTCAGCAATTTAGTGAGGCTTTCAAAAACTTAGTGAGATCCTGTTTCCAAATAAAAATAGGGCTGGAAGTATAGCTCAGAGATAGAATGAAAGCCTCTGGGGTCAATCAGTAGCAACACACACACACACACACACACACACACACACACACACAAAGGGCTGGGGATGTACAAGCTTAGAGGTAGAACACCCGTGGGTTCAATACCAAGGGACACACATACACACACACACACGCACACACACACACACGCACACACACACATCACAAATTTTGGAGGCTGAGACCAGAGAATTGCATGTTCAAGACCAGCCTCAGCAACTTAGTGAGACAATATAGTGAGAACTTGTTTCAAAGCAAAACAATTTAAAAAGGGCTGAGGATGTAGCTCAGAGGTAGAATGCCTCTTGGGTTCAATCCCTAGTACTATCTCACACACACACACACACACACACACACACACACACACGAAAAAAAAAAGAAATCACAAGGCAAATTAAAAACTACGTAGAAGCTTGGCGTGGTGGCGCACACTTGTAATTCCAGTCCTTGGGAGGCTGAGACAGGAGGATCGCAGGTTTGTGGCCAGCCTCAGCTACTTAGTGAGGCCATCTGTAACTTAGTGAGAGCCTGTTTCCAAAATAAAAAACAGGGCTGGGGATATAGCTCAGAGGTAGACTACCCTTGGGTTTCATTCCCAGTACCACCAAAACAAACAAACTTAGAGACATGAGCTAATAAAAACACAGCACAGCAAAATATATGTGATACGGGGAAAGCAATGCAAAGGGGGGAATTATAGCTGTAAAAACCAAAGTGCTTGCAGGCAAAGAGAAATGTCCCCTCTGCCCTCTGAGGCTTCACTGGAGTGAACGGGTAAAGACAGATTCAAAAGGAGAAAAGGTACCAAGTTTATTACGCGCACAGAGGCAGTTACGCAGGGTAACTACCCACATCCCAACATGATTCAGAAGCTTGTTATAAACCCTTTACTCTATAGGGAGGAGGAGAATGGGGGATGTAGACAAATGTGAGGGGTTGTAAATAATTTTTAGGGGAATTTAATGGGCTTGGAGAATATATGATGGCCTGGGACAAAATCTGGTGAGCCCACAAAGTGGACAATGGTTTGTAAGTGATTTTCTTTGGAATATTGAACGGACCCAAGTAGAAGACAATGGTTGTGAGAAAAGTCTGTGAAGGTGTGTTGACAGAGTTGCTCGTGGCAGCTCAGGAAGGGACTGGAAGTAATGGTTTCCTTCCTTGGCAGATCTCAGACTTTCAGCAGACGAGGAGATGTTGGAGGAAAGTCTCCTCCAGCATCCATTGCTCTTCATTTTAGAAGAATCAGCAAACCAGAGTTTCCTATTTTGAGGTGACAATCCCTAGACTCTTTTACTACATTAAAAACAAGAAAGAGCCGGGCGTGGTGGCGCACGCTTGTGATCCCCGCGCTTGGGAGGCGGAGACAGGAGGATCGCACATGTTCGAAGCCAGCCGCTCTGGCTTAAGAGACCCTGTTTCCAAATAAAAATACAAAAAATAGGTGTCCAGGAGTGTAGCCCAGAGGTAGAAGGGTTTCCAGGAACCCCAGTACCACCAAAAAAACCCAAAAACCAAACAAACAAAAAAACAAGAAAGATAGCTGGGTGTGGTGGTGCACGCTCGTCCTCCCAGTACTTGGGAGGCTGAGACAGGAGGATGGCAGGTTCACAGACAGCCTCAGCTACTTAGTGAGGCCCTCCACAACTTAGTGACATCCTGTTTCAAAATAAAGAATAAAAAATAGGACTATTGAACTAGAGGTGTAGCTCAGAGGTAGAATGCCCCTGGGTTCCATCCCCAGTACTGAAAAAAAAAAAAAAAACAGGTGTGATGGCACATGCTTGTAATCCCAGTGTTTGGGAGGCTGAGACCTAAGGATCGTTGTTCAAGGGCAGCCTCAGCTACTTAGTGAGGCCCTATACAACTTAGTGAGACTGTGTTCCAGAATAAGAATAAAATTGGGCTGGGGATGTAGCTCAGAGGTAATATACCTCTGAGTTCACAAAGAAAAGAAAAGAAAAAAGAAAAAGAAATATCTCAAATTGACTTTTTTTTTTTGGTGGTGGTGGTACTGGGGTTCCTGGAAGCCCATTCTACCTCCGGGATACACTCCCACGGGATACACTCCCAGACCTAATTTTTTAAACTTTTTTTTTTATGTGGAAACAGGGTCTCTTAAGCCAGCGAGGCTGGCTCCGAACCAGCGCAATCCTCCTATCTCTGCCTCCCAAGCGCGGGGATTACAAGCGTGCGGCGGCAATGTTTTAAATTTTTTTTTAGAACTAGTATTGAACCAAGAGGCATTCTACCTCTGAGCTATACCCCGCAGCCCTATTATTTATTCTTCATTTCGCACTAGGTTGCTGGTTGTTGAGTCTCACTACTTGCTGAGGCTATCCTGGAACCTGTGATCCAAGTATTGGGATTACAGGCATGTACCTCCATGCCAGTTTATTTTTTATTTTGAAAGTCTCACTAAATTGCTGAGAAACCTCGCTAAATTGCTGAGGCTAACCTCAAACCTGTGACCTCTTGTCTTAGCCTCCAAGGTTCTGTGACTGCAGGCATGCACCACCAGGCCCAGCTCCACCCCAAGTAATCTTACCCCCAGTCAGTCTCCCCACAACCCTGCAGCCCAAACCCAGAAGCCCACAGGCGCAGGACTTGGTGTCCTCAACCCCAGGAGACTCCCACAGCAAGACCTAACCCTGCCTGCCGTCCCCAGCCCCTCCTACACAAGCTCCTGGGGTTTCTCTCCACCCTTCCTAAGATGGCTCTTGAGAGGATATTTTACTTTCCCAGACGAGCTCAGCGATGCAATTTCACCTCCTAAGAGGTTACACTAATTGCTCTTCCCAGAAGAAAACCCTCAGAGGTTTTCCTTGTGGTGGAATAGGAGGTTTGAAAATTATATGTTCGGGCACCAGTAGGGTTACTATAGTAAGCCTGTTCACAGATGGCCGCACTGGAGAGCAAGGGCGCCGCCTGCTGGTGCGCCGCGAGACTCCAGGGGACGGGGTGAATCGCAGGATCTTTGAGAGACAGCACAAGAACGTCCTGTCTCCCATTCATCTTGATATTTCCCAAGACAAGAGTGATGCCTGATGTATTGACTTCCACATACATAAACTGTGTGATTTCTAGGGTAGAGAGAGTATTAGATACAGTTTATAAACACGAAGGGAAAATGATGTATAGTGTTTGTGTATGTGTGTTTAGGGCTCAGAAAGTGATACCCCAAAGAATGCAGGCACCTTAGCAGGAGGCGTACTTTGAACTATAGGAGCTGGAAAAGGCCTCAGAGCAGTTCCTCTTTAACCTTCTGCTCCACTGTCTCCCCTTATCCCTTTATTCCCCATAAAGGGATTCCTAGATATCAAAATTCCTCTTCCGTAAATGATGTCCCTTTTCCGGGGAAGACCCTAGAGCCAGGAGGAAGAAAGGAGCCCAGAGAGGTGGAGAAGAGTCTGCACAGACAGGCCCTGCTAGTCATTTCTCAGTCTACCCACCAGACGCAGCCCCGGGTCCAGCCACACTTCCATGGGGCCGGCCATCTTTCATGGACCCGAAGCAAAAAGCTAAGCAGCACCCTAGCGTGTGACTGCACACACCAAGGCCCCGCACTCGGCGGGCTGAGGCAGGAAGATCGCAGGTGCGAGGCCAGGCCAGCCTCAGCGACTTATCGAGATCCTTAGCAACCTAGACCCTGTCTCAAAAAAAAAAAAAAAAAGCTTCCCTGGGTCTTTAGAGCTTAATTTTTTAAGGTTCCTGTGTTGTGTTAGACTTCAGTTCAATCAATTTGTTGTGCTTTTCTCTTATTGTCAATTTTTACTTTTTTTTTCTTCTCTTTTAGTACTGAGAACTTCCGAGCTATACCCCTGGTCCTTTTCATTTTGAAACAGGGTCTCACTAAATTGCTGAGGCTGGCCTTGAACCTGCAGTCCTTCTATTCAGCCTCCCAAGTACTGTGATTACAGGTATGTGCCACCATACCTGGCTCTGGCTCTATTTTTTTTTTTTTTGTGGTACCAGGGATGGAACCCAGGGGCATTGTACCTCTAAGCTACACCCCCCGAACCCTATTTTTTAGTCTCTTATTTTATTTATTTATTTATTTATTTATTTTTATTTATTTTTTGCGGGTCTGGGGATGGAACCCAGGGGAATTCAACCTCTGAGCTACACCCCCTGTCCTATTTTTTATTCTTTATTTTGAAACCGGGTCTCAACTGAGTTGGGGAGGCCCTCACTAAGTAGCTGAGGCTGTCCACGAACAGAGATCCTCCTGTCTCAGCCTCCCGAATGCTGGGATTACAAGCGTGCGCCATCACGTCCGACTTCTTTTTTTTATTTTTGAAACAGGATCTCACTGGGTTGTGAAGGGCCTCGCTAAATAGCTGAGGTTGTCTGCGAACCACATTCCTCCAGTCTCTGCCTCCCGAATACTGGGATTACAAGTGTGCACCACCGCGCCTGGCTCTGGCTCTATTTTATTTTGTGTGTGTGTGGCACTAGGGGTTGAACCCAGAGGCCTTCTTCCTCTGAACTACACCCCAGCCCTTTTTATTATTTTGTTTTGAAACAGGGTCTCCCTAAGTTACTGAGTCTTGCAACTTACTGAAGCTGGTCTCAAACCTACGCTCCTCCTGTCTCAGATTCCCAAGTACTGGAATTCTATTTTACTTTTTTATGTGGTATTGGGGATTGAATCCAGGGATGCTCTACCACTGAGATACACTCCCAGCCCTTTTTACTTCTTATTTTGAAACAGGGTCTCACTAAATTGCCCAGGCTGGCCTCAAATTTGTGTGGTCCTCTTGCCTCAGCCTCAGGTGTCTCTGGAATTACAGGCATGCCTGTAGAACTCGAGGGGGGAGATTCTAACTCTGAGTTACACTACCAGCCTTGTGTGTGTGTGTGTGTGTGTGTGTGTGTGTGTGTGTGTGTGTGGTACTGGGGATTAAACCCAGAAGCATTCTACTTCTGAGCTACACCCCCCGGCCCTATTTTAATTTTTTTTTTTTTTTTTTTTTTTTGGTGGTACTGGGGATGGAACCCTTCTACCTCCGGGCTACACTCCCAGACCTATTATATATTTTATTTGGAAACAGGGTCTCTTAAGCCAGAGAGGCTGGCTTCGAACCTGTGTGATCCTCCTGTCTCCGCCTCCCAAGCGTGGGGATTACAAGTGTGCGCCACCACACCTGACTTTTTTTAAATTTTGAAACAGGCTCTCACTAAGTTGCTGAGAGCCTCGCAAAGTTGCCAAGACTGGCTGGCTTCGAACCAGTAATCCTCCCTTTCAGCCTCCCAAGGGATTACAGGTGTGCACCACCACACCTGGCTTGGTCTTTTTTATTTTGAAGCAAGGTCTTCCTAGGTTGCTGAAGCTGGCCTTGAACCTGGGATGTTCCTGTCTCAGCCTCCCAAGTACTGGGATTATAGGCCTGCACCATGACACCAGACTTAAATTTCTCTTTAAACAAATGAGCTCTTTCAAATAGCTCTTTCAAATACTGGAGGAGGAATGTAAATTAGAAGTAATTTTAGGACTCTTAAATTATAAAGACATATATACTCATTAATGCAGCAATCCCATTACCGGCAATGACTCCTACAGACACGTGCGTGCTCCTGGCTGCAAAGACATAGGTGCCAGGATTTCTTATGCAGCGCAGTTAATAGCAACAAAAAGCTGGAATCGCCAGTGGGAGTCCGGCTAAAGCCATCCCCAAGATGTGAGGTTGGTGTGAGAATGGCAGGGAGGGTCTGCACTGTGGTGATGGCCGAGAGATTCTGCAAACTGACTTTAAGAAAAGCACTGAAGTGTGCTCAGAACCAGTGGGTTTTATAGTATGCAAATTAGACCTCAATAAAGCTTTTTTCTTTAAAAAAAAAAGACCATAAAAGATAATATATAACGTATTCTCTTCTATAAAACTAAATTAAAAAGCACACATGTAATCATATATGCTTGTCTATACAGAGTAAAATTCTGGAAGAATTTATAGGAAACATAATAATGGTTGCTTCTTGAAGAGGGGAACTTTTTATTACTTATACTTTGTACAATAAGTATTTTTATTATGAGTATGTATATTCCTTCAATAATTTTTTAAATTGCATTGATTATTCCACAGAATGTCCATTATAATTGTTTCTACAGCAGTATTTGACCCAAGAATTTAAATTAGAAATAATTTCTGAGCCAGGCATGGTGACACACACTTACAATCCCAGTACATGGGAGGCTAAGACAGGAAGATTGCAGACTCAAGGCCAGCCTCAGTAACTTAGTAAGGTGCTCAGAAGCGTAGTAAGACCCTCTATCAAAATAAAAAAAATAAAGCCAGGCATGGTGGGGCCTGCTTGAAACCCCAGCATTTGAGAGGCTGAGACAGGAGGATCTGGGTTCACAGACAACCTCAGCTATTTAATGAGGCTTTTTACAACTCAGTGAGACCCTGTTTCAAAATAAAGAATAAAAAATTGGGCTGGGGATATAGCTCAGAGGTAGAATGGCCCTGGGTTCCATCCCCAGTACCACACACACAAAAAAAATAATAAAATAAAATAAAAATAAATAAATAAATAAGGCTTTTGGGAGGGGGTTGTTGCTAAAAGGTAGAGTGTCCCTGGTTTCTATCCTCAGTACCAAAAAATAAAATAAAAAAGCTGGGCATGGTGGCGCATATTTATAATCCCAGTACTTGGGAGGCTGAGACAGGAGGATAGCAGGTTGGAAGCCAGCCTCAGCAAGTTAGGGAGGCCCTCTGCAACTTAGTGAGACCCTGTTTTGAAATAAATAAAAATTAGGTTGGGGTATAATTTGGAGGTAGAATACCTCTGGGTTCAATCCCCATTACCAAAACTAATAATAAAATAAAATAAAAATATTGGAATATTTTAACAACTTGAAAAAACAGAGGAACTTATTTTTACCAAAAGATAAAGGTTTCACACTCACAGAACTTATTTCTTCT
The DNA here is from genome assembly GCF_963383645.1 of Muscardinus avellanarius. Lineage (NCBI taxonomy): Eukaryota > Metazoa > Chordata > Mammalia > Rodentia > Gliridae > Muscardinus > Muscardinus avellanarius. The sequence continues at coordinate 73,577,885 of NC_137798.1, forward strand.
TAAATAGAATTGACTGTGTGTGTGTGTGTGTGTGTATGTGTGTGTGTGTGTGTATTCAACCAGGGGCATTCTACCTCTGAGCTACACCCCCAGCTTTATTTTATTTTTATTTTGAAACAAGGTCTCTCTAGGTTGATGAGTCTCACTAGTTGCTGAGGCTGCCCTCAAACCTGCCATCCTCTGGTCTCAGCCTCCCGAATACTGGGATTACAAGCATGCGCCACCACGCCCGGCTTCTATTTATTTTTTATTCTTTATTTTGAAACAGGGTCTCGCTGGACGTGGTGGCGCACGCTTGTAATCCCCGAGCCTGGGAGGTAGAGACAGGAGGATCACGCAGGTTCGAAGCCAGCTGTGGGCACTGGCTTAGGAGACCCTGTTTCCAAATAAAAATGTAAAAATAGGTCTGGGAGTATAGCCCGGAGGTAGAAGGGCTTCCAGAAACCCCAGTACCACCAAAAAAAAAAAAAAAAAAAAAAAAAAAAAAAAAAAGAAAAAAAAAAGAAAGAAAGAAAGAAAAGAAAAGAAACAGAAACAGAAACAGAAACAGGGAAACAGGGTCTCACTGAGTTGCAGAGGGCCTCACTAAGTAGCTGAGGCTGTCGGCAAACTGTGATCCTCCAGTCTCAGCCGCCCGAATGCTGGGATTACAAGCGTGCGCTACCATGCCTGGCTGCTTTAAATAGAATTTAAAGAAAACTCTTTTCCATGGTGATAAGACCCAAATTAAACACATATACAAACACACAGCACAGGGAGGTTTTCCTTCTGTTTATAGAAATAATACCCGTTTGCTGCAGAAATTTTAAAAGAGAAAACTATAAAAAGAAGAAAACAACAAGCACCTCCCCTCTTTCAGCAACTACTATGTTGGTATCTTTCTGTCTATTCTCAGGTTCACATAGTTTCTGTTTTATAATATTATGAAAACACTACAAATGACTTAGGATCCTGCTTTTTTCCACCGATTGCCATATCATGCGAAACTTCCCGTGTCCTCAGCATTTTCTTCAAGAATATGCTTTTTAATGCGTGCATGATATTACATCCTCTGAATTTTTTTTTTTTCGGCACTGGGGATGGAACCCAGGGGCATTCTACCGCCAAGCGACACCCCCAGCCCTAATTTTTATTCTTTTTTTTTGAAACAGGGTCTCACTGAATTGCAAAGGGCCTCACTAAGTAGCTGAGGCTATCTGCAAACCCGGATCCTCCTGTATCGGCCTCCAAAAGGCTTGAATGTTTTCTAATTCATTTAACCTATTTATCTTGTTCATTAATTCCAAATATTTGCTTTTTTTTTTTAACCAGTGAAAATTATTTATTATAAAACCATTGGAACTGTGTGTGTGTGTGTGTGTGTGTGTGTGTGTGTGTGTGTTTACTGGGAATTGAACTGAGGGGCATTCTGCCTCTGAGCTACACTCCTAGCCTGATTTTTTATTCTTCATTTTGAAACAAGATCTCACTAAATTGTAGAGGGTCTGGGAACCTGTGTTCCTCCTGTCTCAGCCTCCCAAGTACTGGGATTACAAGTGTGGGCCACCACACCCAGCTCTGAAACGTCATTTAAAAGCCGGGACTCTGCAATGACTTAAACCCAATAGATTTAACAGCGCTTGCCGCACACCCATTCCCACTTTTCACAGCACAAACGGAATCTCCAGGCCAGCAGTCCTCTGCCAAGCAACACCACCCCTGTCCTGAAGGCCTGCACAGGCCCGTCCTCTGGAGGATGGACTCCAGACAAGACCTCCATCTTATGTGAAGTACCTCGAAGCCCACACAGGGTTTTGCAGCCCCCTGGCTCACACTCTGGCTTGATATCTGCAGATCTGGAGGTACATAGACACAGACAGACACAGTCAGGGACATCAAAACGGTCTGTAAAAAGAGAGATCCAGCCGGGCGTGGTGGCGCATGCTTGTAATCCCCACGCTTGGGAGGTGGACACAGGAAGATCACACAGGTTTGAAGCCCCTCGCTGGCTTAAGAGACCCTGTTTCCAAATAAAAATATAAAATAGGTCTGGGAGTGTAGCCCAGAGGTAGAAGGGTTCCATCCCCAGTACCACCAAAATAAATAGATAAATAAATAAATAAATAAAATAAGAGAGATCCAGAAATAGAGTGGGAATCCACCTCTCACGTCCTCCTGAAACCTGATGGTGACCATGAATACCTCTTGGAAGACCGACGGTGATTCGCCACGCACGCCACACAATGCCGGGAAGATCCACAACTCGACATAAGCCATTTGCGGGGCCTCAATGTCGTTCCATCGCCGGACCAGGATTTGGGTGTTACCTCCTGCACCGGTGGTGAGCACCGAGCAGGGGCCGGGGAGAAAGGTGTGCACGCAGGACACCTGGTGGCCAAGGTGAGAACAAGATTTGCTTAATAAATAGTGCTACGGCCACGCTGAGACACTTCTCTGACAGCTTCCTAGAGCTGGAGGACCTGGATGACAGAGGACAGGCCCATCTCAGCACGCGAGGACCACGTTGCCAGCACTCCTCCAAGAAGGTCCCACCAGTTAAATGAGAGATACAATAGGAAGGCAAAGAGGTGTCATTGATTAAGTGATTAAGCAGCAGCTGCAGCCACATTTATTGGATACCTGCTAGGTACAAAGCACTGTGCTAGGCAGTGTGTGTGTGTGTGTGTGTGTGTGTGTGTGTGTGTGTGTGTGTCTTAGCTACACTCCAAACCCTATTTTATTTTATTTTTTTTGAAACAGGGCCTCCCTAAGTTGCTGAATCTGGCTGCAAACCTGAGATCCTCCTGTCTCAGCCTCTCAAGTACTGGGATTACAAACATGCATCACCATGCCCGGTGTCTGAGGCATTTTGTACATATTATTTTGCTTAATTCTCACAATGAGAGATTTTATTATTTCTATTTTACCCATTAGGAGGCCAAAGCTAAGACCCTTGCCATGTCTTGTAACCATCTCCCAGTTAGTATCAAAGCCAGGACTGGAAATCTCATCTGCCTGATTTCAAAACCCATACTCTTCAATTACTTTTTTTTTAAAAAAAAGGTGATGATACACTTTCACAAAAAACACTTTTATGGATGTCTAGGTATCCTGAATCATAAGCAAGTCTTCGCAGCAACTAAGATTAGTTGATAGCTATCGATAGCTTTTGAAATGCAACTATAACTTTCATACTTAAAAAAATTTAGCCAGGATATCTCAAAACAACCAATTTTTTTTTTTTGGAAAAAAATGTCTGATTCATAGGTGCCAGCCTTACCTTCAGAGTGTGGCAACACCAAACCCAGCCTGATAGCATAGGTAGCCTGTAATCCCAATATGTGGGAGGCTGAGACAGGGGGATCGCAGGTTCAAGGCTAGCCTTAGCAACTCAGCAAGACTGTATCAGAAAACTTTAAGGAGAGCCAGGCGTGGTGGTGCAGCTTGTTTATCCCATTACTTGGGAGGCTGAGGTTCAAAGCCACCTCAGCCACTTAGTGAGGTCCTTGAAACTTAGTGAGACCCTGTTTCAAAATAAGGAATAAAAAAACAGCTGTGGGTGTGACTCAAAGGTAGAATGCCTCGTTCAATTCTCTCCTAAAAATTTAGGAGGACTGGGGTTCCAGTTTGGAGGTAGAATGCCCCTGGGTCCAAAGGGACCTCAGAGAGTTCTCTCATCCCTTGAGCCGAGTGAGAACGCAGAAGGAAGGTGCCAAATCTACAAAGCTGGAAGTGGTCTGCACCTTCATCTTGGACTGCCCAGCCCCCAGAACTGTGAGCAATACATTTCTGTTCTTTATGAGCACCCAGTCTACAGTATTCTGTCATAACAACCTGAACACATGATTTCCCACTCAGCTGCAAGCACAGAAGCTCCCAGAAAGCCCTGGTCCTTGGCTCAGGGTCCACCTAGCTTTGAAGCAGCTCAGTAAACTTGGCCTCGGAGCCTGTCTCCACCTCCCACCCTCCCCAGCTCTAATTGTGGTTTCCTGTTCCTTTCCCAGGCCCTGTATTGACCGGGCCGGCTTGGCCGCCCACCCCAGGCTCTCAGTAAAGAGGGAGAAAGACGCTAATTGCAAGTTCTCCTGTCAGAATGGAGCTGGTAGTACAGGGCCAGGCCAGGCTAGGGCTGCCACTTTTAAATCGGCAACAACGGACGGAAGGCCTGACTGGCTTCCAGCTGGGGTGAGCAGGCCACACCAGAGTCACTGTCCCCATAGATACAGGGGAAGCTTCTTTCTCTTCCTCGGTCCCCCCATACCCACTCCCCCCAAACCCTACATTTTCCTTTCTTTCTCTTTCTTTCTTTCTTTCTTTCTTTCCTTCTTTCTTTTTTTTTTTGTGGTACTAGGGATAGAACCCAGGGGCATTCTACCTCCGAGCTATACCTCAGCCCTATTTTTTATTATTTATTTTGAAACAGGGTCTCACTAAGTTGCAAAGGGCCTCACTAAGTAGCGGAGGCGGTCCTTGAGCCACAGTCCTCCTTTCTCAGCCTCCCAAATGCTGAGGTTACAAGTGTGCAGCACCACACCCCACGGAACCCCATATTTTCCATTTACTTCCTTTCTGGCTCTGGCCTTGTTCTTACGGATTGCTGTGTGTCCAGTTTCTCCCAACCAGGCCTGGTGGGCTCCAGGTTTCTGCTTGGAGCCTCAGCTAGGAGCCCATCTCCAGGCAGCTTCCAACATTCCAGGGCCTCTGCAGCCCGGCCTGTGCCTGAGGCACACTTCCCTGGCTGCAGTTCTCAGACCATTGCAGTGACTTCCCTCTGTTTCAGGCTCTCAGGAAATACATGTGCCTAGGATGAGTGGACACTGTTAGGCGCTGAGGTCCCCTGGATCAGGTCAGATGCAGCCTGAGTTGCAGGAGCAGCCTGCACTGGAGCAGCTCGAGGGGCTTCACGAGGGCCGACAGCAAGTCCCTCTTCTCAGAGCTGTGGTCTGTGAGGAGATGGAAATCAGCCATGTTGAGGGGGCAGTTACACCGCAGAAATTAACAAACTGCAGAGCCGGACGTGGTGGCGCACACTTGTAATCCCAGCATTCGGGAGGCTGAGACTGGAGGATTGTGGTTCGCGGACTGCCTCAGCTACTACTCAGTGAGGCCCTCTGCAACTTAGTGAGACCCTGTTTCAAAAATAAAAAATAAGCCAGGCTTGTAATCCCTGAGTTTGGGAGGCAGAGACAGGAGGATTGAGCAGGTTCAAAGCCAGCCACGTGCACTGGCTTAGGAGACCCTGTTTCCAAATTAAAATGTAAAAATAGGTCTGGGAGTGTAGCCCAGAGGTAGAAGGGCTTCTAGGAACCCCAGTACCACCAAAAATAAAAAAATTAAAAAAATAGGGCAGGGGGTGTAGCTTGGAGGTCGAATGCCGCTGGGTTCCATCTCCAGACCTGCAAAAAAAGAAAAAAGAAAAAAGAAAGAAAGAAATTGGCAAACCGCAAACCAGGGCTCCACAGCAAGCTCCCAACATTCACTGGTGCACCCCTGAGGAGGAGCAGTACAGGGGGCAGGAGTCCCAGGGAGGGCCACTGCTCGGTTTGGGGTCCTTGCTCTCAAGAGCAAGTAAGTTATTTATTTGGGGGAGAGAGAGAGAGAGAGAGAGAGAGACACTAGTGATTGAACTCAAGAGCCTTCTGCTCCTGATATACACCCCAGACTTACTTTACTTTATTATTTTGAAAGTCTCACTAATTTGCTGAGGGCCTAAGTTGCTGAGGTTCGTCTCAAACCTGCACTCCTGTCTCAGCCTCCCAAGTACCGGGATTGTAGGCGTACACCACCACGCCCAGCTCAAAAGTGATATCTTTTCCTCACCCATCACAGAGCTGATGGCTCGCACCCTTATAAATAAAAAACAAGTTAACACAAGAAAACCAGATACATTTAATTAGTGTAAGTTTTTTATGACTTGCAGGCCTTCGGAAGTGAAGATGCAAAGCAGAGAAATCTGTGTCTGTTTAAAGTGTGTGTATTTTGTTTTGTTTTGTTGTTTTCTTCAGGTCTGGGGATGGAACCCAAGGGCATTCGACCTCCGAGCTACACCCCAGCCCTATTTTTTATTCTTTATTTTGAAACCAAGTCTCACTGAGTTGCAGAGGGCCTCACTAAGTAGCTGAGGCTGTCCGCGAACCGCCATCCTCCAGTCTCAGCCTCCCGAATGCTGGGATTACAAGCGTGCGCCACCACGCCCGGCTAATGTGCATATGTTTAAGGACAGTTGTACAAAACTATCATTGGACAAGAGGGGTGTGACCTAACGGCTAGTGAACTGGGCGGGGGTGAGACTTAGCAAGAACTAGTCATTCAGAGGCTTCTCTGTGTCCCTTTCCTGCGTCTTCAGCGATAAAGATGTTAATAAGGGCCTTTCACCTCCTTCAGGGGAGAAGAAGAGGGAAGAGCAGCAAGTGACCTTCCCCAACCTTCCTGCTTCTGTGGTTTCCCAGTTTCCTTTGGCTTCAAATGCACAGTGAGTTAAGGTGCCAGATTTGGGGGGCATTGTGCCCAACTCCCCATCAGCCAGACAGGGAAGGAAAGAACTTACTCAGGGGTTCTCCTCTTCTCTTCTCTTCTCTTCTCTTCTCTTCTCTTCTCTTCTCTTCTCTTCTCTCCTCTCCTCTCCTCTTCTCTTCTCTTCTCTCTCTCTCTCTTTCTTTTTTTCTTCACAGTGACACACAGGTGTCCCCTCTTATTGGGTTCTCGTCCAGTGGATTTTGACAAATGAAGCACATAAGAACAGAGTTGATTTGTAAGCCAAGAAAATATAGAAAACAAAAAGCTCTTAGCCCACCAGGGGAAGGGGCTCCTGAAAGAGCGCAACCAGTGGAGTTCTTGGAAGAAGAGCTTCTTTCTATCCATTATTGAGGCTCCCATATGCTCTTTTATGATTGGTCAGATTGGGTCCTGTGTCTTTTGCCCAGTTTTAATCTTCAACTTGAACCTCTATTCCAAAGGTCATGGGCCCTTCTACTCTCCTGGCACCACCTGTCTGAAGGTTCATATTAACGCACACGGCTATCCCTGTATCTAGTAGCCTTCCCTGTTCTTTATACAGATGGTCTCTTTTAACCCTTCCCATTCCCAGTTCCTCTCCCCTGCCTCAGCAGGACTGGGGGCTGAACCCAGGAGCACTGTACCAGTGAACTACATCCCCACTCCTTTTTATTTTTTGTTTTGAAACAAGATCTAAGTTGCTGAAGCTGGCTTCAAACTTTTGATCCTCCTGTCGCAGCTTTTCAAGTACTGGGATTACAGGTGTTTGCCACTGCACCCAGTGTAAGGGGTATTATCAAGCCATTTACCAACATGGGCAGCTGGAGCTAAGTCCTGTTGGGGACAGCAGACAGCAAGTCATGCTTGTCATACTCTGAGCCATGAGGAAGAACATCGGCGTATTTATCCACCAATTCCTAGCACTCTATGGTTGGGTACTATTATAGTTAGATATAAAATGTCCCCTAAAGAGCTCATATATTAATATTCAGGGTTGATATCATTGATTCATGAGGGTTGTAACTTCAGTGGATTTACCTGAGTGGTACCCAGTAGGCTGTGGCTGAAGGAGTGGTGAACAGAGATGAGGCAGGAGCCTGGCTGTGTCCTAGAAGAGACTTTTGGCTAAAAGCCAAGGGACAAGATGAAAGAATAAAACTTTCTTCACAGGCCCCCCCTGAGGTCAACAAAGCAGAGCCTCCCCCAGCAGCTAAGCCCACAATATAAGACGGTAAGTCCAGCAAGATAAGGCGTGTAACGCTAGAGAAACAATGTGCAGACTAACTGTGTCCTGCTCTGCATCTTGCTTACACTAGCAAAACAAACCCTGTACCCACCCCTCCTTCTAAAATGAAGTTAGCGAGCCAGGTGTGGTGGCGCACGCTTGTAATCCCGGCGCTTGGGAGGCGGAGACAGGAGGATCGCGCAGGTTCGAAGCCAGGCTTGCTGGCTTAAGAGACCCTGTTTCCAAATAAAAATATAAAATAGGGCTGGGAGTGTAGCCCAGAGGTAGAAGGGCTTCCAGGAGCCCCAGTACCACACACACACACACACACACACACACACACACACACACACGTAAATGGGAACCTCTGAAGACGACCTGCCCACCACAGTGATGGAGACCGGAGCATGCCACACGGAGAGACCAGTCGTGGGACCAGCGAGGCCAGGATCGGGACCTGCCAAGCGGCAAGGCTGGTGCCAGGGCCCACGGGGCCGGGATCAGTGTCTGCCGAGCAGCGAGGCTGGGACCAGGGCCTGATGCGCAGCAAAGGGCCAGCGGGTCCCTACAGTTGTGTGGTCAGAAGCACTTGAAGATGCCCCTGCCTCACCCCATCTCTCAGCAGATCTCCAGATCCAAGTGACCTCTATTAAAAAATTGGGTACAAGTGGATCATCTCGTCAAAGTCACTCACCTTCTGGCTGTCATGATTTCAGCAAATGAGAAATAGTGCAGAAAATAAAAGTAGGACTTTCAAGGAAGAGATAAATTGTAATTGATCGGGTGTGGAGAAGTAGAAACTTTAATATGTTATTGGTGGAATTGCAAATTAATGCTGCAACCACTTTGAAAAACAGCATGGAAGATCCTCAGAAGAATGAAAACGAACTTACCATATGACCCAGCAATACCACCTATGTGTATTGAAAAATGAAAACCAAGCTACCAAACCAATGCACGCGTATCTATGTTCATAGATGCACAATTCATCATTCCCAAACTATGGAACCAGCCAAAATGTCCATCAACAGATGGGTAGATTACAAAACTATGGGATATGTACACAATGGTATTTTACCCAGCTATAAAGGAGAACAAAATTATGGCACCTACAGGGAAATGTTACCAAAAAAAATCAGATGCTTTCTCTAATATGCAAAAACTAGGGAGAAATGGGTAATAGGAAGAACTCTAGTTGAAGAAGGGGCCCTATAGAGGAGCAATTAAGGTGACCTATCTGAAAGGATGGGAGGGGGGAAGATGGAATCTCTTTAAAGCACATGATGTTCTTAAGCAAACGTATCAAAGTCAATCACTAAATCAAGCATGGGAAGGAGGGAGGGGAGAGATGGGATGGGGATTGGATAAGGGCTGAGAGTGATGGGTGCATGTGTATATCCACAAGTTTTTTTTTTATTTCATTATGATGTTTGACTACAATGCACCAATAAAAATATATTTTAAAAAAAGAACTTGCATGTATTAAGCTCAGGGCTCAGACTTAAAGCTTTGCTCTATGGGCCTCACTGGTGAATAAAGAGACCTGTTATATTCTACTCCAGCCTGTCTCTTGGTCTCTGTGGACCAAAGCCTCCTGCAATATTTTGGTGAGCCTTCCAGAGCCAATCTGCGCAGAGATGGAGCCCGAGCACTTTGCCTCCTGTCTATGTCTTGGAAGATGGCCTTCCCTGTCACAGATATCAATCCACTGGAAGCCATTTTGACACTGTGTGGAAGACCTTGCCCGGAAGTGGTTGGCCCCGGAACTAATAGCTGCTGAAGTCTTAGGCCAGAGATGAAACAGGGCATCGTCTATGCTGACATCTGAATCATGCAGGTAGGCCACCACAGAGCTCAGTCAGGTCCCACTATTACAATAGCAGAAGAAGAGTCAGGCATGGTGGTGCAATTCCAGTACTTGGAAGGCTGGGACAGGAGGACTGCCAGTTTGAGGCCAGCCTCAAGCTACTTTGTGAGGCCCTGTTTCAAAATAAAGAATAAAAAATAGGGCTGGGGGTGTGTAGCTGGTTTCAATCTCTAGTACCACAAAACAAAAAAGAATAGCGGAAGAGGGAAATGGTCACCTCCTTGGGTATTCCCTGAGTAGTGTCTGAGGGACACAAAATCAGAATTTAGTTCATGGTGAGTGCAAATATGTGACTGAGACAGACACTGAGGTCAGACTCTGGTTAGTACCTCACAGGGACAAAACGAGTGTAGAGCTGCTGCCTGGATCCAGGGCCATCTCATAGCAGATAAGTGACAATCCATCAAGGATCTAAAAGTCCTTGGTCGGGGGACTTCCGGGAAGATGGCGACCGAGAAAAGTGGGGCTTAAGAGCCCCGCTAACAACAAATCTCCATTACCACAAAATCAGCACCTTTCATAGCCAGAAAACACCATCACCAGTGAAACAAAAAATCACCAGGCTCCAGAGAGAAAGCGGACTGAGAACAGAGCCACAGAGGAGATACACCGGCCTCGCGCCCGAGGACGCGGCAGACGCGGCAGCAGCGCCATACAGCCAGAGGCACCGGCGAATTCACGGGACGGCTACAGCAAGCCGAGGTGAGCCACTGCGGAACAGCTAGACGGGATTTCTCCGCGCAGAGAGCATCTAAAGCTCCCAGTGGCCGAGCTCAGCACACGCTGCAGGGATTCAGAGTAGAAATCAAAATCAAGAAGAAAAACACCAGCCCCATAGCCGAGGGCGTAGCAGCGGCGCCATATTGCCACTGGCGGCAGCAGCAGCGAATTCAGCGAGGCCAGTACAGCTACATCTGCGTACTCAAGAACAGTGAGTCAAATTGCAGGCCACAGAGGAGAAATCCCAGTACTGTACTCCCTGGGGCTTGACCCAGTGGGGGAGGGGTGGTGGCAGAGATATCACAACATAGGAGAACGTGCAACCTGGCACCCCCCACAGTCTAAAGCAGCCTCTATCGACTCTCTGGGTCGGAGACTCTGTGATAAAACCCAGTAAAGGAGTAGTGGGGTCTGAGATACTACTGACTCGAGATCCAGAACACCTTAAGTGAAGTCATAGTGACCCAAGGGAAGAACCCAGAGAAGGCACAAACTTCCTAAATCATGGGAAAGAGGAATAATACTGGAGCAATGAATGCCCACAACCCCACAACATCAGAACCCGATAAAACAGAAAATCAGAGATTTCTAGAAGATCAAATCAGGAAAATAACTGTAGAAATAATAGAGGCGCTTCGAAAAGAACTCAGAGAGAGCCAAAAAGAGATAAAGGATGCAATTAATGAAGTAAAGGCCTCAATTCAAAGCACAAACAACCGATTAGAACACATGGAGAACAGAATCTCGCTCTTAGAAGATGAGCAATCCAAAAATGAACTCATAGTTTCTAATCTAGAAAAAAAAATCCGACAGCAGGAATCTGATATTGAAGAAATATGGGCCCATTTTAAGAGAGCTAACCTAAGAATAATTGGAATAGAGGAGGGAAAAGAAAGTGAAACCAAAGGGATCAACAATCTCTTCAAAGAAGTAATAGCAGAAAATTTTCCAAACATAGAGCAAGAGGTTGATACAAACGTCCAGGAAACTTATAGAACTCCCTTTAGACAGGATCGGAGAAGAGGATCCCCACGCCACATAATTGTCAAAATGACCAATGTGGAAGCCAAGCAGAGAATCTTAAAGGCAACAAAAACAAAGGGCCAAGTGACATTCAGAGGCAAACCAATTAGAATCACTCCAGACTTCCCAAACCAAGTCATGAGAGCCAGAAGGGCTTGGAGTAACATATTCCAAACTCTGAAAGAAAACAACTTCCAGCCAAAAATTTCCTACCCAGCAAAACTTTCTATCAAATTAGATGGAAAAATAAGAAGCTTCCATGACAAACAGAAACTGAAGGAATTTATGTCTTCAAAACCAGCACTAGAGAAAATACTCAAAGAGATTAACTACAAAGAAGAAATAGGTAACACACACCAGAACCAGAGAAACAAGAGTTTCCATCCAACAGACAATTAAGATTGGTTATCTGTGGAGATTCATTATTTATGTTAGTCTTTTACCTATCTCTAAAGGGTATTGTTTGCCTTTATTGTTGTTAATTTTTAGGATTTCTAGTTGGAATATTAATATACCTTCAGATATAGCAATTGGAAATATTTTATCCCATTCTATTAGTAACTGTTAACTCTGTTTACATTGTCTTTGGATATACAATTTTATTTTTTTTATTTTTTAGGGAGTCTGTATACTCCTCTGTTGCCTGTGCCATTGAAATCATAACTAAGAAATCACTGCCAATTTCAATGTTGTGAGGTTTTATGACCCAGATTTTCTCCTAAAAGTTTATAGTCTTAAGATTTATATTTAGGTCTATTATCTATTTTGAGTTAATATTTGTATATGGGATTAGGTAAGGGTCCAATTTTATTCTTTTCCATGTAATTATTATTTTTTAACAATATTTAGTTAAAAGATTATCATTTCCACCATCAAATGTTCGTGGAAACCTTGTCAAAAATAACTTGACAATATAGGGAAGAATTTAGCTCTAGGCTTTTATTTAACTCCAATGGTTTATATATCTGCCTTTAAAATAGTACTACACTGTTTCAATTATTGTAGCTTTATATGGTTTGAAATCAGAAAATATATATCTTCTAGCTTTGTTCTTTTTCAAGATCGTTTTGGGTACCTAGACTCCATATTCCATATTAGGATAGTTTTTTTCTGAAAAATAAATATATAAATATATGATAGTTTCACCTAAAAAATAGAAAAAAATATTCTCTTGTAAGAAAGAAAGCAAAAAGAAATATTGAAATGTTATCTTTAAGTCATCAAAAGCTTGGTATCAGACAAATGAAACTGTTATGTGAGATTATCATTTTTAATTTTAGATAAATTTCCATAATACTAGATGTCAACTACTAAGCCAAGCATGGGAGGGAGGGATAGGGAGAGAATGGGGTGGGGATTGGGTGGGGGCTGACTGGGAAAAGTGTGCATGTATGTCTACAAAAGTATGTATCTTACTATGATGTATGAATACAGTGCACCAATAAAAAAAAAAGTTGAAAAAAAAAAGTCCTTGGTCTTGAGGTATAATACAAGAAATAAAATATTAGGCAGGAAGGAGACAAATTTGGAAGGAAAGGAAAATATTTTTTAAATCTTAAAAACTTCTGAATCCTTAGTTTCACTTTACAGAGTTTGTTTGCTCTTGGATAAGAGCCCTGAATGAGCCACATTTTTAATCACAATGTCCTAGCTTCACAACTAAAATTTCTGAGATGATTACATCCCAAAAGAAAAAGGAGCACCTTTTGTCAGAGCCTGGCAGGAAGATCCTAGAGGAAGTCACACATTTGCCCTGTACCCTGACTTGATGCCTCAGCTCCCTGGGATTCTTATACTAAAGGATTTTTTTTTTTTTTTTTTACCTTTTGCCAACCTGAAAATTTGAAGGAAGGAGATCACCATCCCATGTTGCCATGTGCCTCTAGCCAACTCCCCCTCTTGGTGCCCTATAAATATCGTAAAATTCTTGGGGCTGCTCTTCACACTCTTGAGGTGGCCCATGTTTCCCCCTGACCGTGTATCTCTACTTTCTTTAATAAACTTCTGTCTTTCTCTCTGACCGGCATGTGCTGAAATTCTTTTCACCACCAAAGCCAAGAACACCGTGAAATTATCATGTTTTCCTGTGATGCTCTGGCCAGATCGGGGGTTGATACCAATTTGCGTATGCCAGGGTGTTACAGTTGTAACAGCACTGTGGGCTCTTTTCCTCAATTCAAATAAATATGTTGAATCAGGAAATTAAAATGAACAGACAGCAGCTCGGCTGCAGCTTAAACAAATCTTTATTACAAAGCCAGTGGGAGCAGCGTGCCTGGAAGATAACAATGGAGAGCCCCAAAATGGAACTCTTGCCCCTCTCAGAACCTGGCCCTTAAGTACAGTTTTCTTATTGGTTTGTTCTTATTGGTATTACTAAGACAACAAGCTAGTAACTTATTTCTTAGGCAGGTGGTACCTTCTTGTCTTTGGACACTGTACTTAGTACAGGAATTACTTTTTCTACCTCCGTTGTGTTGGGCTCTATCAGTTGCCTATCAACTATGGGTGCTTTCAAGTACCGCTTGGAGTTTGCATTACACATACCAAGAGTGGGTCACAAAGAGGAGGCGGGAAACGAGGCCCTAATTGCAGCCAGTGCAGCCGTGTGTGATCTCCAAGAGCAAGGCATGAGGCCCTTGCTACCTTTATGGCTTTAAGATGTGCCAGGCAGAGTCACTGTGATCTTAGGCTTTTAATTGCTTCTCTGTATTTTTAAGGCTAGAGGCTTTAATTGCCTCTACATTCTTAGTATGGGTTAACATGAAGGCAGAGGCCGGGCATGGTGGCACACACTTGTAACCCCAGCCTTTGTGAGGCTGAGACGGGAGGACCACAGTTCATGGACAGCCTCAGCTACTTAGTGAGGCCCTCTGCAACTTAGTAAGACCCTGTTTCAAAATAAAAAATAGGGCTGGGGGTGTAGCTTGGAGGTAGAATGACCCTGAGTTTCATCCCCAGTACCGCAAAAAGGAAAAAAAAAAAAAAAATAAGAAGGCAGAGGAGAAGGGAGGGGAGTTTTGAAGTATAGCCGGCAACGCTGTGTTTTTCCTTGCCTGAGTACCTGCATAGCATCCAGGCTCTGACTACCTTTTATATTTTTATTGGAAATCAACACTGGGGCAATTTTCTAATACTGGCACAAAGGGAAATACCTCCTCAAGGAGGAAAGCTGGGCATGGATGAAGTGAGGGCTATTATCTGTTTTAGGCATCCCAGCACTAGCCTGGACTCTGTGTAGAAACTGAAGGGAAACAGAGTAAGCCCACTTCCCTAGGCCTCATGATCAGGAATTTGGGAGGACTTATACAGGTGATTATGGATTCAAACTAACCTCAGGAAGGTTGTACACTCAGTGCAAGGTAAGATGGCTGGCCTTTGGAGAAGACTGGCCCACAGAAGGCTCATTAGATCCAGGCATCACCCGATGCATTTAGGATCAAGTTACAGGCAGCCCAGAACACTGGGACCATTTCTCTTACATTGACACTTGGCTCCAACAGGTTCAGAACCCCCCAACTCTCCATGGCCACGAGCTCCAATCTCCCAGATCTTAGTCACCAAAATGCAGAACTCTAGTTGTCAGTCAGGAAATTAGAGGAAGCCATTATGTGAAGCCCAACTACCAGCCATTTTGAAAAATCCCCCAGAGGAACAAGCTCTCCCTCAATTGTTTATCTCCCAAACACAGCAGCAGCTGCCAACCCCACAGCACCTTCAGCACCTCCTCACCCACCACTACCTCCTAGCCCATCCGGCCAGCCATCCAGTCTGGTGAGCAGGACCCCCAACTCCATCATCCTCCTGTGCCAGCCCTACAGCAACATCTGATTGGCCCACCGATGAGTCCTCCTCTCCACCACCACCACTGTGCCCACCACTGCCAAGGCCTGTGCCGATGGGCCCTTCTTGAGACTTAAGGTCTCATAATCGACCATATGAAAACTCTATGCATGAAACTCTACTGCCATCTGGCGGCCAGTTCCCTCTAAAGCCGATTCAGGGAGTCTCCACCATGGCCAGACATGGACAGTGACAGCCTAGTCCACCACATTTGTGTATCAACCTCTTATTACAGTGTATCTTCTAACTTGGAAACATCAAGCTGGGCATAGTGGCCCATGCTTTTAATCCAAGTTCTTGGAAGGCTGAGACAGGAGGATCGCAGGTTTGCAGCCAGCCTCAGTTACTTAGTAAGGCCCTCGGTAACTTAGTGAGACCCTGTTTCAAAATAAAAGCATAAAAAATAGGGCTGGGTGTAGCTCATAGGTTGAATGTCCCTGAGTTCAATCCCCAGTACCACAAAAAATAATAAATAATAAATAAATAAATAAGGAAGAAAGGAAGGAAGGAAGGAAGGAATATCATACTCCCTCCTTTACTGAGAAGCTGCAGGACCTGACCAAACTCCTGCAATCCACCTTTCAAATGCACAATCCTACTTGGTCTGATCATTATCAACTTCTCCTGCATCTTCTCAACACTGAAGAAAGATGTGGCAGGTAACAACCCACTGGGGAGAAAAAAAAAAACACCCCATAAGAAGCTCCAAACCCCCAGGTTTAAGAATGCCTCCTAGCAACAGATTCCCAATAGGACCTCAATGATCCCAGAGATATAGCAAAACTGGAGGCACACTGAAAAGCCTCCTCCAGGTACTTCGGAAAGGGAGGCTCCAAGGCCACCAACATACCAAGGTTGGAGAGGTCCTTCAGAAACGTGATGAGAGCCCCAGTGCCTTTCATGAGTGGCTCTGTGAAACTTTATTCCACTTGACCCTGAAGTACTCAAAACCCAACAAATGGTTGACTCTGCCTTTGCTACACAGGGCACTAGTGACATCCATCACAAGCTACAGAAGCTGGGGGATTTGCAGGAATTGATGCTTCCCAACTCTTTGAGGTAGCAAACCAGGTCTTCATCAACCCTGATATTGAAGAAAAAAGAAGGCAGACTGGAAAATGCAACAAAAAGCTGACATTGCGGAAGCATGGAGCGCAGGGCTCCATGACAAGCCAAACCAGAAACTAGCAAGCCAAGGGCTCCCTTGTCCCTGACACCCAGGGCCACCCGAAGGAAAGAGGGCTCCTCTCTACTGTGACCAGTGTGCACTCTGCAAGGAAATTGGGCGCTGGAAGAATAAATGCCCTCGAAAGGTCGAGGGCCCCATAAGAAGTCTTCAGGCTTCTCAGCTCCTCTCAGGGCATTCTACCTCCAAGCTACATCCCCAGCCCTATTTTTTATTCTTTATTTTGAAACAGGGTCTCACAAAGCTTTAGAGGGCCTCACTAGTAACTGAGGCTGGTTGTAAACCTGTGCTCCTCCTGTCTCAGCCTCTCCCAGTACTGGGATTATAAGCGTGTACCACCACGCCTGGCTGGGAACCCTTTTTTTGTGTGTGTGGTACTGGGGATTGAACTGAGAGGTGCCCTACATTGAAGCCCCACTCCCCAGCCCGATTTGATTTCTTATTTGGGAACAGGGTCTTGCTAGGTTAATGAGAGTCTTATTACTTGCTGAGGCTGTCCTTGAACCTGTGATCCTCCTGTCTAAGCCTCCCAAGTACTAGGATTACAGGCATGCACCACCATGCCTGGCTTTCTGTAACTTTCAACCAAACTTCATTATGGGGACCCAAACTGATCCAACCAAAGTAACTGTAATAGAGATTTTTAAAAAATCTAAAACAGACTTTGGAAATAGAAACCAGGTTTGGAGACACAAACAAGTGGTTGAAATGGGTCAAATACTCTGTAATAGCTGCCAACAAGGCAGATTACTCTGCACGTACCACCAGTCGGCCACAAGCACAAATTGTTCTTTTTCCTTTGGAGTGGAGTTTCACTGAGGCTGGTTGAATGCTGCCTCATATTGTGTATCAGGCAGTTAATCCGAGTAATAGAAATCTCAATAGATAAAAGGGACCCACCTCCATATGCCACCCTTATGGATCTAATTGAGAACTTCTCATTAAGCAAGTTGAGAAGTCTCAAAAGGGGGAATGAGATAGCAGCCTCTCTACATACATCCTTAAAGATGACCCTTGGCTAAAAGCTGAGGGACAAAATGAAAGAATAAAACTTTCTTCACAGGCCCCCCTCTGAGGTCAACAAAGCAGAGCCTCCCCCAGCAGCTAAGCCCACAAGATAAGAAGGTAAGTCCAGCGAGATAAGGCGTGTAACTGCTAGAGAAACAACGTGCAGACTAACTTCCTTCTGTTCTGCATCTTGTTTACACTAGCAAAACAAACCCTGTACGCACCCCTCCTTCTAAAAATTAAGTTAGCAGTTGTATACAAGAACTTGCATGTTCTGAGCTCAGGGCTCAGACTTGGAGCTTTGCTCTCTGGACCTCACTGGTGAATAAAGAGGCCTGCTAGATCCTACTCCCACCTCTCTCTCTTGTTCTCCATAGACCAAAGCCTCCTGCAATATACATATGGTTTCTTCTCCCTGCCTCACTCTCCTGCTTCGGGCCTCCATGATGTGAGCACAGCCCATGTTCTCTCCCTTTCTCCACTTCCTGCCCTCATGCCCTGAGGTCCATGGCCCCCGGCCTCACATGGACTGAACCTGAAACTGTAAGAAAATAAATCTTCTTTTGTCTAGGTTGCATGGTCAGTCTTTAGATTATAGTTGCAAGAATGCTGATGGATATAGACATTGATCGCCGGCACTGCCAGCGGGCTCTGTGCTTGTACCCAGCTTGTTCTTGCCTCTGGGAGAAACTACACCATGGGGTCTACTGCAAGCAGCTTCACTCAGACAGAGGAGATGTGGATGGGGGGCATAAGCATCTGTTACAGGGAGCCCACCCAGACTGGAGGCTCAGCCTCTTGTAGGCTGTAAATTTCCTGAGAGCAGAGACTATGCTATTCTTCTGCCCACTGGGTCCTGGAGACCCTTTCAGGAAATGCATGAGATTATTAGCACCCCAAAACACTACCCTTAAAATGGCACCTTGGTATTTGAAAAAACAGCAAAATCGGACCTTTCCCTCTCTCCTCCACAAACACCCTCATGTGAGAGGTGTCCTGCCCTACATGCTGCATAAGGGGAGACACAGGGACACCAAGAAGAGTGTGAGCACGCAGGCCCGGCTGACTAGGTTTCCTCCAGTTAGTCACCATTAGATCACATCCTTTTGTTCTCCAATCACACTTACACATGACTGTTCGTAAAAATACTCAAGCAGCCTTGTTTCTTTGGGCTTCATTTCTGGAGGCTCCTAGGTCCACACGACGTGTCTTGTATTGTTAAGCTTTCTTCTGGTTCATCTCGTTGCCATCAGAGTGTGACCAATGAGCCTGCAATGAGTGAGAAGGAGAAAGGATCTCTTCAATCTACATGCTCAAAATGCACAGGCTCCTGAGTGGTGCAGGGGATTGAACTCTGGGGACATTCTAGCTCTGAGCTACTCCCAGCCTTATTTATTTATTTATTTATTATTTATTTATTTATTTATTTATTTTTTGCAGTACTGGGAATTGAACCCAGGGGCTTCTACTCCTGAGCTATACCCCCATCCCTATTTTTTATTTATTTTTAACTTTTATTTGTTTTTTTTTTTTTTTTGCGGGTCTGGGGTTGGAACCCAGGGATATTTGACCCCCGAGCTACACCCCCCGCCCTATATTTTTATTCTTTATTTTGAACAGGGTTTCACTAAGTTGCAAAGGGCCTCCCTAAGTTGCTGAGGCTGTCTGCGAACTGTGATTCTCCTGTTTCAGCCTCCCGAATACTGGGATTACAAGCGTGCACCACCACGCCCATCTTATTTTTTATTCTTAAAATGGGGTCTCAATAAGTTGCAGAGGGCCTCTTTAAGTAGCAGAGGCTGGCTTTGAACCTGCCATCCTCCTGTCTCAGCCTCCCAAGTACTAGGATCACAAGCATGTGCCACCACACCTGGCTCTTCAATGCTTTTTAAGAGCCTATAGGAATAGATCTTTATGGGTTTGGGAAAGAGAAGGGCATGGTAGCACACACATGCCTGCAATCCCAGTACTTGGGAGGCTGAGATAGGAGGATCATGGCTCTATTTTGAAATAAAAAGGGCTGAGTAGTAGAATGCCCCTGGTTTCCACCTTCAGTACCAAAAATAAATAAGTAAATACGTAAATAAATAAATAAATAAATAAATAAATAAATAATAAATGGGCTGTGTTGCACTCCCACCCCACAGGTTTACCAAGGAGGGGGCTGCCCCAAACAACCCTCATCGTGAAGACACTCTGAACCCCAAGACCACCTTATTTGCCTTATTGGCTTCTTAACAACTGTAGGTTGATGAGCCCCGGGCATTGGCAAAGAACGCTGCCCAAGATGGGACCCGCTAGGCAAGTTTTCAGAGTCCTAAGCCAGCACCCTCTGGACATGTCAATTTACACAGCCAATCGACCTTTAGGAGGACCCTGGTCCCGCCCCCTGCTCCATCATTCCCATGATGGGGAATACTGCTCCGGGATGGGAGGAGATGCTGTTTGTCTGATTTCAGCAAGAACCAAGACATATTTATATTGCGCTACCCATAGATTCTGATATTCAACTTGCACCCCCACCCCTGCAAAAATTAGTCAAGTAGTCTCTTCTTTATAGGACCAGGCTGGGCTCAGGGATTCCTATTTTAAAAGTAGTCTTTTAGCTGAGCGGGGGGTGGGGGGGAATGCTTAATCCCAGTACTTGGAAGGCTGAGACAGGAGGATTGCAGGTGTGAAGTCAGCCTCAGCAACTTAGGCTCTCAGCAACTTAGTGAGAACTTGTTTTCAAAAAAATAAAATAAAATAAATATGTCTGAGGGTATAGCCCAGAGGTAGACGGCCCACAGTTTCCTCCCCAGTACCACAAGAAAAGTAATCTTTTAAGTAGTTTGTTTCCAGAAGCTGGCTCCCCCAGGTTGACAAACTTGCATTGTTGGTTATATGAGGGGACTTCTAAGCAAGAAGACAAGACTGGAAATGGAAGATGCTAGAAGGGGGCAGTTAGAAAGTTTATATTAAAGTAATCTGCAGTTAGGTACAGGGGTGCACGCCTGTAATCCTAGTACTTGGAGGCTTAGGAGGCCAGCCTGGGGAACTTAGGGAGACTCTGTTTCAACATAAAAAAGAGCTGGGGGTGTAGCTCAATGGCAGCCCCCGGGCTGTGCGGGTCGTGTTCTCGTGGCCTGCAACAATTGGGCCCTGCCATTCTGTTCTGTCCCCACGCTCAGCCTGGTCGGTATGGTGCCTAGTGTGTAGGCCGGTTCCACAGCGAGGCATGTTGGCACACGCCTGTAATCACAGTACTTGGGAGGCTGAGCTAGGAGGATCACAGGCTTGAGACCAGCCTCAGCAACTTAGCAAGACCCTGTTTCAAAATAAAAAATAAAAAGGGTTGGGGGTGTAGCTCAGAGGTGGAACGGCCCTGGATTCAATCCCCAGCACCACACACACAGTGTAGTAATCATACTCACTGACATTTATGCCAGGGACAGAAGGACGCTAGCAGGATCAGCCTCATTTGAGGAGGTCATTTGCCCAAGGTGACCCAGAGAGCTGGTGGTGGGCAGACGTGAGCTGGCTGGCCTCGCGCGCCAGGCAGTGGTATTCACACGAGGTCGCATCTCTTCCCTTGGGGCCACGGGCAGAGCCCAGTCTAAGGCTGTGTTGAAGAGCTGTGGGCCTTAGATCAGAGGTACTCCCATCACCCATACCACCAGCAAATGCATCAGAGAGCCAAGCCTCTGCCCTCCTCGCCCTCAGTAAACCTAACCGGTCTCCATCCTGGTGCTATGGCTGGGATGTGACATGTCCCCCAAGGCCCATGTATGGAAGGCCAGTTCTTAGACCGTGGTGCTACTGGGAGGTAGAGGAACCTTTAGGAAGTGGAGCCTATTGGAGGGAAGTTAGGTCATTGGGGTGTGCACTCTCAAAGGGAGAGATTGGGGCCCCAGCTCCTTCCCATTTATGCTTCTTGTCCTCCAGGAAATAAGAAGACCATTACCAGGCCCTCCTTACATGACCTCAAAGGCAACAGTGGGCTGAAACCTAAGGTCATGAGCCAAAGTAAGCCTTCCAAAGTAAGCCTTCCAAAGTAATTCCCCATGATGGGGAATACTGCTCCAGGATGGGAGGAGATGCTATTTGCCTCTATGTGCCAGCTCACGTCTGCCCACCACCAGCTCTCTGGGTCACCTTGGGCAAATGACCTCTTCAAATGAGGCTGATCCTGCTAGCGTCCTTCTGTCCCTGGCATAAATGCCAGTGAGTATGATTACTACACTGTGTGTGGTGCTGGGGATTGAATCCAGGGCCGTTCCACCTCTGAGCTACATCCCCAACCCTTTGATGGGGAATACTGCTGGACAGCTCTGAGCTGGTCCAGCAGACACAGCACCCTCCAAGACAGGCTGAGCGCTCAGAGGGCTCTACGGCCAGAGAGAGACGCTGTTTGCAGAGATTACTTTTCATGAGGCTGTCAACAAAGTCACTAGGAAGGTATGGTCAGAGGCAGATAAAAATAAATGTCCCAGTGCTTGGGAGGCTGAGACTGGAGGATTGCACAGGTTCGAAGCCAGCCTCAGCTACTGAGTGAGGCTCTCAGCAACTTAGTGAGACCCTGTTTCCAAATAAAAGTACAAAGCCCGGTGTGTTGGCACACGCTTGTAATTCCAGCATTCGGGAGGCTGAGACCAGAGGATCGCGGTTTGCGAACAGCCTCAGGTACTTGGTGAGGCCCTCCGCAAGTTAGAGACCCTGTTTCAAATAAAGAATAAAAAAAATAGGGCAGGGGGTGTAGTTCAGAGGTTGAATGCCCCTGGGTTCCATCCCCAGACCCGCAAATAATAATAATAATAATAATAATAATAATAATAATAATGTATAAAATAGGTCTGGAAGTGTAGCCCAGAGGTAGAAAGCCCCTGGTTCTAGTACCAAAAAAAAAGAAGAAAGAAAGGAAGAAGGAAGGAAGGAGAGAAAGAAAGAAAGGGAAAAAAGAAAAAAAAATGCACTGCTTACCCAGGCAGGGAGAGAAACAGTAAATTCATCCCACAGATAAAGGAACAGCAAACCTCCAAGGATAGAGAATCCCACCACCCCTAGTGGGCAAGGGTGAAATACCCAGCATGCCCAGGGGTGAATAATGTAGGTCAGACCAAAGACACGGGCTTGGGACCCTGGTATTGCAGCAGGCACTGCCTATAAGTTGATGCTGCGCTCACCTTGGCAAGTGTATAAGCACCTCCATTTGTGTTGTAGATTAGAATTTCCATGTAATACATATCACAGCTCTAAACCTTGGGTCCCAAAAGCCAGCAGGAAGGAAAGGATTTTAATATCTATTTTAAAAAATAAGTAAGCCAGGTGTGGTGGTGCACACCTATAATCCCAGCCCAGGTCTCGGCCACCTAAAACGGTCACTGGTGGACTTGGACGTCACTCAGACCCACAGCCATCTTTGGCCCAGGCACCAAGGGATTTGCAGGAGCCACTGATCCCTCTAATAATATAGAAAAGACTCAGTGAGAATCTAGAAGAAATTTGGGGAGAGAAGGTTCCTGAGGGCTAGGTTTCCTTTCTATAAAACACATGGGTCAGCCAGGCATGGTGACACATGCCTGGAATCAATCTCAGTACTGGGGGGAGGGGATGAGACAGGAGGATCGCAGGCTCGAGGACAGCCTCAGCAAGTATGAGACCATCATTAACCTAGTGAGACCCTGTTTTAATAAAATAGGTTTGGGGTAGATAGGAGGTAGAATATTCCCGGCTTCAATCCCCAGCACACACACACACACACACACACACACACACACACACACACACACACACACACAAATAACAGTCAGTACTGATACTTCAGGCTGTTAGCTTTGTCACTCATGGCAACCTGTGAACTTAGAATGTCTGAACGCATAAGAGAATCTGGTATGTGTAAGTTATGTGGTTTTAGTCTGAAAGATGTAATTGAAATTAGACAGGTGACTTTAATTTGGAGGTGGAAGGGAACTGGCTGTTAGTAAACCCCAGTAGATCGCTCAAGGGAACTTGATTGACTACATTGATAACATTTTCAATTGCTTTGTGTTGAGCAAGACTTCACAGCTTGTCTTTGAATATGCCTGAATTGGGATGTCCTGGAGAGAGTATTATTAACGCTTATAAATATGGTTTAGAATGTTTATTACAAAAAAAAGTGCATTGTCAAAATAGCCACTTACTTCAAATGACTTATACTTTTTTTTTTTGGTGGTACTAGGGGTGGAACCCAGGGGCTTTTCTACCTCCAGGCTACACTCCCAGACCTATTTTATACTTTATTTGGAAACAGGGTCTCACTAAGTTGCGGAGGGCCTCACCAAGTAGCTGAGGCTGTTCGCAAACCGCGATCCTCTGGTCTCAGCCTCCCGAATGCTGGAATTACAAGCGTGTGCCAACACACCGGGCTTTGTACTTTTATTTGGAAACAGGGTCTCACTAAGTTGCTGAGAGCCTCACTCAGTAGCTGAGGCTGGCTTCGAACCTGTGCGATCCTCCTGTCTCAGCCTCCCAAGCGCAGGGATTACAAGCGTGCGCCACCACGCCCAGCGTTACTATACTATCAATTTTTTTTTTTTTTTTTTTTTTTTGGTGGTACTGGGGTTCCTGGAAGCCCTTCTACCTCCGGGCTACACTCCCAGACCTATTTTTACATTTTCATTTTGGAAACAGGGTCTCCTAAACCAGCGCGCGCGGCTGGCTTCGAACCTGCGCGATCCTCTTGTCTCTGCCTCCCAAGCGCGGGGATTACAAGCGTGCGCCACCACGCCCGGCTATACTATCAATTTTATAAGCGCACAACTAACCTAACTCCAGATCAAGGAAGTAGCATATTGTTTACCTTTATTTACTTACATACTTGTGGTACTGGGGATAGAACCTAGGGGCATGTTCTTCCCCTAAGCTACACTCAGTCCTATTTTTTTGAAATAGGGTCTCATTAAGTTGCTGAGGACCTCACTAAATTGCTTAAGCTCACTAAGTATCTGAGGCATAAGCTGGCCTCGAACCTGTGATCCTCCCAAGTACTGGGAACATAGGCAGCTATAATCCCACTACACCCAGCTGTTTGTTCATTTTTAAAGGAGCATTTATGGATGTGGACTCTACCTGTCCCATTCAAAACCTCTCTCCCAAACAGCCGTATAACCTCAGCTGCAAAATTATGTTTCTCTATCACTCTGTGCTACTAACGATCGTCTCCACTGCCCTGCATTCTGGGCAAAAGCTTCAGGGAGGAGGTGTGTAAGAAAATGGGGAAACCTACAGCTAACCACCTAGGGGATGTTGTTAAAAACGCCTGATTCAGTTGACTGGGGTGGACCCTGAGATTGTGCATTTCCAAGCTCCAGGGCGGCACTGGACAGCTGCTACGGATGGCGTGTGTGTGCGTGTGTGTGTGTGTGTACACGCACTGCTAAGGGTCCCCACATGCTCTCCTGCTCCTCCTGGGAGACAATCTACATAGGAAGGAGTGAAGTAACTGAGAACTCAAGCTGTTCCCTGTTGTAAAAATAAAAGGAGCGGGGCACATACTGACGTCACAGAGCTGTGCGACACTGTACAGAAAAGGGTGGGTAGACCATCAGGGAGACCCTTATACATTCACGACCTTATTTTCAACTGCAGAGTCCTGTGAGGAAATCACCCTTTCCTTTTTTTTTTTCCTTTTTTTTTTTTTTGTGGTACTGGGGATTGTGGGGATTGAACCCAGGGGCATTCCACCTCCAAGCTACACCCCCAGCCCCATTTTTTTTTTTTTATTGTTTAAACAGGGTCTCACTAAATTGCAGAGGGCCTCCCTCACTAAGTAGCTGAGGCTGGTCTCAGCCTCCCAAGTACTAGGATTACAGGCATGTGTCTGCCACCATGCCCAGCTACCCTTTCCTTTCCTTTCTGTTTTTTTGTTTGTTTTGTGGTAGTGGGAATTGACCCCAGGGGACTTCTACCTCCAAACTACACCCCAACACCCCCAGCCCTATTTATTTATTTATTTACTTATTATTATTATTATTATTATTATTATTATTATTATTATTATTTTGGTGGTACTGGGGTTCCTGGAAGCCCTTCTACCTCCGGGCTACACTCCCAGACCTATTTTTACATTTTTATTTGGAAACAGGGTCTCTTAAGCCAGCGCACACAGCTGGCTTCGAACCTGCGCGATCCTCCTGTCTCTGCCTCCCAAGCGCGGGGATTACAAGCGTGCGCCACCACGCCCAGCGCCCTATTTATTTTTAATCTTTATTTTGAAACAGGGTCTCACTAAGTTGCAGAGGGCCTCACTAAGTATCTGAGGCTGGTGTGAACCTGTGATCCTCCTGTCTCAGCCTCTCAAGTACTGGGATTACAAGCGTGTGCCATCAGGCCCAGCTTACCTTTTCCTTTTCAAAGTGAAGAAACTAAAATATAAGACTGAAAATATCAGGGTCAAAAAGCATCAGAGGTGGGTAGAAGCGCCCCCTCTAGTATCCTTATCTAACTCGCTCCACTTATCTTATCACCCCCACTCCCAGGAAAAAAGCAAGCAGCAAAGATGCTCTAGGAGCCGTGTTTTAATGCGGTCCATGCCAAGCAATACCAAAGTTGCCTATAATTTCCCAGTCTGTCCCATTTTTGGTAGGCAGTGGTTTTTTTTGAGTGGGTACTGGGGATGGAACCCTTCTCCGGGCTACACTCCCAGACCTATTTTATATTTTTTTAATTTGGAAACGGGGTCTCTTAAGCCAGTGAGGCTGGCTTTGAACCTGCGCGATCCTCCTGTCTCCGCCTCCCAAGTGCGGGGATTACAAGTGTGCGCCACCACGCCCGGCAGTATTATTTTTTAAAGTACACACTAGTAAAGAGGATAACCATACCTCTGAAGAGACTTAAAAATTAGAAGCCACATAAATTATATTCCTTAAAACAGCCATTTCAAAAGATTTTCTTTAATATCATAAAATATTTTCATGGACAAGTGAGCTAGCAAACACACATGCACCAATGTGCCTGTTGACAAAGTACCCCTCCCCCGCCCCCGCCCCCACCGAGTGGACATGGATTGGAGAAACGGATACAGCAGATGGAACAGATACGAGAAAAAAAAATCAGTAAAAAGGATGGAATATAACTTTGTGCTTGGTTATTTTCCTATGTCACAACAAAACAAAAACATTTCGGTGCAAATAGTTAATTATTTTTCCTCTTTTCCATTTAAGTCTGGTGGAGAAAAAAATACTTTTTCTATAATAAAATATGTTGTTTTTTGGTGTTTTTTTTTTTAAACTTTTTTAAACGTAACTTTTTTTTTTCTTTTTTGCAGAAAATAATTTTGTAAACTGTCACTTTGCGGGCAGGAAGGCTCGACGCCACATGGGCCCCAGCTGGCCTCCCCGGAGGCAGGGAGCTAGAGCCTTGCTGGGCAGGAGACTGGACCGGGGCGGTGCGGCGGGGCGGGCGGGCCTGGGGCGGGTTAGAGGTCACTCTCGCCGTACAGCGCCGTGGAGAAAGACATGTAGTCCAGAGCACCGGGCACGCCGTCGGGGCCGTTGTAGGGGGCCATCCGTGCGATGCAGTACTCGGCCTGGTCGGGCGGCAGCTCGCGGCGCAGCTCGTCCACCGTGATGTAGTTCTGCAGAGAGAGCGTGGTCAGCAGGACCGCGAGTGGAAATGCCGGGGCTTGGAACTTTTCCCTGACCACAGGTATCCCGGGTCGCCCCCATTTTTGTTCCCTCTTTTTCGACTTCAACACTAGTTTTAGCCTTTCCAAACTGACTCCATGTGGCAATTACACAGAATTTTCCTGTATTACCTTAGTCTGCAGTAACAACGCAGGAACATCAACAGGCAAGCTAGTGGACGAAACGGACTCCTGGGGCCACCCCACTCAACTGGGCTCTCTGGAGGCTTGGGTCAGAATCTAGTTTTAAGGAGCCCTCAGCAAATTAAGATGAACGTCCAATTTGGGCATTGCTACTACATACAGCATCCCCAAATGTGTCTGGCTAACTTAATCAGCCCGCAGTATGGGCTTTGCCCCATTCGGTCCAGCTTTCAGCCTGGTCTCTCTCTCCCTCTCTCAATCCTCCCCTTCTGGCTTGCCCGTGGTGGGTCTATTTGGAAGCTGCTGCTTTTAGGAGCTCAAGGACTTGGCGAGCGAGCTCGACCTACAAGAACTGTCCAGCCCCATGCCCTACCTCTGAGAACCCTAGGAACCAGAGTGAGGGAGACCAGCCAGGTCCCTCTCTGGGCCAGATTTCCTCTTCTACAAAATGAGTCCCTTCAACTATGTGACTTCGGAGCATCCTTCTGGCTCCTAGGTACTATGATTCTAATAGTGTGTCGCTGAACTTCAACTGGACCTCTAGAGATCTCTTTGTAGGTTCAGCCTTTATTCTCTTAGGGATTGAGACACTGCAGAAATCACATTCTCTATTAGCTTTTGCTTTTTTAACTGAATCCTTCCAGTTTTGAAGGAAGAATGGCATATGGATTGCATCTTTCTTTCTCCCCCCTCCCTCCCTCTTTCCTTCCTTCTTCCTTTCCTCCTTCCTTCCTTCCTTCCTTCCTCTCTCTCTCTTTCTTTCTTTTCTTTCTCTCTTTCTTTTCTTTCTTTTGTTCCTGGAGATTAAACCCAGAGGCACTCTACTCCTGAGCGAAATGCCCAAAACCTACTTTATTTCTTATTTGGAAATAGGGTCTTGCTAGGTTGATGAGAGTCTCACTACTTGCTGAGGCTGTCCCTAAACCTGCGATCCTCCTGTCTCAGCCTCCCAAGCACTAAGACTGATTATAGGCATGTGTCACCATGCCTAGCTGCCCTGTGTTTTATAGAAAGGAAACCAGGCTCCCAGGAACCCTCCCCTCCTCCCCAAATTTCTTTTTCTTTTTTTTTTTTTTTTTTTTGGTGGTACTGGGGTCCCTGGAAACCCTTCTACCTCTGGGCTACACTCCCAGACCTATTTTATACATTTTTAAATTTGGAAACAGGGTCTCATAAGCCAGCGAGGCTGGCTTCGAACCTGCGCAATCCTACTCTCTCTGCCTCCGAGCGCGGGGATTACAAGCGTGCGCCACCACGCCAAGTCCCCCTAAATTTCTTTTGGATCCTCGAGTTTTTCTTTCTTTTTTTTTGGGGGGGGTGGTCTGGGGATGGTACCCAGGGGCATTCAACCTCTAAACTACATAATATACCCCCTGCCCTATTTTTTATTCTTTATTTTGAAACAGGGTCTCACTGAGTTGCAAAGGGCCTCACTAAGTAGCTGAGGCTGTCCTCTAACCATGATCCTCCTGTCTCAGCCTCCCGAATGCTGGGATTACAAGTGTGCACCACCACGCCTGCCTTCCTTTGAGTCTTTTCTATACTATTAGAGGGATCAGTGGCTCTTACAAATGCCTTGTTGCCTGGGCCAAAGATGGCTGTGGGACAGCCAAGTCCACCAATGACCATTTCAGATGGCCAAGACCTGGGCTGGGCCTCTGGCCTCCAGAGATACCCTTTGCACTCCTCCCATTTTTCACTGCCAGGTAGAAATTACAGGGCACCTGAAGATTTGGCAACCTGAAGCTGGCCTTCGTCAGGGTAGAAAAAAGAGAGGCACCTTTCCCCTGCTCCCCAATGCCTCATCCCGCTCCCCACCTCTATTCCATGCTGGTGTCCAGAGGATGGAAGGACGAAGTCCCAGCCCCGTCCTCAGATGGACTCTCCATTGTGCAACCGCACACCTTACCCCCACCACCATCTGTCACTTCATCCATCCCAAGTGTGACAGAGCCCCGCAGGGAGTCCCCCCAAAGCTAACACCATGCCCGAACACCTTAGCTGAGCACAAGACACTGCAGAAATGGGCCGGGGTGCACAGCAACGGGAGGCCTGATGGGGCCCTGTCCCCTCCAGATGGGAGTGCTGCCAGCTGCCAAGGGCATAGGAAACCCACCTTGTCCCCGGCCAGGATCTTGAAGGAAGCCATGACCTGGTCTGCAGTATCTGTGTCGGCCGTCTCTCGGGACATGAAGTCGATGAAGGCCTGGAATGTCACTACCCCCAGGCGGTTGGGGTCCACAATGCTCATGATGCGGGCAAATTCTGCCTCTCCCTGGAGGGAACAGCCAACCCCGGCCAGTCAGCCCATGGCCTGCTGGGAGTATCTCAGGTGGACCTCAAATCCCAGGGGCTCAGAGTAGCCTATGTTTGGAAGAGGAGGCTTGGGAGCCCCCGGACCTAACCTGGCTAGTGCCAAGGGTATGAGAGGGATCAACAGTAGAGACCCAGCTCAGGGCACCCCTCCCCTACAGGTGCCTAGCTGCCCCTGGAGAAGATAATGCTGATAGTAATTATGGTGACAATAACATTAACAATGGCTAATTCTACAGAGCACGTACTATATGCCAGACACTATTCTAAATGCCATGTATATTTTATTCATTGAATCTTCTCTACAACTATCTAAATTCTATTACATACATGATAAATTTGAGGCCCAGACAGGCTAAGTGACTTGCCCGAGGTCACACAGCCAACAAGTATAGAGACTGTTTTTTTTTTGTTTGTTTTTTTTTTTTTTGTTTTTTTTTTTGTGGCACTGGGGTTCCTGGAAGCCCTTCTACCTCCGGGCTACACTCCCAGACCTATTTTTACATTTTTATTTGGAAACAGGGTCTCCTAAGCCAGCGCGCGCGGCTGGCTTCGAACCTGCGCGATCCTCCTGTCTCTGCCACCCAAGCGCGGGGATTACAAGCGTGCGCCACCACGCCCGGCAAGAACTGGAGTTTGAACTCCAGCTGTCTGGCTCCAGAATCTGTTCTCTCCCTACCTGTCTTTTCTAAGTGCCAGACATATGAACAGAATTTATGCTATGTTCCTTCACTTTAATTCTTACAGTGGTCCTAGAGGGTTGCCCTCACCTCATCTGAGGCCACGAGCTGGTGATGGGAGGAGCAGTGAACTTGTGAGTTCACTGCTGCTAACCTGACCCTTGCCCACCAGACACTGCCTGGGCTGGTGGCCAGGAGTCAACTGACCATCCAGCTAAGCACCCTGCCTGCTGGACAAGGGAGGACACACTGAGAAAGTTACTGAGGGGCCTGGGACAATGATGAGCCTGGCTGGAACCACCACAGACACAGGACAGAGGTGAAATCTACAGCTCCACGCCTCATGAGAAGCAGAGCCAACCCAGGACGTCGGGCCACCAGTCCTTCCTGCCAGCCTCCCTGTGGGAGCAAAAAGCCCATCTCCAATGGTGAGTGCCAGAAGATGAGCCGGCAGAGGCTGAGGAGAGGAGGCCAGGCCTCCCCACCACACGCAGGCCCTGTGGCTGGGCCAGGCTTCTCACTACCCTCTACCCCAAGCACCGGGTACTTGAGGCTCCCCTGAGGGTCCCCGGCTGAGGCCTTGAGCCTGTGCTGCTAGGACTTGGCTTCTCCAGCCAGCTGGTTGCCTCCTGGCAGACCGAGGGTGGGGTTTACGTTACCATGTTGTAACCCATGGAGATAAGGCAGGCGCGGAAATCATCCGTGTCCATGATGCCTGTCTTCTTCTGTGGGGCAGTGGCACCAAGACACAGGAGGGAGAGACAGGCGGGAGGAGGAAAGGCCGGCCCATGGCCAGGAAGAAGGGCACAGATGGCCAGAGGGGAGCGGGAGGTTTATTATGGATTAGAGGGTCAGAAAGGGCAGAGGAACAGAGGAGGAACATGTCCAGGGAAAATGTCCACAGAAAGGAGGAGGACAGAGAAGGGAGATGCAAAAGTCCATCCACAGGATGAAGAGTAGGGAAGAAGAGAGGAAGGTGGACCCGCGGGTTCCCACAGAGACGAGGGCAGAGGGCAGAGGGGAGGAGGAGGAGCCCGACACGGGGCAGGCAGCGACAGGAGGAGAGGACGAGCCCCACGGCCCACAGGACGGGGAACAGGGAGATCCAGACAGAGAGAGAAGAGAAAAAGGAGAAACGTGTTATTTCTCGCCCAGCGGCCACCCCTGAGCGTGCTCCATGCAGGAGGCGAGTACCTGGGGGTCGTTGCCAATATCATAACCCAAGCTGATGAGGCAGGCTTTGAACTCCTCGGGACCCAGTGTGCCGGAGTGATCCTGGGGCCGTGGTGCGCCAGGCAGCGAGCCATGCGGTGCCAGGGAGGTGGAGGCCGTGAGGGGCGGGGGCGGGCCATGCCCGGGTAGAGGGTGGTGTGTGGGGGGCACGGGACAGAGGCATGCGGATGGAGAGGGCGGAGGGCGGGGAGAGGGAAGATAAAAGTGCACACAGTTAGACACGCGGACGAGGTTCCAGGGGGGCCCTGTCCCCGGCACACGCAGCCCCACTCTGGGAAGCAGGGCCAGAGAGGACCATGATGAGCCACAAGGGTGAGAAGCTCCCCCAAAAGTGCCCCGGGACTCCGAGGGCGGTCCCCCAGTGCCTGGAGGGCAGTGAAGCAGGCGGGGTGGTGCACGCACCTGACCATGCTCCCCACTCTGGGGCTGCCCCAAGCCCAGGGCCCTGGGGAGGACAGCCCACTGAAAATGCAGGCAGACCACTCTGACACGCCAAGCTGAGGCTCCCGGAGGCAGCCTGGTGGGGACAGCTGGCCTTCACCTGAGACTCTGGTAGCCTCACTCCCAAAGGTTGATTCCTCATGGTAGGGAGCAAGGGTCAGGGGTCAAAGGTCCTTTCCCACCCCCAAGAGGAACATTCTTTCAGGAAAGCAGGGAAGTTTATGGACACTAGGATGGGCTTCCTCCTTCTTTTTCCTCCTCACTTGCCCAAGAACCAGGCCCAGCATGGCAGCACCTGCCATGGGCAGTGCCCTCCAGGGCCCTGGGGCTGAGGCAGCTCTAAGTGAGCCAGGAGTGGGGCTCTCACCCGGTCGAAGTGGTTGAAGGAGGCCCGGAACTCATTCATCTGCTCCTGGCTGATGCCCTTGGCATCCCGGGTCAGGATCTGGTTCTCCACCTCGTTGATGGTCCTGGCGATGGTGGTGAGCAGCTGCTCCCAGCCCACACGGATGTGCTAGAGAGGGGAGGGGAGGGGCTGTCAGCTGAGGCTCCTGGGCCTGGGATCCAGGCTGCCCTGCCCGTGGCAATCCTCCTCTTGAGTGTCTAGCACAGCCAAAGCAATCAGACGTGACCTTCTATCCGGAGTCACAGTATCACAGAGGAGGAGAACTAGGCAAGGACAACCTGCCATAACAGAGGACCCTAGAGGACCGAGGAGGCAGGGTGCCTCCTCTGCCTGGGACAGCCTGACCAGGACTTGCCAACAGGGGCTGGTTAGGGAAGCAGGGTGGATGTGATAGTGGGAAAGATTCAAGGACAGAAAACCAGGTGGTTCCCTTAACATCCGGCCCCATAACTACACATAAACGTGCACATGGCCACATACAAGTGCATGTAATGACCTTCTGGCCAGTGATGAGCCAAATATATGACCGTGTTCTAGTGCCCAACTAGCAGCACTGTGGCCATCTCAGCCTGTGTGAGCAGGCTGAGCCCGCACAGTGAGATCACCGCCCAAGGACGTGTTTCTGAGAACGTATCCTGTCGTTAAGTGACGCGACCTTGGTGATCTGGGAAGCTGAGATCCTAAGCCAGTGCTTGAGCCCACCAGCATCAGAGTCACTAGGGGTGCTGACTAAACTCTTGGATTCCTCAACTCCACCCAAGAACTAGTGAAAGCAAATGCTAGCGATGGCACCCAGCAACGCGTTCCCTGGGCATGCAGGAAGCTCTGCAGACTGGAGATGAGAAGCCTCGGGGGTGAAGATGCACAAGTATGTATCCTCCAGGACCAGATTCCTTGGGAGATGAGTGACCGCCCCCAACCCCACCTCAGCCCAGGCAGAGACAGAAGTGGACTTGGGCTTCCTCCTGCAGAAGCGAGGCCGACCACCCACCTCCATGGTGTAGTTGGTGTGCTTGTTGTCGAAGATGAGCGCCTCCTGGATCAGCTGGTGATCGCACTCCAGCTGGTCAATCTTTGGCTTGTAGTTGACGATACTCTTCTCGTACTGCCGCAGGTGGCTGAGCTGGTCCTCCAGGGTGCCGTGCATCTCAATGGAGATCCTCCCGATTTCCTGCTCACCCAGAGGGAGGAGCCCTGTCAGACCGCCCCACTCTATGCCCATGGGCTGGGGACGGGGCCCCCCAGGCCACTGTTAACCCCCAGGATGATTCTTGGCTCCAGCCCCTCCATAGGAGAGGCCAGCACTGGCAATCACTAAGACACAATGGGTGCTCCTTGGTATGGAAGTAGTGTAGTAAAGGTGTAGAACACACCAGTATCATCTCAGGTACCTGTCAGCCTCAGGAAGGGGGATCCATGTCAGTAGCTGACCTAAATGGTCACTCTTTTGCATTCAAAACCCCTTCCCAAGTCTTACTCCCAACCACGGAACCACTGGCCATCTCGGGACCCTCCCAGTGCCCACCGAGCCGGGAGCCCTGCAACCCCAGCGCTCCTGGCTTGCCGCCTCAGCCGCTACCACCTTGCTGTGCTGTTCGGCCTCCTAGGCTGCCTGCCCTGGCCCTTTGAGCCCCACCCTCCCCAAGTCCAGGCCTAGTGTCCACTTCTTCCTGTTATTCACCCATGTAAGCGGGTCTGCTTTCAGTGCAGTCCTGTCCACATTTCCTGAGCATGTGCTAATCACAACGTGCTGCCCACACCAACATGGCCTCTTCCATCAAGCACCCCAGAGATAACACTCCAGCCAAGCTGTGGCCCTTCCCTGATCCTCTACAGCACCCC
Organism: Muscardinus avellanarius; assembly: GCF_963383645.1. Classification (NCBI taxonomy): domain Eukaryota; kingdom Metazoa; phylum Chordata; class Mammalia; order Rodentia; family Gliridae; genus Muscardinus; species Muscardinus avellanarius. The sequence continues at coordinate 73,611,933 of NC_137798.1, forward strand.
ACTGTGCAGCCCACACAATCAGCGAAACACTCTAAAACAAGAAAGCGCTGCTTTCTTCCCAGGAAGATCATCCTCTTTAACCCAACCCATTGCCCGGGGACAGTCATGCAGAGAAGGGAGGCCTGGCCCACAAGGCAAGCCAAAGGGTCTAATTGGGCTCGAGCATTCAAGAGCTGGTCCTCCAGTGGGACTTTCACGTGTAGCTCCTCAGTGCTGTCCTTGCTTCCAAGTCAGGCACTGGGATCAAGACATGGGCCTTCCTTACACAGGCCTCCACGCCCCTCTGTAGGGCAGCAAACCAATCATGGGCTCAGAGGTCAGTCCTCCCTGGGAGGAAGTGGGATGGTTCTGGGAAGGCCCCAGCTCATCACCCATGACGGCACCCACCTCCATCTTGGTCTGGATCCAGGGCCCAATGACGTTGGCCTGGGCCCCAAACTGCTTGCGTAGTCTCTCGTTGTGTTGCTGGCGCGCATGCTCCTCCGTCAGAGCCTGGTCCCTCCGGGGCACCAGCTGCCGCACCTGGGGTGGGAACAACCATGGGGGCTTTGGGTTTAAGTCAGCCATCTGCTAATGGAGGACCCATGTGGGAAGGGGTGGGTCAGGACCAGGACTGGCGTGAACACATCACCCATTCCAGAAATTAATCTGCTATTTGACAACTGGTGAGTGTTTACTCATTGATATAAATATATTAATCAATAAAATAAAGTAGATGAAAAGAGACGAAACCCACTGCCTTTATTCAGTGTACAATGGCTCAGCCCATGCCCTTCAGCCCCGCCTTTTAACTCACGTGGTCCCATTTGCCATTGATCTCCTGAGGTGTGATGGTTGTGTAGGGGTTGGTGCCTGCCATGTTGACATGGTAGGTCTGGACAATCTTGGTCACCTCGTTGTGGATGCCTAGGATGGCCTGGCGCTCCTTGTCGGCATCGGGGAGGGTAGCCTTGAACTGCTCGTGGGCTGTGGTCAGTCCCTAGACAGACATAGGGGTACAGGGTAAGTACAGATGCTTAGAAGGGCTGGTGCTTCCCTTGGGCAGGGTGAGAAAGGAGCCCCCAAGGTCCTGGGACAGAGAAGCACCAGGAGGGTCATGGGAAGACATGCCCTGCCCACTGGAGTGAGACCTGGAGGTGTCAAATCTTAGATTCTCAAGGCAGGGTGAAGGCAGGGCCATCAAAGTAACTTGGATGCAACAGGTCAGGTGGGTATTTATCACCCACAAATCAGGGCCAAGGTGGATCCCAGAGTTCTGCCCCCAGGTAACCTCCCTCCACGCTGGCATCCTGGCTCTCTATAAAACTTGTCTTTTTTGGGGGGTAGTACTGGGGATCGAACCCAGGGGCATTCTCCCTCTTAGCTACATCCTCAGCCCTCTTTTATTTATTTTTCTGGTACTGGGGAAGGAACTCATCGGCTTTCTATCACTTGGCTACCTCCCCAGACCTTTTTATTTTTATATTTTATTTGGAAACAGGGTCTCCCTAAGTTGCAGAGGGCCTAAGTAGCTGAGGCTGGCTTCGAACAAGTGCGATCCTCCTGTCTCAGCCTTCCAAGTACTGGGATTACAAGCCTGTGCCACCACACCCCGGTCCCTATTTTATTTTTTATCTTGAAACAGTGTTCCTGCTAAGCTGCTGAGGGCCTTGCTAAATTGCTGAGACCAGACTCAAACCTGTGATCCTTCTGTCTCAGCTTCCCAAGTATTGGAATTATAGGTGTGTGTCATGTAAAATCTTTTGAATATAATACTATGCAATTATATGAATAGGTTAATTGATATGCAAAGTTGGGGTGAGGGGGAAATCTCACCAAGTACTGTGTGCATATATGTCTCCATCATTATGAACCTCATTATGATGTGAGATTACAATGCACCAATAAAAGTATATTTAAGTTGTTTAAGTTGGTTGAGACAGAAAGATCACAGCTTTAAAACCGGCCTCAGAAACCTCATAGACCTTATTTCAAAACAAAAACTAAAGGGACGGGGTGTGGGAGGTATAGCTCAGAGGTAGAATGCCCATGGGTTCATGCCGGGCGTGGTGGCGCAGGCTTGTAATCCCTGCGCTTGGGAGGCAGAGACAGGAGGATCACGCAGGTTCGAAGCCACCCGCGCTGGCATAAGAGACCCTGTTTCAAAAAATATAAAATAGGTCTGGGAGTGTAGCCCAGAGGTAGAAGAAGGGCTTCCAGGAACCCCAGTACCACCAAAAAAAAAAAAAGAATGCCCATGTGTTCAACTCCCAATATAAAACACACAGCACGCACGCACGCGCGCATACACACATACGAACACACTATAAAAAAGATAAGATTCAAGATTTAGTCTTAATAAAAACTACTTTTTGCATATAAAAATGAGATGTGTAGCTGAGCGTGGTACACTTGTAGTCCCAATACTTGGGAGACAAAGACAGGAGGATCACAGTTTCGTGAGAAGCCTTAGCTACTTAGTGAGGCCGACTGCAACTTAGGGAGACCCTGTTTAAAAAAAGATTTTTAAAAAATCAGGTTGGGGGTGTAGCTCGGAGGTAGAATGTCCCTGGGTTCCATCTCCAGCACCACAAAAATATAAAATAAATTAAAATTAAAATCAAAATAAAGAATAAAAAATAGGCCTAGGAGTGTGGGTGGGAGGTAGAATGCCCCTGGGTTCCATCCCCAGCACCACACACACACACACACACACACACACACACACACACACACACACAAAAAAAAAAAAAAAATTAAAAAATATGCTGGGTGTGATGGCGCATGCTTGTAATTACAGCATTTGAGAGGTGGAGACAGGAGGACCTGGGTTCAAGGACAGCCTCAGCTACTTAGTGAGGCGCTTTGGAACTCATTGAGACCCTGTTTCAAAATAAAGACTAAAAAATAGGGCTGAGGGTGTAGCTCAGAGGTAGAATGCTTCTGGGTTCCATCCCCAGTACCGAAAAATAAGAAAGAGAGAAAGGAAGAGAGAAAGAAAGGGAGAAAGAAATGGCCTGGGGGTGTGGCTGGGAGGTGGAATACCCCTGGGTGCCCATCCCTAGTACCAATAAATAAATAAATAAATAAATAAATGTGTGTGGAGAGAAGAACATGTAAACAAATATACTTGCTCGTGGAGACAGAGACATGCTGCTTACCTCTCAGGAGGGGAAATGGGAGCTGGGAGATAAAGGGTAGGAGGGAGGCCTTATCATATACCCCTTTATCTTTTGGGTGTCATGCTGTATGCATATATTATCTGGTCAATATAAAGGGAATGTAAACATTTCAAATCTATGAAATCCTTTGGCTGCTAATCCCCTATGGGGAAGTCCTGCAGGAGCAGCTGGGGGAGCTTCGGGGAGGGGGCACACCTGGATCTCCTCGATGGTGTGCACTATGAAGGTGTCCTGCAGGTCCTCCATGGCCCCCTCCATCCAGTTGTTGAAGGGTGCGGCCCGCTTCGCGTACTCCAAGTACAGCTGGTCGATGGTCTCCAGCAGCTTTTCTGTCCGCTAGGTGTGCCAAATGGATGAGGGTGTTTAGCAGAGTGATATCCAGAGCACCCCGCCTCCATCAAGACCTTTCTGGTGAGCCCCAAGGGTCCCCAGCCTGGAAGCACTGGACTGAGCCAGTCAGAGGAACAGGCTGTCCCTGGGGCGCTGGTTCTTTGGGGTGGGTGGATGTACCATGTCCCACTGGAATCGCCTGGCCTGGCCCCCAGGGAGTCTGGTTTGCAGAACAGGAAAGTGTTCAAATGGCAGGGGCTGGGCTGTGAAGTGCACTAGGAGGATGAGATGGAGTTAGGGCAGGGGGCGCAGGGATCCCTCCTGGGCAAGTCCAATTCCTGTGCTACAGTGAGCCTTCCACGGTTGGCCTAGGGCAGGAGAGCGTGGGGTCTTTTAAAGCAAAGAGAACCAAGGAGAAGGGCCACACGCCCCCTCAGGGTGCTCACCTCCAGAGCTTCCCTCCGCTTCTGCGTCAGGGCCCCCAGGTTGTCCCACTGGTCACAGATCTTCTGGCATCGTGCATTGACGCTGGGGGAGTCGTAATAGTCTAGCTCACTGCAGGAAAGACAGAAAGGTGACGCAGGTGGGTTTGGGGGCCTGTTCTCCCTCTCTCTCTCTCCCTGGGGCTGGGGTATGGTGGTGCTGGGAGGGTCAGGGATGCTCCCTTCTGCACACTGTACTCCATCCTCTCCAATGGCTCCCACCCATCCAAGGCTGGAGGTGACACCAGCCTTGACCCCATGGCAGGGGGCTGTCCAGGCCCAAGGAGAAAGCTCAGTACTCGGCACAAGGCTTGGTCATCCTCTGGGCCCCCGGAGTGACAGATGAGGACCAAGGGCCTGTACAGGGGTGGCCAGGGCTCCTTCCTGCCAAGAAGGGGTATTTCTCATCTTCTCTACTGACTCCCTCTTCACCTGGCACCACCTGTACTCCCCCCTCTTCCCACGGCCGCCCCCACCCTCCAGCAGCTGAGAAAACTGAGCCCAGCCTAGCACAGGGCCCCCAAGCAAGCGGGTGGCCGGCGCAGGCCTACTTGAGCTCCTGGGCGATGGCTGCTATCTGCTCCACACGGTCCTGGTGGGCGGCCAGGTCGCTCTCGAAGGCTTCGTGCTTCTTGAGTAGGGCCTTGATCTCTGACAGGGTGGCGGTCTCATAATCCTTCTGCCGAAGCATGGCCTCTTTACCTGGGTTTGGAGGGTGCATGGCTAAGGGAGGGGGGCAGGGAGGGCATCTCCTAGTGGCGGCCACCCACGGGCAGGCCCCAGAGTCCCGCTGCAGGGGTCCGCCACACAGGACCTGCAGGCAGGAAGCGGAGGTGCCGCGGGATCATCTGTGGGGACCCTGGAAATTCAACCTTCTGGCTGCCTGTGCCTCACAGCTGCTCTTAGAAGCTTTCTTACAACAGCGCGTGTTGATACCTCCTGAGCTCTATACACAGTCACTGCAAACATGAATCTGAGCCTGGAAGCTGAGAGGTTTGGCATTGCCAATGTTCCTTCTATGAATGCAAGTTTGCCCCAGGTTAGGAGCCTTCTGGATGCTTCTGCATCAGAACTGCTCCCGTAAGTTTCCTACGGTAGCACATACGGCACCTTACATGGTGGGCGGTTGAAAGAAGTAACTCTGCCTGGCTGCTGAAAGGTTCATCATTCCCAATGTTCTTTCTATGAACACAAGCTTTCCCCAGATTTAGGAGCCTTCTGGATACCTTTGTTTCAGAATAGCTTATAAGTCTGCTTACCTACCCTTGTTCAGGTTTTCCTCATATGGATAGTATGTTTCCTGCTCTTAAAATATTTAACAGCACATTATCAGAATTTCTACATTAGCTCCATAGTCTTCTTATATATTGTATCTCAGAATCCACTGGTTCCAGGATCCCCAGCAGGTACCAAAATTTGCAGATGCTCAAAAATCACTTATATAAAATGGTGTCATATTGCATATACTGTATACATATCCTGCTATATACTTTTTTTTTTGGTACTGAGGATTGAACCCAGGAGCATTTTACCTCCAAGCTGTACCCCATCCTTTTTATTTTGAAACAGGATCTTGCTAGGTTGCCAAGGCAGGCCTCAAACCTGGCTTCAATCCTCCTGTATATTTTAATTTTTAAATATTTATTTATTTACTTACTTTTGTGGTAGTGGGGATGAACTCAGGGCTCAGCACATGTTAGACAAGTACTTTACCACTGAGCTATACCCCTTTTTTTTTTTAACTCAAGAGTCTCACTAATTTGCTTAGGCTGCCCTTGAACTTGTACTCCTCCTGCCTTAGCCTCCAGAGGAGGAGCTGGGATTTCAGTCATGTGCCACCTTACCTGGCTCCCCCATACAGTTTATCTTTATCACCATCATCATCATCATCATTATCACTATCTTAGTACTAGGGATTGAACCCAAGGATTCTACACTTCGGCACTATCCTCCCAGCCATTTTTATTTTGAAACAGGTTCTTGCTAAATTGTTGGGGCTGGCCTGGAACCTCCAATTCTTCTGCCCCAGGCTTCCAAGTACTAGTATTACAGTACCCGCCCTTCCTCTTGTATATTATAACCATCTCTAGATTGCTTAAAACATTTAATATTGCCGGGCGTGGTGGGGCACGCTTGTAATCCCCGCGCTTGGGAGGCGGAGACAGGAGGATCGCGCAGGTTCGGAGCCAGCCGTGCTGGCTTAAGAGACCCTGTTTCCAAAAAAAAAGCATAAAAATGGGTCTGGGAGTGTAGCCCGGAGGTAGAAGGGTTTCCAGGAACCCCAGTACCACCAAAAGAAAAAAAAAAATCTAATATAATGTAAATGCTATGCAAATAGTTGCTATACTCCATTGCTTGAGGAGTAACCAAGAAAATGGCCTGTACATGTTCAGTGCAGATGCAATTCTGCTTTTTGTTTTGAACATTTCGATAAGCAGTTGGCTGAATCCTGATGCAGAGGGTAGCCTGGACCATTCCGGGCTGCAGCTTGCTGCCGGAACCGCTCACTGTCCTGCTCTGGGTTTTCAGGCCACTTGTTTTGTGCTGTGGTAGCTGTCTCGCCACAAGAGTCTCCAGGCACGTGATTTTCTCAGGCACAGGTTTAATTCTGTAGAGTCTCAAGAAATGGAATTCCCAGGTTCAAGTGCAATTCACTAGTTGTGTGTGGATGCAGATGGGTACACCGCCTGCCGGAGGCCGGGCCAGCGCACCTGCACTCCTTATGTCCTTGCAGGCAAGCTGATGGGGCCAACCCTTGCCTGCACCATGGCTGCGAGCGGCTCCTCTCCTCCAGGAGAGGATGCCATAGCACAAGTGGGTGACCCATGCCGTGCCCACCGTCCTCGCCCACTCCACACCTGCACGTGTCTACCGCGGGATGTTACACTGCCCCCTAAGCTATGCCATCCAGCTATGTCACTCTCAAATGGCCATGAGGAGCAGCTCTCCCCCTCATCTGCAGCCTGAGATCTGAGGAGCACAGAACGGGGCTGAATGGGGGAGGCTTAGAGCGTGGTGCCCCACTGGCCAATGGGTCTGCCCTAGGAACTCTGGCTGAGATGACGGCAGGGCCTGAGGAGATGGGCAGCCACAACCCCTTCCAGCCTGGTCCTGAGGAAAAGGCTGCCTGGGTATGACGGGCCCTTCTCAGTTAACCTCAGCCGCCAACAAGCGGCGGCAGGCTGGTTCCAAGTGCCTCAGGGCCAGAGCCGAGAAGTGGGGAGGGGTGGGTGTCTAAGGCAAAGGTCCAGTTCCCTATAATAGGAGGCCAGGAAAGGGAGGGAAGCCCACAGAGGGGAAAGACCAAGGGCTGCTCTGTCCTGAATGCATTCTGCCTGCTGGGCTCTGGAAACCGAAAATGTATCTACACTTCACAACAATGCTCTGAGAAGACTGCCGTCAGGTTGACTGGTGTCACCTCCAACACTCACGTCACCCCAGCACCTCTGAATGTGACCTTATTTGGAAATAAAAAATTTTGTAACCAGGCGTGGTGGCGCACACTTGTAATCTCAGCATTCAGGAGGCTGAGACCGGAGGATTGCGGTACACAGACAGCCTCAGCTACTTAGTGAGGCCCTCTGCAACTTAGTGGGACTCTGTTTCAAAATAAAGAATAAAAAATAGGGCAGGGATGTAGCTTGGAGGCTGAATGCCCCTGGGCTCCATCTCCAGTACTGAAAAAAAAAAAAATTTTTTTTTGTAGAGCCGGGTGTGGTGGTACATGCTTATAATCCCCCCTCTTGGGAGGTGGAGACAGGAGGATCGCGCAGGTTTGAAGCCAGCCTCACTGGCTTAAGAGACCCTGTTTCCAAATAAAATATATAAAATAGGTCTGGGAGTGTAGCACGGAGGTAGAAGGGTTCCATCCCCAGTACCACAAAAAAAAAAAAAAAAAAAAAAACCTTGCAGATATATGCAGGTTAAGATGAGGTTAAACAGAATTAGGGCATACCCTAAATCTGACGACTGGTCCTTACTAGATAAGATCAGCTATAAGCCAAGGAACACCAAGAGCTACCAGCCTCTAAGAGGCTGGGAAGAAGCATAGAACCGTCCCTCCCTCAGAGCCTCCAGAATCAACCCTGCTGAGCCCCAGTTTAGGACATCTGGTCTTCTGAACTGGAAGGATGGATCTCTGTCTTGTTTCTCTTTTTGGTACTGGGAATTGAACCAGTGTTCTTCCTCCTTGCTATACCCTAGCCCTTCTCTATTTTGAAATGCTCTTGCTAAGTTAATGAGGCTCTCAATCCTAGAATCCTCCTGTCTCAGCTTTCCAAGTACAGGACATGCACCACCATGCCCAGCAAATCTCTTGTCTTTTTAAGCCACGATGCGTGTGGTGGTTTGTTACAGAAGCCCAGGAAACTAATACAGGAGGGCGTATCATCCTCTGCGTTCGGCAGATTTGGAAACAAGTCGGAGCTTAAGTCACCGGTCCAGATTTACTGTGTCTCTGGGGCAGAGTCGGGGGTCAAACCCAACCCTGCTGACTTCAGGGGAGGAAGAAACCATGATGGTGACCAGAGTAGTTAAGAGCTAGCACTTACAAAGCCCTGCACTGTGCCAAGAACTCTTCCTGGCACTCCCTGTATACCTGCTGAGCTACCTCTAGTAAAACGCTGAGGTGGCACTCTTACTTTTTCCATTTACACAAAGGGGAAACTGAGTCAAGATGAAACAAGAGTCAAGGGCAGAGAGGAGAGGAGAGGTGAAGGGGCCGGGGTTGGGGCAGGACCCGGCGTGGCCTCACCATCCGTCCAGGCCTCGTGGATGGACGCCTTCTGCCGGAACTTCTCTGCCAGGTGGTCCAGGCGCTCCAGCCTGCGAATCTCATTCAGCAGCCACTCCTCGTAGCCCTTCTCTGCCTGCTCCAGGCAGCCCCAAGCGTTGTTGATGTCCTGCGGGTGGGAGGCATGGGTCAGGACCCCAGCCCTCGGGGACCCCCATAGCTACTTCTGCCTTCCAGGAGGAGCCTCTCCCCAGCCTCAGTCACACACCTCCCAGCTCGCACTGGTATTTCCCTGGGCTCCCAGGAGGAGTGAGGAGCCCACGGCCCTTCCTGCCCAGGACTGGCTTCCGACAGGACTGCAGCCATCACGGAGGTGAAGGGCACCCAGGGAACACCTGGTGCCAGGCTGCACCTGTCCCACCCGGGGCACTCTTTCTATTTCTCAAGCACCCTAACTCGGCCAACGGCTGCTCTGGCCACCTTAAAGTTCAGAATCAGCCTTAGAACACAGGAACATACAGGAACTGCAGTTTTCCAAATTGTACACACAATATCAAAGGGCTTTTTCCTGCCTTCAAGGTTCCTCTGGATCCTGCCTGCTCCTAGTACTCTTTGCATATTGCCTGCCCCCTTCTGGTCCTCCCAAGTATTCCTAAGTCCCTGCAACTCTTCACTTTTAAGGACAAAAGGTTCAGCCAGAGTGAATTTATTAAATTTCCTTCTGTTTGTGTCCCTGGCTTATTAAACTTTCCTTATGACAGGCTAAAGAGGAATAAACAACATAAAAAGGGACATAGAGTATCTCAGGAGATGGAAAGATGATCACAATTTGTCCGTTTGTGTGTGTGTAGAGCATGTGGTGCTGGTGTTATACCTCTAGTCCTATTTTATTTTTTATTTTCAAACAGGGTCTCATGAAGTTGCTGAAAGCCTCGCTAAGTTGCCAAGGCAGATTTTGAACCTCCGATTCACCTATCTCAGCCTCCCAACCACTGGGATGACCAGCTTAATGTTAGTATTTTTTTAAAAAAGCAAGAGTACATAAAACATGTTTTAAAATTTCCTTAAAAATTACTTTTAAAAAAATTTATACTTAGTAAGATTATGAGTAGTTTCTTTTTTGCAGTACTGGGGATGGAACCCAGGGGAATTCTACCTCCAGGTGACAACCCAGCCCTATTTTTTTATTCTTTATTTTGAAACGGGGTCTCACTAAGTTGCAAAGGGCCTCATTGAGTAACTGAGGCTGTCTGCGAACTGCAATCCTCTTATCTCAGCCTCCAAAGTGCTGGGATTACAGGCGTACGCCACCATGCCCAGCTTGTTTTCTACATTTATTTGTGTGTCTGAAATATCCTACCCAAAAAAGTCTATTACCCATTTAAGGTAGTGTTTTCTTTTTTGGGTATTTAAGATTCCATGAAAGTAAAGATTATTTTACTGCTTGTTTTGATTTGTCCAGAGACATTCTGTTTAGGGATGACCTTTCTCTAGGAGAAGATGAGGTGCTGGGAGGTTAGGCTTGGATACTCAGGGGTCTGGAAGGGCAGAGCTGACCCGGAATGGCCAGCAGAGAAGGGGCCGTCCCACTCGGCTGGTCATCTGGAGGGGGTAGCACGGTGGGCAGACACGACCCTGCCCCACACCTGCCTGCAGCACTGAGGGCAGCGGGGCGGGCGCTCACCGAGACCATCCGGCCCTCGGAGGGCATGAAGGCGGGCCGGTTGCTGAGCCGCAGCTTGGTCTGCAGGGTGTTGAAGTTGATTTCCAGCTGGCACTTCTCCTGCACCTTGGGAGGCTTGTGCAGCCGCCGGTAGTCACGGAAGTCCTCCAGCTTCTGCTGCATGGCTTGCATGGTGTTCTCAGGCGCCCGGTTCTCCAGCCACGGGATGGTGCGGCGGATCCACTCTAACAGCTGGGGGAGGGCGGGGCGAAGGGTGAGGATGCTGGGAGGAGGCAGTGTGTGGGGGGGAGGGCGGGGCAAAGGGTGAGGATGCTGGGAGGAGGCAGTGTGTGGGAGCACCCCCCCCCCCGGCAGGGGTGAGGGGCCCCTGCGGACAGCACGCTCCCTCCTAGCTCCATCCCAGCCATTCTCAGGCTCCAGGGCTCCCATCAGCTCTTAAGGAACCTCACTCACCCTCCTGCTAACCAAGCAGTACATGGCAAATAGGCCAGAGATTGGGTTCTGGTTCTAGATGCTACTAACTGGCTGTGCCTGTTTCTTTTATTTTTGGAGGGTAGTACTGGGGATTAAATTCAGGGGCATTCTACCTCCAAGCTACACCCCTGGCCCTTTTTGTTTTTCAAACAGAGCCTCAATAAGTTGCTGATGCTGGCCTGGGACCTGCGATCCTCCTGTCTTGGCCTCCCAAGTGCTGGGATTATAGGCATGCGCCACCACAACTGGCCATCTCCATTTCTTTCTCTTTTTTTTCTTTTTGGAGGTACTACGAATTGAACTCAGGGGCATTCTACCTCTGAGCTATACCCAACTCTATTTTTTATTCTTTATTTTGAAAACAGGGCATCACTAAGTAGCCGAGGCTGGCTGTGAACCTGTGATCCTCCGGTCTCCGCCTCCCAAGCACTGGGATTACAAGCGTGTGCCATCAGGCCCGGGTCTATTTCTAATCTATACCACAGAGGGGGATTTAATGGCTGTTCCCCAAGGTCCTTGCCACCAGACCTTCCTGCCCCGAGGGAAGAGGCTGGCCTCTGAGGCAGAGAGCTGCCTGGGTTGTTTTCCCTGAGACAGGGGCATGGCGGTGGAGAAGATGGAAGGGGCGTGAAAGATGAGTGAGGAAACACATGGAACGCTTGCCAGGTGCCAGGCACATCCCACAAATGAGCTCATCTGAATAATCACAGGGCTCTGGGGAGTCGTAAGTGCTGTGACCACCCCCATGGCATGGTGGAGGCAGCCAGTGCCCAGTCAAGGCTGGGACTGGCTGCGGTGACCCAGCTGGAATTGTGAGCAGGGATTTACACCCTGGCACCCAGCCCTTGCTATGCTGGATGGCAGATCCAACAAAGAGGCAGCAGGGCTGAATGTGGAGCCTAAACCCAAAGCAGCCAATGGCATCACAACAAACCCAGCCTGTCCCCTACTGCCCCCTGGTGGGCCCGCTGTTTACTAGCCAGAGCCAGCGCCCTTTCTCCCTCTCCACACCCCTGTTCTAATTAAAGTGAAGCTCAGAGAGCAGCAGTACACCAAGTACACCAGGCTGGGCCTGAGATGCCCTGGCTCAGCTTTCACTTACTGGTGAAAAAGCCCAAAGTCAGGAGGTAGGGATTTCCCAGCTCCCTGCAGCCTGGAGATGCCCTGAGGCCCCACCTCTCTGCTCTCTGTGAGAGCCGGAGCAAAGCCCGGGATACCCTGTGCTAACTGTGGGATCATGGGCTGTGTCCCCAGGATGGATCTGGAGGTACAGGTTCTGGGGGGTCCTTTGCTCTCAGGGGGTCATGCGGGGCCTTGCTGGGCCAGGCCAGGAGAGCCCAGGGGTACCCACATCGCTGGCCAGCTTCTCGTAGTCTTCCATCAGCTGCTCGTTCTCCTGGTTAACGGCCAACACCTTGCAGATGCGATTGGCTGCCGTCTCCGCCTGGCAACAAGACAGAGAGAGTCAGTAGCCCCAGCAGCAGGGCGCATGGACACCTGTGCCGACAAAGCCCCTCCACCCGGAGCCCGTGTGTGGACAGGAGGGAGCTCTCGCGGCTCTGAGGTCGCATCCCCCCTCCCTCCTCCTCACCACCCTCTTCACCAGCCATGGCCGGGTCTCGTGGGTCAAGGCAGCCTGGACAGAGTCTTAGTGGCTGAGCTTCTAATCCAGTGACTGATACACTCAAAACACTCAGGTAAGGTGGAGAAGTGAGAAAATAGATGCCCATTCTGGAAGTCCACACAGAGCCCTGGGGTCCTAAGATTCAGGGTGACTTGTCAGGATCTTAGAGATGTAGGAATTCAAATCTGGGGGACCAGGGAAAAGGTGCCAGCGGAGATACAGTGGGGACTCTCAGGATCTCTGCAGACTCTCCCAAGGGCTCTGCTAGTTCCACGGGTCCCCTGGTGCACTAAAGAAAGGACTTCTGGGTCAATTCTACACGGGCAAGATGCCCACAAAGCTCAGCACGGGCACTGCTGGGGAAATTGAGCTCGTGCACGGAGACTGGAGACGGCCTCCGTCTCGAGAGGAAGGGGACAGAATGGCAACCAGACACAAAGCCTGGCCCTGCAGAGACCCGCCTGCCGCAGCCACGGAGGGCCCTGTGCACCCGGCGCCAGCAGGGCCTGTGTTCCTACCCATCTCGCCTAGGTGGTTTTGACATTCGGCTGTGTCCCTGTACATATTCTACTCCCCACCAAGGGACCCAAAGCCTTCGGGGGCCACAGGGTGAAGGGAAGACAGCCTGAGGTGGAGAACACAGGTGTGCATCCCGGGACCCTGGAGAAGGACGAGCTGCAGATGGCGGAGATGCAAGACGGGACCTCACACCTGGCTGGTGAACGAGACAAGAAAAGCGTTTCGACTGCAGCAAACCAACAGAGGCTGGGCACAGGAAGAACTTCTTAAGAATGAGGGTGCATGTGATTGGAAGGAATTACTAAGAAGATATAAATGCTGTTTTTTCTTTCTTTTCTTTTTTTCTTTCTTTTCTTTTTTGCTTTAATGGTACTGGGAATTGAACCCAGGAACATTCTACCTCCAAGCTACACCCTCAGTCATATTTTCTGTTATTTTTTTGCAGTACCGGGGATTGAACCCCAGGTCATTCTACCTCCAAGCTATACTTCAGTCCTATTTTTTTATTCTTTAATTTGAAACAGGGTCTTGCTAAATTGTGGAGGAGGGCGTCAATAAATTGCTGAAGCTGGCCACAAACCTGCAACCCTCCTGTCTCAGCCTCCCCAGTACTGGGATTGCAAGCATGTGCCACTACATTTGGCCCTATTTTATTTTTAAACAGGGTTTCACTAGGTTGATAAGAGTCTCTCTGCTTGCTGAGGCTGCCCTTGAAGCTGCTGCAATCTTACTGTCTGGGCTTCCCAAGCATGGGGATTACAGGTGTGCACTACCAGGCCCGGTTTAAATGCTTTTTCCATGAATAACTTTCAAATAGGTTTACCCACCAGATCATGTGCCCGATGGGTGACTGTGCTGGGGTACACAACAGAGTGGGGACAGAGTGAGATCATCCTAAAGGCCCCCTCACATGCAAAGACAAGAGACTTTATACCCTCAGGCGGGTCTGGTGGTGCATATCTGTGACCCCAGTACTTGGGAGACTGAGACAGGAGGACTGCAGGTTTGAGGACAGCCTCAATAAATAATGATATTTCCATCAACCTAGCAAGACCCTGTTCCAAAATGAAACTTAAAAAAAAAAAAAATAGGGCAGGGGAGGTGTAGCTCAGAGGCATAATGCCCCTTGATTCAACCCCAAGTACCACACACACACACACACACACGTGCCACCAAAAAGAGAGTGAGAGGCACACACAGACAGACAGACAGACAGACAGACACTGCACCCTGCAGGGTAAGGTGCCAGAGGGCTGGGACTCCCCACAAGGAGAGTGTGGGAATGGCCTGAGGGCGACCTAAGAGTCCGCTGACAGGACTTCCAGTCCCAGGTCTCAAGAAACCGAAGAGTCACATCCCTTGCCCCCAACCCAACTCTGTCTTGGACGTGCCACGGCCACTTCTCCACAGAACTGACCGATGTCTTTCCTCTCGAGGCCCACTGAGTAAAAACGGGGAATCCCTTCCCTGCCCAAGCCGATGTGCCCCCTGAGGCTGGCTGGGGTGGCAATCTGCCTGAAGTCACTCCCGCTGAAGGCTGGGCAGGGCGCCGGGAGCTCCACTGTGTTCTCCAGGTGACATGTATACAAGGTGTGCTGGCTGTGGCCCCTGCCATCAAGGTGCTGACAAGCAGAAGAGAATTTAGGGGGGCCACGTCACCGGTGAGCAGTGGCCTCTGCCCAGCTCCTGCGCAGAGCCCACCTTGGCCTCGCTGCTCTCCTGTGGATGCTGAAACACTGGCTCCGTGGCCCTAAACTGTGATGTGTGCGTCAACTCATCCCACCACCGGAAGGATGGGTCTCACTTCATGCACTTCAGACGCATCTGTGGGCCTCCAAAGACACCCAACTTTGCTGGACATGGTGGTGCACGTTTGTAATCCCAGCATCCAGGAGGCTGAGACAGGAGGATTGTGGGTTCTCAGCCAGCCTCAGCTACTTAGTGAGGTTCTCCGCAACTTAGTAAGACCCTGTTTCAAAATAAAGAATAAAAAATCGGGCTGGGGGTGTAGCTCAGAGATAAAATGCCCCTGAGTTTAATCCCTAGCACCTAAAAAAAAAAAAAAAAAAAAAAAAAAGACCCAACTTCTTTCCCAAGCCTTTGTCCCAGCCTCCTCATCAGGACTGGCTTCAGCAAAAGGACAGGCTGGCTGAGAACACAACCCACAATCCACAGCCCTGCCGTTGGAAGTAACAGCAGCAAAATGCACAGGAAAAGAGAGCACGTTCGTCATAAGGCAAACATCTCTGGGTCACCCCAGGGGCCAGCACCAGTATCCTTAGGAACTTGGAATCCAGATTTAATTTTAGAGAAAACGAGAGTCCTCGGGACCTGGCCCCTCTCTCACTCTCACTGCAGATTTTCGCCCAGAGCCAGCCTGCTAGGAGTGGTTAAACTTGCTTCAAGTGCTACCTGATGAGGGCTCTGTCACCAACAGCTAAGAAGAGGTCGGCTTGAGAAGCGTCGGCTCAGCTGGGCTCCGGGACACCAGCCCTGGTGCACGGGGAATCAAGAGCGTCAACAGAGAGAGTCCCCAGCCCATGGACCCAGGTGGCAGGTGGCCTAACTTTTCCTCCCTATTGCTGCAAGAACCCATGTACCATGGCGGATTAAGGAGAGGGGCACCCAGAACCACAGTACCTAAAGAACCTCAGAGGGTCTGAGGCAGTTCAGAACACAAAGGACACTTGGTCCCAGGGGGCAAAAGTGCACTCCCAAAGAGACACATAAAAGAAAACCCAAGCAAGTCCCGGCCTCATCAGACCTGTAAGAGGGAGTGGGCCACTCTGGAACCCAAGGTAAGAACCCAGGTCTTTCTGGTACGGACAGATTTTATGTGAGATCTCGTGATGTAAGCACAGACAACTACCAGGCTGAAAGGCACTCTATGGAAACAGACAAGATGTTTATTTCCAGAGTGAAAGGAAACTATTACTTGAGTTTTACGCTTACCATTCCATGGTTTGTATGTTCTTTTCTTTTCTTTTCTTTTCTTTTCTTTTCTTTTCTTTTTTTGTGGTACTGGGGATTGAACCCAGGAGCATTCTACCTCTAAGCTATACCTCTATTCTCTATTTTATTTTTTATTTTGAAACAGGGTCTCACTAAAGTTGCTGAGGTTGGTTGGTCTCAAACCTCCTGCCTCAACCTCCCAACTATTGGAATTACAGGCCTGTGCCACCATGCCTGGCTCTTCTTTTTCTTGTACAGGCTGGGGATTGAACCCAGAGGCAATCTGAACCATACACACCCCTCCCCCCTCTTTTGCACTAGGGATTGAACCCAAGGGTATTCTACCTCTGAGCTACACCCCCAGCTCTTTTTATTTTGAAACGGGGTCTCGCTAGGTTCCTGAGGGTCTTGTTAAGTTGCCAAAGCTGGTCCCAAACCTGTGATCCTTCTGTCTCAGCCTCCCAAGTACTGGAATTACAGGTGTGTGCCACCATGCCTGACTGGTTCATATTTTCACGGGGTGTGTGTGTGTCCTACTCTCAACTACACTTCTACAACTTAACATCCAACAATACATTTATTGATTGATTGACTGGTACTGGGGATTGAACTCAGGAGCATTCTACCTCCAACTACACCTGTAGCCTTATTTGGAAACTGAATTTTGCTAAGTTGCTGTTCTCACACCTGCAATTTTCCTGTCTCAGCCTCCTAAGTACTGGGATTACAGTTGTGTGCCACTCTACCTGGCTACACTTACTTTTAAAACCTTATGACTTGCCGGGCATGGTGGCGCACGCTTGTAATCCCCGCGCTTGGGAGGCGGAGACAGGAGGATTGTGCAGGTTCGAAGCCAGCCGTGCTGGCGTAAGAGACCCTGTTTCAAAAATATAAAATAGGTCTGGGAGTGTAGCCCGGAGGAAGAAGGGCTTCCAGGAACCCCGGTACCACCAATAAATAAATAAAAAAATAAATAAATAAATAAATAAATAAATAATAAAACCTTATGACTTGTGCCTGGAGTACTTTACTACGCAAGCCAGAGTGCTACCTTCATAATCAGCACCAAATTACCTGCTGCAGGTGTAGTCTAGAAAAGAACTACCCTCAACTAAGGAGACATCAAACACCCAAACATGACCACGTGACAGACCACAGCTTCACCACCTACAACCTATAGTTTCCCACAAAGGCCTCAGGGGTCTCATCAATGGCAAAAGTTCCCCCCAATCAAGCCAGGACTGCCCTGCTCCCTCCTCCCTCCTCCCTCCTCCCTCCTACCTGCTCCCTCCTCCCTCCTACCTGCTCCCTCCTGCCTGCTCTCTCCTCTCTGCTCCCTCCTCCCTGCTCCCTCCTCCCTGCTCCCTCCTCCCTCCTGCCTGCTGTCCAGGCTCCAACTCAACAGGGATCCTGGCCCTGGAGCAGACGCAGGTTGGCAGAGCCCTCTCTGCAGCTGCACCTCGGTTTCCCCAGGAGTCCCTTGCTCCCAGCAGCCTGGACAACGCTGCCTGCTCTGCCTCTGCGGCTCCCCTGCACAAGCTGCGGCTACCTTTCCCCACCTGTTCTTCTCCCTTCTAGCCCTCTCCCATGTGGACCCCAACTCCTCCGGGGCCCCATGCTCAGGTGCTGCTAGCAGCTCAGTGTCCTGGGCCCTGCAGCAGGCAGGCATGCTGGCTCCGTGGCTGCAGGGCTTTCCCAGGCAGACCAGGAATTCTAAGGGCAGGAATGGGGTTCTTGGCCTTAGAAGATTCACAATAGTGGATCAAGTGTCTGATGGACCAGTGGATGGAGGCAAACAGTACCGTCCATCTCTATCCAGAAACACCTGCAAAGGATCGAGTTCCTGCCTTTAAGGGAAAATTCTCAGAAATAGTTCCCAAAAGACATGAACTTCAAAGTGTAAACTATATAAACAAAACCTTGATGCTCCCCACCCACTGAACTTCCTTTCAGGGGAAGTAGAGAGAGGAGGAGAGCAAGAAAGAAAACCAAAACCAGCCCGTCACACAGAAACTGGCCCCCCTCTACTGAGGAGAATCGACAGGTGTGCACACTGATTGCTGCCTTCCTAGGTCCACTGTCCAACAGCTTGGCAGAGAAAGTCAGTGGAGAAGCAGGTGGGCCCTTTGCTGGCTTCTGGAATGTTTCCCACTGGTTCCAGGAAGAGTGCACCCTAGAAAGACTCTTCCTCACTAGCTCCTGCCCCGGGAGAGGCACAGACCCCCTTCCGCACACCAGCTCTAAGCAGTTGCCTAGACACAAAGGAGCACCCCTCACCCCACTACCAGCCGAGACCTCGTCCTTGGATGTGGACAAAAGCGGCATGAAATGGTTGCAACAAAAAAGAAGGAATGGGAAGGGGCCAGGGGAGCTGCAGGGATTCCAGAGGAGGAGCAGGCCCCACCCACACCCACCCACACTCCCGTCCACACCGCATCATCATTCAGGACACAGAGGAGGCTTCAAGACAGGTAAGGCCGGCATGGGCAGGGGTGAAGCCCAGGGCAGTCCTTGAAGAAGGGAGCGGGGGCGTCGGACAGAGCAAGCTCGCTACCTAGGGTTACCAGGTTGCCAGGTCTGGAGCCTGACCAGGGTGAGCAGAGATGCTGCTCACATCCTGGCTATGGGGTGGAGTGACGGGTCAGAGGAGGTCCACGAGGCAGCAGACAGGTGAGTGGGACAGGTAGAGAGGAAGCAGGAAGCAGGCCAGAGAGGGCTGCAGGGGCTGGGCAGCC
Source organism: Muscardinus avellanarius (assembly GCF_963383645.1). NCBI lineage: Eukaryota > Metazoa > Chordata > Mammalia > Rodentia > Gliridae > Muscardinus > Muscardinus avellanarius. The sequence goes on from NC_137798.1 coordinate 73,630,626, forward strand.
CCCAGGTGGGGCTGTTCTGCCTCCACAGCCATGAGGAAGGCCTTGGGCACCCATCCAGGCAAGGGACAGGGCTGATACTAGCCTATCTGGTGCCTTCGTGTCTTTTTTTTTTTTTTTTTTAAGGTGTTTTCCCCCAAAGCATTTCTGTTGGGAAAACATCACTTTGACTGCCATCTGCAGAATAATTTTAGTAATAAATATTCAAATATCCATTGTCTACAGCATGCACGTGGCACCCTTATTTTGAGTGCATCCTGCTCAACTATCCATGGCAGGCCTGGTTAGGAGGTATCAGGCAGGGCTCTGGCCTGGACAACAGGATGAAAGGGAAGACACAGAGGTGACGGCATCCTGGGTGTTTCAGGGAATAGCCAGGAAGCAAAACCAAGAGCCGTGCTGCTAAGGATCTGGGCTGTGGAGGCAGGGTCCAGGGAAGAAGCTGAGACCACAGCTTCTGTCCCATTGGTGGGATCCACTGCCCCAGCACGCGGGCACAGAGGCCAGAGACCAGGCTGCTCTGGCAGCAAGTATCCTGCCCAGAGCCCAGAGGTCCTGTCCCCTGTAGGGAGGGGGGCTTCTCTACCCTCTTTCCTCTTGACGAGGACCAAAGCCGGCCAAGGGCGGCAGGGAGTGGGCGAGGCCGAGGGAGAGCTCACCTTCTGGGCGCCCGGGAAGGCGTGGCAGGGACATGAAACCCTAGGTCACATGGCCTTCCCATCCAGCCTTAGCGTGCCTACACATCTGCACAGAGAAGGAGAAGAGGTTGAGAGCAGAAAGTAGCAGCACAGCACGCACAACCCCGAACAGCCTTGCGAACAGAGAGAGGGGGAGACAGAGGAGCAGAAGAGAGATGGGTGATGGGCGAGCCAGGGACGGGAGGACGAGGAGCCTGGACAGACAGAGGCAAAGGCGGCAGAGGCCAGGGCACTCCCATCATGCACTTCAAGACAAGCCACTCGGACGCCATGCAGAGCACCTGGCGGGCCCAGGGACCGAAGCTTCATGTCAGGGCGATGTGCTTTCTCTGGGGTCCTGCCTACAAGGGGACACCAGGGAGGGACGTCCCGCCCAAGCTAAGCCTGGCAATGAAGTGTTCAAGTCTTCAACACCTGCAGTGTGAATGGGGCCCTTGCGCCCGATACCCTTGTGTAGTGTGGAACCTTCACAGCTAACTTTTACCTCAGGCCTTCCTAAGGCTCACAGCAGCCCCCCGTCCTCTACCTCCCTTCTGCTCCGGGGTTGCCCTTATGAACAGGCACGTGGAGCGCAGAGAGGTTCTGGGCAGGAGACAGGAGAAAGCATGGGGCTCACAGGGGCTGTGGACTAAAGGGCCTGTGGTGGGAACCCGGCACTGTGCAGCCCACCCGCCTGGTGGCTCACCTGCAGCCCTTCCAGGAGGTCCTGGAGCTCTTGCCCAATTTTTCGGTAGTAAGAGGAAGACGAGGGTAAGGTGAGGCAGGAGAGGAACCAAGCAAGAACAGCTACCTTGGAGCCAGGGCTAACTCTACCCACGAGACCGGGCCATAGGGATGACGGCTGGGTCCAGCATGTGATGTGCTGGGCATAGAGGGGGCAAGGGCCCCGGGTACCTTCTGGGCTCCAGAGAAGGCATGGTAGAAGCTGGACACATAAGTCATGATGGCTTTCTCATCTGGCCGCGCAGTTCCAACAATGTCTGTTGAAAAAAATCTGGAGTTAAAGCCAGCAGGTAAGCATATGACACATCTCCCCTGATGATGCAGAAAATCATAGGCAGCACCGGAAGTCCTCTCCCCAGAACACCCAGCCTAAATCCAACCAGCCTCCAGGAAGGGGAACGAGCGCAAGGAGGCCCCAGGAAGCAGCGGACAAACCAGAACAAGGCCAGGCTACACATCAGCAGGTCCTCGCTCTGCTGCTGGCAAGAGTACGAGGGATGCAGGGGAAAGGGCTGCAGACAGACAACGCAACCATAACAACCAAATGCCACCTGCAGACCCTATTTGCCTTCTGATAAAAACAAACCAACTCTTGGGCTGGGGATGCAGCTCAGTGACAAAGTACTTGCCCAGTACGCACAAAGTCCTGAATTCCATTCCCAACACGAAAAAAAAAAAAAAAAATGGCTGGCACAATGGGGCGCACCTGTAATCCTAGTACTTGGGAGGCTGAGACAGGAGGCTTGTGAGTTTGAGGACAGCCTCAGCAATTTAGTGAGACTCTGAGCAACTTAAAATGACCCCATCTCAAAATGAAAAGGGCTAGAGGCCTAGCTCAGAGGTAGAACGCCCTTGGGTTCAATCTTCAGTACCAACAAATAAACAAACAAATAGGAGATCAACAAGAAACAACAAAACCTAGAAATCTACTTACTAAAAAAAGGAAAAGTTGAAAATCAACTCAAAGACATGTTACAAACAACTATAGAAATCTGATTATAAACTTAGCAGTAGAAAGATCAAGGAACGTGTCAATTTGCTGGATGTGAAAGTCGTTTTATGTTTAAGGTACGTATTCTGAGTAGGTAGCGGTGCAATGATGTAATATATGAGATTTGATTTCATATCTTTCAACAAAGGAAAAAGGGGAAGAAATGTGACAAAATCTTAATCTTTATATCTGGATAATGGATATATGAAAGCTCATATTGTCTGCTTTCATATGCTTTAAAATTTTCTTGATTTTCAAACTTAAAATGCAACTGGTAGCCGGAGACGGTGGCACACACTTATAATCCCAGTACTTGGGAGGCTGAAGCAGGAGGAGGAGCAGTTTCACAGACAGCCTCAGCAACTCAGTGAGGCCCTCCACAACTTGGTGAGATCCTATTTCAAAATAAAAAATAAAAAGACGTGGGGATGTGGCTTGGAGTTCAATCCCCAGTACCACAAAATAAATAAATTAATTTAATAAAGTAAGATTTTTTTAAAAAAGCTACTGATGGTCAGGAGCAGAGGGAAAAGGCCCATCCTGGATCCTGCACAGCCCTTTTCTGGCCCTTCAGTATAAAGCAGGACTATTTCAGAATGGCATCCAAGCAGATGGGCCGAAGGAGGGCCCAGAGGGAAAGCGGTCCTGCTGTCTGGCTTCTCTCAAGGGACAAGAACAGAAGAGGGATAAGAAGGCCCAGGCTGGTCCCAGGCTCCAGGCCCGCAAGACCCATGCTTCCCTTCCCCGCGCTGCCCACCTGGCAGACCCACAAGGGGAATAAAGCTGCTGTAGTGGCCACAGCACCACGCCGTGGTAAGAACCAAGAACCTGTCCCCATCCACCTGTCCTGGGGACACACAGACCGCAGCACAAAACATAAATGCCACACTTATGGGGCCGCTTCCTTCCCTGCCCTGCAAGGGAGCCATTTCCTTTGGCTGGGATCTGCTGATCCCTGGAGGATCACAGCTGGCATCCTCAGGGAGGTGGGAGGAAGGGGCAGGGCTCTCTGGCGCCCTCAAGGCAGGGGAAGGGGTGCACAGCTGGGCTTACAAAGACTGAGAAGGCTCGAAGACAAACACCCACTGGGGCTGCAGCTGGGGCAGGAGAGGATTGGTGCTCTGCAAACTGCGCAACACCCCAGAGCTCGGAGGGTTGGGACAGCAGGCGCTGCAGGGCGCCTCTTGGCCAGGGCACCCCACCCCCCCAGACTGTGGGCAGGAGTCAGACCACCTGCCACCCAGCTCAAGACACAGGTAAGAGCTACCTGCGGGGCACTGACACCAGAACAGCCCAGGAGAGTGGCCCTGCACTCCCTGAGCGAGGCCCCTTTTCCCTGTCTGCCGCAGCTCCTCCAGGCCCCTGGGGGAAAGAGGGAGAGGCCCCGATCCAGAGAGCACTGTTACCTTCAGCGTCCAGCATCTTCGGGATGTCCAGGTACTTCTCTGCCACGTCAAAGGCAGTGTTCAGGTTTGTGAGTGGGTCATCCTGTGGGAGGAGAGGAGGGAGCGATGATAAAGAGGCGGGACAAGTCACAGGAGACCCCAGCTGGGTGGCCACCAAAGTCAGGGGCAGAGGGGACTTCCTGCCGGCCCCTCCCAGACGCCGTGCTCGGAGCACAGGTCTGGGTGGGAAAGCATGGCCTTAGCCCCAGGCATCCCTGGCTGGGGGTAAAACATTCTTTCCCCCTTTAGCTTCAGTCTGTCAGAGAAATGGGGTGAAGAATATTGGCTTGCAACCCACATCGGGGGAGGAAAGAATTTCCAGGAAATGCATTCTGGGAGCAGGATGCCATCCATCCAGGCTTCTGGTTTTAATTCTGCCATCAGCCAGAGGGATTCCATGGGTAAGTGGCCTGGACTCAGTTTCCCCATTCGTAACTCAAGAGTTGAATTAGGAGGTTTTTTTTCTTGTTGTTGTTTTCTAGTACTGGGGATGGAACCCAGGGGCATTCCACCTCTGAGCTACTCCCTCAGCCCTTTTTTTAATTCTTTATTTGAAACAGGGTCTCACTGAGTTGCAGAGGGCCTAAGTAGCTGAAGCTGTCCATGAACTGCGATCCTCCTGTCTCAGCCTCCCGAATGCTGAGATTACAAGCGTGCGCCACCACGCCCAACCAAATCCTCTTTTAAGGTAGTTTGCTCAATGACAAAATGGAGAGCCTGCCTCTACCATGCGTTGCCAGGGCAACCCCAAGCCTTGCTTGGCTGGGTCTCTATGGAACCTGTGCCCTCCAGATGTTAAGGTGAAGAGGAGAGACATGATGCCATTGCTCCTAGATGCTCCCCTTGACAAGAGATTGGAGCAAGTGACATTCCAACTCCAATTCCATCCCAGACTGCCAGCCAGGGTCTGGGGAGGCCCCAAAGGTGGCCTCTCCCAAGATGCTCGTGACCTGTTTCTGGCCCTCAGATGAGCTAAGAGACAGGCAGTGTACAGTCAGCAAGGTCTAGGACGGGCCTCACCAAGTGCCACCGAGAGCCACCATGGGGCTAGAAACAGCCCTCACCTGCCCATCACCCCCCCACCCACCCACGGGAAAGTCACCCAACAGCTTCATGCCAGAAGCACAAAAAAACCAAGCTGCATCAAAGGCAACCCGATCACAGGCAGCCGGCCAGCAGGGCCACACACAGGCCTGGGGCGAGGCGGCAATGTGCTAAATCAGATGAGTAACTTCTCAGCTGCACAGAGCCCAAATCACAGAAGGGAGAAGTGCCACTTGGCAGCCTGCCACTCCGAAGATGCTGCTGCCCCAGCTCTGGTGGTTTTCCTGGTGGGCTGTGAGCTCTGGCCAGTGCACAAGGCCAGCAGCCCTCAGAGCACAGCCCTGTCCTGCCCTCCCCCAGCCTGTCCCCACCTGCTGGTCAGGAGAGCCCAGTACCTTTCGAAGCTTCCCGTAGTCAATCAGCTCAGGCCGGTGTCGGTGGATCAAGGCACAGAAGCCGAGGCCGTCCTTCCAGCTGCCGGAGAGAGAAGGTGGGGTGAGCTGGTGAGTGAGGCCCGCCACACACCAGCCGAGGGCTCCTGGCGGAGCCTCATTTATTCAAAATGAAACCTAACTCTTTGGAGCAATTGTTAGGAGAAGACAGGGTAGAAAGGGATGGTTCTTCCCGACATGATCCCAGGCGCTTGGAGGCTCAAGCTTTGCAGGGAACTGGCAACTAGACATACACCTGCCACATCCTCCCACCCCCCACCATGGTCCACGGGCCTTGTCTGCTGGTCTGGAACCCCGGGGCTGGGATTTCCCAAACATTCCCCTGGTGATCTTCCCAGTAACATAAACATTCACTAGTGGTGTATCCACGGTGGCTGTGTCTAAGACACTGCACGGAGCAGGAGGGGAATTCAAAGGGATAGCAGCTCCCTTTTCCCAGAAAAGCAACTTCTCCCCGCAGCGGCTGTTGCACAGTGGGGGCTGCCCAGCCCTGGGCCCTGAGAGTTCCTGAGAAGCAGCCCTGCTTCTGCAGGAGACCAGCCGGCACCCACCTGATGTGGAAGTTCTGGATGTTGACGTTCTTGTAGGGGGCCGTCTTCCTCTGACACCACAAGAGCAGCCCTTCCTTGGCCGAGGTCTCTGTGTGAAAAGGGACAAGGGGCAGGGTCAAAGAGCTGACCTAAGGGAGGTAGGGCACGGGCTCCTGGAGGCCACGTGACCTGTAGCCTCCAGCCCTGCTGCTGCCAAGGAGGGAAGATGCCCGGCTCTCATGTCTCTTCCTTGACAGAGGATGAAAAGTTGAGAAACAGAAAAACAAAACTGGGAAGAAAGGCAGATACAATATACACCGAAAGCAGCCTTTCAGACCTTCAGAGTTACCTCCCGCATGCCCTTTTAGTCAAAGAAATGGTGGTCATACACATTAAGTCAGCAGGCTCCGTCAGGCAGCCACTTTAAGGAGGCATTCAGTTGGTCTGAGAAATCTAAATGACCAAGACCCTCCAGACAGGATCAGGCCTTCTGCGGAGTGGGAGGGAAGCCAGGCTCTATCGTCACCTAAAAAATAGGGCTTCAGAGCCAGGAGTGGTGTTACACTCTGTAATCCTAGTAACTGGGAGGCTGAGACAAGAGGATTGCAGGTCCGAGGCCAGCCTTAGCAACTTAGTGGGCTCCTCAGCAACACAGACCCTTTTTTAAAATAAAAATGGGGCTAGGGGTATATAGTTCAGAAGTAGAATGCCCCTGGTTCAATTCCCAGTACAAAAAAAAAAAAAAGGGACAATTTAATTGAAGCTAATAAAAAGCCTACTCAAAAGAATAAAAAGTATCCAGAGCCTATTAGAAAAACAGATTTACCACTAACACCTTAAGCCAAACTCAAACCTTCATACTGCTGTATTAAAGTGTCAAACCAAGATCTCCATTGCATCCACACTGTTTTCATTAAGAAGTTTCTTAATGAAAAATTAATTAATTAATTAAGAAGAGAAATGTTTAAGACTTCTATGCCATTAAAACGAGCTTTAAATATTTTAAAAATATCTCCATCTCATCTCTAAATTTTTTCATGTGTATGACACTTCACAAATATTACAAAAATAAATACATGTATATCAAACACAGAGCTCAAAATGTGCTAGAATGTGAAATTAAAAGTTTAAAAGGGCCGGGCTTGGTGGAACACACTTGTAATCCCCGCGCTTGGGAGGCTGAGACAGGGGGATCGCGCAGGTTCGAAGACAGCTTAAGAGACCCTGTTTCAAAAAATATATAAAATGGGTCTGGGAGTGTAGCCTGGAGGTAGAAGGCACCTGGGTTCCATCCCCCAGTACCACCAAAAAAAAAAAAGTTTAAAAGGGTCACTGCCCCAGACCACTGTCGGCCCCTGCAGAACTGTGAAGTGGCCACTAGAGGGTGCTGTGGGAACAAAGTGAAGGTCCAGTTCCCCTTCCCCAGCCCTCCTGGCTCCTCCAGGTGTGACTCACTGCACACCTGGAGGAGCCATCCTTTCCCATCCAAGAGCCAAGCGGGGCCCCAGTACGCTTCCCCTCGGCAGCCTTGTCTTTTCAGAGTGGGAAGCTTCCCGGAGCCAACAGGCCTACGGGCCACTTACTGGTAATTTCTCTATTTGATGGAGGTGCTTACTGCTATCCACTTTCCTCTTAATACTTCTTGTGCTACATCTCACAAATTTTGGCCCCAACACCTATAGGAAGCAGCATCCTAAACTGTTCTTACTTCTGTGTACCAACCAGGAGAGAGGCAGATGCCCGGAGACACTGACACCCACGAGAGGCCCTGGGTCACTGTGGGCGAGGGAGTTCTCCTGGCTGAGCTAGGGGAGGAGAGAGCGTGGAGCAGACAGGATAAGTGAGGCGGGACCCACCTTCCACAGAGATGTCCTGAATGGCAAAGCGAAGGATGATGGTCCAGATCATGCCCAGGGTCATTTTCACGTTCCCATCCACGATTTCTACAGAAAGAAGCAGCTGGACGTGTTAGGACTGTGGCGGCAAGACAATTAACACTCCCAGCACCCCCACGTCACTCTGGCACCACGCTGGGGAGCAAAGCTCACAGAGTGCCTCTTTCCCAAGGAAAGCGAAAACTTTTTTTTTTTTTTTTTTTTTTTTTGGTGGGTCTGGGGACAGAACCCAGAGGAATTTGACCTCCAAGCTACACCCTTGCCCTATTTTTTATTCTTTAATTTGAAACAGGGTCTCACTGAGTTGTGGAGGGCCTCATTAAGTAGCTGAGACTGTCCGCGAACCGCCATCCTCCGATCTCAGCCTCCCAAATGCTGGGATTACAAGCCTGCACCACCACACCCGGCTGAAAGGGAAAATTTTAATTTATTTTTATTTGGTTCTGGGGTTTGGACCCAGGGCCTCTCACATACTAAGCCCACACTCCACTCACTCCTTAACTACACCATAGCCCCTAATATAAGGATATTTTTCCCCCCATACTAAGGGCTAAACCCAGGGCACTCACCTTTGAGCTATACCCCTAGCCCTTTATTTTTTGTTTTGAAGCAGGGTCTCACTAAGTTGCTGAGGCTAGTCTCAAACCTATGACCCTACAGTCTCATCCTTCCAATTACTGGGATTACAGGTGTGACTCACTGCACCTGACCTAAGAGAAGGCTTTTAAAAGTTAATGCAAGGGCCGGGCGTGGTAGCACATGCTTGTAATCCCAGCATTTGGGAGGCTGAGATGGGAGGATTGTGGTTTGCAGACAGCCCCAGCTACTTAGCAAGGCCTTTCACGACTCAGTGAGACCCTGTTTCAAAAAAAAAGACTAAAAAATAGGGTTGGGGGAGTAGTTCAGAGGTACAATGCCCCTGGGTTCTATCCCCAGTATTGCCACACAAAAAAAGTTAATGCAAGGGCCAGTGATTTAGCCCAGTGGGAAAGTACTTAGCACGCACAAAGCCCTGGGTTATATCCCCAGACCGCCACTCTCCCCAGAAACAAGTAGTTCAACCAACACTACGGGTACCAGGAAAGAAGTCTATTTGGGGCACAAGGAAGGAATAAGCTATTCCACTTGGAGACCGTGGTGCGTAGGGAGAGGCCGCAGGGAGGAAGGGCTGTTAAGGGCTGTTTCTACGCCATCACAGATGTTCTGGTCGCTCTGTGAGCTAGACAGTCTCTGGGCAATCACACCTGGAAGGCCAGTACAAGCAAGAGAAAGCCACAAATGTGACATGGTTTCGTAAACTGCCATCTTGAGTGGTCTACTGGCTCAAACAGCCTAATGCCATTAGTTAGGTATTAAAGTAGTTTTGTTGTTGTTGTTGTTGTTGTTGTTGTTTCAGTAATGGAGATGGAAGCCAGGGGCATTCTACCTCTGAGCTACACCCTAACCCTAGTTTTTAGGAGGCTTAGACAAGAGGATCACAGTTTGAAGACAGCCTCAGCTACTTAGTGAGGTCCTTTGCAATTCAGTGAGACCCTATTTCAAAATAAAAAATAGGGCTGGGGGTGTAGCTTAGAGGTAGAATGCCCCTGGGTTCCATCCCCAGTACCACAAAAGAATAAATAAATTAATAAAATAAAAAAATAAAAAGGGATGGGTATAGCTCAGAGGCAGAATGCCCTTGGGTTCAATCACCAATATCATTAATAACAATAATTATTGTTATTATTATTATATATACATATCAGTTCACAAAGCTTTGATAGTTTATTTTAATTATTTTGCATTACTGAGGATTGAACCTAGGGGGCGTTCAACTCCTGAGTTACATCCCCAGCCCTTTTTTTTTATTTTGAAGCAGGGTCTAAGTTAATGGAGGGTCTCGCCAAGTTGCTGAGGCTGGCAGCAAATATGCAGTCCTCCTGTCTCAGCCTCTCTAGGACACACAAGTGTGTAACATCACACCCAGCCAAACTTTGATATTTTAAAAAGTATACTTTAGCCGACTATGGTGGTGCATGCTTATAATCCCAGTACTGGGGAGGCTGCAACCGAACGATCACAGGACAGCCTCAGCAAGTAGTAAGATTCGCATCAACCTAGCAAGACCTTGTTTAAAAAACAAGAGCCGGTCATGGTGGCGCACGCTTGTAATCCAGCATTCGGGAGCCTGAGACAGGAGGATTGCGGTTCACGGACAGCCTCAGCTACTTAGTGAGGCCCTCTGTAACTTGGTGAGACAAAACACAGAAGAAAGAAAAATAGGGCTGGGGTGTAGCTCAGAGGTCAAATGCCCCTGGGTTCCATCCTCAGACCCACAAAAATTTAAATTAATTAATTAAATTAAAATTAAGTAGGGATGGGTGTAATTGAGAGGTACAATCCCCTTGGGTTCCACCCCCAGTACCCAAAAAAAAAGTACACTTTATGTTGGGTGCTGTGGCATAAACCTGTACTCTCAGATACTCAAGAGGCTGAGGCAGGAGGAGCCCAAGTTTAAGGCCAACCTGGGTAATTCAATAAGAGTCTGTCTCAAAATAAAAAGCAAAAAGGGCCCGGGGTACAGCTCAACAGTAGAGCACCCTTAGGTTCAATCTCCCTCTTCACACACAAAAATCCAACTCTCAATGGTTTTATATCTATATCATTTGAAGATAAACTGAGCCAGGCGTGGTGGCGCAGGCTTGTAATGCCCACACTTGGGAGGCTGAGACAGGAGGATCGCACGGGTTCGAAGCCAGCCTCAGCTAATTAGTGAGGCTCTCAGCAACTCAGTGAGACCCTGTTTCCAAAGAAAATATAAAATAGGTCTGGAAGTATAATCCAGAGGTACAAAAGATAAACTGATAAAAGTCTAAGCTTTCAATAGAGACAGAAAAGATCTGACAAGACATCACAAAACAGAAAATATAAATAGATAATTCCTAGGAATGCTCAATCTCACTTGCCATCAAAGAAATAAAATAACATTTTCCCAGCTATTTATTAGCAAAGTTTAAAACAAGCCATAAAAAGGAGATGCACACCTGGATGCTCACGAGTCTAGTCTATCACACTGCAGCTGGATGTGCTAATTGGCTTTTAAAAAAAAGACACTTAGCTGGGTGTGGTGGCACCGATTGTAATCCCAGTACTTGGGAGGCTGAGAAGGAGGACCCAGGTTCAGACAGCCTCAGATAGAGTGAGGCCCTCCACAACTCAGTGAGACCCTATTTCAAAGTGGATAAAAAATAAGGATAGGGGTGTAGCTCAGAGGTAGAAAGCCCCTGGGTTCAGTCCCCAGTACCACAAAAACTACAATAACAACAACAAAAAACTTGCTGGGAACTAAATTGGCAAGAGGAAGCAAGCATCTTAAGCTTTTCAGTTTTTTGACAGTGAAATCCTATCTCTAGGAACCTATACCTGACCAAGAGCCTAAAACGCAGAGTAAGGTTTCTGTCTAAATACACTTGCTCTTTGCCTATTTTCACAGCCCCAAACTGGACACCGGGTGATGGTACCAAGAGCGACCGAGCCAATCCCAGCCCCCTCTACTTAAGAGCCCTGTGGCTTTGCGCAGCCCGGATCGCCTCGGCCCTCCTTCCTGCCAGGCCGGCGGTCCCTCCAACATCTCCAACTGGCTTGTCTCTGACGTCAGCGACACTTCTGACCACCCACTTGACCCCCTCCTCCCTTTACTTTTCCCCTCTGTCAAATGTATGTGCCATTTTTCTCTCTCCCTCCTAGAATATAAGTTCCATGAGGGTCATGATTTCCTGTTTTGCATCATTACTTAAGCCCAGCGCAGTCGCTGGCGCTGAGAAAGCCCTCTCCTACTTAGTGTGATGGTTTGGATTTAGGATGTCCCCCTAGTCCTCATGGAAACAAGGTAGCAACGTTGGAAGCAGGGCTCCTCCGCTAAGGAGGGATCCCTGGGGCTGTGGCCTTGGGGACATCTCTGGTTCTCTCCTCCCCTTGCTCACTCTTCTCTACCCCTGACCTCCGTGCTAGGAGGACCAGAGCCTCCAGCTCTCCCCCTCTCTCTGCTTCCTGCTGCCTTGTCCTGAGCTCCGCACACCCGCCTGACATGGCCTAAGTCTCTAAATCTCCCAAACCTGAGCAAGTAAATCGTCCTTCCTCTAAGCTGTGCGTGGTCAGGCTTATTGAGTAATGAGAGTGCTGACCAGGACAATTCGCACTGTTGAATGAACGAGAGCTGGTGACAGTGGAGTGCGCAGAGGGTGCATGGGGCTGCCGTGGCTATTGTCTGCCTCCCCACCCCCACCCCACCCCCACCCAGCACATGGGGCTCAGTCTCTCCTGGGGCAGGGCCCAGGTGTGGAACGGAGTACAGCTGTGCACAGATTAAAACAGGCATTCAACGCGACATTCATGAGTTTTTAATGACTTGGAAAAATCCTTATAATAAAATTTTATGAAGAACATTTTAAATATAAGGGGAATTTTTTTTTCAGGCTTAGAATAAGTGGTGAGCCGGCAGCTCAGCCTTCTGAGATCTCTTCCTCTTGCCCCCACTCTTGAAAATAAAGCCTCAACCTGCAGACCTGCCCTCCCCAGCCCTCGTGGAGGCAGGCAGCTCCTGTTCTGAGTCTTAATTATTCAGTTCCTCCTTCTCCAGGGCCCCTCAGGGATTTTTGCTCACTGAAATCTCATTCATAGCAAAGAAGCAGTTTCACTCCAGAAAATAAGAGCCACCAGGGATGAGCAGAGAGAGAGCGAGGAAGGTTCAATTAAAAGTCCCTGCACCACCCCGGCCCAGTTCCCGCCTCACTCTGGCCCCACCCTCACAGTGTGAGCCTCCCCAAAGGCTCTCCTACCCAACCCCTGCCCCTCCCAGGCACCTCTGTTTGCAGCAGAGACAGGCAGCTTTAGGTGATGGGTCTGTTTGGAAGGCTGGGCCCAACACAGTTCCAAGGCTACAACCAAGTGCCATAGGGGGGGAAAAATAATCTAGTACTTGGGAGACTGAGACAGGCAGATCTTAGGCTCAAGGCCAGCCTCAACAAGAAAAAATCATGGTGCATGCTTAACAATGTCTATCGTAAAGAACCAGTGGCATGTATCTATCATTCCTGGTCTATAGGAAGCTACAAAGCTGCTCACATCTGGTTTACTGGGAACCTGCCCTTCTCCCAACCCCTTCCCCAAGGACAGAGTCATCTGCCCATGCTAAGAGAACAGAATGAAAGAACTGAGAGAAAAAAAAAAAAAAAAACCATGATGGAAACTAGAATCCCAGGGGCTACTACCTCCCAGGCCAACACTTTGGCTCCTGGACCTACTGCCCCCTCCATGATGCCATATCATGGAGACCACTCCCAGACTCAGCACCTGGGCCATTAAATGTTCCCTGCCCAAAGTTTTTTTTTTTTTGGTGGGGCTAGGGATTGACCCCAGAAGCATTCCACTTCCAAGCTATATACCCACAGCCTGCCCGCCTGCTTCCCTTCCTTTCTTTCTTTTTATTTATTTATTTATTTTTTGCAGTACTAGGGATTGAACCCAGAGGCATTCTACCTCCAAGCTACCTCCTTAGCCCTGTTTTGTACTCTTTACTTTGAAACAGGGCCTCACTAAGTTGCAGAGGGCCTCAAAAGTTGCTGAGGCTGGCTGTAAACCTGTGATGCTCCTGTCTCGGCCTCCCAAGAAGTCACTAGTTTACTGAGAGTCTCACTACATTGCTGAGGCTATCCTCAAGCCTGCAACCTTCCTGTCTCAGCCTCTCAAGTACTAGGATTACAGGCATGGGCTACCATGCCCTATTTTGCCCAAAGATCTTAAAACAAAATGCCTTCTTTGTCACCACTCCCACACTATTAAGCCTCAGCCTTTCACCCAGACCTAGTCTCAACCCCATGAGTCTAGATCTATTCTAACCCCTGCTTGGGGGATGGAAGTACTCTGCCTCCAGCCTCCATTAGGACATCTTCGGGGCCAGGGGCCAGATACCCTTCTTGGAGCAGTGGCTCTATTCTCTAAGGTTCTGCATGTTGTCCAGAGTGGGCCTGCCCACAGGGTCTCATTCCAGGCCTGGTTCAGCCCTTTAGAGTCAGCCAGAGCGCCTCATCCTTGTACCACATGATAATCCTTCAAATCCTGGTGGCCCCCTCTCCCATCCCTACGCACAGCCTCGGCAGCCTGTGACACTTCTCCATCAGGACAGCCAACCATGTCCCCACACGGCCCCAGGAGAGCTCCTTCCAGGGATCTGAGCCACTGTCTTCAACTTCATCCACGACAATGAACCCCATTTTATTAAAAACCAAAACCCACAGGGCGGCTCATCTAATTTCCTGCCCCAGCAGAACAGCCATTCCAGCATGATCCTCCTGCTCAACTTGAAACGGGTGGATCACTTAAAACCAGGAAGCCTGGGCTGAACACATAGGCTCCCCAGCCCAATGAGAAGATAAAGAATATCTTGCTTTAGGCCTGTATTAAGAGAACTGAAAGCCTGGCATGGTGGTACACACCTGGAATCCCAGTGCTTGGGAGGCTGAGGCAGGGGGATCACAGATTCGAGAACAGCCTCGATAATTTAGTGAGAGCCTCAGCAATTTATAGACTCTGTTTCAAAAAAAAAATTAAAGCCAGGTGTGGTGATGCACCCTCATATTCCTAGTACTTAGGAAGTTGAGATGGGAGTACATAGGTTTGGGACCAGCCTCAGCAGCTTAGTAGAATACCTCCCTGAGTTCAATTACCAGTTCCACTGGGGGAGAAAAAAAAAGTCCTGGAGGTGGGCCAGGGAGGGGACTTCTGCAGCACAGGAGAGGCAGTGAGACTGGAGTCCAGACACTACGGCATGACTTAGCTCCTCCCCTGTGATTGGTCCTGGGCCCCCATGGGGATGCAGCGATGGCCTATAGTGCCAGATGTGTTAAGACCTCAGTCAGGAGCCCGCCTGCCTGGGTTTAACCCGGCTCTGCCACAGACAAGCTCTCTGGGTCAGAGCCTGGGCGCAGCTGACTACACCCTTCTTCTCTAGCAACATTTCTGAGCCTCTTTTTCCTTAACTATACAATGTGGCTGGGCCTGCCCATCACACGAGCTGTGTGACTGATGGAGGGAGATGATCCGTGGGACGCACCCTCCTGGCCAGGTACAGGCACTGCCCCTGTACTCCACCTCCCCCTCTGGCCCCTTCTCTTTGACACACTTTGAAAAGAAAAACCTCCTTTCTAGAAATCCAGATTTCTGGCTTCTTTCGAAAAAAATCAGAAAATCCTGCAGTGCTGTACCTGTGCTACTACACAGTAACAACTGGTTAGATGTCAGTGGTGCCTGCCCTGCTGAACAAGACAAGTCCTCTCCAGGTCACCTCAGTCCCCACCCATCCCTGCAGCTCATCCCAGCCCGTCTCACACACATCTCCCTCCCTGCCCCAGTGGGCATCTCAACTGGCACCAGACCACTGAGCGGCTTTTTCTTGGCTTCTCATGTCTGGTTAGCTGGACCAATTTCTGCTAAGTATCTCTTTCTCCCTAATAAAGCTAATTCTCCTTATTAAGTGATAGAGAGTATTTTCCCAATCACAAAGCATTCAGTTATGTGTAAGTGCTCTGATTATTGAGCACCTACTGTGTGCATCACAGCAACAGGAGCCGGGGCCACAGGATGCAGAAGACATGGCCTCTGTCCTCGAGGAGCTAACAGCTACAGGCGTGCTGGCGGCCACACAGCATGGCCGGCCGCCGCCTCAACCATCCACCAAAGGCCGGATAAGGCCAGGGCTGGCAAGCGGCTCCTGTAAAGGGCCTGATAGGAAATATTTTTGCTCTGTTGGCCATACAGTCTCTGTAGCAACTACTGAACTCTGCCACTGTGGCCCAAAAGCGGCCACAGATGATACATAAGCAAGCGGGCATGGCTGAGTGCCAATATTTACAAAGCTGTGTCAGCCAGACCTGCCCCACGCGCTGCAGCCCGCTGGCCTGTCTGAAAGCTCCTCGACTTGCTGAGTCGGCACAAAATCCCTCCATTTCCAGAAGGAAGGGGCTCCACACCTCATCCAGAGAAGAGCCCCGCTCCTGTGAATTCACCAGGACCAGACCACCACCTTCCAAGGACAGGCCACTCTTCGGGATGGGGACACTTTTCTGAAGCCAGGCAGAATGCTCTGGCTTGGCCGGTGAGGATGTAGCCTTGAGCAAGTAATGTGATCTCTGTAAACATGCCTTATCATTGTACAATGGGGATATATAATCTTTATGGGGTCACTGTGAGGATCTCACGGACTGCTGGTTGAAGGGCTTTGACAGAATTTTAGTTCAGTACTAGTGGCTGTGGCTATATCCTGAATGAATGAATGAATGAATGAATGAGGCTGTCATATCCATCTTTAGATCTCTGGCATTATGTAGTTGTTGCCTAATAAATACTTGCTGAGTCCTTGGGTCATATTACTGCAGGAGCCTGGTTAGAATACGTTTTTTTGTTGTTGTTTTGTTTGTTTGGTGGTACTGGGAGTGGAACCTAGAGGCTTTCTACCTCTGGGCTATACTCCCAGACCTATTTTACATTTTTTATTTGGAAACGGGATCTCACTAAGTTGCCGAGAGCCTCACTCAGTAGCTGAGGCTGGCTTCGAACCTGTGCAATCCTCTTGTCTCCGCCTGCCAAGTGAGGGGATTACAAGTGTGCGCCACCACGCCCAGTTAGAATACGTTTTTTTAATACTGGATATTGAACCCAGGGTCATTCTATCTCTGAGCTATGCCCTCAGCCCTTTTGTATTTTCTTATGAAACAGTCTTGCTAATTTGTTGAGGGCCTTGCCAAGTTGCTAAGGCTGGCCTCAAACCTGTTATTCTCCTGTCTCGGCCTACCAAGTACTGGGATTACAAGTCTGCGCCACCAATGCCCAACTAGTTAGACTTTTTGTGTGTGTGTGTGTGTGGTACTGGGGTTCCTGGAAGCCCTTCTACCTCCGGGCTACACTCCCAGACCTATTTTTACATTTTTTGGAAACAGGGTCTCCTAAACCAGCGCGCACAGCTGGCTTCGAACCTGCGCGATCCTCCTGTCTCTGCCTCCCAAGCACGGGGATTACAAGCGTGCGCCACCACGCCTGGCCTAGTTAGACTATTATAACTGCCTCGACCTACCCCGAATCCCACAAAGCCACTACGGTGCACACCCGAGAGTGCCACCTCCTTTCAGTTACTAAGGACATGCTAATAGTGGTTTCAACTGCTTGGGGGAAAATTTTTTTTTCAAAGTGATGGGAAAAGAACCAAGAAGCCATACATACTGCAGGGAAATGCCATTTAAAATGTGGCTTTGGGAATAGCAGTCTCCCGAGACCATGGAGCCTCAGGGGTCCCCCATCATCCTCCCCACAACTGCAGAGTGCTCCCAGGCAGCAAAGCTCAGTGCAGCCTGTGTGTGAGGGGAGAGGGGGGTCTGTGGCATAGGGGGTGGGGAGTTGAGACCGGAAGGCAAGACTGGTCTTACAGGAAGACCCTTAGGGCTGACCAGATGGAGGTTCTGGGAGACCCATTCCCAATCTCCCAAGACAGAAGAGGCCGTGGAAACCAGGGTGCATTGGGACATCAGGACCCCGGCAGATGGCGGGCCTCACTCACCTTCAGCGCCGATGGACACCAGTTTGACCCCTTTGCTGGCTATGAAGTCCAGGGCCTTGTTGACATTGGAGATCTTGTGGACCCGCATCTTGCCCCTCTCTGGCTTGGCCAAGCGCTCGCCTGATTGGGTCAAGAGGGAAGAAAAGGGATGAGATGCACTTCCCTGGAGCCAGGGCTATGCAACACCCTCGACCCAAGGAACTGCAGAACTGAGAAATGTGAGGGCACATGTGCCTCATAAGCTCTGGGAGACCTGGGGTGGTGGCGTCCACCGCGCTCCTGCTCTCCTTCCACCTCTCAGATCAAAACCTGTGCACTTGAGCCGGGCGTGGTGGCGCACGCTTGTAATCCCGGAGCTAGGAAGGCTGAAACAGGAGGATCGCAGAGGTTCGAAGCCAGCCTCAGCTACTTAGTGAGGCTCTCAGCAACTTAGTGAGACTCTGTTTCCAAACAATTATAAAAGAGGGCTGGGGTGTAGCCTGGAGGTAGAAAGCCCCTGGGCTCCATTCCCAGGACCACCAAAAAAATAAAATAAAATAAAATCTGTGCACTTTCTCTCAACTTTTTTTGGTATTGGGGGTTAAACCCAGGGGCATTCTACCTCCAACTATACCTCCAGCTCTTTTTATTTTGTTTGATTTGTTGTGCAAATATAGTTCAGGAAAATTCTATCTCTGAACTATACTTCCAGCCCTTTTTTACTTTTTTGTTTTAAAACAGGGTCTTGCTAAGTTGTGGATGCTGGCCTTGAACCTGCGATCCTCCTGTCTCAGCCTCCCAAGTACTGGGATTATAGGTGTGTACCGCCACACCTGGCTATTTTTTTTTTTTTATTTTTAAACAGGGTCTTGTTGGATTGTTCAGGGTCTAATGCTGAAGCCCTTGTCTTAGCCTCCCAAGTACTGGGATTACACGTGTGCAACACCACACCTGGCTCAACATCTTTTTATTACGTTCCCTAAGATACACAGGCAATAGGGCAGGGTGCTGGGAATATGGGGGTGAGCAAAACAGCTGCCTGCCTTTAGGTAGTTATGTCCAAAAGGAAAGGCGGGCCTTAAAGAAAGAAACACAAATAAATACATCCAGTGGAACAATACCAAGAAGGACCCGTGCTCTCTCAAAGAGGAGAAGGAGGAGGAGGAGGAGGAGGAGAAGGAATGAGCAGGGAAGGCCTGAGTTTTGCAGCCAGGCAAACACTGCAAGGCACAGTGACTGAGGCAGAAGGAACTGCTTGTGCAAAGGGCTGTTTTACCCAGTGAGGGGGGTGTTTGGAAAAAGTCCCCTGGCGTAGGACTCCGTCCCTTGTGAGCACCTCTTATACCGCCTCCCGCCTCCCTGTGATCACCACTCAGTTTCAAGTCAACCCTCCACTCTCCACAACAAAGCTTCTCCTCTGGCTTCTGAACGGGGGAATGGGGTAGAGGAGCTTCTTCACATGCCCCACAAAGAGCACTTCAACCCCGGGACAGATGGTATCCAGGGCCCTCAAAAAAGGATGTGGAAACTGTAAGCCCCACCCGTGGCCTCCTGCTGAGAGGTGACTAACAGGGCGACTGCCCAGCATCGTCCCTTGCCATGGCCTGCTGGGGGAAGGCACCCCAGGGCTCCCTCCCCACAGCCACCCCAAGGAGGCACCCCAGCCCTGAGGTCCTGCCACTCAGGCTGTGCCCACCAGGAGAAACGCCGAAGGCGAGGAGGAGGGTTAAGTGTGGGAGGGTGGGAAAGGCCTCCCAGGCCCAGTACAAAATCACCAGGAGAGCTGGCTGCTCCATGTCTGGCCCGCCCCCAGGTTTCCATGTAGGAGGTCTGGGCTGGGGTCTGCCCGGGACCCTGCATTTTAGCAAGCAGCTCTGCCGGTTCTGGTGCGAGCAATCCAGGGGCCACCCTTTGAGCGCCTGCACAGGCAGCCCCCTTCCTTGTCCTCGTTCCTGCAGCCAAAGCTCAGGAGGGAAGACAACGTGTCACTACGCCAGACAGTCCCAGCCCTGGGAGACACGCACGCTCCACAGAGCCTGCAGGCACCCCAGGGTGCAGGCCAGGCCTGTTCAGTGACATGCTGGGGGTGCACCCTAGCCCAGTTCAGGGCACCTTAATATTTCTGGGGTGTCACCTGCCTGCTATAGATAGTTCGAAGCACCTGGGACACAGAAATGAGACAGTGCTTGCTCCAAGGAGCTCAGTATGGAATGGGAAAGAAAATAAGTGAGCCCGAAAAGATTAGACCACTTGGTAAAAGACAAAATAGAGAACTGTGGGATATCATAAGTGCTAGGGGGAGAGGTCAGGGAAGCCTTCCTGGAGGAAATCCCCAGGCCGAGCCGTGAAATGAAGGGTAATGCCAGGTGGGCTGGCTGGTTTTCAGTTGGGGAGGAGTTAGGAAAGGACAAGCTGGGCGTGGTGGCGCACGCTTGTGATCCCAGCATGCAGGAGAGAGGCTAAGACCAGAAGATCGCGGTTCTCAGACAGCCTCAACTACTTAGTGAGGTCCTCTGCAACTTAGTGAGACCCTGTTTCAAAATCAAGAATTTAAAAAAAAAAAAAAAATAGGGTAGGGGATGTAGCTCAGAGGTCAAATGCCCCTGGGTTCCATTCCCAGATCCACAAAAAAAAAAAAAAAAAAAAAAAAAAAAAAAAGAAGGCAAAACATAACACTCTGGTGGTTCCTTAAAAATGAAACACAGAATTAACATATGATCCAGCAATTCTATTTCTGGGAATCTAACCAAAAGAGTTGAATACAGCCAGGCATAGTGGCACACACTCATAATCCCAACATTGGGAAGCAGACACCAGAAGATTGCAGTTCGTGGACAGTCCCAATTACTTACTGAGGCCCATTGCAACTCAGTGAGAAAGTCGGGTGTGGTGGCGCACGCTTGTAATCTCTGCCCTTGGGAGGCTGAGACAGGAAGATCACACAGGTTCGAAAACAGCCTCAGCTACTGAGTGAGGCTCTCAGCAACTTAGTGAGACTCTGTTTCCAAATAAAATATAAAATTGGTCTGGAGTATAGCCCAGAGGTAGAAAGCCTCTGGGTTCCACCCCCAGTACCACCAAAAAATAAATAAATAAATAAATAAATTACAAAAAAGACTACAATATAGGGCTAGGGGTGTAGCTTGGAGGTCGAATGCCCCTGGGTTGAATGCCTGTATTTCTATGCTCAGTTCCATAGCAGCGGGAGAAAGCTGAGGGGGGGTCTTCACAAAAGCCTAAAGGCAGAAATGACCCAAGGGTTCACCAGCAGATGTATAAACAAAATGTAATACATCCAAGATAATATTATTTAGCCTTAAACAAGAAGGAAATTCTAGCATATCCTACAACCCGAGTGACCCTTAAGGACATGACACTCGGCGTCATAAGCCAGCCACAGGAGGACAAACACAGTGTGACTCCACTTGTCTGAGACTCCTAGAGTAGTGGAATTCAGAGACAGAAAGGAAAACAGCGGTTGCTGGGGGCTGAGGGAAGAAGAGCGGGGAGCTGGTGTTTAATGAGGCCAGGGCTTCCATCTGGGCCATGCAAAGGCTCTGGAGTGGGCGGTGGGGCCAGCTACAAAACAGCATGAATGGACTTAATGCCAATAAAGAGTAACACACTTAAAAATGGCTAAAATGGTAAAGTGTGTGTTGTATATATTTTAACACACAGTGCGCACAAGTTTTATCTGAAAAGAAAGTATAAAAACAAAGAAAGGACAGGAGAAGGAAGAGAGGAAGGAAGAAAAGGAGGGAAAGAAAGAGAAAGCGAGCGTGGGCCCTCGGCGGTGCACTGAGCACACAGTGGCTGCCTGGGGCTGAGCTCTGCTACCTTTTTGGGAAGAGTTTACTGGAAGGGAAGGAGGTGCCAGCTGCTGCAAAGGATGCGGAGAGAGCGATGCTGAGGAATGTGGCCTCGGGCTGTGGACCAGGGAACTGCCTGACCATATTTGGGCTGCAGCTGTGGAACAGGGAGGAACTGCAGAGGGAGAGGAGGGGGCCTGGGGCCTCAGCTGCCACTGGCCAATGTGTCAGCATCTGGCTAAGCATAGATTCTCGGAGGAGGAAACGGACGATGGACTGTGACGGCCAAGTGGGAACGGAGCAAAAGAGGAGCCACCTATCCCAGAGCAGGCTGAGGCCAAGATGAACAGGGCTGGGGAAAGGGGGCACTGAGAGTGCCCCGCATGGCCTTGGACCACTGTGGGGCACCTGGGCAGAGATACCCAATGCTGGGGTTTGGGTGTGGTTTGTTCCCAAGAGCTCAAGTGCCTGGGGGCTTGGCCCCCACTGAGGTCATGTTAAGAGGTGGTGGGACCTTTAAGAGTTGGGCACACGCTGGGGGTGTGCCCTCAGAAGGAATTAGTGTAGTTCTTACAGAGCTCAAGTTAGTTGTCAAAAGCAAGTTACTGTGAGCGCAACCCCTCCACATGCGCCACACGCTCTGGCATCCTGTCTTTGCCACGTGACTTCTCTCCTCTATGATGCCATCTACCTTGATAAGATGGAGCCAAAGGAGCCTTTGCCAGCTGAACTGATTGAACTCAACTTGGACTTTCAGCCTCCAAAACTGAGAGTCAACTAAATCTCTCTTTTTTTTTTTTTTTTTCGGGTCTGGGGATGGAACCTAGAGGCATTTGACCTCTGAGCTACACCCCTGCCCAATTTTTTATTCTTTATTTTGAAACAGGATCTCACTGAGTTGCGGAGGGCCTCTCTAAGTAGCTGAGGCTGTCTACGAACTGTGATCCTCAGGTCTCAGCCTCCCGAATGCTGGGATTATAAGCATGCGCTGCCACACCCAACTAAACCTCTTTTCTTTACAAAATATCTAATCTTATATATATAGTTATAGCAATGGCAGACCAATATGCCCAACTAGATTCAGTATTTAAGAGAGGGCTCACGAGAGAGGAGAGGTCTTGGCTAAGATTAAGGCTCGCTGACATGAAGGATGGGATGGCTGAAGAGGGTGGCTAAGACTGCCCAGTATAGGAACCAAAACGACACTCTCAGGGGCCACTAACCTCTAAGGGGTTGTGAGGAGAGGTATCCACAAGAAAGCTGAGATGTGCACACAAGCGGAGCTGTCCCTCCAGACACCTGCACAACATGGGGACAGTGCAATGGCCTGGGGTTACCTGGACACTGCTGCTAAGCAGCCGTGGAGACACGGCTTGGGGACAGTCCCCAGGGTGACATGCTTAGCCACAGAATCCTGGCAATCAGGAAGAGAAGGAACCTCAGGGACCATCCTTCAAAACCCCTACTTTTGTGATTGAGGATGTGGAAAAGGAAAAGCCAAGTGACCTGTCCACGCCGGTCCCGATGGTCAGTGGCAGAACCAGAATCCAGACCTGGTCTCGTGGTCGGAATCCAGCACATCACCCCCAGCCTGGTTGAAGAGGCCCAGAGCCAGCAAGGACGTGGTCAGAGCCAGCAGCGGGCTGGGCAGCTCACCTGAGATGACCTCTAGCAGCAGCATGAGCTTCAGGCCGTCCCGGAAGTCCTCCTCGATGTTCTCGATCTGCGTCCCCGCCTTCCGGAGGTGGGAGTTGCACCATGCTGTGAACGTCTGGGCAAAGGGAAGACAGCAAGCGGTCAGGCCCCTCCACCACTCAAAGGCCCCCATGACCCCTGTGCCTCACGCCGCTGTGCCAGCTGGTCTGCACAAGGTCCTGGGCAGACTGGGGTTGTCACCCTCGTTAGACAAGACATCTAACAGGGCTAGGGAGAGAGGATACCACTCAGGAGATTCTGCATCATTGTTCTGTCTGGTCTACTTTACCTTACCCACCAAGTAGGACCGTGGCCAAGACACCCTCCAGACCCACAGCCAGGTCAAGTGAAGCAGTTACCCTCTACCGCTCTTCCAGAAATACTGCCCCACCCACCTCTAGAACTGCCACCACAATCCAATTCCTAGAAATTTCCCTCTCATGTAAACTGGCTTCAACCTTCACAGTTTTTAAGTCACAATAACCCAGACGTGACCTATGAAGCCCAACTTCCTCTGGGTGCGAAGGAAAAGGTTTAGTAAGTTTTACTAGAGAGAGACTTCAGAGGCATGGTGTCAGTGTTTTGGGAAGTATCTTAAGTCACAAAAACATGAGCAAAAATTCCATAAAAGAGAAACATAAGATTAAACACAAAAACTATCAACTTTGCAGCTACTTCTCAAATAAGCAGATCACCATCAGGAGGGTCACCAAGCTGTCCTATGCTGATAGCACCACCTGGTGGCTCAAACAAGAAACATGAGCAACAAAAAAACATGAGCTTCAATTTCACCTGTGCATCTAAAACCTGGGCCAGCTGTCACCGCTGATAGCAACCAGCAAGAAGAGCTCTCCTGCTTTTGCCACCCCATTCTTTGCCAATGCCAGACTTTTAAGCACCAAATGACACTCTTAACTACATGGGGGTCAGAAGCCAATTTCAGATCACCCCATGACAGGGCCACTCAGCTTTCTTCCCACTGCCTGCAAGTTCAAAGCTGAACAGTGAGGTGCTTCTTGAAAATGTAAGGTGTATCCTTCCTCCTAGGGAAGGTCTCCAGAGGCATGCCCTCCCTCCACTTCCTCCACGCCCAGGAACTCCAAAGTAAAGTGCCAATCAGTGGATGGGGGAAGGAGAAACACCACACCAGGGGGACTAGGAGAAAAAAAATGGATGCCCAGATTTACAAGCAAAAGTTGAAGAGTCTGTGAACAGGAAGAAGGGGTCCAAAGAGATGGGAGAAGTGGAGAAGGACAGCATTATAACACCCAACTTTGGACCTCACCTTTCAATCAGGTCTCACTAGCAACTTAACAACACAAGGTACTACCTCTCTCCTTGCAAACATACCTGCACGCTGTAGACCAGGCTCTTCCATGACAGAGGGGTGTGCTACCCCAAAACTTTAGGAAAACTGGCACATAGATTGGGATGGATAAAAGCCATCTACTGTTTCCTCAGTCTGAATGTAGCTAGCTACATTCATCTTTCAAGTCCTGCCTGGGTTGGGTGCAAAGCCCACGGCACCCTTCATTACTCCATCACTGCCTGGCCATGTGTCGGCCTCACGCCCCAGACTGGGAGCTCCTGAAGGAAGGAACGCTTGCTCCCCCTGGCCACGGGCTCTGGAGGGTACCTCTGTATCCCAGAGCCTCAGGGCAGAGTCAGGGCTGCAGCAGCAAAGGAACCAGCACAATCCCTGCCCTCGGGCAACACTCAGCTGGGTATAAAAGCTGGGCAGGTGAGAAAATGATGCAGAACTGGAGGGTCCTGGAGACCCACCGCATCTGTGCTGATGCTGGATGATCTGGGCAGGGAGTGGCGGGACAAATGGTGCTCTGGGGGCCATCTGGATATGAGGCCAGCTCAGTGGACAGTCTACATGATGGCAGTATGCCCTGGGTGCCCCTTCTCTAACGCCAACTCTGCAAGCCTGGCAGGGCCCTCAGCCTGTATTTTCATTGTGTGTGTGTGTGTGTGTGCGTGTGTGTGTGTGTACATGAGTAACTACGGATTGAACCCAGGGATGTTCTACCACTGAGCTACACCCACAGCCCTTTTTAATTTTTATCTTGAAGTGGTCTCATTAGGCTATTAAAGCTGTCCTCAAACCTACAATCGTCCTGTCTCAACCTCCAAGTATTGGGATTACAGGTACATGCCACCACACCTGGCTTGTTACCTTTTTTTGTTGGTGTAAAAATAATGAAGGATTTTTAAATCTTTAAGATAAATACAATTTATTATTTTGCAAATTCTCTCCCAGCCATCACCCGTCCAAATGTCACTTGTCCCCAGCATCACAATATATGTCGTTTGCAATGGTTGCTGGGGTGGGGTCCATTGATCACCATCCTGCACCTCCCAATATCTTGTTCTGATCACCTTTCCAGGACCACATCCGCCCTCAGCCAAGGGTTTTCTACCACCCTGAGGGAAAATGTCTGCCCAGGGACTTCAAGGACAGTTTCAGGCCCAATGGGACTAGGTCCTAGTGGGAACTGCCCTGTACTGCCCAGCTGGGGGCTGTGAAATCTCCCTGTTTACTAACCAGGTCCTGAGCGGGTGGGCGGGGAGTGCGAGGAAGGAGGAAGAGGCTGCTTTTGTAAAAAGACATGCTTGTGAAAGAGGAAAGAGCTGTTGAAAGCAGCCAGCTCCAACTCCGCTTCCTGGGGAAGCTGCAGGGCGCACACCTGTGTTTGCTCAGGGCTCCTGGAGAACTGAGCTGAGCACAGCCCCACCCCGCACTCTAGGCCCTGGGCCCCACAGGCTGCGCCAGGAAGGGGGCCTGGGGTGCCTCCTAGATAGGCAAGTTCTCCAGCAAGCAGCACCCCGGGAATTTCAGGCACGGGGAAGAAATGGAGGCAATAACCCGGTGGTTAAGAACCCGCACTTGCAGGGGTCAATTCTCAGGCCCACTATTTACTGGCTATAACCTTCAGATTAACCTCCCTCAACTTCAGTTCCCTCTACAGTAAAATGAAAAGACACCGCCCTTCATAGAAGCCAAGAGGATGAACTGAGGACTATTGATAGAGAGCCTGCATTTAGTGAGTATTTGATAAAAGGTAGAAAGGAAAGAGCACGCTCCCCCAAAACTCCCCCATAGCTGGGCCTAGGAGCTCACTTCTCTGTAAACTCCCTGCCCAGGGCCCACCCTCCAAGATGGCAGCTCCTGTGTCTGAGGACTCTCCCGCAGCTGGTGCTCATGGTTAACAGGAGAGGACTCACAGGGCAAGAGTCCCTGGGACTGAAAGGAAGCCATCACTGAAAAGAGCACACGGATCCAAGTCTCTGGCCTTGGGCCAGTGACCTGGCCTGGCTCTGCCATCAGGAGGATGGGCAGTAACGGCATGAGTCCACTCTACACGCGGGAGAGGAGCCCGGGCTGCCGCGACTCTCAGTAATGCCTGTCACCACTATCACAACAGCTAGAGTCACCATGCTGCACGTTCACACTGTGAACACATCTCAACAACATCGAGCCTTGCTCAACAACGGACACACGGACCAGAGGGAGTGTGTTCACAGCAGACCTCTGAATCCAGCCCCTCCTGCTTCTGTGCCCCAGGACAAGCATTGCAAGTGCAGGCACAGGTGGGTGCTGAACAGCAGGACCAAGGACAAGTTAGTTTTGTGGGTGTTTTTTTTTGGGGGGGTGCTTGGGACTGAACCCAAGGGTTTTCTATTTCCAAGTTACACTTCCAGCCCCTTTTCTTTTTTATTTTTGAAACAGGATCTCACTAAGGTGCCAAGGCTGGCCTAAAACACGTGATCCTCCTCTTCGCTTCCCAAGTACTGGAATTACAGGTGTGCACCTGTACCCCCTAGCCTGGGTAAGGCTTTACATGGTAACACAGGCAGGCTGACTCTCATGGTGTCACTGCCAGGTCACTGTGAGGTGAAAACGCCAACCAGATGTCCTCGCGGGCCATGAGGATCGACGCAGCAGCGCGTGTGAAGTGCTAATAAGCACGCTCACCCACACAAGGCCTCAATACGAGGCAGCTGCCATTACGATGATGAAGGACAAGAGCTCGGGGAGGGTCAGAGCTCAACACAAAAGAACAGACCCCCGGGCCAGGCACGGTGGTCCATACCTGCAGTCCCAGCACTTGGGAGGCGGAGCCAGGAGGATCACAGGTTTGAGCACAGCCTCAGCACCTTTGTGAGACTCTCAGCAACTAGCAAGACCTTGTTTCAAAATAAGCATAAAATGGGGCTGGGGGTATAGCTCAGAGGTAGATGCCCCTGGGCTCAACCCCCAGCACCACAAATAAATAAACACATAAATACATACATACGTAAATACAGAAGAACAGACCCGAAGCCAGATGTGTAGCCATATTACCCATTCAAACAGGAGGGCTTGGTGAAGGGGCTGGGGCAGGGATTCCAGCAGCCCTAGGGGATTGTAATGAGTGCAGTCCCTGATTCTGATGCTATGAGAGCCCAGGCAGCCCTTGAAAATGCCAGATGACAGTACTATCTGAAGAGTTCAATCAGACCGAGCGCCATATCCTTCTGTATCTAAGTAGGGTATCTCAACCTCAGTACATTTGGAGTTTGGAGTCAGGAAATTCCATGTGGGTGGCTATCCTATGCATCCTAGGAGTTTACCAGCATCCCCGGCCCCCACCCACTAGATGCCAATAACATCTCCCACCCAATGCTGTGACACCCAAAAATCAACCCCTGCAGAGAACCTGGCTTAGGACACAAGTACACCTGCCACACCGCATAAACAGCAGCTGTATTTATTGAGCACTTCCAGTGGGCTAGACGCCCGCTGAGCACTTCGCCTCCTTTCATCTTCACAATGACACTGAGGCGGATATGATCCTCCTCCCCACTTTACAGGTGAGGAAACTACGGCACAAAGAGGTCTAACGGACAAACGAAAAGGGCCAAGCAGTAGAAAAGCAGGACTGGCGAGTCCTGGCCTCCACGCGGTCCCCAGTTCTCTGTTTTTCTGCCCATAGCACAAGATGCACTTGCGCAGAGAAGCACTTGCAAGTGTGTGAGTGCGTGCGAGCTACGGGGTGGAGCCTAGAACGCCACCTGGGCTCCAGGCAGGAAGCAGCTAGGGAAGAGCGCGGCCCCTCCTCCCCTCACTGCCACACCTCCCAGGCACAGGAGCCAGAGATCCCGGCTTCTTTTTTTTTTTTTTTTTCTGCGGGTCAGGGGGTGGAACCCAGGGGCATTCTACCTCTGAGTTACACCCCTGGCCCTATTTTTTATTCCTTATTTTGAAACAGGGTCTCACTGAGTTGCAGAGGGCCTCACTAAGTAGCTGAGGCTGTCTGCGAACCGCGATCCCCCGTATCAGCCTCACGAATGCTGGGATTACAAGCGTGCGCCACCACGCCCAGCCCGGCTTTTAATTTAACTGAAATTCTTCACTTAAGAAATTGACACCTCCCCCTTCCAAAAACATGGGGTGGGGAACTAGCTATGGGTATATGCCTGCAATCCTAGCAACTCAGGACACTGAGGCAAGAGGATTCCAAATTTAAGACCAGCCTGGACAATTTAGCAAGACCTTGTCTCAAAATAAAAAGATCTGGGCAATGGGCATGATGATGCACACCTGTAGTCTCAGTACTTGGGAGGCTGAAGCAGGAGGACTGCAGGTTCAAGGCCAACCTCAGTAATTTAGACAGGCTCTCGGCAACTTAGCAAGACCCTCTTTCAAAATAAAATATAAGCCGGGCGTGGTGGCGCACACTCGTAATCCCTGCACTTCAGACAGGAGGATCGCACAGGTTCGAAGCCAGCCTCAGCTACTCAGTGAGGATCTCAGTAACTTAATGAGACCCTGTTTCCAAATAAAATATAAAATAAGTCTGGGAGTATAGCCCGGAGGTAGAAAGCCTCTGGGTTCCACCCCCAGTACCACCAAATAAATAAATAAATAAATAAATAAATAAATAAATAAATAAATAATAAATAAAATAGAACTGGGGGTGTAGCTCAGGGGTAAAATGCCCCTGAATTAAATCCCCAGTACCACACACACACAAAAAGTTGTAGCTATAGCTCAGTGGTAGAGCACCCCTGGGTTCAATCTCCACTAACAGAAAACAAACCAAGAAACCAGTTTCAGAAGGGACAATTAGATGTGTCCCGCATCCTGCCATGCCTTGTGAACTAAAGAAATAACGATATGAGTAAAAAATAAAGAAATAAATGATTGTGAGCTGAAAGCATATGCCACTTATTACACTTACCAAATAAGTCTCTGCTGACTCCCACTGCTAGGGTGGGCTCAAGCTGGTATACTCCAGAGAAAAGCAGCTTGCCGAAATGAACGAGAACGAGCCTATGCCCTGATCAAGTTCTGGGATTCCGTCCTGGGTAAATAACACTAAGTAAAGAAAGGCTTTAAAGCAGGGAAACATTCTTGTCTGCCTTACTTGAGATGAAAAAATTGGAAATAGCCCTAAATCATATTAATAAGGTATTAGTTAAGTAAATTATGGTTTACTTACTTAAAGGGATAGACATGGCCAAAAGGATGGGTTTGAAACTATGTTATTAAGGGAAAATGCATATGTCTAATTTTACTTTAAATCAGGATACAAAATTATATATGCAAGTTTCAAACTATACCATCACGCAAACGTGACAAAATGACTAAAAAACCAAGAGCGTGCAGACAGAGCCCGCGCCCGTGACTGGCCCTGCAAGTGTGCTTGCTTCAAAACACCCTCTTCTCTCCACCTCCTTGAGAGCCCTGCCTTGAGATGTTTATTCTCCACACACAATCCAAACTGTCCTCTCTTGACTGACCTCACCAGGAGGCCTCTGTTGACAAAGGTGTCGAGTAAACAGGGCAGTCCACCTGCAGCCCAATGAGACTGGCTGAGCAGCGCCAAGACAGAGGAGCCACCCAGGCCAACAGGCCTCACGTGCCAACCACACCTCTCCCAGGCACATCCTCCCCTCTCCTAGAATCAAGGATGCCAGCCCAGTTCACTCTAGGGGAGCCATTGTTCAAAGGACAGGGGTCAGGAAACCTGGACCCTGCCCTGGCTCAGCTAGGCATGTGACCTCAAGTAAGTTAACTCCTTCCAGCTCTGTAACCCCAAACCTCACAGCTGGAGCCCAGAAACCTTTAGGACTCAAATGCACACCCGGGACCTCTTCGGTGCCTGTGCAGGGGTCACACAATTCCTTTTCCAAGCAGACCAATAAATTCCCCAGGGATGGTTTCATCTCGATACATGAAACCATCAAAGCATGACCAGTGTCCAG
This sequence comes from Muscardinus avellanarius, assembly GCF_963383645.1. Taxonomy (NCBI): domain Eukaryota; kingdom Metazoa; phylum Chordata; class Mammalia; order Rodentia; family Gliridae; genus Muscardinus; species Muscardinus avellanarius. Next base: position 73,660,727 of record NC_137798.1, read on the forward strand.
GCCATCAGCTCCTGACCCTCCCAACCCAACAGATGCCTGTGACTGGTTTACTGACAGTCCCTGAAATGTGAAGCCAGAATGTCCCTGAAGGGACACAAAGGGACCTGGGAATAGTGTCAGCCTCCATGGAGAGAGGCCAGGAGGCGCAGGTGAGGGAGGGAGACATCTGCTCTTCACAGAATGTTCTTGTTTCTTTTGAATTTTGTGCCTGTGTACTGTTGTTACCTACTTAAAAAAAAAAGTAACTATGCAGACATAAAGAAAATGTGCCTGTAGGTGTATACCTTTACTGTTAAGTCAGACCTCTGAGGTAGAACAGAAGGGACTTTTCATTTCACAGGATTATTTAGGGAAAAGAGTAACAGTATTCATGTATTACAGGGGAAGGGGAGGATGTTTCTAAAATAACAAGAAAAAGGAGGGAAAATTACCCTCCCCCACCCCAATACTGAGAATTGAACCCAGGGGCACTCTACCACATTACCAGCCCTTTTTATCTTTTTTTTTTTTTTGGTGGTACTAGGTTCCTAGAAGCCCTTCTACCTCCGGGCTACACTCCCAGACCTATTTTTACATTTTTATTTGGAAACAGGGCACGCGGCTGGCTCCTAAACCAGCACGCGCGGCTGGCTTCAAACCTGCGTGATCCTCCTGTCTCTGCCTCCCAAGCGCGGGGATTACAAGCATGTGTCACCACTCCCGGCCAGCCCTTTTTATCTTTTAAGACAGGATCTGGCTCAGTTGCCCAGGCTGGCCTGGAACTTGCAATCCTCATGCCTCAGCCTCCCTAGTGGCTAGGACTACACGTGTGCACCACCATGCCCTGTACCCCCTCTAGTTAAAACCAGTATGAGAGTCAAATAAAAGAACAGGAAATATTATAAAGAAAGTTATCATTAGGGACGTAAGGAGCTGAGAATAAACCAGGGATCAGGCACACATCCCCTGAGCTCAGAGGGCAATGGTTGACTGTGGGGGAGAGAGAGGGACTATGTGGTGGCCATGTGCCCCAGAAGACCCCGACGAGCCTCTAAGCCTCTTAAGGCAGCGCTGGGCTTCCTAAACAAACTGGCTTCCCCATCCAAGGTCTTCCTTCCCCTCTCCCTGGGTCCAGGCTCACAGAGTTAAAGCTCAACACAGCAGCCCCTACAGTCACCCACCCTCTGGGCAAGCACCCTACTGCCCAAGACTCACTAGGCTGCTGGTCCAGCAGAGCCCTGTCTTGGTGTACAACAACCTTGGGAGGGCTGGGCCAGAATGTGCATTGCAGTTGAGTTCCTTGCTGCACCTGCAGGCTGGCACCTGCTGGCTGACATCGGGAAGGTCACTGTGAAACAGCCAAGGAGTGTGCTCTCTCCCCTGGGCCACCCTGGAGTTCCTCAGAGCCCCACACGCCTGGCCAGGGCGTGAGCACTGGTGGTTTGTCTAAGCAAAGACCTGCCCAGAAAATGATCTCAGATGCTCTGTGTTCTGGTAACATAAATAGGAGTATCTGGTTAACTTATCAAGGGCCAACTGCCAGCCATTCAAAGTGAGCCGTCAGCTGGTCCACTCACAGATGAAAAGCAGAGTTCTCCAGGACATCTCCACCCAGATCTATTTACTTTCTACCCACCTGGGAGCAGCTGCTGAGGAAGCTCACAACCAGCAGGCAGTCTCCTCTACTCGGCGACAGCTGCACGCACACACCCCATGTGAATGCTCATGTCCTGCTAACTCAAGTGCAGGCGGGTGCCCAACGGACCTGGGCCTCAGCCAGGGATCCGCCTCTCATGAGACCTGCCCCTCGGACGGCCTTCTAACCTCGGCCTCAGGATCCCTAACTGTAAAATGAGGGTAACAAGAAAGACCTAGGACAGGACAGAATGGGAACATACCAAATTAGACTTAGAGACTTAGCCCAGGGCTATATTCATAGCAGACACTTAAAACACTGACCCAAGCCCAGAGTAGTGCTGCACGCCTGCAATCCCAGTACTTGGGAGGCTGATGCAGGAGGATCACAAGTTCAAGGCCCGTGCGGTGCACAGTAACTTAAAGAGATCCCAGTTCAATTTTTTTTTAATTTTTCTGGGGGGATGTAGCTCAGTAGTAGACTGCCCCTGGGTTCAAACTCCAGCAACACCAAAAAAGAAAAAGAAGAAAAGCTAGCCCAGCTGTCCTTGCTACTAACTACCGCGTGGCCTTAGCCTGTCCAGGCTTCAAGCGACTTTCTGACAAATGGGGACAAAGGACATCAGTACTTTGCAGGGTTGTTGTGGAGATTAGGGATGTGAAGAGCCAGCAGGATGCACCGGTCACAGCAGAAGCCCAATAAACTTACTTCCCATCCCTTTCTATTTAATCAAAGTTAATCATTCACCGAGCTCCATACACTGGCAAGAAAGAGGTCTTGTTATTTTTTCCCACTGATGGGGAAACTGGGAGAGGTGTGGGGCCTACATTCCCTGATTTATGCTTATTTCAGTAAACAGTGCCAGACACCAAAGAGAATCACCCAGGCCAAGGAGCAGGGGACCTAGTGGCTCATTCTGGGAGCTGTCAGACCTAACAAACACATCTTGCTCAGGGAGGGCTTCCGGGCTCAGGGTCGGCCTTCCTGCCCCAATGCAAGTGGACCCGATGCCCCTGGGAGAATTCAGAGCCATCTGCCATTTTAAAAGTCAAATAGAGCCAGGCGTGGTATCACACACCTGTAACCCCAGTATTTGGGGAGGCTGAGACCAGAGGATCACAGGTTTAGCAACTTAGCAAGACCCTATTTCAAATTTAAAAAAAAAAAAAATTTTTTTAAAAACTGAGCGTGGTGGCACACGCTTGTAATCCCCGCGCTTGGGAGGCGGAGACAGGAGGATCGCACAGGTGACTTAAGAGACCCTGTTTAAAAAAAAAAAAAAATAGGTCTGGGAGTGTGGCCCGGATATAGAAGGGCTTCCAGGAACCCCAGTACCACCAAAAAAAAATTAAATAAATAAGTAAGTAAGTAAATAAATAAATAAATAAATAAATAAGGCTGAGGGTATAGCTCAGAGATAAGTGTTTCTGAGTTCAATCCCCAGTACCGCGGGGAAGTGGGTGGGGTGGGGGGGTCAGATGAACACATGATCCCGGGGAGGAGATGAGCCTGTGCTCTTAGCTCCTGGCCAATGAGAGTCCAGTGAAAGTCAACTGCCCCCACCGGATCAGATCCGCCACCAGCCACAGCCTCCCCAACCCAGAGAACAAAGAGCCCGTGGGCTCTGTCAATGAGGGGCTTTAAAACCCGAGACCTGTCGCCCCACTGAGCTTGATTCCACATCAGGAAAACAAAGACCAGAGCGAGCCTGGCGGGGCTGCTGTGATGCAGAGCTGTGTCAACCTGCCCAAGGGCCCCACCCAGTGCCCCGCAGAGGCTAAAAACCAAACAACCACAACACTGGGAAGGGGAGGAGATGTGATGGGCCTGCAGCTGGGGCAGAAGAGAAAGGCCCTGACAGGGGTATGAAATTTATTTTCACATTTTCGAAAATTGACTGTGGCACAGCTGCATCTATCTGCAAATTTACTGAAAAACCATTAAGTTGTAGAATTATAGTTTCATAAAGTGTTATTAAAAAAAAAACACCCTAAGAGTTACAGAACCCAGAAAGTCTTTTTATTTTTAGCACTGGAAATTGAACTCAGGGGCATTCTATCTCTGAGTTATACCCCCCAGCCTTTTCTCTTCTTTTCTTTTTTGTTGTTGTTGTTTTGTTTTACACAGAATCTCACTAAGTTGCTGAGGGTCTTAAGTTGCTGAGGCTGGCCTCAAATCTGCAATTCTCTTGTCTCAGCCTCTCATATACTAGGATTATAGGCATGTGCCACTGCACATGGCTTCACTATGTCTTTTATAATAAAATTTGTCTTTTGTCTTTTTTTATTAAGCTTCTTTGGCCCATTGGCAAGAAACCAATGTCAAAGGCAGGCCCTGGTCCCTGACCCCTAGGGAGAAAGGAACAACCTGACTCAAGTCAGGTGCTGCACAGTGCAGAAAACTCTGATGAAGATGCTGAGGCGGGAGGAGCTGGTTTTCTGGAAGCCAAGAGGCCCCCACTCCAGGAGGCCCATGTGGGAACGGCCCTCTGCTGCGGTCCCCGAGGCTGGCCTCCCACGTCTGGAGTCCAAATCTGTCCCTTGTAGATCTGACAGCAAACAGACCTCTGTGGGCTATGTAGCTCACAGGAGAGGCCTGCACATTCCTTCCCCAAAGAAGGAAAAGCCACCCCAAATGAGGTCATTTGGTTTTTCTGGCACGATTGCTCAGAATTACAGGTCACCCAATTCCACAGAGAACTTCCCAAGATGACAAGGACTTGAACCAGCCTGGTAATCATGCAATATGGGAATCTGTGGTCTGGCTGACTCTCGGCCCTAACATGACTTCTCCATGTAGCTGAGACATGGTGCTGAGACTGTATGTTCTCATCTGTGAAATGGGAACGACCATACCGGCTCTCCTGGGGGTGAAGAAAGAAATAATATGACATCTGACTAATGGTGGGCCCAGAAAACAAAATAAAACACAGTTGGCTTCCATCCCCCCTCCAGTCTCATTTCTGCTGAAATGTGCTTCTAATCAGGCATGAGAAGCCTGCCTAGATCCCAAGCCCACTATGTGGATGCTCCTCCAGGGGTCAAACTACTTATTACAAATTTGCAAGAACATACAAAGATACTGCACAGATGAAGAAAATGTCCAGACCCCTCTCCACGCCTTTAAAATAAACTCCCGGACCTCAGCTTCTGTTCTGGCCTGTCCCGCGGTCCACCCCTGGTCACCCAGACCCCTGGGCAGCGTGCTTCTTTGGCACGTGCCCGAACTCAGGGCAGCGGCTGGAGGCAGCGCAGGCATAAGCTGTTACCATCTTTCAACGGGGAGAAACTTGTGCGCCTCTGTATAGGTAAGAGGCCCCAGAATCTGAGCAGACAGGGCCCAATGTCTGGGCTCACATGGACCAGCCCAATGACAGGAGAGGCCGAAAAACAGGAGAAAGAAAGAATGGCAGAATAACTGGGTGCCGACGGGCCTCTCCAACTGGGAGGTGCACCAGAAATACTCAGGGCTTGTTTCTGAGTCCTAGCACTGGAGTTTCTGATTCCACAGCTCTGAGCAGGTGGAGAAATTACATTTCTAACAAATATCCATGTAGTGCTGGGGCTCCTGGTCCTCCTGGTCCAGGACCACGCTGTGGACCTTGGGCTTTGTGGCTAAGAGGATGGGTTTAGGCACAAGGAACCTGACTCACTCAAGACTTGTACAAGTTCTTGGCCTTTGTGAGCCTCGGTTTATTCACCTGTAAAAATGGGAGCAATACCTTTCTCACTGGGTTGTGAAGGATTTTCAACAAGCTAATCTGTGCAAAAGGCCTAGCATAACACAAGTAGTTCATACAGTCTAGAGTGAATTACTAAAGTACAAGAAAGCAAAGAGGAAGGTGCTCATAGAACAGGAACTACTCCAGGGCCCATAGATTTGACCTCCTATACTGAATGGCCCCCAGCATCATGAAGGGGCGCCTTGGTGCCCACGGTGTTCCTGTGTCTGGGCCAGCAGGTTCCAGCAAGCACTGTGCACAACCTCTCTGGCCCAGTTAAAGGTTAATAGGACCTCAGGACAGGTCCAGCCCGGATTCTGAGCCAATGCCACAGTGCCAACCACTTTCTCCCCAAGGGATCTTCACCCAGGGGCCACATAACCACCCAAGAGAAAGCGCAAAGCACCCAGGAACCCAGAGTCCTCAGGATGCCTGAGGCCTCAAGCAGGAAGCAGGAAATGGGAGCGAGTTCAGCAACTGTGGAAGCATCCCAGGACACCACAAGTTTCATCAGAGATTTGCACCCTGGTGGGACTGTAGCAGACACCCCATGGAGATGGAAGCATTAACAGACTGTATCCATAAACTGCCATCCCTTGGGATGCAGAAGCTTTCATAGAAAATCACCACGAATCTTGACTATGACAATGATTACCCCATGCCCAATAGGAAGTTTCTGGTTCCAGTAAGAATGAATAGAGGAAGGGAACAGAGATGCTTGGCACTTCAAGAGTTCCTCCTTGTGGCAGATTAAAAATATTAGTTTATAAATCGGGTGTGGTGGCACATGCTTGTAATCCCCATGCTTGGGAGACGGAGACAGGAGGATCGCTGGCTTAAGAGACCCTGTTTCCAAATAAAAATATAAAAAATAGGTGTCTGGGAGTGTAGCCCAGAGGTAGAAGGGTTTCCAGGAGCCCCAGTACCACCAAAAAACAAAACAAAAACAAATCAAAACAAAAAATTGTTTATCCCTTTATATCAGGCAGACTGGCAGGCAATTAGAAAGGAGATTACAAGCCGGGCATGGTGGCGCACGCTTGTAATCCCAGCATTTGGGAGGCTGAGACTACAAGATCACAGTTCACGGACAGCCTCAGCTACTTAGTGAGGTCCTCTGCAACTTAGTAAGACCCTGTTTCAAAATAAAAATTAGGGCAGGGGGTGTAGCACGTAGGTCAAATGCCCCTGGGTTCCATCCCCAGGCCAAGAAAGAAAAGAAAAGAAAAGAAAAGAAAAGAAAAGAAAAGCGAAGAGAAGAGAAGAGAAGAGAAGAGAAGAGAAGAGAAGAAGGATGGATGGATGGATGGATGGATGGATGGATGGATGGATGGATGGGTGGGTGGGTTACACACCAGGTATGGTGGTACACATCTGTAAACCCAGTACTCGGGAGGCTGAGACAGGAGGATTACAGGTTCAAGACCAGCCTCAGCAACTTAGTGAAACTAGTAGCAACCTAGAGAGACCCTGTTTCAAAATAAAAAAAAAAATTTTTAAAAAGGGTTAGAGGTATATCTTGGAAGTAGAATGCCTCTAGTTTCAATCCTCAGTATCACAATACAAAATTAAATTTTTTTTTTTAAAAAAAAGGTGATTATACCTTTTGGTGGGATAGAAGGCTCCAGGAGACCTCTCTCTTGCTAGCTTGTAATCATTGGGTTCTGCGGCCCTTGTAGAGAGGGACCCTGTGCTTCATCGGGAAATTCAACAAGCAACACGGCAGTCCCATGCCCTGGACACTCACACTGCTGAACGCTGGGATGCATGTGTGGGAGAATGCTAACCACTGCACTATTTGTGTGGGCAAGGGAGGGGGTTAGGGGTGGTCTACATGTCCATCAAGAGGAGATGTAATGGGTTCCCAGGGGCCTTGCATGGACCAACCTGACAGCAAGCCATGAAATTAGGAACCTAATTACCTCAATTCTCTTCATTTGAGGTCCAGAAAATTACTGTTTCTTCTCTTAAAACACACACTACACAGATCAGCACATTTGTACACACCTGTAGCCCCGGCTCCTCTGGAGGCTGAGGCAGGAGGACTGTAAATTCAAGGCCAGCCTGGGCAATTTAGCAAGACCCTGTCTCAAAATAAAATAAAAAGGACAACAGACATGGCTCAGTATTATAGTACTCATCTAGCAAGGCAGGGCCCTGGGCTCTACTACTACTATACCCCCCCCCAAAAAAAAGTAGTATAAAATACCAATCCCTTTATTAAGAGCAACAGGCAGTCTGGAGCCACAGGAAACCCCACCCATGTCCCAGCCAAAGTGCCCCAATACTGTTGCTGTCCTCCCAGCCCATTCATGAAACCCCTCTGTGGTTGGGAGTATCAGGAGCCCGGCACAAAAGGCCTGCTGGCCAGGCAGCTGGCCAACACCTCAGCTCCCCAGGCCCGAGAGTCAAGGGTCAGGGCTGCAAAGGGATCCACAACAGGGAGCAAGCAGCTGAGGACAGGAATGTGCCTGGGAAATATGCATTTTCAGAGGGTGGAAAACTACAGCTGCAAGCACATCTGGCCGGGCCCCTCCAACTCTGCCGGGAATCGGGGCCTCTGGGCTGGATGAGGGGCTCCCACCTGTGGGTCAGTACATCCACAGCCCTCCAAGATTAAACGGATTCATGCCTGCTCGTTCCCCACCAGGGGCTTCTGTACCCCAGGGCTACCTGCTACCGCTGCAGCTCCCCACACCTGTTTAAGAGGAAAGGACAGTGTGGTGGCCTTGGTTTTAAAATGGGGGTGCTCAAGTAAAAATGGACCTCTGAGGGAAGGACTCAAATCCTGCAGCTGCCCGAAGACCTTGGCTACTGTGACCACTGGGTGATCTGGGCATCATCCCAGCCAATCCCTCAACGATACTGTGCTGAAGGAGGAAACTGAGGAAGGAGCAAGCTCCCACCGTCACACAGGCAGAACTGAGATTTGAACTGGGCTCTTGTAGGCTGTAAAAGCCTAAGCCTTTTCACTCTCTGGGGCTGAGCTCTTTCAGGCAAGCTGTCAGTTTTATGAAGAATTGACACGGACCACCCAGCTCTACACACACCCTGCACCGTTACTAGAGTACACGGGGTGCTGTCGGGCAGCCCCCAGGGAGGTCCTGTTCCAGGACCGAGGAGGGCAGTTTAAGGGCAGCCCAGGACACCAGGCAGAATCACCTCCAGGGCTCTCGTCCAGCCAGGGCCTCCTGGCCCCCTGGGATGCACAGTGGGTAGGGCAGGTTTCTAAGTCTCAGTTTTAGGGAGGCAGAAGAGGGCTGGAATTCTGTCTCTTCTGGCTTCTGAACACAAAGCCCATTGAGAAAGACAATGAATAACTGCAGGGCAGCCAAGCGGCGGTGAGGATGCCAGGGTGTGCGCAACCAGCTTGTTTGGGCTTGGGCTGGCCCCATGCCAGCAGCCTCCCTCACCACAGGCCACAGCCACTCCCTGGACTCGCCCTCGCCCGGGCTCCAGGTTCCCCTGCCCCGGGGCAGGTTCACTCATTCACTCTCTTACAGAGCACTGATTGTCAAGCACAGGGCTACGCTGTGGACAAGAAAGGCTAGTCCCTAGGCCAGGGAACCTAGGGTCTGGTAGGGGAATCAAAGAGGAACCAAAGACCCTATCGATGAACTCAGGTGCACACAGGAAGAGTCCCAGAAAGCACGAGACACAAATGGGCCTTGACCTGGTCCTGAGAGGGGAGCGTCTGACCCCTGTTCCAAGGACGTCAAGGAATGTCTAACCCTAACTAAATGAACAGTTGTGAAGGGAGCTATAGTCTATCATCTGAACTTAAAAATAAAGGCTATTAATACTTTCATCAGGACACCAGCTACCTACCACCTGAGCTACAGGGTTACGATGTGCCCCGTGGGTGGGACAGGATGGTCAGAAGGTCGATATCACCCAAGCACAGGAATTGCATTAACAAAGTCACCAGGGTGGGGCAAAGGCCTGTTCCCCAAACTGAAAAACAGTCCCTGGGATTGGTGCAGGAGAAGAGAGGGCGCCAGATGGGACCCGGGGGCCTGAGGATTATGACTCCCCTGAGAACAATGGAAGCCACAGAGGACGTTCTGTCTGATTTTGGTTGAAGAGACTGAACGAGGGGGCGGTGAGGTGGGTGTGGGTTGGCACAGAGACACCTGCGTCTCAGAAGAGACTCCGATTGCAGTATGAACAGCAGAGCGGGGGTGGGTGAGGGAGGCAGCAGAAGCCAGGTGGAGACAGGCAGCTCGGGCCAGAGTGGTGGCCAAGCCACAAGTGGGTGGGTAGGAGAAATACCCAGGGGGAGGGGTCAGAGGCCATGGTCAACAGAGGAGCAAGGCGGAAGATGCCAGCCACTGTCACATAGCCATCCCCACCCCACGCCTTTTCCTGCCCAGACACCTGCAGCAGAAGGCCCCAAGTCCTCAGCCCAGGCTGGAAGGCTACAGCAGGACTTCCAAGATCAGGATGCCACCCCCAACTTGGCCCCAAGTGCTCCACCAGCCACGCACTCAATCCCCCAGCCACCCTAGAGGGAGGTACTGTCACCAACTGCATTATGCACACGAGAAAAGAGAGGTGCCAAGAAGCTCACAAAGTCATTCAAGGTCATGGGAGCCAGAATCCCAGCGTGGGGCATGGGGCCCACCTGGCTACCTCCAAGTACTCTTCTGATGCTCCCAGGAGGCTGAGTGAAGGTCACAGTCATACTCACCCACCCAGACAAACCAGGGTGAAAACATCCTCCAGAGCCTCTCAGGGGTAAGCTAGAAAAGGGGGCGGTGGGGCAGGTATGGTGGCAACATAGCAAAAGAAAAAGGGTTGGGTATGTAGCACAGAGATAGAATGCCCCTGGGTTCAATTCCTAGTATGAGACAGGGGGGGGGGGGAGGGGCACACGCGAGCACGAAGAGCCAGAGTTGGTGGCACATATCTGCAATCCCAGTACTTGGGAGGCTGACGCAAGAGGATCCCAGGTTCACAGCAAGCCTCAGCAACTTAGTGAGACTATGTTTCAAAATAAAAAATATACAAGGGATGGGCATATTGCTCAGAACTAGAATGCCTCTGGGTTCCATCCCCAGTATCCCAGTACCAAAAAAAAAAAAAAAAAAGTAAAGGGGGCCTTCCAGAGGACCTAAAAGGGTCTTCTCTACATACCAGAACCACCAGAGAGTAAGCAAGCGGTAGGACAGGCCTGGCATTCCTCGGCTATCCACCTGGTTGGGGCGGGGGGGGGCTGCTCCTGCTTCTAGAAGGCTCCCAGACCAACCAAAATGGGGAGGGGGAGAAGTGGGTGCTACCTGCCCACTGGAATTCACCAACAGCCCTGGCAAGGCATTCGGCACGGTCCACCTGGCTCATGCCAACGAGCATCCTGCCTTCCTAGCTTGGACCTGACTCCCAGGGGCTCTGGGAAGCAGCCCAAGGCCGACTGCGTCCAAGGGGCCAGAGTTCCAGAAGCACGCAGGGAGGCGTGCTGGTGGGTACCAGGGCCCCCCTCAGGCAGCTCTCTCAGCCCGGGTGCCATAGCATCCCCGCAGCCGTCTGCTCGCCTCCTTCCTGTCACTCCATCTCTCTCCGTCCCCTGCCATGTCCACACTGTAGTGGAATGTCTGCAGGGACAATGGGTACCCAGCAGTTCTAATGAGTTCTCATTCCATACCAGGGTGCTCTGGTCAGGTCAGCACGGCCAAGCTCCCCGCCAACAGGTCCTCACTTTCTGTGGGGCCATCCCTGCCTCATCTCAACAGGCTCCTGTGGGGATCCAGCGCTGCCACCTCTGAGAGAGCCAGCTGCAGGGAGCAGCGAGTCCCCCGCCAGCCCCTGCTGTGCTTTAGGAGCTCTGAGGTGGGCCCGCAAGCTGTTACCCTGGCAAGCACTCCAGCTGAGCCCTGTAATCAGGAAAGCTTTAACAACTCTAGGCTAGAGAAGTGCACATGAAGCCGAAAGCTTGAACAACTCTAGGCTAGAGAAGTGCACGTGAAGCCGGACGTGGTGGCACACGCTTGTAATCCCCGTGCTTGGGAGCTGAGACAGGAGGATCGCACAGGTTCGAAGCCAGCATCAGCTACTTAGTGAGGCTCTCAGCAACTTAGTGAGACCCATATAAAATATATAAAATAGGTCTGGGAGTATAGCCTAGAGGTAGAAAGCCTCTGAGTTCTACCCCCAGTACCACCAAAAAAAAAAAAAAAGAAAAAAGAAAAAAAAAGAAATGCACGCAAAGTGTATAGCGTCTTATCTTCTCTGTGGAGAGGGTTTTCTTAAAGAGCTCTTTGAGCCAGGCATGGTGACGTACACTTGTAATCCCAGTACTTGGGAGGCTGAGGCAGGAGGATGGCAGGTTCGCAGCTAGCCTCAGCTACTTAGTGAGGCCCTCTGCAACTTAGTGAGACGGTATTTCAAAATAAAGAATAAAAATAGGGCTGGGGGTGTAGCTCAGAGGTAGAATGCCCCTGGGTTCCATCCCCAGTACTGGAGGGAAGAAAAAAAGAGCTCTGGTTCATCTACACACAAAATACACCTGTCCCTACTCAGGGAGCCCACCGGGTACAGAACAGACTGCTTTTCCTTTCACAGACGAAGAAGCTGAGGGTCAGAAGGTGGTCTGGCTTGAGGATATAGCTAGTAACTGGCAGGGCTTCCTTCCACCTCAGTGCTTTGGGCTCCAAAGCCCGGCTCTCCCCAGTACCCTGCAGCCTCTGCAGGATCCTCTCCCAGACAGAGAGAAAGCAGGAAGGAAGCGCCACCCAGGACTCTCCTATGCACCCCGGCAGGGCCCATGTGGTGGTCCTGACCATCCGGCAAGACAAAGGGATCCACCTGCATGGAGACACACACCACTGTTTTCTGAAGTAGACTCCACTTATAAAACAGTAGCCAATGAGGGCAGCAGGCAATCCTCAGCCAGAGTGCCTGGTGCTGAAATGAGGGGTTCCGCACAGAAGGGTGGCCAGGATCAGGGGGCACAGTGCCTCTAGGATGAAGCCCATGGGACCCTTCACAGCCCCTGGGGAGAGCCAGCAGCCTGCCCTGAGTGAGCTCAGTAACACCCAGCTCCCTGGAGCCAAGCCCCCATCTCCTGTAGGGGAAGCTGTGCCCCTCACCCAGCTACCCCCCACTCCCACCCTTAGAGGGGGAGGGAAAGCACATGGGTCCCCAAAACACCTTCCTGCACAGTCCTCCCAGGCCTCGCCCATGCAGGAGAACTGAGGCTCAGGAGAGTTAAGAAGCCCAGCAAGCCAAGAGCTGGCCCTAAACCAAAGCCAGAAATTCTATAACACCAAACCCCAAAATTCCTTCCACTGTGTTCTCTCTCTCAGGCATCCACTCGGTGCGGAGGTCCCTGACTTTTCTAATGGTTGGTCTTAGGATTTTTCAACTTCACAGTGGTGCAAAAGCCGTATGCATACAGCAGAAACCATGCTTGGAATCCTGAATCCTGCTCTTTCCCTGGGCTAGCGACGTGCGCACGTTGCTCCATCCCGTGATGCCACCACCCGCCACCATGCGCTCCCGAGGGGAGCACCCAGCGCCCCGCACGTTGCTCCATCCCGTGATGCCACCACCCGCCACCATGCGCTCCCGAGGGGAGCACCCAGCGCCCCGCAGTGGGCTACGCTGCTAAGCTAGGAAGTTCAGGGCGTTAGGTGACTTGAATCTACTCTTAACCTCTCACAGTTTCAACTTACAGTGGGTTTGTCAGGACAGGGCCCCACTGCAGGTCGAGGAGCGTGTGCACAGGGCATCAGACCAGCCACTGTCAGGCCCCAAGAAAAAGAAAGAAACGCCCCCATTCCCAGAGAGCTCGGATTAGCTGAGGACACATGGCACAGAGCACCCAAGAGGGGCCAGGAACGCAGCTCCGAGTGCAGCCCACACCCGCACCCGGAGCAGACAAACCAGTGTGTCCTGCATGGGGTCTGCATGGAGCCGGCCTTGGGGGGCAGACTTGGAACGGGGCAGCTGCCTGGGCAGCATACTTGGTGAGAGCAGAAATCGAGGCAGGGGATCCTGCTGCTAGCAAGGAATGGACAGAACTTTTCCTCCAGAGGAAACTAGGAAGTTTTACATTAGTCTCTGTAGCTCGCTGGCCAAGAATGTGTCACAGAGGATCTCTTGAGAAACAGCCTGGAGCAGAAAGAGGGGGCAGCAAGCTCCAGGGCCCCCACCCTTCCCTGGATGCCCAGAAGGCTGCATCCACTCCTCTTCTTCAAGCCCCAAGCCGAAAGAGGGTCAGGAGGAAGGAAAGGCCCCGAAAAGTTCTTTCCATCACCGGCTTCTCATTAGCTCTGGAGCCCCAGACTTCCCCAGAGCCCCGTGTGGCAGTCGGTGCTGAACATGATGTGTCCTTGGGGATCCAGCTGGCCAGCCTGCTAGCCTCTGCAGACACCTAATATGCAGGCCCAGCCAGAGGAGGAGGAGAAAGGGGTGGTATCCAAGACTTTCTGTGGACCTGTCAACCCCGCCTTGGGGCCTCAAGGGGCCTCAGAAGCACAAATCAGTAAATATGTAAAATCTGACAATTCTCCAGGTATACACATACCCACAACAGTAACAACCAAAACCCAAGGGCAGAGACTCAGACAGCTGCGCATCACTACACGGCAGTACTGCTCCCGAGAACCAAGACACGGAAGCAACCCAAATGTCCGTCAACAGATGAATGACAGAAAACGAAATGTGGTAATGCACACGTGAAATATTATTCAGCCTTAAACAGGAAGGAAATTCTGACATGTGCCACAATTTGGACATACCTGAAAGACATTACACTAAGTAGAATAAGCCAGTCAAGAAAGAAAAGATGTCACATGATTTCACTTATATGTGGTTCCTGGCATAGTTAAATTCACAGATAGCAAGTCCCTAGGTCTTCCAGGGGCTGGGGACAAGGGAGAATAGAGAGTTGTTTAATTGGGGCAGAGTTTCGGTTTTGCAAGAAGAAAAAAAAAAGTTCTGAAATGGACAGTGGTGGTGGTTAGGCAACACAGAAAGTCCTCAGTGCTGCCCAACTGCACACTTTAAAATGGCTGCAACAAGGGCCGTGGCAGCACAGGCTTACAAGCCCAGTACTAGGGAGGCTAAGACAGGAGGATCGCAGGTTTGCAGCCAGCCTCAGCAACTCAGTGAGACCCCCGTTTCCAAATATAAAATAGGGCTGGGGGTGCGGTTCAGAGGTAGAATGCCCCTGGGCTCAATCACCAGTATCTCACACACACACACACACACACACACACACACACACACACTGGTAACAATAGTAAATTTTGTTATATTTCTTATGTTAATATATACGTTTGATTTTACATATGTATATTTTATATATACACACATATAATTAGACATGTAGCATTATACATGTGTAGTCAGGCGTAGTGGCGCACGCTTATAATCCCCGCGCTTGGGAGGCAGAGACAGGAGGATCACACAGGTTCGAAGCCAGCTGCGCGTGCTGGCTTAGGAGACCGTTTCCACATAAAAAATATAAAAATAGGTCTGGGAGTGTAGCCTGGAGGTAGAAGGGCTTCCAGGAACCCCAGTACAACCAAAAAAAAAAAAAAAAAACTCCCAGTTAGAGCCAGGCACATTAATGCATGGCTGTAATCTCAGTTCTTGGGAGGCTGAGACAGAAGGCTCACAGGTATAAGGCCAGCGTGTGGTAACTTAGTGAGACCCTATTTCAAAATAAAAATAAATAAATAAAAAACACTGGGGTATAGCTCAGTGGCAGAACGCCCCTGAGTCCAAACACCAGTATCACAAAACAACAACTACAACAACAGCAAAAACGCCAACACCTAGAGTGAGGCCTTGTTACCACTTGACTTCTCTCCTAACCACCACCCTATTCAGCTCCAGCCAAGGACAGAATACACTACACCTCCCCACCCACAATAAAATAAAATAAAGAACCCAGGTACTTGGTAAGACAGAAAGATCACAAGTTCAAAGTCAGCCCGGACAACTTAGTGATTCTCAAAGTAAAAAGGGCTGAGATACAGCTCAGGAGTGGGCAGTGCTTGCCTAGCACCATGCAGAAACAAAGGAAGTACAACAGGGAGCCAGGCTGGGCGTGGGGACCCACACTGCAGCCCAGCTCGGCCTCCTCCCCTACTGTGCTGGAGACTGAACCCAGGGACATTCTACCTCTGAGCTGCACACCCAGCCCTTTTTATTTGTATTTATTTTTTTGAAACAGGATCCCACTAAGCTGCTGAAGGTCTCACCTAAATTGTTGGGGCTGGCCTCAAACCTGTGATCCTCCTCTCTTGCCCTCCCAAATACTAGGATTGCAGGAGCGTGTCGCAGCGCCCTGCTGCAGCCCTCTCCTGGCCTGCCTCTCTCAGTGCATGGGGGGAAGCGCCTGCGCCAGTGGCCAGAGGCTAGAAATGATTTGGCCCCTCCCTGGCCCTGACTTTAGGGTGACTCAGGTTTGGGTTTCCCCGGAAGGAAGTGAACCAGCCTGTCTGCTTCCCCTTTCTAGGAAGCACATGGGAATGACTTGACCCAATCCCAGAGGCCCGGCCTTTTTACTCAGCCTGTCCTGGTGACACCACCAGCCTCCACGCCAGGCTCAGCGAGAAGCTCGCCCAACTGAGGAAGACGTTGGACACAGGATGGGAACACCACATTGCACAGCCGGGGCCTTCCCTTCCCCTCCCTGCCCTCAGTCCTCCGCATAAACCAGGAGGGATACACAGAGGTTCTGGGACACAGCAGACCAGGCCCTGGTTCCGTTGATTCTGCAGCCTCGCTGTGTAATCTCTCCTCAGTGCTCAACCTGAAGGGGCTGAACCTCTGGGATTGGGCCAAGTCATTCCCGTTTGGTTCCTAGAAAGGGGAAACAGACAGCTGACAGCATAGGCCCCTTGCAGCTCCAAAACCCTGGACTTCTGTAAAGAGCTGGGTGATTGCTGGGAGTGAGGGAGCTGGGAAAGATGGGAGGAAGCCTTGGAACAGTGGCAGCTTCAAGCATAGAGACTCGGGCATGGTACCCCAGAAGCAATGGTTCCTACAGGAGCATGGTGTCCCTCCCCTCAGGCCAAGAACCCTGTCACTCACTCTTGTTTTGGTACTGGGAGTTGAACACAGAAGCATTCTGCCTCTGAGCTACACCCCAGCCCTTTTTATTTTTTTATTTTGAAATAAGGTTTCAGCTGCTGTTGGTCTTGCTAAGTCGTTGCGGCTGGCCTTGAACTTGTGAACCTCCTACCTCAGCCTCACAAGCACTGGGAGTACAGGTGTGTACCACCACGCCCAGATATTCATTCAATATTTTCTAAGCTCCACTCTATGCCAGGTGCCCTGCTAGTGCTGAGGGAGAGTGGTGCACAGGCCCAGCCTTTGAGGTGTCCACAGCCTGGCAAGCTTTTCCAGGGAGCTTCCAGACCTGCCACCCTACTCTCCATCCCCAAGGCCAGACCTCAGAGGGAGCAGGCACAGAGGGGTGTCACCAACCGCAAGGCAGGAGAGCCATGTGGGGCCATGAAGAGCATCCAAGCAAACCGAGAGGCCGAAAAGTCAGGCCTGAACCCTGAGTCTGTGCTGACTTTCTACATAGCTCTCCGGTCTCTGCTGGATACTTAGGCTCTGACGGTTCACTTAGGTACAGTAGGCGTTCCCTCGAGCCCTTCCATCCTGGGATCACACTGGTCCATGGGGCCCCTGCAGGCTGCAGACAAACGAGCTGACCGGTGGCCAACTCCAGGGAGTTCTGAGGCCCAGGGGACATGGCTCCGGCCTGGCAAAGTCCAGCTGCTGGGGGTTGCTTGGAGGCCAACATCCTGCTTTAACTTCAGAGATAAAATGGAAGTTGCATTTTTCTCCAAGCTGGAGCCACTTGGCTTGGGATGGGGAGAGGGCGCAGAGGCAGCTACGTGCGTTGTCCCCATCCCTGTGCCGCATGGCCTAGAAGGGGGGACACCCCCGCCCCAGTCTCTGCCGGATTTTAACCATAAACACAGCCTTTTTCTGAAGGGAAGGGCTTAACACAAACCAGATGTGATGGGGACTTTCCCCGCCCCCCTCCTTGGCCCTAAAATTAAACGCTCAGGATCTCTTCTGCCAAAATTCACTGGAAGGCTCAGCCTTAAAGGGCCAGAGCCTCAGGTTCTTACCCTCACACACCCTCAATCACAGCCCCACTTAAACAAAACGTCAAAGTCCCCCAAGTAGTGAGCGTGAATGGCGGCCCCCAGCAGCGCCTGGCACCCGTGCAGGCAAGAAGAGCTTTAAAAGGAGACATCGCTGGAGAAGGAACACTGACCTCCACCACCAGCGCTTCCCCTAGTCCAAAGCAGATCAAAAGGGCAACCTCGGGGAGGGCTGGCGCGATGAGGGCACAGGCCACCCATAGGGAGGTGGTCTGCACACCGTCGTCCCCTGGGGCTCTGGAGCTGCTGGAAAGAGTTCAATCCCTGGACTTCGGAGTCCAATGTCTAGAAGGAGATGAGTAACAGGATCTGAGCTCACCCAAAGCTCTAACAATCTAAACAGAATCTGTCTTATGACAACTGGACTCAGCTGGTCTTCTTAGGCTTCCCCGATGCTAGAATGATGACTTCCCCATCCTGAAATCTCTCTTGGCCCTATGGAGTCTTCCTACCACAGGTGAAGGAGCAGCTCCTCACTCCCTCAGCCCCTCTCCCCACTGCACACCAGGGCCCCCAGCACTGACCCGCTTGCCCAGAATTGGGTAAGATTGGTTGAACCCCTAGGTTCAACCCCCAAGATTACAAAAATTTAAAAATGATTTAGGTATTTAATCCTACATCCATAACTTGACCATTTTCATTTCTGCATACTGTCTTCCCTATTTGCATTAGTTTTAAAGTTGCACCCAGTTATAATGTACATACTCTTTGGTTTTCCCCTACTTTCAACAGTCCATTGACTACATTGTTCCTGTATAAACTTCCTAATTCTTCTTCTTCTTTTTTTTTTTCTTTGCAACACTGGGAATGGAACCCAGGGGCATTCTACCTCCAAGCTACACCCCCAGCCCTATGTTTTATTCTTTATTTTGAAACTCAGGTCTCACTGAGTTGCAAAGGGCCTCACTAAGTAGCTGAGGCTGTCCATGAACCGTGATCCTCCTGTCTCAGTCTCCCAAGTATTAGGATTACAAATGTGTGCCACCATACCCGGCTCCTAATTATTATTTGAAAAGACTAAAAATAAATAAATAAATACTCCACCACCAAAATGTATCAGGATGGTTTGTTCAGTTCCTCCCCACTTTGCTCTTGTAGATACGACAGAGAATTTGTGTGTGTGTTTATGGTACTGAGGACTGAAATTGAATGCCTAGAATACCTCTTAGAATACACCCCCAGACCATTTTGTTTTTGTTTTAAACAGAATCTCACTAAGTTGCTGAGGCCCTTGCTAACTTGCCGCAGGCTGGCCTGAAACCTTTCATCTTCCTGGCTCAGCCTCCCAAGTACTGGGATTACAGTTATGCACCAACCTGATGAGCCCATACAGAATATTTCTAAGTATGTTGGCAGTTTCCTTCTGCCTCAATCCTGAGGGTAGAATTACTGGACTAAAGGGTATGAAAATTTCTTAGCTGCATCAAGAACCTCAATGCTACCAAAGACTGCTCTACTCTACAATGCCTTAGAAATGAGCACATCTACTCATCCTCTTAGAACCCTGCCCCATCAGAATTTTTCTTGTTTTAAATTGTTTCCCTAAGCCGGGGGTGGTGGCACCTGATTGTAATTCCAGCATTGGGGAGGCTGAGACCAGAGGATCGTGGTTCGAAGATGGCCTCAGCAACTTAGTGAGGCCCTCCGCAACTTAGTGAGACCCTGTTTCAAAATAAAGAATAAGCCGGGCGTGGTGACGCATGCTTGTAATCCCCGCACTTGGGAGGCTGAGACAGGAGGATTGCACAGGTTCAAAACTAGCTACTTAGTGAGGCTCTCAGCAACTTAGCAAGACCCTGTTTCCAAATAAAATATAAAATAGGTCTGGGAGTATAGTCCAGAGGTAGAAAGCCCCTGGGTTCCACCCCCAATACTACCAAAAAAAAATAAAGAATAAAAAAACATTGTAGCTTGGAGGTCGAATGCCCCTGGGTTTCATCCCCAGACCCACCAAAAAAAAAAAAAAAATTGTTTCCCAGCAGATTTGTGTGTGGGAAGGGACTAGGGATTGTACTCAGGGGCATTCTACCTCTGATATATCCCCAGCCATATTTTATTTTGAAACAGGGTCTTGCTAAGTCATTGCACTGGCCTCAAACCTATGATCCTCCTGTTGCCACCTCCCAAACATTGGGATTGCAGGCATGTGCCAAGATGCCTGGCACAGCTACATTGCTTTGGTTGGAGGATTTCACCTTCTCTGGCCTCCACATTAAGCCTCTGGAGAACCTTTTTCTTCAGCCTCAGCTCCAGGTCTGCCTCCTCTTGACCAGCCCTTCCCATTCTCCTAGTCCACCCTGATGCCAGGGGCCTGTGGCACCTGCCTTGTACACTCTCCACCACCCTCAATTCCCTGCCGCCCTCTACTTCCAAACCCCCTGTGTCCCCATTCTGCTCTGTGGTCCCCACATCTCCCCCTACAACACCCTCACAAGGCAGAGAAGCAGCCAGAGAGTTCCTTGACCCAGAGCCTCAAGTGAACCCTAGCGGTGTGGCATCATTAGGGGACACCCTGTCAACTGAGCCCCCCGGGCCTCAGGGCTTCCCACTGCCTGCGCTTGTCTATGGGGCAGTTTGAGTCTGTGCCCGCAGCCCACCGGCTGAAGCAATCCAGCCTCGAGATGTCAAGGAGGTGGCACAGAGCCCAGGGCCAACCCAGCACCCCGCGATCACTGCCTGGAAGCCAGGCTGGCTCAGTGGGGACCTGCGGATCAGAGGTCACTTTGGGGGGCCAGGGAGGGGCGCAGAGCAAGGCAGGATGAGAGAGAGGGTCTGCCCCTCACCGCAGGAAGTCAAACATCAGAGCCAGGCAGGTCAGTGGAGGACACAGATATATGTGCTCAGTGGCGGGAGGGCCCACAGCGCAGGCGGGAGGGGCCGGTGTGGGCTTTGTGCCTGGTGCATTAATCCCATTAGGGTGGTCTCTGCATTACTGTAAATGGCTTTAAAGCACACTTGCAGATTTCCACTGGCCCCTACTCCAAAGCCAAATGCAAGGACAACCAGGGCAGCAATGCCAGATGCCCCATTTATTTATTTATTCATTCATTCATTCATTCATTTATTTGCAGTACCAGGCATTAAACTCAGGGGTATCCTACTTCCAAGCTAAACCTCCAGCCCTATTTTTTCTTTATTTTTTGAAACAGGGTCTCACTAAGTTGTGAAGGGCCTCACTAAGTAGCTGAGGCTGGCCCTGAACCTGTGCTCCTCCCGAGGACTGGGGTTACAGGCGTGCACCACCGTGCCCCTCTCTTTACTTTCCCTCTTAGTAACAAGGACTTGTGGTCCTGGAGAAATGCCTGACTCCTCTTTGGGGGTGACTAGTGAGTTTGTAGTCCAAGTCACAAGGAGACAAGGATACACCAGAATACGCCAGGGAGCCTGGACGCAGAAGCTGTGTCTGTCCCACTGAACTCTTCCCATTCAGACTGGAGCAGTAAAACATCAGAGAATCCTCCAATTGTATCTAAAATTTAAGTACAGCACTTGCTAAAAATGCAGGTGCCTGGGCTCTGACCAGAGCATGTGGTTCAAAGATCTGGATTAAGCCCAGGCAGCCCATAAACTATCCATTAAGGAATCTAGTCTAGGAATGAAGCTCACCACGTGGGTGGCACAGGGTGGACACACCCATGCAAACCAGCACGCCTACAGGAAAGTCAGAGTCCTGTGGACTAGGTGACCATTTATTTATTTTGGCAGTGCTGGGGATGGAACCAGGGCCTGGTGCACACTAGGCAAACGCTGCACGGCTGAGCCTCATGCCCAGCCCAGGTGGCCATTACATACAAGCTGAGACTGGAGGCCTTCATCACATGACCCGCCTCGCGTCCTCATGCCAGAGGAACCTCTCCTTCACCAACCACAGCACGAGCTCACTGTCTCCCCAAAGGCCACCTCTGGATCACCCTGAATCTTCACAGGACCAGCCTGCACAGTTCACTGTGGTTTTCTGGGTAGGGAGGAGCCAAGAGGGTGCAGTGTCTGACAAACCAGACAGACCAAATCAATCCCGGCCGGCCACATGGCCCCAATCTGGAGGCAGGAGGAGACCCCAGTGGGAGCTGTTTACCCAAACAACACCAACAGCAGCTGAGACATTCCAGTGGCTTCCCCCTCACCCCAAGAAAACATCCCAAGCCAAGATTCTCTCTAGTGAATTCTATAGTTCCCAAGTTCTGGTCGCCCATAGCCCAGATGAAAAGAGCTCTGACTGCGTGTCAGATGGCCTGGCCATAGGGTTTGCAGCCCTAGGGACGTCGGAGCATCCTCTGAGTGCATCTGGCAGAGCCACACACAGGACATCCACATGGGACAGGCATGTGGATGATGCTGAGAGGTCACCATTGAAGCAGTCCCCTCTTCTTCCTACAAGGGACACCTGTGGCCCTCCAATTACGGTCCCTGCTGAGAACCTCCCCAACTCCAGGAGACAGCCAGAGCTGCAGGAGATGGGCCTTCTGGGCATCGGCTCCTGCACACCAACACCACTGGGCCACCGAGGTGTGCCTCTGCTGTGTGCACACCACCAAGCGAGTCCAACTTACTCATTTGGCCACTTGAGGCCACCCAAGAAGTCTTCAGTCAGCTCTTAGAACTTCTCAAGACTGCAGTCTTGCTGCGTATTTGAGGACACCTCTTCCTTCCTATCCCAGCTTCTGGGAAACACAGGCAGACATACAATGGCCGGGGTGGCGGTGGAGTTACCCAGAAACTGAAGTGACACTCTAGGGTCGGGGAGGGTCAAGAGTTCAGCAAGGCATCTGGCCAGCGCGGGAAGGGGTCACCCTGCCCTGGAGCTTCCTCCCAAAGATCAGGGCGCAGAGCGTGTACCTGAACCATGGACCAGTCGGCTCAGGGAAGTGAAGAGGGGAAGTGAGGCCCGGACCGCGGGCAGCAGGCTTCTTCTCGTTTATGACTTCTTCTACTTCCCTCCAACGGCACCAAACACCCTGGCTCTACAGACGAGCCTCAGAGACGGATGGGAACTTGGGGAGTGTGGTCAGCAGCCAGACTGGGCAAATCAGCCTCAGACACAAGAGTCTACTTGTAGATCGCACCTGCCACCAAAGCTCACCGACTGGTGCCTCTGACTCCCCTGGCTCTGGTCTGGCATGTCGTGTCGTGTACTAAGGAATCTGCTAAGGTGCCAGCAGGTAGTAATGGTCTCACATTTTCCTCTCGGCCAGGTGTGGCGGCACACACTTGTCATCCAGTACTTGAGAGGCTGAGACAGGAGGGTTGGCGATCTGAGGCCAGCCTCAGCAAGGTAGTGAGACTCAAAGGTCTGGGGGTATATCTCAGAGGTAGAATGGCCCTGGATTAAATCCCCAGTACCACAAAAATAAAAAAAAATGAAATGATAAAATAAATTCTGAGAGCTTTCTAAACCACCTTCTATGTGTGGTAGATTAAAATGTTAGCAGGGCCTTCATGAATGTAGAAATGTAAGCCCAGAGCCAGGCACGGTGGCACACGCCTGTCATCTCAAGATCTGGGAGGCTAAGATGGGAGGATCACAGGTTTGCAGTCAGCCTCAGTAATTTAGCAGTTCCCCCCACAACTTAGTGGAATCCTGTTTCAAAATAAGAAATAAAAAAGAGCTGGGGGTGTAGATCGGAGGTAGAATGCCCCTGGATTCAACCTCCAGGACCACACACACACACATAAAAGCCCAGGAGCAGACAGGCCAGTGGCTCAGAATCTGGTTTGAGATGGAGGAAAATCAGCTGCCCGGGCACGAAGGGGATGGTTGGTGCCTGACAGGAGGCGCCGAGCTCCACCTGGCAGCCCGCCGAGCCTCGCGCCCTGCGCACCGGGGACGTCAATGTTCTGGTAATCCTCATTTTCTTCTTCAGACTTCGCTGTAGTTTCCACACTTTCCACGATAAATATGACTTTCCTTTTTAATTAGAAAAAAATAGGCGTGTACTGCCGGAGGCACATTAAGCTGCCCAGTCTTTGTAAAGCAACTAATTAATATGTAAAAGGACTCTTTCTACCCATTAACCCTGCTCATAGGTATTATCCAGAAATGCAGGAAAATGTCCAAAGGGAAGGAATATTTAGAAGCATTATCTATGACAGACAAAAGCCAGAAAAACACAAAATATACGATCCTGGGGACGTAATGAAGACAGTATGTTGCCACCGAGGCCTGCAGCCTGAGGTAAAGATGACATGCCCAGGCCCAACCCCGACTGACCGCACGGCTTCCTTCTTCCTTCCTGACGGCCTCGCCCCTGCGCTATGGCAAAGAGCCCGGAGCCAGGAGCACCTGTGGCCACACACCGCAGATGCAAAGCTGCTTCTAGATGGCAGCTTCGGCCTGACAGGCCTCCTCCTCAAAAGGTGGGAAGGCCCAGCTCTGAGCTTGTGTTTTATCATAATAACGTTAGCCCCCAGGTACCCAGCACCCAAAGCAAACAGATATCTTCTCTTCAATGGCTTCAGAAAACCTCTGAACTCAGAACAGAGGCCAAACATACCATCCCCAGAGCCTGTCAAACACCATCTCCAGCAAATACAGGGGGTCACCATCCCCAAGCACCTGCACCCTACCAGAAGCAGCAGGCCTGGGTTCCAGGGCGTCAGCTCCCACAGAAACACCTTCAGACCATGCCTTTGCCTTTTACTGGGAGTCAGTTTAAGACCCAAAAACAAAGCCAGGCACGATGGTGCACTTCTGCAGTCCCAGTACTTGAAGACTGAGACAGGGATCGCAAGTTCAAGACCAACTTAGCAATCCCCTCGGCTACCTGGCAAGACCCTGTTTCAAAAATAGAAATAAAATAGGGCTATGAGTGTAACTCAGAGGTAGAATATCTCTAGGTTCAATCCCCAGTACCAAAAAAGAAAAAAACAATTAAAATGGTCAAGCCCTCAGCAGTTAGTACTTACAAAAGTGTGTCACTGCCTTGAACTGGTTTACTTCCTCCTGCTAGGAAATAAGCAGTTTCCAATTTCCCTTTTTGTTTTGGTAGCCAGGAAGCTCAGTACTTACTAGTCACTTAAATATTAGGCTAAAAAGGCCAGGCGTGGTGGTGCACACTTGTAATCCCAGCATTTGGGAGGCTGAGACCAGAGGATCACGGTTTGCAGACAGCCTCAGCTACTTAGTGAGGCTTTCTGCAACTCAGTGAGACCCAGTTTCAAAATAAAGAATAAAATATAGGGCAGGGGGTATAACTCGGAGGTTGAATGCCCCTGGGTTCCATCCCCAAACCCGCCAAAAAATAATAATAATAATAATAGGCTAAAGGAAATAAGGCAGCTTCAGAAAGACACTGCATGTTACCTATGTGGAATATAATGTCAAATTCATGGACAGAGTGAAATGATAATTCCTGGGACTGGAGGCGAGGGAATGGGGAGATACTGATCATAGGGTACAAATATTCAGTTATCAGATACAAAAGTGCAAAAATGCACAGTACTATGACTGCAGTTAATAAACTGCTTCATTGACTTGGAAATTTGCTCTTGGTATCTGGATCTCACATACGATCACGATGCTAACTATGTGAGGTGATGGAGATGTTAATTAACCTGACTGCTATAGTCATTTACCAAATATATATCTATCAAGTCATCACACTGTACACCTTACATATACACAACTTTCAGTTGTCAATTATACCTCAAGAAAGGTGAGGGGAGAAAGTCAATTTTAAGAGGTTGGTTGTTTGTTTTTTTGTTTTTTTTGGAGGTCTGGGGATGGAACCCAGGGGCATTTGATTAAGAGGTTGGTTTTTACTCATTTATTTTTGTGGTACTGGGGATTAAACCCAGGGATACTCTGCCACTGAGCTACACCCCAGCCCCTTCTTTTTACTTTGAAACACAATTTCAGGCTGGGCTTGAATTGTGATCCTCCTGCCTCGGCCTCCCAAGTAACTGGGATTATGGATGTGTATCACTGTGCCTGGCTACATTAATTTTTAAACCAACCTCTTTTAAAACTGTTTTTAAACTGCCTCGCCCCACCCAAAGTTCTAGGTAACTTTAAGATTCTGCTCTGCAGGAGCCTTTTCAAGCATCTACCTCAAATACTGGACAGAGGCAGGAAAAAGTACAAATAAATCTATATTCAGGAAACAATTATTGTACTTGGATCTCTTTCTCCAGGGAAGAAACATAAAGGCTGCATAGCTATAAAAGAAAAATGTTTTTGATAAAATGCCAAGTGGGGAAATAAAAAAGCCAAGCTCAATTTTATATATACTACAATTGCTGCTATCAGAATAATGCAGGCATGAAGATTAAAACACAAAGAGGCTTCTCAAAGTCTAAAGTATTTTATTTAGGTAAAAGGTTTAGACGGGTCCCCACACACACACTCCCAACCACCCGAAGTCGTTTCTCTCTCAGATGCCAAGGGAGGCTGTGCAGGTAAAGCCAGTAAATGAGGCAGAAGCCAAGAAAACAGGAATCCGTTCCAGCGCCATCACGCAGGCCACCCCCAGGGTGGGGGCCTGAAGGTCCTTTGGGATCCTCAGGGACGGGCCCTGAGGGCAACTCTTAGGGCCTTGGGGAAACTGCCTGGTGCCCTGGAATCTGTATTCACGATCCCTCAACCAACCCTGTCAGTCAACTGTCACGTGCTGAGAACCCACCTGGGCAGGCACAAGGGGGAGAGGAGTGCCCAGGGAGGAGTCAGGATGGGCCATGACCCCTGACCTCCAGATGCTAGGACTTCCTCAGCAAACCTGTGGCTCCTCAGCCTTCCCACATTGGGTCAGACACTACTGCTTTCTGGAAGCGTTCCTCAGCCACCTGCCCCATAGGAACTCCAAGGGACCCTGGGATCACACCCTCAGTAGCTGGCAGCTGCTCCCACCCCACAGAGAGACCCGAGGTGCGCTCAGGGCCCAGTACACCCATGCACTAGCACAGGGGCCAGCAGGGAGGATGCTCCCTCTGCTGAGGGCCAAAGGTTAGACAACTGGGCTGGAGTCAGGATCCTAGTATTGCCAGAATGGCTGGCAGCCACCTCTACTCAGGACTGGCCTCCTCTCTGGTGACAAGGGCCCACATCTGGGGCAAGGCAGTATGGGAAGCCTGAAGAGGTGGAAAGGGCAGGGCCTGCTGCTCAAACTCCCCCCCAGTCCTGGAGCAGCAGGACAGGCAGGGCTGACTCATCACCTTGCAGGTGGAGTGAGCTCATTCCCTTCCAGGGCATCCTTGAAATGGAAACCCACAGCAGAGATGGTTCCCATGGAAACGGGCCAGCGCCTCCTCACAGCCCTCCCTGGAGCACCATTTGCCCATGCCCACGGTTACTTAACCCGCCTCTCCAGCCTGAATCCCCAGAACTCAAAATAAAGAGGGACCTCAAGGACGGGGCAGCACTGAGCCCCCTCCCTGCATGCACCCCACCCTGGCTCTAGTCCCCCAACTCTACTAAAAATGTCCAAGACCATGTCAGCCCCGTCCTCAAGGTTCACTCCTTCTCCAGAAAACACACTGTCTGAAGTTCTATTCTGAGCTGGACTCCATCTCCACACAGGCCTCAGGAGGCCTCTTCTCCTACTCATGCCTCTTCCAAGTGACAGCCCGGGGCCTTCTCCAAGCAGCCCAACTCTGGCCAAATGCGACTCCGTCACCAGTGCCAGCTTCCCCCAACACGTGGGTTCCCGTACCCAGATTCCGGTGGTCTGTGTAAGCCTCTCAAGGTGTGGGTGCAGGCCAGATGGCCACATGCTGAGCAGTCTCAGGACAAGACTGGAGCCTGCTCCTGCCCAAAGACAGCCAGAGCATTCCCCAGCCGACTCAGGGCACAGCAGCAGCAACCGCCCCCGGGCATCTTTCACTGCTGCTGCTCCAGGCCCACTCCTTCACACTCCCCTCTGCCCTCCCTCGAACCAGTGGTCACACTCTGCCAGCCCCATCTCCCGGCACCCCTTTTGCCTGACTCATGTCGTCTAAATCTGATTTTTTTTGGTTGTTGTTGCAGTGCTGGGGCTCAAATCCCGGGCCTCAAGCATGCTAGGCAAGCGCGCTCTATCACTACGCACACCCCAACCCTCTAGATTTGATGTGTGTGTGTGTGTGTGTGTGTGTGTGTGTGTGTGTGTTACCGGGGATGGAACCCAGGGGGGCATTCTACCTCCAAGCTACACCCCCAGCCCGATTTTTTATTCTTTATTTTGAAACAGGGTCTCACTAAGTTGCAGAGGGCCTCACTAAGTAGTTGAGACTGGCCGCGAACTGCCATCCTCCTGCCTCAGCCTCCCAAGCACGGGGATTACAAGCGTGCACCACCAGGCCCGGCTTAGATTTGATTTTTCATGCACATCGTTGCCTCCTCCAGAAGTCTTTCTGTCTCCTCCAGGCTATCCCTACTATTCTACTATCCTACCTGTGCCTTCCTGTACACATGACAGTCACAAGTCCCTCACCCACTGGCCTCCTCAGAGGCAGTTCATGAACCTGGCTGTTCCCTGGAAGAAATAGTGCTCAACACAGCCATGTACCCCAAAATGACATACTGGTCAACACAGGCTACATACAGAGATGGTCCCATAACACAATAATGATGACGCATGACTGTATTTGTTAAATCTGGGTGGCATGTGTTTGAGTATTTGTTTCACTAGTCTCTGCACTTTTTCAAATGGTCCTGAGGAGCAACTATCACTGGTGGTAGCACCCTCGGCCCCAGAATAAATGATTGAGACTCTCATGGATCTTGCTGAACTCACCTGTTGCCCTGGGCCGGAGCTCAATACAACCTGCCCTCTTGACACATGCAGTTAGTTCAAACCCTCAGGTGCCCCTGCACCGTGCAAAACAAGGGTGGACACTATGATACCATTCCATCCCCCCACCCTTTTTCACTTGAGAAGGACATCACAGCAGGACATCCTAGCACACTGATCTCAGTGTCCATTAAAAAACCCAGAGGGTTGCCAGGCACGGTGGCGCACGCTTGTAATCCCCACGCTTGGGAGGCGGAGACAGGAGGATCACGCAGGCTCAAAGCCAGCCGCGCTAGCTTAAGAGACCCTGTTTCCAAATAAAATATAAAATAGGTCTGGGAGTGTATCCCGGAGGTAGAAGGGTTCCATCCCCAGTACCACCAAAAAAAAGCCAGAGGGTTAAATATTACAGGCAGGTGCTGTTACTAATTATTGAAGCTGTGACAGGTACATGAGAATACTAGCATCTGCCAAACTCCAACTGCCCTGTAAACAGAGCCAGGGGACAATGGACCCTGAAACTTTATTGAAAAGAAGGCATCACAGAACCAAGGTCAGATTCAAGGGGCAGGCTCAGACTGGCTTCTGGCTATCCTTGCATTGCTGTGTCTACTGCCTGGGCCTTCCTGAGCAGTGGCCCAGCCTCCAACCAAGCCACCGTGTCACCCGGTGCCCACAAGTCTGGAGAATGTTTGCTCATAGGGCGACACTCCCCAGGCTACTGTGGCCAGGCTGGGAAGTGCACTGTTGTTTTGGGTTTTGTTGTTATTTTGTTGTTGACGCCAGCTGCCACCTTCTGCTCTCTCTGGACATCAGGCAGTGTAGCACCTTAGGCTCCCAGGCTCTAGTGTGGATCCCGGTCTGCTGTGTATCTAGCCTCAGTGAGTTAAACTTCTCAAGGTTTTGTTTCCCATGCCTACCTACAGGAGTGAGCAGGGAGTGGTCTGTAATTGCCAGAACTACCACTGCCACCCTGCCTCCCTGCCTCGTCCCGCACTGCCCTGCTCAACTGCAAGCTCAGGAGCCAGGCTACCAAGACTGGAGGATCAAGGCCGCTGTCCACCACTGCCTCCAAAGTCTAAATCTACCTGAAACAGACCACCACACTCTGGCTACAACCCCAGCCGCTTTCTCTGCCTTCAGAGCATGGGGATACTGTGGGCACCTCTCCTCAGGTGTTCACTCTAGAGCCCTCCTGCAAGGGTGGCTTCAAAAGATGGCTTAGTGTACTCAGAAGAATGGATCCTAAGCCGGGCGTGGTGGCACACACGCTTGTAATCCCAGCATTTGGGAGGCTGAGACAGGAGGATCGTGGTTCACTGAGCCTCAGCTACTTAGTGAGGCCCTCTGCAACTCAATGAGACCCTGTTTCAAAAATAAAGAATTAAAAAAAAAAATAGGGCTAGCTGGGCATCGTGGCACACACTTGTAATCCCAGCATTTGGGAGGCTGAGACAGAAGGATCGCGGTTTACAGACAGCCTCAGCTACTTAGTGAGGTCTTCTGTAACTTAGTGAGACCCTGTTTCAAAATAAAGAATAAAAAATAGGGCAGGGAGTGTAGCTCGGAGGTCAAATGCCCCTGGGTTCCATCCCCCGACCCCCCCCCCCAAAAAAAAGGGCTAGGGGTAAAGTTCAGAGGTAGAACTACCCCTGCATTCCACCCCCAGTACTACAAAAAGAATGGATCTTTACCAGGGATAACTCCTGGCACTGTCCTTGGACAAATCAGACTTTTCATCTAAGGGGGGGAAGGTTAGATGACAGGGTGGGTTCCTTTCTGGCTTAGGCATTCTATGATTTGATTTCTCCAAACCACTGCAAGGAAAGAAGAGGTAGAGCTGAGCCCTGAAGCACAAGTGAAAGATAGATACCAGTCCCTGGGGCAATTTCCAGGCTGAGGCTCCCAGACCTGGCCAGAACTCCTCAGACCCACTGAGCCCAGAGGGCAGGTGGCTGTGCTCACACCAGGCCTGTGGGCAGCCATGCCAACACATCACTGGCTGAAACACAACACTGGCTGGGGTGGAGATGTCCTCCCATTCTTCCAGGGCCGCCCCCTCCCCTAGCCCACAGCTGGGGCACCCAGGCTGGGGGTGAAGCAGAGCTAAGGCACCCTTCACCAACCCCAAACAAGCCCCCCCCCCTCAGTCACCTACCTGGCTTCCCACTCAGGGCCACACCCCAGGCAGGAATCTCCAGTGTCAGAGCTAAGGCAGGGCTTAAGACCCAGGGCACTGGCTCCAGGCTCTGCCCTGAAGGAAGGGCACTCACCTGGCCCTGCCCAAATTCCTGAAAGCTGAGGACACAGAAGCTCCTAAAAGTAGGAGACAGTGCAGAATAGCTAGCTTCAGGACCAGGCTGAGAAGCCTGGAGGTCAACCTCAAGGTCACCTGGAAAAGTGGTTTAATCCGCTGACTGTCCGCCCCCAGAAAGCAGAGGGGGATCACTTACCTGACCCCCCCAAACCTAAGGACGGTCTCCAGGTGGAATCCAACTATGGTTTCCATGTGGTCATCCAGGTAAGGCCTTTAGAACCAAGCCCAGCCATGCTACCACCACCCTGCGTTCTGACCCCTTGGGGTCCTTGGGGAAGCCCAGCACTAACTCTCACCTGGGGGCTCCTGGGCCCAGGTAAACAACACACCACCTTCCTTCCTCCCCCAGGCTACAGGACAGGTTTCTGCTAAACAACCTTTCCGCACCTGCCCCGCTCCCAAATGCCACCCCTCCAAGACAACAGAAAGGGAGGCCCTGGGAGACCCCACGTCCTGGTGAGCTGGAGACACCCAGATTCTGTCTAGATCCACATTCCAGGGACGCAGTGGCTAAAGGCAGCAAGCATGCACCACTCAGGAGAGAACCCCGGTCCCTCCCTGGAGACAGAAGGAGAAGGAAAACCCAGGCCTAGGTTTTACTTCCTTTGAGGTCCCCAAACCACACCAGAGGATGAGAAAGTCCCTAAGATTTTCTGGATCAGGGGCTCCAGAGGAACACAATGTCCCACCCTCCAGGAGGAAGGGGCCGGGTATGGAGGGCTGGGTGTGCATGGCCAGCACATGAGAAAGGAATCTCAAGTGGGCAGCTGCCCAAGAGGAAAGCCACAGCTGGGCTGTCCAGGAGGGAACTGGGAGGCAGTGCTGGCCCCCACCATCCCGCAACTGGGTGCCCAGGGAGGGACGCGGGGGGAAGGAGGGTGGGCTGAGGTCATCCTAGGCTCTGGCGCTATCCCCACTGCGATGTCTGCTTCCCAGCCTCGGGCCTCCTCCAATTCCAGGGACCCAACCAGGCCTCTGCCCTGGGCCCAGGAATCAGCCCTGTCACCAAGGTGGGCCTTGACCATGGCTATACCTTCTGCACACCTGGCCAGAGACACCTACTGAGTCGACATCACAGGTACCTACTGTGTGTAAGCTCTTGCCTGCCTGCTCTTCAGAAAGCTGGGAGGTCCTGAAGAGTCACCCTTAGTAAGGTCCCCAGGGAGACCCCGCAGGCCCACCTCCCATCACCCAAGGAAGCTCAGGTCAGTCAGATCCATAGCAATCACCCGGCATCCACTGAGTGGCCGGGAAACCAGCAGGGTCAAGGGCAACATGGCTGGGACTCCACCCTGGGCCTAAGAATGGGCCTGGCCAAGGGGGCTTCCCACGGCACCCCACCTCTGGCCTCTCCTAGATCGCTAGACAGCATAGCTTCTGACTTGCAGTCTGCCAGAGGCTTCCAAAGGGCACAAGAAGCCACTGTAAGACATGAATCACCAAATAAATAAATGACGGCAAGGTGGTACATGTCCCTAGGAACCTGGCCCTCACGGCCCCAGGAAGAGTCACAGGTGAGCAAGTATCCACAGGGCACAGGGGCCCAAAGCCAAACACACACCTGGGAAGAGAAAAAGCAAGAAAGAACTGGAGCCTGACTTTCGCCTCCCGCAACAAACACCAGCAAGTCTTTGAACTCTGACAAGGGGCGGTGGACCATGAGGGAGCCACCACAGAGGTCAGAAGCCAGGTGTCAGTCCCAGCCTACCCACCTGCAAGGAGCTGAGCAACCTGATCTCACTGCCAACCAGGGATGCAGTTCCCACCAGGTCGACAGCTGTGGGTGGGAAGCACATCGTGCAGAGGGATGCCACTTCATCCGAAGTTTTGAAACAAGCAAAAACATACCGCCATCTGCCTAGGCAGGACGGCCGTGCACGAACGCTTGGAAACAAAGCCACAAACTGGGGAGAGTGGCTAACTCCAGCAAGGAAGGGAATGGGATTCCGGAGAACACCGGGGCCTCAACTCTGTAATAAACCCTTTCCTTAAAGTAAAATCACAATGCCAACCTGGTCTTTGTGAACTAAGTTCAAGAGCAGGAATGCTAGAAATACCTGCTGTAACCTCCTGAATCTTTCAGGTCTTTTCAAAAAAGCCTCAAATACCCCCTACTTCCCACCAGCCATTTGATATGGGTCTGTGAGCATGAAATGAATTAGTATCTGTAAGACACTCAGAAGTGTGCCTGCCTGTACCACATGCTTGCGGGGAATACCCCATGCTGCGTTCCCAGACACAAGCCCCAGGCTAGCTAGGCAGGCCTAAACTGGAGCTCTGAACCAGTCAGTTTTGTGGGGAGGGTGTCAGGGGCAGGTTCTCCAGCTGGGCACCCCTGGACACCAGCATGGCCTCATGGCCCATGCCAAGCACCAGTCAGGAGTGCCAGGCACGCCCATCAATGTGGCAATTCTTTTTGGGGGGAGGCACTGGGGGTTGAACCCAGGGACAGTTTACCTCCTAGCTCTACCCCCAGCCATTTTTATTTTTTGTTTGGAAACAGAGTGGGGCTAGGTGGCTAAGAGTCTCGCTACCTGCTGAGGTTGTCTACAAATCTGCGATCCTCCTGCCTCAGCCTCCCAAGAACTGCTATTACAGTTGTGCAGCACCATGCCTGGCTCCTTAAAGTTTAAAAAAACACTGTGCAATCAATCGACCTCTACATTACTGCTGCATAACTTTAAAAACGAAAGAGAAAAAGAGCTGAGGCTATAGCTCAGTGGTAGAGCACTTGCCCAGCACGCACAGGCCCCGGGCTCGATCACCAGCACTGCCAAACAAAACAGAAAAAGGAAAGAAAGCGCTTTTATTTGGGCCTAAGTATGGAAAAATATCCAAATATCTAAAAAGAGGCCTTAAGCTTCATGCACGCAGAGATACTTCCAAACAGTCCTGGCCACCAATAACCCGGCAGAATGACAGGAAACCAGGGGTCTGGCCCCACTTCCCTGCCTCCAGGAAAACACGATTCATGAGCTGCCTCCTCCATGTCCCAGCTCCCAGGGTTGGGTCTGGAAAAGCACTTTGGGTTCCTGGAAAGAAAGGCCCTTCTGAAATATCGGGAACTCGGCTGGAAAGTGCCATTATGTGTTATCTAGAGGATGTCTGCGGTGTTTGAAGAGAGCCACTCCTCTACCAGAATCAAGGCTGTGGCCAAAAACAACAGAGGGGCTTCTGGGAGCCAGAGAGACACACACAAGCCTGCACTCACGCAGAAGAGGTAGGAAGCCTATTTCCTGGTGCCAGGACTTATCAGAGAAGGACCAAAAGCTCCACTTTTCTCCATCCCCAAACCACAAGCTGTTACGAGGAGGAGAGATAGCCTGGATGCTGCAGCCCCTCCCGCCCACTGCTGAGGCTCACTGCCTCTCTTCCAACATCGAAAGCCAAGTTCCATCAGGAGACCTGCCTGTGGGGGCCACCCACCTCGCAACCCTCCCCTCCTGTCATTTCACCCACAGAGGGCTTGAAAATAGAGCTCAGCACCAGTCCATCTTACTCTCGTCACTTATAATCAGCACTGCAGATGGCTTTTAGAAAATAAATCTTCAGGCCCATAAAACATCCTCTACATGCCCCAACCTGGGCTCCAATCATAGCCCTGTGACCATGTCCCAAACAGCCCCGCACACCCCAATCACCAAAACGCAGAAGGGCAAGGCAAGGGGGAGAAGGCGCCCTGCCCACACCAGGCGGCTTTTCTGCCCTGAGCCAAAGCATTCAGGGCCTTTGATCAAGACCCTGGCTGCCTCGTAAGGGCCCAAGTTGAGAGGCAGGGAACAGCACCATCCTCCTGCTGGGTGCCATTCTCAGCCTGCCTAAGAAACACCCCGCCCCTCAGGGCCAAAGCCAGCCTGCGCCCCCACACTTTCCCTCACCCCTTTCTCAACAGAACCTTGAGCTTTGTGGGTTTCATCTGCACAAAATTTTACAATAAAAATAAACCTGAGCCCCAACTACCTGGTTCAAAGCCTGTTTGGTTCCCCTGGTGATCTCAAAGACTCTCAAGGGCAGGTGAGACCAAAAGAACCAAGCAGCAGGGAAGGCGCTACTGACTCTCGAAGCGAGGGAAGCCAGTTCCCCAAAACTAGGGTCAGCACTAAGAGAAGCCGCCAGGGACACAGAGGGCCCTCCAGGTTTCAGGGGACCCACGTCTCTGCCTGGCAGTTACTCCTCCCACTGAATGATGCAGAGAAATGCAAGGAGCATCCTCCTCTATTTTCAATCAAGAAAAGTAACTTGCCGGGCCCGGGCGTGGTGGCGACGCTTGTAATCACCATGCTTGGGAGGCGGAGACAGGAGGAACACACAGGTTCGAAGCCAGCCGCGCTGGCATAAGAGACCCTGTTTCCAAAAATAAAATAGGTCTGGGAGTGTAGCCCGGAGGTAGAAAGGCTTCCAGGAACCCTAGTACCACCAAAAAAAAAAAAAGAAAAGAAAAGAAAAAGAAAAAGAAAAGTAACTTCATGGCTGGGGGTATAGCTCAGTGGTAAAGTACTTACCTAGCATGGGCAAGGGCCTGGATTTGAGCCCCAGAACAAAAGAGGGGAAAAAAAGAGAAAGGAAACTTCAGAAGCCTATTCAAATCCCCTCCAGATTCAAAGCAAAGGTACCCCAAGCAGGCTGCAGCTGAAGCCCTGGTAAAGTCACCTGTCCTTTCTCAACCTTACTTTCCCTGTCTATAAAATGTGGATAAGACTTCACAAGTCTGCTCATCATGATTAATGAGAAGAAATCATGCCCTAAGTAAGGTGAAAACATAAATGTTAAAAGTCATGAATCATATAAGTACTTGATTACACACCACTCTGAGTATTATTTCACTTATTTTTATGACAAGTCTCTCAATTAAAACATAAACTCCTTAAGAGCAAATGGTGTCCTTCAGGTTAAGAGCAGCGCTCTGAGGTCGACCTGCCTGACTTCATTCATGACCTGGCTCACCAGCAGGCCACTCCTGGGTAAGCTGACTTCTCTGCGCCTCCCTTCCCCTATGTGCACTAAGAACTCTAACAGTCCTTTCCTCAAAGGGTTGCTGGAGAGATCAAGGTAATCCAAACCATTTAAACTTCAACTGGTGTGCACTGTTAGTCTTTTTACTTATATGGAGAACCAAGACACTGTTAATAAATACTGGTTGGCTAGTTGATGTAAAACAGATACCTCTCCTTTCCTGCCTCCCGCCTTACATCTTCCCTTCCCTTTCTTTCCCTTCCCTTCCCAGGAGGCAGATGGTGTTAACACTTATCTCTCAGTGTCTTGGGCTTATGAAATGCTCTGAACCAAAATGAACAGTTCCCTAAAAAGGGCCAAGGGTACCAGCCCCGTCATTTCCAGCCCTTGCCCGGTGTGGCTGTGAGCATGTTTATTATCTCTATCTCTGGCTCGAGATCTTCATCTATGAAGAGTGATCATCCTCATGCTTACCAAGCTGCTGTGGATGTGAAACAAGGCCGCAGACAGAGCATGTGAGACACACGGACCACGTGCAAGAAGGGCATCTATACTCCCCACCCCAGCCCTGTGGGTGACAGGCCTGGAGAGGGCCCCGCTCCATCTCAGTGGATCACGGAACTCAGCCCCAGAAGTAGTCCACGGTAGCCAAGGACCAAGCAGGCAGTTTCCAGGGGAACGGCATCCTCCGTAGCTACGCCCAATTCCCATCTTCGGCTGCCTTTTATTCTCCTCCCACCTCCGTAGTGGGCTAAGTCACCTTCCCCGCTATTGCTAGGCAACCCCCAGAGAGGTGCAGCTGCCACCCCACCCTGCTCCCAGGACCCTGAGGTAAAGCCTGGGGATGGCAGAGGCAAGAAGCAAGCCCAAGCCAACGGGGTTCAAGCTTGCAGGTTCGGTGGACTCTGCCCAAGAACTGAGAGAAGTAAGGAAAGCCACCTCCACCGCCCCCAGCCTCCCCAGGCTTCTGTGTGCTTGTGATTATCTGTCATCTATTCTTAGGCGGTTTCCAAGAAAGGGCCACATCAGACACCAAGCCTTTTATGAAAGCTGCCGCTCCTGAGGACTTGCCTCTTCTCGCTCTCCGTGGCCAGGGATCCCCGGCCTTAAGAGTCCATGGTGAGCAAAACAGGCAAGGGGGACACATAATTAATGACGTGGGACAAAGATGGCAGGTGGCACCAGAACTCCTGAGACGGGGCTGGGGTGCGGCTCGGTGCCCCCTGGCCCAGCACCGCAAAAACAACAACCAAGTCAAGTAGTTCCAGTGACGGTGCTCACCTCTGGGAGGTGGGATGACAGGCTACTGTCATTTTCTTCTTTATATTACTTTTCTTAGGTTTCCAAAATTGAGGTAATTTCCATACCATCAATGTCATCATTCCGAGGAGCACAATCCAGCGGTTTTGAATATATTCTCAAGGTTGTGTAACCGTCACCACGATCTCATTCCTAAACGACTCCATCACCAGGGGTTTGTTGATATGTTTGTCTTTGGTTAAATGTTCCTACACACACAAGCATTTGTTTTCTAAGCAGCCAAGCAAAGTTGTGAGGCGTGCAAACACCAGGCCAAGGCCGCCCAGCTTCGGCTCCAGCGCCACGGCTCGCAGGCCCCGAGACCCTCAAGTGTTCTGCGACGCTCAGCCAGTTCTCTGGTCTGTACAACGGGACGGCAGTAGGGCCGCCTCACAAGGCTGCAGGCGCCCTGCATGCAGACACTTAGCACCTGCTCAGAAAGGCTAAGCCAGAGCCGGCGTAGTGGTGCACGCTTGTAATCCCCGTGCTTGGGAGGCTGAGACAGGATGATCGTACAGGTTCGAAGCCAGCCTCAGCTACTTAGTGAGGCTCTCAGCAACTTAGTGAGACCCTGTTTCCAAATAAAATATAAAATAGGTCTGGGAGTATAGCCTGAGTTCTACCCCAAGTAGCACCAAAAAAAAAAGAAAACACAGGGCATGGTGGCGCACGCTTGTAATCCCCACGCTTGGGAGGCGGAGACAGGAGGATGGCGCAGGTTCAAAGCCAGTGGTGCTGGTTTAAGAGACCCTGTTTCCAAATAAAAATATGGGAGTGTAGCCCGGAGGTAGAAGGGCTTCCAGGAACCCCAGTACCACCAAAAAAAAGAAAGAAAGGCTCAGCCACAGCCAGGCGTAGCACACACCTGTTAACCCCAGTACTCGGGAGGCTGAGACAGGAGGATCACAGGTTTGAGGACAGCCTCAGCAAGTAGTGAGAATCTCATCAACCTAGCAACACCCTGTTTCCAAATTAAAATAAAATAAGGCTGGGGCTGTAGCTCAGAAGAAGTAAAATGCCCAGTGCCACAAACAAACACACAAACAAATAAATGGATTGGAGATGTAGCTCAGAGGTAGAATATCCCTGGGTTCAATCCCCAATACCATAAAAAATTAAATAAAAATAAAAAAGAGGGACGAGGAAGAGGAGAGGCTGAGCCACTATAACTACAAGAATTTTCTTCTAACTTAAAAAGAAAACTCCTCCCTGCCCCTGTGTCTTGACCCTGGCCCAGCTGCTAGGGACTGTCAATTTTAATTCACTTGTCTAAACTGGGGCTGGCGCAGGAAAAGCCCTGGGCCACTCTAGCCTGACAGCGACGTTGTGGTGACGGAATGAAGCACAGAGAAGGGGCAGGTTAGGGTCAAGAATGTTGCCACAGCCAGGTGCGATGGCACATGCCTGTAATCTCAGTCCTCGGGGAAGCTGAGCCAAGAGGATCACAGGTTAGAGGCCAGCACGGGATAACTCAAGGTTAGAGACCTTGTTTCAAAATACAAAAAGTATAGCTGGCCGGGCGTGGTGACACATGCTTGTAATCCCAGCATTTGGGAGGCTGAGACCTGGAGGATCGCGGTTCACAGACAGCCTCAGCTACTTAGTGAGGCCCTCTGCAACTCAGTGAGACCCGGTTTCAAAATAAAGAATAAAAAATAGGGCAGGGGGTGTAGCTCGGAGGTCAAATGCCCCTGGGTTCCATCCCCAGACCCGCAAAAAAAAAAAAAAAAAAAAATATATATATATATATATATATATCTGGATTTGATGTCACATATCTATAATCCCAGTACTTGGGAGGCTGAGACAGGAGGATCACAGGCTCAAGGCTAGCCTCAGCAATTTAATGAGACCCTCAGCAACTTAGTGAGACCCTGTCTCAAGATAAAAAATAAAATAGGGCTGGAATTGCTGCTCAGAGATAGAACACCACTGGGTTCAATCCCAAGTTTCACAAAAAAATTTAAAAATCCAAATTAACTAATTAAATTGAAAGGGCTGGGGGTATAACTTGGATGTAGAACTCCCTGGGTTCAATCCCCAGTACCACAAAAAAAAAAAAAAAAGTAAAAAAGAATGCTGCCACGCAAGTCTGTGGCATCTACGTATCACCAGGCTGGATTCACAATGCCTCACCATCAAAATCCTACCAGATCCAGTGTAGTGGTACACACCCATAATCCCAGTACTTAGGAGGCTGACAGGAGGATTGCAAGTTTTAGGCCAGTCTCAGCAACTTGGCAAGACTAGCAACCTAGTGAGACTTTGCTTCAAAAATTAAAAATAAAATAGGGCTGGGAGTATAGCTTATAGGTAGAATACCCCTGGGTTCAATCCCCACTACCAAAAAAAAAAAAAAAAAAAAAAAAAACCTCCCAGGCAGGAGACAGTGGTGGAGGCAGGGCCTTACCACCCTCTCACCCATACCTGCTGGGAAGGAAGGGTTCCAGGAAGCTTGGGCTTGGTGCCCAGCCTGAGAACAGGCAGGAAATCTTAGTGGTGCGTGGCAAGGAAGGAAGGCAGGCTTTGGGGGTGGCTCTGAGCCCCAGGTCGCTGGGCCCCTCACTCCCAAAGCTCCTTGCCTCAGAGCCAGGTTGCTGGTGCCTGGGCAGATGGAGATAGAACCCCAGGCTAAAGAGCGAGTCGGACCAGGGCTGACCCCAGAACAGAACCAGACTCGGGCTAAGCGGGCCATATGCCTGGCTATCACCTCTCTGGGGAGCTGCAGACTAGACCTGTGTAATTCACCCTCAGCTGCTTGGCTGTGTGACCCCCACCAGTATCCTTGGTGAGTAACCCAGCCCAGCTCTTGGGACCCCTCTTGAAGAGATGTCTACTGGCCACTCCCAAGAGGGGACAAAGGCTGGGCTGGAAGGGAAATGTCCCCAGCTCCGCACCAGGCACTGGGGCAGCTTGGGGTAACGGGCTGGGATGACCCCAAACATACCTGCACAGAGGTGTATCCCTGAGAGCCCCCGGTGACCTGCTCACACAGCCTGGCCTGACTGCCCCCTCAGAAAGGTGAGAGGGGGGCCCTGGGCGAAACCAAAGGAATGAGACAGCAGAGCGCTCCCCTACCCCTTCTCTGTCCATCACTCCCTTGAATGCACACAAGGTTCCTAGAAGAACCTTGTTCAAATCCCACACACCCAGTGACCCACACCTGTCATCCCAGGACTTGGGAGGCTGAGACAGGAGGGTCGCAGGTTCACCATCAGCCTCAGCTACTTAGTGAGACCCTCCACAACTTAGTGAGACCCTGTTTCAAAATAAAGAATAAAAACTAGTGTTAGGGGTATAGCTGGGAGGTAGAATGTCCTTGAGTTCAATCCCTAATACCAGAAAAAAAAAGAAAAAGGAAAAAAATAGAAATCCCACACACCCTTTGCGATGTAGCCCAACTGCACCTACACTTTACCTCTCCCCCACCCTAGCCCAAGTGCTGGCTTCTGCCCTCCAGTGGCCAAGGCACAGCCTGGTGTGGGACTCTTAAGTCCTTCCTGTGCCCTCTAAACCTAAACTGTGATTTCCATTCCCCCCACCCCCTCAGCAGAAAGCAGAGAAGCTGGCACCTGAGAAGGCTTCAGTCCACGTCCAGAGAGACCCTACAGGAGGAATCACCAACATGCTGACACTAGTTTTTTTTTTTTTTTTTTTTGGGGGGGGGTCCA
Organism: Muscardinus avellanarius; assembly: GCF_963383645.1. Taxonomy (NCBI): domain Eukaryota; kingdom Metazoa; phylum Chordata; class Mammalia; order Rodentia; family Gliridae; genus Muscardinus; species Muscardinus avellanarius. The sequence goes on from NC_137798.1 coordinate 73,701,140, forward strand.
GGGATGGAATCCAGGGGCATTCGACCTGAGCTAACCCCCTGCCCTGTTTTGTATTCTTTATTTTGAAACGGGGTCCCACTAAGTTGCAGAGAGCCTAAGTAGCTGAGGCTGTCCGCGAACCACGATCCTCCAGTCTCCGCCTCCTGAATGCTGGGATTATAAACGTGTGCCATCACGCCCAGCTGCTGACACTATTAAGAGGCCAGGCGGGCTCCTTCCCAGAGCCACACAGTAGCAGATCCATGACCAGGTCACATCTCAGGCTTGGGCTGCCCCACCCTGGCTCCAGACCCACAGCAGGCACCATGTCTTGTGTGACAAGTCCTCAAGCCAGATTTATGGTTTGTGGTCCCTGGCCAGGTGCCCAGACCCAGATCTTCCTTGAAAAGATGGATAAGATGGAGAGAAAGGTGGCCTTGCAGCCCTTCCCCAAAAAGCTGGACTCTAACAAATAAGTGTCTTCCTGGGAAGGCTGGTGACCACGGGGCCTGCCAGCCTCACTCCTACTGACCCAGCTCCAGAGCCCGGCAACACTGACAGCCCCTCGAGGTCCCACCGACCCTCGAAACTGAAATATCTGGTGCAAAACACACTCCAGCCTTCCACCTGCCTGGCCCAGGGCCAGTGGGCCTCCACAGGGATGATCCAGCCCCTCCCCCGCCCAGGTGGCTTTCTCCTTCAAGTTCTGCTAATCATTCTGTCAATCGGTGGGGCACCTGTTCTCAACCCACCCACATGGAACAGGGTTTGGAAAGAAGGAGTTGCATCAAGTCCCGGGGGTAAAGGAGTGCTAGGTGTGCTGCTGGGAGGTGAGCGCAGAGCCCAAAATATACCCTCAGCTATTAACCAGTGGGCCGCAGGTACCCCTGGGCACCGTGGTCGTGTTCCCTGTACCTGAACACACTGACAAGGTTTTTTGGTTTTTGTTTTTAATATCTTTCCCTCCATCCTGGAGACCCAGGAAGTCTCACCTGAGAGCAAAGACTGAGAAATCAGAGGGGTTCCATGACTGACTGAGAATGAACCAGAACTGAACTTGGGGTCAGCAGCCAAGGACAACACAATCCTCAGACCCCTACACAACCCTGGCTTGTTTAAGGACAGGTTTATATACTATGTCTTGTCTCAAAGCCTACTGGGTAGAGGCCACAAACACTGGTTTCTCAAAACAGTTAAACTTACTGAGACTCATTATATGCTAGGCACTGTGTATGCTAAATCCTCTATGTATAATATCATCAGGCACAGAAAGGATAAGTGACTTGCCCAAGTTCACGTATCAGTGGAGGAGCCGAGATGCGGACCTCCACCCCCACTCCAATATGCCTAAAGCACAGTGATCTGCAGACGCTGGAGCCAGGTTACAGCCCTGGGATGGGGTGGCTTATCTGGAACATAAAGCAGTTCACAGCTGGGAGTGGTGTGCACACTTGTAGTCCCAGTACTTGGGAGGCCGAGACAGGAGGATCAAGGGTTCAAAGCCAGCCTCAGCTACTTAGTGAGACCCTGTTTCAAAGTAAGAAATAAAAAATAGGACCGGGGTGTACAGCTCAGACATAGGATGCCTAGTCTCCAGGATCACACACACACACAAAAAAAAAAAATTTCACCCCTATTTCTAACCCCCCAGCCTGGGGTTGGGAGCCATGCCTGATGTCATATCCATTTTTCAGTGATACTTCTTAATCGGACCACCAGTAACAGTCCTGCCCTTGTGCTGAGCACTAAGAATTCAGGAGATAACAGGACAGGCTGGGTCCCGGTCCTGTCCCACGGACACTGGCAGGGAGCAAGGGAGGCAGCAGTGCATCACAGTGAGGCCTGAGGACAGAGAGCCTATTCTTTCTACCCTGGTTTCTTTTCTACCAGGCCTTACCCTGGTTTGGGATGCCCTGTTCTTCCCCCAGGTAACTCCAACCCCGGCCAGCCCCACCTTTGCAGTCCTCCACCTCGTCCAGTGTCCTTGGTTAGTCCTGATCTCACTGTCCAGAAACGGGTGTAAATGAGGCGGCCTGTCCTTCCTGTGGCCTGATCTGGGTGCAGAATCAGGCTCTGGGCCTTATCCACCGCCACCCTCGTTCACCTGCCAAGGCCAGCTCTCTGTTTCAACGTCCATTCACTCGACAAATATTGATTGAGCTCCTCCGTAAAAGCGCCCCAGGGCTGGCACCTGTGAGAATACACATTCAACCAGGATCCCCAGGACTTCCGCAGGAAGAGGTAGAGCACAACTTAACAGAAACTGCCATTTTATACATCTCACTGGCACTTGCTCCTTTTTTATAAATACAGACATAGAGGCTCTAAGGGGAACTTGCCAAAGTCACAGCCTGAAAGTGTAGAGCCAGGATTCTATTCCAAATTAATGTTCCGGGTGATAGCCACACAAGGGAATGAACCATGGTCATCCTGAAAAGAACAGCTGCCCCTAAGAAAGCTGGCTGCAAAGCTCAGCCTGGAAGGCCGGGAAGACTGCAAAAGCTGGAAACGTATGGGCTTCTCCTCTACTCCACAAACAACTGTGTCAGAAGGCATGGAGACCAGCCCAAAGAATTGTGCACCAAAGCATTCTTTGAAGACGGTACAGGCCACCAAACTCATGCAGCCCAGAGCCATGCACCCTGTCTGCTGGGACGCCCTCCTGCGGAGGCATCAGGCCTCACCTCCATCCAGGAAGCATCCTCTGCAGTGTAGTGCCTAAGAGCCCTAGGGGGTTGGAAGGGCAGGAATGAATCCGGCTCACAGATAAGAAAAAATAATGGAAGCATCCAAGAACAGGGACCTGGTCTGTCCTGCTTGGTGCCCTACTTCCAACACCCAGGCTCAGAGTCAGTGCTCACAAAGCACGTATGGACTGATCTACTGAAAGCTCAGAGAAGTAAACCACTCGCCCAAAGTCTCACAAACAGCCATGGTTACACCAGCAATAAAAACAGGATCTTCCACTTCCCACTCAGTGATCTTGGGGTTCCACTGCACTGCCCCCATCCTGCCTCTATCTGTTCCCTACCTCCCTCCAGAATGGTCAGCCTCAGGTCCCACACAACCCCCTCACCCCCTCCACCAGGAAGCTTCTGACACTGGTCAAAAGCCACAAGTGCTTTAGATCTTACATAACACCACCTTCTTAAATCCCTACTACCCTGCTGGGAACCAGATGTAGACCAGAAATTCTGCAGACAAGAAAACTGAGGTCTGCTAAAGGTGACATAAAGAATCGATGGCTGTCAGGCGCGGTGGCGCACGCTTGTAATTCCAGCATTCAGCAGGCTCAGCTACTTAGGCCCTCCGCAACTTAGTGAGACCCTGTTTCAAAATAAAGAATAAAAAATAGGGCAGGGAGTGTAGCTCAGAGGTCGAATAACCCTGGGTTCCATTCCCAGACCCACAAAAAAAAAAAAAAAAAAAAAAAAGACTCAATGGCAGGGAAAGGAAAACAAAAGACTTAGACCAGACTTTCCAAGTCAAAACCAGAGGTCCTTCTGCCAGTCCCAAAGCAGGCGTGAGCTCCCCTGGTCCAGAAATCGCAGGCTCTGCGTGCCAAGCCCAACTTCCTGCCTCCCTCACCTGCCTGTCCTGAACCAACTATGTGCAAGCCACATCACACTCCAGACCCGGGTGATGACTGGCTACTCCCCATCTCTGGCCCTCAGGTTCCTGAACTTCACTGTGCCTGTCTCATGGCCACTGGGATAATCCAGGTGACCCCTTAAGAACAATGTCTGGCACATATCAGCCAATGCCAACTCTTGACACTGCTGCAGTTGCCTAAATGACCTGTTCCTACCAGGACAGAGTTCTGAGAATCTAAAATGCTTTTCTCCCCAAATAAACTGAAAAAGTTCATTCATTCATTCATTCATTCATTTGCTTGGTGACAATAAGTGACTACTCCATGGAGGTCCAGGACTCTGTCTGTCTCCCAGGAACTAAGTCTCACATCTTTCCAGGGGCAGCTGCATCACAGTCACTCCAGCCCAGCCTAGGCACAGAGATGGTGCTCCCAGCAGGAGCTTTCCTACTCCCCCTGGAAGTTCCCAATCCTAATCCCACTCCTCCTGTCCAATTTAAAACCTATTCTCAAGCCAGGCGTGGTGGCGCACGCTTGTAATCCCTGCACTTGGGAGGCTGAGACAGGAGGATCACACAGGTTCGAAGCCAGCCTCAGCTACTTAGTGAGGCTCTCAGCAACTTAGTGAGACCCTGTTTCCAAATAAAATATAAAATAGGTCTGGGAGTGTAGCCGGGAGGTGAAAGCCCCTGGGTTCCATCCTCAGTACCACCAAAATAATAAATGAATAAATAAATAAAACCTATTCTCAAGAAGGCTTTACCTTGAAATTAAAAAAGAAAAAAGAGCTCCCTCCCAGCCTTGTCTCCCATCCCATGGAGATCTCTAAATTGCTCCATCTTCAAATCCACCAACAGCCCAATGGTCCCAGGAAACAAACTGAATCAGCTACACACACACACACACACACACACACACAGCCCAAAGGAAGAGCAGAAGGGTGTTTGAAGCAATTGCTATATTACAAAGAAGTAAGTTCAAAGCCAGGGACCTTCCGATGTGGACGTCACACAGGGCAGAAGCCCAGGGCCACAGGCCCCGTCACCTCTTTGAGGAAGCCCCCAGTGCGTGTGTTTTAAATTACCTCTGCCTGTCTGCTGAAGTGAGTAAAAGGGCACTGTTTCAGGGCTTAGGATTCCTGAGTGAGCTAATACAGGATGCCTTTGGCTAAAAAAAAAAAAAAAACTTCAGTCGGCTCTCTAAACTCCCCCCCTTTTAAGTTTAAAAAAGGGAATGAATGTTACCATTTTTGGACATGAGCACTCTCCCTCAAGCCCAGCCCTAACCGCACTATCCAGAGGGACGCGCCATCCTGTCCCCCCCATTCCCAGATCGGTATGAAACGGGGAGGGACCGGATGGGAGCGGGCAGGGAGGGGGAGGTTCGGGGTGGTACGTGGCCGCCTGGGGCAAGGGCTCCCCGCGCGGGCAGGAAGCAGCGCCAGGGTTGGGGCACCCCCCCTCAGCAGGAGTGGCTTCTAACCTCTTCCTGCCACTAGCCACTGTGCCCGGGTCCCTTCGCCCGGTCCCCAGCCCGAGCCCCGAGCACGCGGCGCCGGGGACGCAGCTCCGCGGCTAGGCAGGGATGCCCAAAGACTGACCCCAGATGGCGCCGGGGACCGTCCCTCGCCCCGGAACCCCTCAACTCGAATCAAGCGGCCCAAATTCGCTTTTCCCCAGGAGCGGGGGTCGAGGAAGCGGGACGCAGATGCAAAGCTGGCATCTACCGACCCGCCGAGTTAAGCAATAAAACGGTTCGGCGTGCTGACCCCGCCCCCACGGGGCCCGCGGGAGCTCCAGGCTCTCTCCACGCACACCGCCGCCCGCCGGGCCCCCTCCAGGCCGCCCACCGCCCCATCGCCCGCGGGCTGGGGCTGGGGAGCCCGGCGTCCCGGGCAGCTGCCCCCCAGGTACAGCGGCCCAGGAAGCACGCTGCCACCGCAGGCCATATGGAGGCCAGGGGGCGGGGAAGGAAGAGAAAAGCGACCCCGAGCCGGGGTCTCAGCGCGACTGCACCCCCGCGCCGGCCCACGCGGGCCAGGCTGCCGCCGCCGCCGGGGGTCCACCCCGCCTCCGCCCTGCACGCCGCGGCGCCCCCTCCCCGGCACCCGCCGCGGCTCCCGGGCCCCCCGGCTCCGGGCCGGGGCGCCCCGCTTCCGCCGCGCGCCTGAAACCCAACGCCCCCCGCGGGCCGCGCAGCCCCCGCCCCGCCGGGGCCGGGACCGCCCCGAGGCCGCCCACCTTCCTCTGCTGCTTCTCCCAAGCCGGGTCCAGCAGCAGGTCGCGGTCCCAGTCCTCCTCGGGCTGCATGTAGTCGTTGGTCTGCTGCGAGTCATAATGGTCCATGGCGGCGCGCGGCGGGCTGGGCTCCTCCTGCACCTCCTCCCGGGCGTGCGGGTCGCCGGGCTCGGCCGCTCGGTCCGCAGCTCCGCGCACACTGAGCCGGCCGACACGCTCGCTGCGGGAGCCGCGGCGGGCGGGGGCGGGGGCGGCGGCAGGGCCCTCCCGAGGCTTCCCATTGGCCAGGCCGAGTTGCCCAAACTTCCCCCCTCCGCCTCTCATTGGGAATTCCTGGCATCCGTCAGCGGGCCGCCAGGCATCTAGGTGGACTGGGCGGCCCCCGCCCACTCCCCGGGTTCCCACTCCCCCGCCGCTCATGTGACACCAGCTTAAGCTGAACGGGACCGAAGCCGGGGACGCCTCCGGGCGCCGGGGACCGCGGCGCTCGGGAGCCCGGGAGGGGGGGAGCCCCGAACCGGCCCCCACGCGCGCCGCGAACCCGGGCCCCGCGGGGGCTGGCGAAGGGGCCGGGGACACCGAGGGGCATTTCATTTTCCCCAGGGAACCTGGGTCGGGGCAAGTCAGCACCCTCCGAAAGGGGGCGGGGAAGGGCCCGAAGGGAAAGGAATTTATTGGGAATTTCCTGACTCCACCGCCCCCCCCCGCCCCGCCCCGCCCGGCGCGACCCGGCTGATCCTGCCCTGCGGGAGCCAGGTCTGCAGCGCGCTCGGGGCGGTGCAGAGCCACCCAGCGCCCCCGCCTCCGCGCAGGCCCCCTCCGGCCGCCCCGGGCTCCCGGGACTGCTCCGACGGGCGTCGGGCGGCGCCTGCGTGGCCGCTTCCCAGGAGCCCCACGGCCAGGCTCTGCGGCCGGTGCGACCTTCGGCCTCAAGCCCACCCCCGACACCTCCTGAAACTGGGAGGGAGGGCCCGGAGTGGTCGACCTACAGCCTGGCTCCTCCTCACACACACACACACACACCCGACAGGACGCGAGGCTTAAAGAGCTGGGCTCCACGGGAGATTTAGCAGGCTCACCTGGGCCAATCCTGTAACCTTATGCTTGGCAAACAAAGGCCTATTGTTACTGGATAAGGAAGGAGGGCACGCTGCGCTGAACTGCTGCATGCCACCTAGCTGGACTTCGCAGGATTTAGTGATGAGGAGGGCTAAACTGTGGGTCCTGCGGTGAGAAAGCCTTAGGTGGGGTCCTCCGGGGGATGGGCAAGTGGTTTTTAGTGGGTTTGGCCTTCTGATGGGACAACAGATGTGCCGGTCTGGCATCCAACACCTAGCAGGGTAGGGCTTAATGTATGATTGGTTCCAGCACACACACACGCGCGCGCGCACACACACACACACGCACACACACGATAAAATCTGGAGATGCTCTAGCTTATATAAGATGGCATAATACTTACACCAACTCTACAAACGTCCTCCGGTAGACTTTAAATCATTTCTAGGTTATTTATAACGCCTCATACAATGCTAGTACTACGTAAATAGTTGTACTGTGTCATTCAGGAAATGACAAGAGAAAGAAGGGTATATATGTTCAGCAGTTTTGCCCCCAGGATATTTTCAACCTGTGGCTGGTTGACTCCCAGGCGAGCAAGTATGGAAATGGAGGGTCAACTGTATTTGCAGGATGGATGGCTCGGTGGACTGCAAAAATATGTCAAGCCAGGGATGAGTGAAGGAGTCGGCACAGGAATGGCCCAGAAATAGAATACTTGACAAGCCATAGATAGAAAAGGCAAAGAAAGTGCCCCTGATTCCTGGAAGAGCCCGCTGCTGCTGCTGCAAACGGATCTCGTAGTGCTGGTCCACAAGTCATTAGTCACCCACACTCGTTTAGGCAAGTGTCGCCATCAGCACTGCTGTCTACAAACCCCTGGCCAAAGCAGTAGTGCTCCTGATCCATGAGACAGAGGATTTATGGGCTATTTTATAACCACTTCTAAACTAGGGCTCTAAACCTAACATCGAAGATAATGATGGTGCTATATCTATTCATTCACTCCATAAATATTTTCTGAGCACCGTCTGTGTGTCAGGGAACGTGCTAGATGTTATATACATAGAGATGGAAAAACCACAATCCTTGCCCAGCAGACACAGATGTAGAAACAAAACATGTGAGACAGGGAGAGGTGTGCCTGTGGGCCCACAGAGGAGGAGTGCTGAAGGTTAAGTTTTTGGAGGAGGTGAAACTTGAGTGAGCCTTAAGGAACGAGAGCCAGACAGCGTGGGGGAGGCTATTCCAGGCAGAAGGAACAGCCCAAGCTAGCTCACAGGGGCAGGAAGCAGTGGGACACAGAGGAATGCTTAGCAGCTCACCCTAGCTAGACTGGAAATCTAAGGCGGGGGGAGGACGAGTGAGTTGTAGAAGTGGGCTCATGTGCTGAGTGTGGACCCGCAGGGGAGCAAGGCAGGCTGAAGGCTGTACAATCCGCTGCAAACCTGTTATAATAGCCCAGCGTAGTGGCACATGCCTGTAATCCCAGTGCTTGGGAAGCTAAGACGGGAGGATAGGAGGAACTGAAGCCAGTGCACAGGAACATAGTGAGACTCCATTTCAAAATAAAAAAGGCTAGGGATGCCAGACGTGGTGGCGCAGGCTTGTAATCCCAATACTTGGGAGGCTGAGACAGGAGGATCTCAGGTTCAAGCCAGCCTCAGCTACTTAGGTGCTCTGCCACTCAGTGAGACCCTGTTTGAAAATAAATAATTAAAAATGGGGCTGAGGGTGTAGCTCGGAAGTAGAATGCCCCTGGGTTTTACCTCCAGTACCACAAAAAAGGGGGCCTAGGGGTGTAGCTCAAAGATAGTGTCCCTGGGTTCAATCCTCAGTACCACACACAATCACCATCATCACCATCATCCAGGTAGGCATGGAGAAGAGGCGAGAGATGACATACCCGGGAGCTAAAACTGAGAGACTAGTTTTATTGGGTGCAAAGTGAGAAAAGGAGTTTTTTGTTTGTTTTTGGGTTTTTTTAGGTCCAATATGGAATAGACAATGCAATTTACCTATTCTGTATTATCTTAAGCTTCTTCTAAAAGAAAAACAAAGGCCAGTCATGGTAATCCCAGCATTCGGGAGGCAGAGACAGGAGGATCGCAGGTCACCGGTTCACCCACAGCTACTTAGCGAGGCCCTCCGCAACTCAGTGAGTCCATGTTTCAAAAAACATAAAGACTAGCAGGGCGTGGTAGTGCATGCTTGTAATCCCAGAATTTGGGAGGGTGAGACAGGAGGATCCAGGTTTGCGGACAACCTCAGCTACTTAGGGAGGCCCTTTGCAACTCAGTGAGATCTTGTTTCAAAATAAAAATAAAAATGTAGGGCTGTGGGTGTAGCTCAGAGGTAGAATGAATGCTCCTGAGTTCCATCCCTAGTACCACCAATATATATATATATATATATATATATATATATATATATATATATATGTACACACACACACACATTTATGTGTATACACACACACACACACACACACACACACACACACACACACACATATGAATGACCGGGGGTGTAGCTCAGAGGTAGAATGCCCCCTGGGTTCCATCTCCAGTACCACAAAAAATAAAAAGAAAAAATAAAGAAAAGAAAAGAAAAACAAACCAAGAGTCAAAGAGGTAATAAATAGTCCAAATTTGCACAATGATTTGTAGATCTTTAATCTAGCAGTTCTCAACCTTAGGCTATCTGTACACCTGCCCCCTGGCGATATTTGTCAATTTCTAGTTGTTTCTTACTGTCACAACAGACAGGTTACCTTTGGCATCTGGTGGACAGAGGTCAGGCATGGTGTTTCACATCCTCTAATGGACAGAACAGCCTCCCACAACAAGGACTTTCTTGGTCTAAAATATCAAGAGTGCTGAGGCTGAGAAACCCTGCTTTAACCCTGGGTTTGTAGTTTGGGTGATTGGCAAATGGGGGAAGTATGAACAATTGAGTTAGAATAGAAGTAAAGGATTAGAAGCTGAATCGTGGATCTAGATTAAACCTCAAAGTGCCTGGAGAATGTGCACGTTCAGTTGCCAGACAAGAGGTTTGACTACATCGCCCTGACCCCAATGGAAACGGACCTGAGAGTCACGTACACAAGGGGGGTATTGAGGCCACGAGGCCATCCATGAAGGACACCACTTGGAGATGAGGAGGCAGAAGCCTGACACAAAACACTTAGAAAGGAAGGGTAGAGAGCCGGGCGTGGTGGCACACACTTGCAATCCCAGTACGTGGGAGGCTGAGAAAGGAGGATCGCAGGTTTGTGGCTAGCCTTAGCTACTTGGTGAGGCCCTCTGCAATTTAAGTGAGACCCTGTTTGAAAAGAAAGAATAAAAATAGGGCTGGGGGTATAGCTCAGAGGTAGGACACGCCTGGGTTCAATTCCTAGTACTCAAGAAAGAAAGGAAGAAAGAAAAGAAAGAAGGAAGAAAGGAAGGAAGGGAGGGAGGGAGGGTAGAGAACAAGACCCCCAAAAGAGACAGGAAATGATCGGCCAGGAACAGGGTGGGCTTAGAGCTTCTGGTGTCAGGGAATTCAAAGCAGTGAGGCTGCAAAATGGGGGGAGTCAGCAACATCAGCCAAGTCTAAAAAGTAAAGCCTAAAAAGTGTTCTTGAACCTGCAGTCCTACAGTCTCAGCCACCCTCCCATAAACAGCGCTCTTGGGATGCAACAGTTGAAAAGTCATTGGTGACTTTGGCCTTGGGTGGGCTTTTTGTTTGTTTTATTTTGTGTTTTGTGTTTGTGATGCCGGGGATTAAACCCAGGGGCATTCTACCTCCAAGCTATACCCCCAGCCCTATTTGTGTGTGTGTGTGTGGTACTAGGGATGGAACCCAGGGGCATTCTACCTCCAAGCTATATTACTTAGAAACAGGGTCTCACTAAGTTGCGGAGGGCCTCACTAAAGAGCTGAGGCTGGCCAAGAACCACGATCCTCCTGTTTCAGGCTCCCAAATGCTAGGATTACAAGCATGTGCCACCACATTCAGCCTGGCCTTGGTTTTATTAGTGACAGAAGCTATGATTCTAGGACAGCCTCAGCAAGTAGTGAGACTCGTCAACCTAGTGAGGCCCTGTTTCAAAATAAAAATAAAATAAGGCTACAGGTGTAGTTCAGAGGCAGGATGCCCCTGGTTCAATCCCCAGTAACACACACACAGACACACACACACACACACACACACACACACACACAGGATGTGATTACATGAAGATGGTGAATATAGAAGGGACAAAAAAAAATAGTGGGCATTGGCCAGAGTGGAGCTGGAGTCAAAGGAGAGTTTCTTCTTAATCAGGAGAAACTTGAATTGTTCATAATCTGAGAGGAAGGGTAAATTTACGAGGAAAGAACTGGAAATGTAAGCAAAGAAACTTGAGGGGTGGGTGCCATAAACGTGTTTGTTTTCTGTAGTACCCAGGGGCATTCTACCTCCGAGCTATACCCCTATCCCTTTTTATGTTTAGTTTTGAAAAGGGTCTAAGATGCTGAGGCTAGCCCCAAACCTGCAATCCTCCTCTCTTGGCATCCCAAGTACTGGGATTACAAGTGTGCAACACCACGCCCAGCTCGGCTGCTGTTTGTTTGGTTGGTTGGTTTCTGCGGTATTGGGGATGGACCCCAGGGGAATGCTACCTCTGAGCTACACCCCCAGCCCTATTTTTTATTCTTTACTTTGAAACAGGGTCTCAGTGAGTTGCAAAGGGCCTAGTAAGTAGCTGAGGCTGTCCGTGAACGGCGGTCCTCCTGTCTCAGCCTCCGGGATGCTGGGCTTACAAGTGTGTACCACCACGCCCAGCTTTCAGCTAGTATTCTTGACCCTCCATGTTTTTGTCTCTAAAACTTTGTGCTGGCCAGGAGTGTGCAGAGAGGATCAGGAAGAGTGTTGAAAAAAATAACTAATCATATTGGTCTTCTCCACCAGTGATGAGGGATTAAAGGATGGACCAATGCTGATGAATGGATGAACTGACCAATCTCCTTGCTGGTGACATCACAGTAGTGACACGAAACTAGTGCTACTGGTTTCAGGATAACACCACCTTCTATACAGGAAATATGGTTACTGAAAAAAATAGGGAGTACTAGGGATTGAAATCAGGGGTATTCGACCTCCAAACTATATCACCAGCCCTTTTTTTTAATTATTATTTTGTGTTTTGAAACAGGGTCTTTCTAGGTTGCTGAGAGTCTATCTAAATTGCTGAAGCTGGTCTTGAACCTGTGATCTTCATGTCTCAGCACCCCCCCCCCCAAGTACTATAATTACTGGCACACACTTCCATGCCCAGCTCAAAATTATTATTATTTTGGGGGAGTCCTGGAGATGGAACCCAGAGGCATTATACCTCCAAGACATACCCCCACCCAATTTTATTTCTTGTTTTGAAACAGAGTCTCACTAAGTTGCAGAGGGCCTCGCTAAGTGCCAAGGCAGGCTTTGAATCTGTGATCCTCTTGCCTTAGCTTCCCAAGTACTGGGATTATAAGCATGTGCCACCACACCCAGCTCAAATTTTTATTATTTTTTTAAAGGATGTTAAAGTGTATACATGTTTATAATATCTATTCTTTTTAATTAGGATATAACATACAATAAAGTACATTCATCAAATGTACTAATCTTAAGCACATAGCTCAGTGAAATCATCCATGTGTCAGCACCAATGTAACCTCTACTCGGGCCAAGATATAAAGTATCTCCAGCACCTCAGGTCTTCTCCTGCCCTTTCTGGTCTGTCCTCCCAGTCCATGTAAATACTCGCCACTCTGCTTCATATTATGAATGCTTGCTTTTGTTTTTGAACTTTATATGAATGCTTATGTATGCATACTTTCTGGATCTTTAACTCGATTAAATGTCTAGAAGCCAGGCACGGTGGCACACACCTGTAATCCCAGTCCGTGGAAGGCTGAGACAGGAGGATCACAGGTTCGAAGCCAACCTTGGCGATTTAGCAAGGCTCTCAGTAACTTAGCAAGATCTGGTTTCCAGAAAATAGGGCTGGGGTGTAGCTTGGAGGTAAAATCCCCCTGGGTTCAACACCCCCCCCCGGGGGGGGGGAATGTCTATAAGATGCATTTATCTTTTTTTTTTTTTTTTTTTGGTGGTACTGGGGTTCCTGGAAGCCCTTCTACCTCCGGGCTACACTCCCAGAACTATTTTTACATTTTTATTTGGAAACAGGGTCTCCTAAGCCAGCACGCGTGGCTGGCTTCGAACCTGCGCGATCCTCCAGTCTCCGCCTCCCAAGCGCGGGGATTACAAGCGTGCGCCACCACGCCCGGCAGATGCATTTATCTTGTGGCTCATAACCATAGTTTTTTGTTTATTTGGCTTAAAGCAGTAGTATTTCTTTTTTTTTTTTGCGGGTCTGGGGATGAAACCCAGGGGTATTCGACCTCTGAGCTACACCCCCTGCCCTGTTTTTTATTCTTTCTTTATTTTTTTTGTTTTGTTTTTGTTTTTGTTTTTGTTTTTGTTTTTGTTTTGGTGGTACTGGGGTTCCTGGAAGCCCTTCTACCTTCGGGCTACACTCCCAGACCTATTTTTACATTTTTATTTGGAAACAGGGTCTCCTAAGCCAGCGCGTGCGGCTGGCCTGCGCGATCCTCCTGTCTCCCTTCCCAAGTGCGGGGATTACAAGCGTGCGCCACCACACCCGGCTTTATTCTTTATTTTAAAACAGGGTTGCCTGGCGTGGTGGCGCACGCTTGTAATCCCCGCGCTTGGGAGGCGGAGACAGGAGGATCGCGCAGGTTCGAAGCCAGCCGCGCTGGCGTAAGAGACCCTGTTTCAAAAATATAAAATAGGTATGGGAGTGTAGCCCGGAAGTAGGAGGGCTTCCAGGAACCCCAGTACCAAAAAAAAAAAAAAACAAAAAAACAGGGTCTCCCTAAGTTGCAGAGGGCCTCTCTAAGTAGTAGCTGAGGCTGCCCGGGAACCACACCCGGCTAAGCAGTAGTATTTCTGTTGCAGGGTTGGTTTGTTTTGCTGCATGAGTACATCCTAAGTAACTTACCCCTTCCTTCTCTTGCTAGATCTTGCTTTTGTGTGTGTGTATGCGGGTCTGGGGATGGAACCCAGGGGCATTCGACCTCCGAGCTACACCCCCTGCTCTACTTTTTATTGTTTATTTTGAAACCGGGTCTCACTGAGTTGCAGAGGGCCTCACTAAGTAACCGAGGCTGTCTGCACCTGCGATCCTCTGATCTCAGCCTCCCGAATGCTGGGGTTACAAGCGAGCGCCACACGCCTGGCTTAGATCTTGCTTTTCATTTGTATTACTTACAGTTTGGAGCTACTATGAATAAAGTTACTACAAACATTTTTGCATGTATTTTTATGTATATTTTAACATATGCATTATTTCTCTTGAGTTTATGCCAAAGAATGGAATTGTTGGGGTCACAGGGTTAACATATGTTGCACTTTAGTAAATACTGCCAAACAGTTTCTCAAGCTGGCTAAAACCACTTACTTGCCTAGCAATAGGGTATGAGAATTTCAGTTGCTCTACTCCCTCCTACCACCTGCTATTGTTAATTAAAAACAAACAATCAAAGCTGGGCCTGGTGGTGCACGCTTGTAGTCCTAGTACTTGAAAGGCTGAAACAAGAGAATCACAGGTTCACAGCCAGCAACTTAGTGATACCCTGTTTCAAAATTAAAAAATAATAATAAAATAGGGTTGGAGGTGTAATTCATTATCACACACACACACACACATACACACACACACACACACACACACACACACACACACACACACCATCCATTATAATAGGTAGGTTGTTGAGTTGTGTTTTTTTTTTCCGGCACTGGGGATTAAACCCAGGGGCATTCTACCTGCGAGCAACACCTTCAGCCCTATTTTTTTATTCTTAATTTTACAAAAGGGTCTCACTGAGTTGCAAAGGGCCTCTCTAAGTAGTAGCTGAGGCTGTCCTCAAACCCTGATCCTCCTGTCTCAGCCTCCCAAATGCCCAGTTTAGGTAGTCTTTTTTTGTGGTTTAAATCTTCTTAGTAACCATACCCATTAAATAATACGCATTCCTGTTGACATTAAATAATACCCATTCCTCTGTGGTGTGTGTGTGTGTGTGTGTGTGTGTGTGTGTGTGTGTGTTACTGGGGATTGAACCCAGAGGCATTCTACCTCTGAGCTATATCCCCAATCCTATTGTCTATTTTTTATTTTGAAATAGTCACATTATGTTGCTGAGGCTGATCCTGAACCTGCAATCCTCCTGTCTCAGCTTCCCAAGTACTGGGACTACAGGCATACATCACCATACCTAGCTCCCCAACTTTCACTCATTCACCCATTCAACAAAACCTATCATATGGCTGGGCACAGTGGCATAGGCCTGTAATCACAGAACTTGGGAGGCTGAGACAAGAGGACTGCAGGTTTGAGGACAGACTCAGCAAAGTAATGAAACTTTCATCAACCTAGTGAGACCCTTAGGGCCAGGCGTGGTGGTGCATCCCAGCATCCCAGAGGCTGAGACAGGAGGATCACAGTCCACGGACAGCCTCAGCTACTTAGTGAGGCCCTTTGCAACTCAATGAGAACCTGTTTCAAAATAAAGAAAAAACAAATAGGGCTGGTGGTATAGCTCAGAGGTAGAATCCCCCTAGGTTCTATCCCCAGTACCACACAAAAAATTAATTTAACTTGCTGGGCCTGGTGGCGCACGCTTGTAATCTCTGTGCTTGGGAGGTGGAGACAGGAGGATCACGCAGGTTCGAAGCCAGCCTCGCTGGCTTAGGAGACCCTGTTTCCAAATAAAATAAATATATAAAAAATAGGTCTGAGAGTGTAGGCTGGAGGTAGAAGTGTTTCCAGGAACCCCAGTATCACCAAAAATTTTTAATTTAACTTAATTATTTATTTTTGTGGTACTGGAGATGGAACCCAGGGGCTTTCCACCTCCCGGCTATACTCCCAGACCTATTTTACATTTTATTTTATTTTATTTTTGCAGGTCTGGGGATGGAACTCAGGGGCATTCGACCTCCGAGCTACACCCCTGCCCTATTTTTTATTCTTTATTTTGAAACAGGGTCTCACTAAGTTGTGGAGGGCCTCACTAAGTAGCTGAGGCTGTCTGCGAATTCCGATCTTCCAGTCTCAGCCTCCTGAATGCTGGGGTTATAAGCATGCACCACCATGCCCGGCTATTTTACATTTTATTTGGACACAGGGTCTCACTAAATCGTTGAGAGCCTCACTAAGTAGCTGAGGCTGACTTTGAACTTGCAAGATCCTCCTGTCTCAGCCTCCAAGTATTGGGATCACAAGGATGTACAACCACACCCGGCAAATTTAATTTAAAAAAATTTAAAAATAGCCAGGCGTGGTGGCGCACGTTTGTAATCCCCGCGCTTGGGAGGCGGAGACAGGAGGATCGCGCTGGTTCGGAGCCAGCCTCATTGGCTTAAGAGACCCTCTTTCCACATAAAAAAGTTAAAAAAATAGGTCTGGGAGTGTAGCCCGTGGGAGTGTAGCCCAGAGGTAGAAGGGTTTCCTGGAACCCCAGTACCACCAAAAAACAAAAAACAAAAAAAATTAAAAAATAAAAATAAAATAGACCTGGGGATGTAGCTCAGAGGCAGAATGCCCCTAGGTTCAATCCTCAGAACCATAAAAAGGGGAAGGGTGCCAGGGTTGTACCTTAGAGGTGGAAGGCCCCTAGGTTCAGTCCCCAATACCACACACCAAAAAAAAAAAATTTTTAAATGAGCCAGGTGTGGTGGAGCACACTTGTAATCTTGTCATTCTGCAGGCTGAAACAGGAGGATCACGGTTCACAGACAGCCTCAGCTACTTAGTGAGGCCCTTTGCAACTCAGTGAGATCCTGTTTCAAAATAAAGAATAAAAAATAGGGCTGGGGCCAGGCGTGGTGGTGCACGCTTATAATTCCAGTGCTTGGGAGGCTGAGACAGGAAGATCCCGCAGGTTTGAAACCAGTCTCAGCTACTTAGTGAGGCTCTCAGCAACTTAGTGAGACCCTGTTTCCAAATAAAGTATAAAATAGGTCTGGGAGTATAGCCCGGAGATAGAAAAGCCCATGGGTTCCACCCTCAGTACCACCAAAAAAAAAAAAAGTATCAAGTGACTGCTCTGTGCCTGGCAGTGTGCTGAATATAAAAATATGGAAGCAAACAAGATGGGTGTGGTGTGGTACTGTTCCTCTTAAAACAGACCGAAGATGCTTAATAAATATTCAGTAAATGGCTGGAACAGCTGTTTGGTCCTGGATGGCAGCTATTTTGATTTGGTTTGCTTTGGTAGGAAACTGGAGCAAGTTTCTTTTACATAACTTTTCTATAAAAAGTTTAAGAAGAACAGCTCTAAATCATCATCATCACCATCATCGTCACCATCATCCTGGCTGGACATGGTAGCACACACCTACAGTCCCAGCTACTCAGGAAGCTGATGCAGAAAATTGATAGTTCGAGGTCAGCCTTGGCAACTTAGCAAGATCATGTCTCAAAATTTAAAAGTAAAGGGGCTACAGATGTAGCTCGGTGGCAGAGCACTCCTGGGTTCAATCCCCAGTACAGAGGAAAAACATGGGTGGGTATAAAGTCTGAGGCAGGAGGATCACTTGAGTCCATGAGTTTGAGACCAGCCTGGGCATCATAAAGAGATCCATAAAATAAAATAAATCCTGGGCTGTGGAAATAGCTAGTGGTAGAGGGTTTGAGTAGCATGCACAAAGTTCTGGGTCCAGTCCCCTGTAGAGGAGGAGGAAGAGGAAGAGGAGATGGAAGAGAAGGAAGAAGAAGAGAAGAAGAGGAAGAGAAAGAGAAGAAAGAGGAGGAGAAAAAAAACCCGAGATGACATGTGTGGTTAAATGATGGTAAAATGGTGCAGGAAACGGGCAAGGCAGGAAGGCTCATCTGGACAGAGCATGGAGTCCTCCCGAGGCCTGGCCTTTGTCCTCCTGTTCATCCACCCTTTGGCTTCCTCTGGGAGCTGTGACAAGGCTCTGAGTCTGTAAGCAGAGTTCTCACCCTGACACAGTGGTTGGTGGGAACCGAGACTTCAGAAGTTTGCTGAGGTGGGTGGTGAGGAAGAGGACTCTGAAGTCCCTTCTCCCAGCTGGGGCCCTGCCACGGAGTTGCCTGGGCAGAGAACCCACGTCTTCAGTGGCAGGCTGAGACTCCGGCCTCGCCCATCTCCCACATGCCGCAGCTGCTTGGGCATGTCACTCGGAGCCCGGGGCTTGGCTGTTGAAAGGCCCTGGCTCTGGGGCAGGTGACCAGCATCCCTGGGAAAGCAGGAGGCGTGGATGCCTGTGGATCCTGGAGCCCCAGCCTGTACCCACTCTGTGCCAGGCAGCCTGGTGGAGGCTCAAAAGGAGCCTGATACTCCCAAACCCCACGTCCCCAGACCACGGGCTCCTGGGCTGGAGTTCAGCCATCCAACAGGAGCACCTTGAAAGGGTAAAATGAACTGGCCTGAGGTGCAAGGTGACAGAAGCCAGCGTGCCCGCGCGGCTGCAGGTGGCGGGCCACTGAGCACTCAATGGTTCCTTCTTGCCCTACTGTGTGTCACTGACCACGCAAGGCCTGTGGGGAAGCCAGACCAGTCGGGTCAGCAAGATTCTGGAAGCTAAAAGCACTTTGAGGCTCCTCGGCTGGAGCTCCGGGATCTCCTTCCTTGTGTCCAGGGTTCCCTCACGTCACCCAGGACGGGAACAGGCGCCCTATGGGCTAAGAGCTCGCTAGTCGAGAGCACCCCTAATCTGGAAGTCCAAAATCTGGGGTGCTCCAAAAATCCAAAACTTTTTGAGTGACAAAAATCTCTACCTCGGACAACTACCTGAGGTCAGCTCTGAGAGCAAGATAGCCCTGCTTGATAGCTGCCCAGCCTGATACCCCAAGGAGGGCTGGGAGTGCTCCCCCAGCGACCGCTAGTTCCAGCAAAGGTCAAAGCAAATGCCCAAGTCACAGCTGGGAAATTCTACTGAGCAACACCCACTCCCGTGGGAGCTAGCAGATAGACTGCAGGCTGGGAGAGGAAGTAGAGGACAGCTCTGGGCCCTGGCCTTCCACGGATGCTCAGTGCTAGAGGCCTGTCTCAGTCACTGCCAGGGAAACGACAGAACAGTTTTGGGGGCAGAAACTCTTCCGTGGGAGGTAGGATACAGTCAGGGAAACCCTGGGATCAGGACACCTGAGCTTCCCAGCTTGGTGTTACTCCAAAGTGGGAGGCCAAGCCAAGCATGGCAGTGCACAGGAGGATCACAGGTTCAAGGCCAGTCTCAGCAACTTAGTGAGGCCCTAGCAAATTAGTGAGACCCTGTCTCAAAATATAGAATAAAAAATAGGGCTGGAGGATATAACTCAGAGGTAGAATGCCCAGCTGGGGGTTCAATCCCCAGTGCCATGGGGCGTGGGGAGTGAGAAGCTGCATTGGTCAGGTGCCCTTGAAGCTCCTGGAAAGGATGTTTTGCAGGCACCCTTTGCAGGCTCCCCCCTCACACCTCCAGTGACAAGCACACTGGAATCTTTAGGAAGTGTTTGGACATCTTGAATACAAAGTTTCTTTATAAAGGATCCAAAGCCTCCCAGTTACTTGATTTTTGTTTTAATGTTTCTTTAAATGTGTATAGGCATGAAACTAGGTAGAAATTTCTTAACATTTCAGGCTTACCATCAGCAATAAAATCAAAACAAGCTTGCAGATTCCATTTAAAAGAAACTATAAAACCAGTGAGTTCAAATTAGCCACATTAATTTAAATGTGACTGTTGCTATTTGCTGAAACTAAATTGCTACTCCCAGCATGCCGTGGGTCCGGCTGTGAGGAGCAGGTGGTTCTTCGGCAGCCAGGACTCCAGGATGATGGTGATGACTCAACCTCCTGCCACTTTCTCTAGGTGAACCGCTGCATCAGGGCATCACTTAACCTTCAGTTGTTGAGGACACACTAAAATGCACGAAGTCCCCTCTGCTGTTTTCTCATGTGTTGGGGCCCACTCGGCAGGACCGAGGTGGCACCCAGGCTTGTTGCCAGTGTGGACTCAAGATGGCGCCTGGGCTTGCAGCCAAGTCACGAGGCTCACGAGGCTGGCGGTGCCCTGAGCCTGCGCAGTGAGCCCTATCAGGCGCCTTACGGATAATTAGTGATGCAACGCCTCGTGCTACCACCTGCCCGCCCAGGAGAAGGTTAAAAAGCGCGCATGCCCTAGCGGGGGGAAGGAGAAGGAGAAGAGGGTTGGTGGACAGGAAGAGCAGTTTCTTGGCGGACTGCTCTGGGCTCCGAGCTGCGACGGACATGATCACAAAGCCACCACTGTGACCGGTGTGTGCTGCAGCAGAGACGTAGAGTGCCACGGAGGAGGGTTGGTGGAGTGATGAGGGAGGAGATAGAAGACTGATGTTGTTTTACCTGAGAGGGCGTTGAGAGAGCATTGAAACTGGGGTAATAAAACTGCTTGAGGAAGATCGTGTAAGAGTCGTCACTGCGCCCGACAAGTGGTGGCCCGTACGGGGAACTTCGCTTTGATCAGAACCTCGGCAGTCCCGGGCAGCCGGCTGGTAAGTACTCCTTTGACTCCGAAAAGGGAGGAGGAGGCTCCATTAAGGAGGATATTTTCCCCGATCAAAGGGGGCTCCATTAAGGAGGATATTTAGTAAATAAGGCTCGCGGATAAGCGAGGCTCGCGGAAAAGCGAGGGACAGCGCTGTATTTTCCCCGATCAAAGGGGGCTCCATTAAGGAGGATATTTAGTAAATAAGGCTCGCGGATAAGCGAGGCTCGCGGAAAAGCGAGGGACAGCGCTGTATTTTCCCCGATCAAAGGGGGCTCCATTAAGGAGGATATTTTTTAGTGTAAGCAAGTTAGAGAATCGGGCTGGTCCTGATTCGACTCCCTCTCCTAATCCGCCACCATAGATGGAAGACACCTGAGGTTAGTTGGAAAAGGCGCCTAATGTGTAAAGGATAGGTCAGAAGATTAGTTCCTAACGTAAGAGTTGTAAACTGCTGCTCGGTACCGTAGAGATGAGTTGTTTTCTTTAAGATCTTTGGGGAATTATTTCTACTTTCCCTCTTCCTTTACCTTGGTTAATGATAGTTTAGGTTGTTTTATTGATACCTGTTTTCTGACTTTCTGCTATGCTTCTATGCACCCTTGGAGACTTTGGAATTTCTGCTCTTATTGCTGTAATTGTGGCCTCTGTGGCCGTGGCAGTTATTGCAGCCACTATGAATGCTCTATCCTCACATGTGGCTGCTGGCATGGCTCAGCAAGCTCAATTATCTGGACTATATGTATAATGTATGTGCAGTATCAGAATTTCTCCCATGCAGGCAATTTGTTTCGTCAATTAAGCAAGACGCTTCTAGGAACTTGGAGCCGTGAATTTGAACACACCATGATTGAGCTATGAGCATCCATCGCTGCGATTAATTCTACCCGCGTGGAAGTCGCCGCAGTACAACAATGAATGGACTTAATACACGGAACATTGGGTTTTTTAAAAGACTGGGGTGGCATGGCGTTCTGGGCATTCTTGCTGATGGTAGCATGATGTTTCATGGTTGGATATATCAGGCGAACTCGACAACGCGCACTGCAACAACAGCGCATATTGGTGCAAGCTCTGGCAGCCCTTGAAGCTGGCTCATCTCCCCATGTATGGCTCAGTATGCTGGATCGGTAGTCAGTGACGGGTAAGATCGTCCCCGGGACCTTTCAACCTAAGACAGGGAAACAATCATGCTATTGTTCTCCCAATGACGGGTAAGAATGGTCCTTGAGGGTCGGCAACCTAAGACAGGCACGATCCCGAGCCTTATTTTAATAAAACAAAAAGGGAGATATGTTGGGGCCCACTCGGCAGGACCGAGGTGGCACCCAGGCTTGTTGCCAGTGTGGACTCAAGATGGCGCCTGGGCTTGCAGCCAAGTCACGAGGCTCACGAGGCTGGCGGTGCCCTGAGCCTGCGCAGTGAGCCCTATCAGGCGCCTTACGGATAATTAGTGATGCAACGCCTCGTGCTACCACCTGCCCGCCCAGGAGAAGGTTAAAAAGCGCGCATGCCCTAGCGGGGGGAAGGAGAAGGAGAAGAGGGTTGGTGGACAGGAAGAGCAGTTTCTTGGCGGACTGCTCTGGGCTCCGAGCTGCGACGGACATGATCACAAAGCCACCACTGTGACCGGTGTGTGCTGCAGCAGAGACGTAGAGTGCCACGGAGGAGGGTTGGTGGAGTGATGAGGGAGGAGATAGAAGACTGATGTTGTTTTACCTGAGAGGGCGTTGAGAGAGCATTGAAACTGGGGTAATAAAACTGCTTGAGGAAGATCGTGTAAGAGTCGTCACTGCGCCCGACACTCATGAACACACAACAATTAGAGTTTGAAAGCTTTTCTTTTTAATCTTTGCTAACAGGATTCTTCTCTCAAGTTTCAGTGTCCTTAGCTTCAACACAGAGAGAACTGCCTTTATCCTACTTCACAGAATGGTTGTGTACATTCATTCACTCATTTAACCAAGCATGGTTGTAATCCCAGTACTTGGGAGGCTGAGACAGGAGGACTGCAGGTTCGAGGCAAGCCTTGGCAACTTAGTGAAGCACTCTGCCATTTAGTTCTAGGTGCGGAAGATATAGCAGGAGCCAGAATGGAGGACAATCCCTGCCCATGGGGCTTACACTTCAGTGAGAGATTGACAGGAAAATAAATAAGTGAAACAATACAAGTGTTAAACTCTAAGGAGAAATAAGGCAGGGAAGGGAGAGAGGTTGGGGAGAAGTAAATGGAGGTTACATTTTTATGATGGGGTGATCAGAGAAGGTCCTGTTGAGTAGGTGGCATTTAAGACCTGAATAAAGCTGGGCGTGGTAGCACGCACCTGAAATCCTAGTACTTGGGAGGCTAAAACAGGGGGATTGAGGTTTGTGGCCAGCCTCGGCTACTTAGTGAGGCCCTTTGCAAATCAGTGAGACCCGGTTTCAAAAAAGAAATAAAAATAGCCGGGCGTGGTGGCGCACGCTTGTAATCCCAGCATTCGGGAGGCTGAGACCTGGAGGATCGCGGTTCGAGGA
Organism: Muscardinus avellanarius; assembly: GCF_963383645.1. Taxonomy (NCBI): domain Eukaryota; kingdom Metazoa; phylum Chordata; class Mammalia; order Rodentia; family Gliridae; genus Muscardinus; species Muscardinus avellanarius. The sequence continues at coordinate 73,724,093 of NC_137798.1, forward strand.
CAGCCTCAGCTACTTAGTGAGGCCCTCTGCAAATCAGTGAGACCCGGTTTCAAAATAAAGAATAAAAAATAGGGCAGGGGGTGTAGCTCAGAGGTAGAATGCCCCCGGGTTCCATTCCCAGACACGCAAAAAAAAAGAAATAAAAAATAGGGCTGGGGGTATAGCTCAGAGGTAGAATGCCCCTGGGTTCCATGCCCAGTACTGCAAAAATTAATTAATTGATTGATTAATTAAATATAAATAGAGCTGGGGGTATAGCTCTGAGGCAGAATGCTTCTGGGTTCAATCCCCAGTACCATGAAAGAAAAGAAATAAAAGAAAAGAAAAGAAAGAAAGAAAGAAAAGAAAGGAAGGAAGAAGCCAGGCATGGTGGTGCACACTTATAATCCCAGCACTTGGGAGGCTGAGACGGGAGGACTGCACAGGTTTGAAGCCAGCCTCAGCTACTCAGTGAGGCTCTCAGCAACTTAGTGAGACCCTGTTTCCAAGTAAAGTATAAAAATAGGTCTGGGAGTATAGCCCAGAGGTAGAATGCCCTTGGTCTCCACCCCCAGTATCACAACAACAAAAAAAGAGAGAGAGAAAGATAAAAAGAAAAAAGAAAGAAAGAAAGGAGAAAGAGAAAGGAAAAAGAAAAAAGATGAGGAAGCAGCAGCATTCAGGAAAGCCAGGAGATCACATGGTATAACCTACAAGAGACACGCTGAAAAGTACAATACAAACTCGAGGATAATAGACACCTGTTGTTCTGCTGCCCAGCAACAATTCCCCCTCCTGGCAACTGTGCCTGGATAGCCCTCTGGGGCGGCTCCTCCCTAGCCAACTCTGCAGAGCCAGGGCTGAGCCAATCAGAGACAAACGCTGGCTTATGAGTGGACTTGGGATCCAATCAGAATGAAGGACACTAATGAGACTTGCTGGTGCTCCTGGGGGAGGGGCTCACAGTCTTTCTCCCTGCAGATCCCACCACTAAGGATGTGCCTGTGACTTTCAGGAGTCACCACAGAAACTGCACAGAAGTCAGCGAGAGGAAGACAGGTCCAAGAGGAGAGAAACTAAGTCCACATGGCACCTTTTTGCCCCTTGCATCCAAGCACCCTACCTCTATACTGTGTGTGTGTGTGTGTGTGTGTGTGTGTGTGTGTGTGTGTTACTGGGGATGGAACCCAGGGACATTCTACCTCCCAGCTACACCCCCAGCCCTATTTTTTATTCTTTATTTTGAAACAGGGTCTCACTAAGTTGCAGAGGACCTCACTAAGTAGCTGAGGCTGGCTGCGAACCTGCGATCCTCCGGTCTCAGCCTCCCAAGTGCTGAGATGACAGTCATATGTGACCTTCTTGAGGGCCTGGCTCCCATCTTCTATAGCACTTGCCTTATGTGTTAGCTCAAGGATTGATGTTTGCATTTTCCAAATGAGGAAGTCGAGGCTCGGGGGGATTACTTGACCAAGGTCTGGACTCCAAACCTCATGTCTTTATCCCCCATGCATGACAAGGCACAATACATAATATGTACTCAAAAAGCAACTGTTGGGCTGGGCGTGGTGGTGCATCCTTGTAATCCCAGTACTAGGGAGGCTGAGATAGGAGGCTCACAGGTCAGAAACCAGCCCCAGCAACTTAGGGAGTCCCTGGTTAAAAAAAAAAAAAAAGGGCTAGGGTATAGTTTGGAGGCAAAATGCCCCTGAATTCGGTCCCCGGTACCAAAAATAAAAAAATTCTTGGGAGGCATTGACGAGTTAAGAAGAAAATGAGGACCCATGGTTCCAGGCTTTCTATCCCTCCAGCTGGGGGCTGTGAGGCTTGTTTGATTGCTTCATTTGGGGTGAGGGGGCTGCAGATGGGTGGGGTGGAGGTACTCCAGCTGAAGCCACGAACCCCGGCTTCTGGCTTGGACTCAGCCTCTGTCTACCTGGTGACCTGGCACAGGTTTCTCCACCTCCACAGGTCACGTTTTCTCCTGGAAGATGCCAGAGCGGGACTGGGCAATCTCACCAAGCAATGCCAGGTGGCATTCAAGACAACTGCAGATGGGAGGGGCCGGCCGGACCTCTGTGGGGCGCAGCATTCAGGAGGTGAGAGCCCGGGCCTCCACCAGGCGCCGGCCTGCTGGTGACTAAGGGTGCTTCTGCCCCCGCAATGGTGGTCCTTCCTCCCAGGGTTCCAGTCTGAGCCCTGTGGCTCACAGAGGATGCTGAGCTGAGCTCCACATGCCTCCCCTGCGGTCCATCCTTGCCTGGGCCCAGAGATGAAGTCCACGGAGGGTTTCTTCCAGACCGCCATGGACTTGGCCAGCTGAAATGTGTCTGGATCCACAACGTCCCAGGCCTGACATCTGCAGCATCATTGTCCTGGCTGTTATTACAGATGCAAATATAATAACTTGTGGATAATGGTCCTTTAACCAGAGGGCTGGGCCTACCGAGAGCATTACCTCATGGCCCGCCTGACACACCCTCCTCACGCTCCCTGTGGCGCCCTCTGGCTCAGCCTCCACCATGTTCATAGGTCCTTGCTGGGTGCTGCCCTGGGAAGAATCGTCCTGGAGGAAACATCCGTCTCAAGGGTCCTCCCGTTCCCTCCGAGGTCTGCTCCCCTGAGTCTCTTCGGTGACCTACTTCCCCATGTGCTTGAAACAACACAGAGAATTGGCTGGGCGCACCTGAAATCCCAGTAATGGGAGCTTGAGATAGGAAGACTGCAGGTTTGAGACCAGCCTCAGGAACTTCATGAGACACTGTTTAAAAAAAAAAAAAAATTAAAAGGGCTGGGAGTGTAGCTCGGAGGTAGAATAATTTTTAGTTGAATCCTCAGTACTACCAAAAAAAGAAAAAAAGAGAGAGAGAGAGAATTGTTAACAGTGAATGTTGACGTGTTTCCATATATAAGAATGGGAAAGCCAGGCATGGCGGCGCACACGTGTAATCCCAATACTTGGGAGGCTGACGGTTTGCGGCCAGCTCAGCTACTTAGTGAGACCTTGTTTCACAATAAAGAATAAAAAATAGGGCTGGGGATGTAGCTTAGAGGTAGAATTCCATCCCCAGTACCACAAAAATAAATAAATAAATAAATAAAAAACCAGGTCCGTATAATCTTGTGGCTGGGGTGTGGCCTGCTGCAATTACTCCCCCATTCCTGATGGGCCAGAGGCACAGCTTGTGAGTAATCTGCAGATGCGAGCTGTTCCTACAAAATTATTACCTTTGCGGGGGTGTACTGGAGGTTGAACCCAGAGGCGTTCTATCTCTAAAATACACCCCAGTGCTAGTTTACTTTTATTTTGAAACAGGGCCTAAGTTCCTAAGGGACCTCAAAATTATTGTAATTAATGTCCACATAAATGTGGCTGCTCTTGGCTTCTTTCTCTCCTCCTAGTTCTTCCTTTCTTCTTTCTTTCCACCATCTAAAGATCAGGATATATTTACTATCACCCGAACTACTCAGTTTCTGGCTGAGAAGAAATCGACCTGCCGCCCTTGCTCAAAGAATCTGCAGAACAGTTTGGGAATCACAGCATATCGAAATGCATGGGCCTCCCGATACTTGGGAGGCTGAGACAACAGGGTCACAGGTTCAAAGCCAGCCTCAGCAACTTAGTGAAACACTGTTTCCAAATAAAATATAAAATAGGTCTGGAGGTGTAGCGTGGAGGTAGAAAGCTCCTAGGTTCCATCCCCATACCACATGCACACAGAAATGCATGGGTCCGTGGGGCTTGATGGCACACATTTACCATCCCAGTAGATGGGAGGCTGAGACCGGAGGATCACAGGTTTGCAACCGGCATCAGCAAGTTGGTGAGACCCTCGGCAAGTTAGCAGGACCCTGTTTCAAAATAGAAAAATAAAGTTGGTCCGGGGTGTAGCTCAGAAGTAGAACGCCCCTGGGTTCCATCTCGAGTACAAAAAAAAAAAAAAAAAAAAATGCATTTGCCAAACACCTTTCATGACTTGTTTTGGAACTAAACCTGCAGGCAGGAAACTATCTGGAGTGAGAAAGGAATGTCCGATGAAGAGATGAGGTAATAGTAGAGCCTTCTGTCCAAAACAATGGTGTGGCTTGACAACACAGAGGATCATGCATGTTCTGAATTATTTTCACCTGTGTAGAGAGGAGGTAATGGCAGAAAAGGGGCAGCCAAGCCAGGCCTGGTGGTGCACGCGCGTCACCCCAGTACTTGGGAGGCTGAGACAGGAGGATCACAGGTTTCAGGCCAGCCTCAGCTACTTAATGAAGCTCCCCGCAACTTAGTGAGACCCTGTTTCAAGAATAAAAGAGTAAAATAGGGCTGGGGTTGTGACTTGGAGGTAGAATGCCCCTGGTTTTTATCCTCAGCATGAAAGAAAGAGAGAGAGAGAGAGAGAGAGAGAGAGAGAGAGAGAGAGAGAGAGAGAAAGAGGGAGGGAGGGAGGGAGGGAGGGAAGGAAGGAAGGAAGGAAGGAAGGAAAAAAGAAAGAGAGAGAGAAAGAAAGAAAGAAAGAAAGAAAGAAGCCACTTGGATTTCTCAGGTTCCTGGGAGCTAGAGACAGCTGACCTGACAACTAGTAGTAACCGCCAGGAGTGGGACCCTGTGGTTGGCAAGGATGCTGCGGTGGGAATCCCCAGAAGAGACCACACAACCTAAGGGAATTCAGCGTGCCTTCCACTCCTTGCTCCACCAGTGACCACAACCTTCAACAAGTCGTATAGAAGCTTTCCGGGGCTGGCCAGGAGAGTGGCTCATCTGTTCAGTGGGGATCCTGGCAGTATCTATGGGGCAGGGTGTGTCCGCCAGGGCTCTCCAAAGAATCAGAAACAACGGGAGGAGTAAATGTATTACAAGGAATCGGCTCGTGTGTTCGTGGAGGCCGCAAGCCCCCAGATCTGCAGGATGGGTCAGGCAGCAAACCGAGACCCAGGAGAGCTGATGGAGTGGTTCCAGCCGCAGGGCTGGGAGGCTGGAGACTCAGGAAGAATTGGGGTTTCCATGTGGTTATAAAGGCAGAAAAAAGCTGATATCCCAGTTTTTCTTTTTTTTCTTTTCTTTATCTTGAAACAATGTCTCACTAAGTTGCAGAGGGCCTCAAGAAGTAGGGGAGGCTGGCTGCAAATCACGATCTTCCTGTCTCAGCCTGAATCTCTCTTCTCCTCTCCCAGAGATAAAGTATGCCCAGAGCAAGTGTGCCTGTGTGTGCATGGGGTGGGGTGCACAGAAGAGGAAGAGCAGGAGAGCAGCAACAGATAGCAAGACCTATCACCTGGAACCCCATTATTTGGGAGGCTGAGACAGGAGGAGCGAGGCCAACTTTAGCAACTTCGTGAGACCCTGTTTTATTTATTGTTATTATTATTATTACTACTATTATTATTACTATTATTATTATTATTATGTGTTATGTGTGTATGCGTGTGTGTGTGTGTGTGTGTGTGTGTGTGTTACTAGGGATGGAACCCAGGGGCCTTCTACCTCTGGGCTACACTCCCAGACCTGTTTTATTTGGAAACAGGGTCTCAGTAAGTTGCTGAGAGCCTCACTTAGTAGCTGAGGCTGGCTTTGAACCTGTTTGATCCTCCTGTCTCAGCCTCCCAAGTACTGGGATTACAAATGTGTGCCACCACGCCTGGTGGAAGAACATGTTTTAAATATAAAAAATAAAATGAGCTGGGCGTGGTGGCGCACGCTTGTAATCCCCGCGCTTAGGAGGCTGAGACAGGAGGATCGCACAGGTTCAAAGCCAGCCTCAGCTACTTAGTGAGGCTCTCAGCTACTTAGTGAGACCCTGTTTCCAAATAAAATAGGAAATAGGTCTGGGAGTATAGCCTGGAGGTAGAAAGCCTCTGGGTTCCACCCCCAATACCATAAAAAAAAAAATAATAATAAAATGAGCTCAGAGGTTTTAATGCACCTGGGTTCAATCCCTAGTACCAAAAAGATTAAAAAAAAAAAAAAAAAAAGTGAGTAGAGTCAGGAGCAGAAACTTTTGCACTTGACTGAGAGAAAAGATACCGGAGAGGCTGAAATGTAGAGGGACACAGAGAGGGGACACAGCAAGGCCTGGCTAGCTGGTGGACGCAGCACCAACGTGCTGCACACAGGAGAGGCGATCCCAGCCCATCCCAGCGGGGTCCTCCGTGGCCTGCTGTGGTGTGTGTGTGTGTGTGTGTGTGTGTGTGTGTGTGTGTGTGTGTGTTACTGGGGGTTGAATTCAGGGGCCTTCTATCTCTAAGCTACATCGCCTATCCTTGTTTTGAAGTTTGAGGCTAACCTTAAATCTGTGATCCTCCTGTCTCAGCCTTCGAAATATTGGATTAAAGGTGTATGCCACCATGCCCAACATAAATAGTGGCCTGCTATTTATTTCTATCAGCCTCAGGCAAGAAAGAGCCAAGACCAGAAAGCCATCCCTGCCCTCCAGTCCCCAGCTAAAGACTGTAGGTGCTGAAGCAACACACACATATCCTCTCTCTCTCTCTCTCTCTCTCTCTCTCTCTCTCTCTCTCTCTCTCTCTCCAAGGCAAGATTAAACTAGATGAAGATTTGCAATCTCATCAGGAATGTAGTTCAGTAGTACAGCACTCACCCATCATGCACGAGGCCCTGGGTCCTTGCCTGACAAGCTGTCTTAGCACTCAGGATTCTGGAGGAGGTGAATGAGATCCCATCTGAAGGATGGATTAATTAATTAATTAATTAATCTACTATTTATTTAGATACTAGAAATTGAACCCAGGGGCAGTCTACCTCCCAGAGCTACACCCCCCCCCCGGCACTTTTTATTTTTGTTTTGTTGTGGTACTAGGGACGGAACCCAGAGGCCTTCTACCTCTGATCTACACTCCCAGCCCTATTTCATTTCATTTTTTCTTATTTGGAAACAGGATCTCTCTAGGTTGCTGACAGCGTCACTAAGTTGCTGAGGCTGACTTCGAACCTGCGATCCTCCTGTCTCAGCCTCCCAAGTACTGGGATTACAAGCGTGCGCCACCACGCTGAGCTTGTTTCTACCTTTTCTAATTTGCTAGTTTGAGTCTGCCCAGGTTGGTACCCAGATAACCAGCTTCTTACGATGCAGTGGGGCAGGGAATAGTAAAGAGACCAACTCTTTGTCTCCAGGGATTTGAGTTGGAGCCACAGGGACAAGTTGCAAGGAGGAGAGGCTTTCCTCATCACCGAGACGCCTGTCCTCGTGCCTGTCCTCGCCGGGCCCACGACCCACTCAAGACAATGGGATCTTGTGTGAACTCACAACACGCACGCTTGCTTTGCAAGCTGGCTGGCCTTCCTAGCTGAGCAGACGGGGCTCTACATCGCTTCTGGCAGTTTCCACGTCCACTTCCAGGAGCTATTGCAGCGCCACACGCCAGCAAGTTCCCTGACCTCTCTGAGCTCCCCCCGCCGCCTCTGGAGAAGGTCGTGGTGGTCGCCCACATGCCTCACAGAGGCGAGGGTTTGGTGGCATAACAAGAGCTGCGGTAGGGGAACTGCACTGTTCGGTCCCCACATCGTGCTGTGGCTCTGGACCTGAAGACTTGGTCCCCAGTGCAGCAGCGTCCAGAGGCAGGGCTCTGGGGAGTGACTGGATCTTGGGGACTCTGGCCTCATTGTGGATTAACCCGCTGATGGATTCATAATTTGAATGGACTACTGGAAAGTAAGGTAACTGTGTGGGACCTAGTCGAAGAGAGTGGTTCCTGGGGCCTTGCTCTTGGGACTCTGTCTTGTCCCTGGCCCTTCCTTGTTCTCTCTCTCTCTCTCTCTCTCTCTCTCTCTCTCTCTCTCCCTCCCTCCCTCCCTCTCCCTCCCTCCCCCCCCTCCCTCCCTCCCTCTCTCTCTCTCTCTCTCTCTCTCTCTCTCTCCTTCCTGGCCATGAGCTGAGCAGCTTTCTTCAACCATGGCCTCCCTCCATTCCTCCATCGCCCTCTGCCTCACCACAGCCCCAGGAACAACGAGCAGAGACCTCTGAAGCCGCAAGCCAAGCTGGGTGCAGTGGTGCACACCTGTAATCTCAGTATTTGGGAGGCTGAGACAAGAGTTCAAGGCTAGCCTCAGCAAGTTAACAAGATCCTGTTTCAAAATGAAATGGGCTGGGGGTATAGCTCAGTGGTAAAGTGCCCTGTGTTCAATCCCTAGTATTACTAAAAAACAAACCAGAAACCCCACAAGCCAAACTAAATCTTTCTCCTGTAAGTTGCTTTTCTTAGGTTTTTGTGGCAGGGTCCCACTGGGTTGATGAGAGTATCATTACTTGCTGAGGCTGTCCTCGAACCTGTGATCCTCCTGTCTCAACCTCCCAAGTGCTGAGATTACAGGCCTGTACCACCGTGCCAGGCCCTGGGGACAGCTTTGAAGTGCTTGTTTGGCTGGGTAAGTCTGGAGCATTGTTATGACACCGCCTCCACTCTGGTCGCAGAGGTTCTTTGGCACCATCAAGCCCAGGCATGAGAACAGGGCCAGGCATGAGAACAGGGGCCAGGGAAGTGTATGTTTGGAACAAAGGACAAAGGATTTTTGGAGGCAGTTGCTTTCTCTGGGCAAGGAGTCCTCTCTTTCCCAGAAGACAGAGTGTGGGAGTAGACCCTGTTTTCCTAAACCATGTGGGAGAGCTCCTGGCTACTCTGACCCCAGCTACTGTGTTCAGGACTTGGCCCACCACAGGCAGGCCTACACTGCGTGTGTGTGTGTGCGCGCGCGCGCGCGCACACGCACGTGTTACTGGGGACTGAATTTAGGGGCATTCTACCTCCAAGCTAGATTCCCAGCCCTTTTTTTTTTATTTTTTGTTTTGAGGCAGGGTCTCTCTGGTTGCTGGGAGTCTCACTAAGTAGCTGAATCTGTCCTTAAACCTGAGATCCTCTTGTTTCAGCTTCCCAAGTACTGGGATGATAGTGTACCAGGTCTACACTTTGAAAAAGGGTTTGAATTTTTTTTTCTTCCGGTCCTAGGGATATAACCCAGGAGGATTCTACCTCCACGCTACACACCCCCAGCCCTATTTTTTATTCTTTATTTTGAAACGGGGTCTCACTGAGTTGCAAGGGGCCTCACTAAGTAGCTGAGGCTGTCCTTGAACCATAATCCTCCGGTCTTAGCCTCCCAAATGCTGGGATTACAAGTGTGTACCACCATGCCCGGCTTAAAAAAAAGGCTTTGAATTTTGTCTAAGTCTTCAAGGAAAGGTGAAAAAGCCTTCCTTTAGTTTGTTGTTATACTGGGGATTGAATCCAGGGGCATTCTACCTCTGAGCTACAACCCAAGCCATCATTTTATGGTACTGAGAATTGAATCCAGGGGCATTCTACTTCCCAGCTACACCTCCAGTCCTATTTTTTATTCTTTATTTTGAAACAGGGTCTTGCTAAGTTGGGGAGGGGCTCAGTAAGAAGCTGAAGCTGTCCTCGAACATGTGATCCTCCTGTCTCTGCCACCCAAGTACTGGGATTATAAGTGTGCACCACCACACCTGGCTTATTTATTAATTTATGTAGTGGTACCAGGGATGGAACCCTGGGGCACTCTACCTCTGAGCTACACCCCCAGACGCCCTTTTTTGTGTGGTACTGGGAATGGAACCCAGGGTCATTCTACCTCCGAGTTGCACCCCCAGCTCTATTTTTTATTCTTTATTTTGAAACAGTCTCACTGAGTTACAAAGGATCTCACTAAGTAGCCCTTTGTGGTCCACGAACCACAATCCTCCTGTCTCAGGCTCCCAAATGCTGGGATTACAACTGTGCACCACCACGCCTGGCCCCAGCACTATTTTTTATTCTTTATTTTGAAACAAGGTCTCACTGAGCTGCAACACTCAGGTTTGCTAAGAGTCTCACTATATTGCTGAGGCTGTCCTTGAACCTGTGATCCTCTTGTCTCAGCCTCCCAAGCACTGGAATTATAGGTGCGTGCCACTGCGCCCAACAAAGATCTTCCTGTAGCTTCCATCATCTCCTCCATAACTGGATAGGCACATGTGGTGGGAGACGTTGGTGGGAAGATGTCTGGAGGAGCAGTCCTCATTGCTATCTCTGGAAAAGATGCCACGGTCCTAATTTAACTGTGTAAGACTTTTATTATTATTATTATTATTATTATTATTATTGAAACTGCCTCACTAAATTGCTGAGGGTCTTTGTAGGTTGCTGAGGCTAGCCTTGAACCTACAATCCTCCTGTCTCAGCCTCCCAACTACAAGGATTACAGGCATGCGCCACTATACCTTGTTTTATATTGTGTAAGACAGGATTTCACTATGTTACCCAGGCTGGCCCTGAACACCTGGGCTCCAGAGATCACTGAGAGCTCTCTTTTATTTCTTGTGGTACCAGGGATAGAACACAGGGTCAGTCTACCTATGAGCTACATTCCCAGCCCTATTTTTAATTAATTAACTAGCTAATTAATTAATTTTTGTGGTACTGGGGATGGAGGGGAATTCTACTTCCACGTTACATCCCAGACCTATTTTACTCTTTATTTTGAAACAGGGTCTCACTAAGTTGCAGAGGGCCTCACCAGTTCTGAGGCTGGCCTCAAACCTGTGATCCCCCTGTCTCAGCCTCCCAAGTACGGGATTATAAGCATGTGCCACCATGCAAAGCTTATTTTTTTTTTTTTTTAATTTTGAAACAAGCTCTCACTAAGTTGCTGAGGGCCTCACTAACTCACCAACTTCCTGAGGCTGGTCTCAAACCTGCGATCCTCCGGTCTCAGCCTCCCCAGCACTGGTTTACAGGTGTGCTGCACGCTCTGCTCCCTCTCTGTAGGATTTCAGAAACTGCTTTCCTCATGCAGCTATCAGGACCCACCCAAGGAGGTGCTTTTCCGCAGGGTTTCTTTCTTCTCCCCGTGAGGTTTCTCTCAGCCCAGTTGTCATTAGACCAACTTTACTTACAACAACAAAAAATCTGAATAAAGGGCACCCGCAGCTTGGAGTTTTGTCTTATGACTTTGCATTCAGCCGCAGGGACCCGGAATGCTCATGTCCCAAGGGTTTCTTCTGTGCTTCTTGCCGCTGAGGGAGAGCGCAGGAAGGCCCCTCCCCACGCCGGGCCCTCCTCCCACAGGGTGAAGGCGGGGTGGGGGGCAGTGGCCTTGCCACAGCTTGTTGCAGATGGAAGGTGGACGTCAGTGGCTGTTGACACCTTATCTCTCAACAGCCCCAAATTACTGCCCCGGGACTCAGCTGAGAGAAATGAGAAGCGTGGAGAGACAGACGGTAATCCCTGCTGCACAATAGGGATTGTGTATCTGCTTCTAGAGGAACTATTGACCTCACTGTATGACTGCGAGGCCTGGGAAGGTCTGGTCGGGTGGGCCTACTTGCCTTTGTCAGGAGAGTAACGCATGCATATATATATATATATATATATATATATATATATATATATATATATATATTTATTTATTTCGGCACTAGGGATCAAACCCAGAGGCATTCTACCTGAGATACACTCCCAACCCTTTTTGCTTTGAAACGGTCTCACTAAAATACTAGAGTTACTACTACATACTGGCCTTAAACCCGAGTCCCTCCTGCCTCAGCCTCCCAGTTACTGGGATTACAGGCGTGAACCCCGTCTTGTTAAAGAAAGGCAAGAGTCTAACATTCAGTGAGAGCCCTCCGTGTATACCAAGCTCCACATAAAGCCTAAGCCAAGCTCTGTCTAACACGTTTAGGCCAAGGAGAGGATCCTTCCTCCAGCCCCGGCCAGCAGACCAGCAAGCGCATTGCACACCTCCCCAGAACCACTGCGAGGATGCTAGAAACCATTAATAGCATCATGAGGCCCTTAGAGGGCCATAAAACCTTACCATTTGAAAAGCCCTTTTTTTTTTTTTTTCGTTGTTACAGAACTGCGATTGGAACCCAGGAATACACACCCAGCCCTACTTATTATTTTTTTTTTTTTTTGTGGTACTGGGTATGGAACCCAGGGGTATTTTACCTCCAAGCTACACCTCCTGCCCTATTTTTTATTCTTTATTTTGAAACAGGGTCTCACTAAGTTGCAGAGGGCCTCACTAAGTAGCTGAGGCTGTCCGCAAACCGCAATCCTCAGGTCTCAGCCTCCTGATTGCTGGGATAACAAGCATGTGCCACCACACCTGGCTTGCAAAGCTTTTTCATGTACATTGGTTCACCAAATTCCCCAACCACCACAAGAAAGTGGGCAGGACAATTGTTCTCAGCCTCATTCTACAAGGAGAAATAGAATCCAGAAGGTTACAAGACTTGGTGTGCTCAGAGGTAGTAATTGAAATAAATCTGCAGGGGGTGGGTACTTGGTACTGAGAATTGAACCCAGGGGCACTCTACCTCTGAGCTACACCCCTCAGATCTTTTTTATTTTGAAACAGTCTAAGTTGCTGGGGGTCTTCCTAAATTGCTGAGGCTGGCCTCAAACCTGTGATATTTCTGTTTCAGCCTCTCAAGTACTGAGATTACAGGAGTGTACCACAATGCCTGGCTCCTAGCCTATTTCATTTTTTATTTTGAAACAGGGTCTTACTAAATTATCATGCACTGGCCTCAAAAAGTGATCCTCCTGTCTCAGCCTTCCAAGTACTGGAATTACAAGCATGTGCCTGGCAAAAACAAGGTTTTATTATAAAATACTTTATATATATATACATATATATATATATAACAGAATTTATATAATATATATATGATACCTAGAATAGCAAAATTCTATAATAAGCACTCCTGCTTACTACCAATGTCCTATAACACTAGGTCTCTCCAAGATACAAAAATAATATGTGCTCTTAGTAAAAAAAAAAAAAAATGCAATTATGCATACAATGGAAATTTTAAAGTCCCTTTTTCCCTACTGTTGACCCTTCCATTCCACTCCCTAGGGATAGTGACTTTTAACTATTGGTCACGTGGTATATATTTATTTTGGAAAGAAATCCAGCAAGGTATTAAGAGTTGCATGACGAGCCAGGTGTGGTGGCACACACTTGTAATCCCAGTACTTGAGAGGCTAAGAAAGGAGGATGAGTTCAGGGACAGCCTCAACTACCTAGTGAGGCCCTTTGCAACTCAAAGAATAAAACATAGGGCTGTGGGTGTCGTTCAAAGGTAGAATGCCCCTGGGTTCCATCCCTAGTACTGCAAAAAATAAAAATAAAAAAAAGAGTTGCGTGGTGACACACACCTGTAATCCCAAGAGGATTGCAGGTTTGAGGCCTGCCTCAGCAACTCAGTGAGACCCTGTTTCAAAAGAAAAAGGGCTGGAGGTAAAGCTAGAGGTAGAATGCCCCTGGGTATGATCCCCAACATACACACACACACACACACACACACACACACACACACACACACACACAATATGCCTCTACGTTCTGGTGGTCCTATCATCCCCTCCCCCCTTGGACTTATTCTAGGAGAAGGCCTTCTAGGCCTCCCTCTTTTCCTAGAAATGGCCACATTCATTCCCACACAGCTCCTCCTTCCAGCTGTTTCCTATCTGAAACTCTTCCCCAGAGCTCCTCATTATTACGTGTTATGTTAATCAGTTCTTCATGATCACTATAATGAGATACCTGAGGCCACAATGAAAACAGGTTATTCAGCTCACAGTTTAGGAGGTTCAAAGTTCAAGCCCGGGGGTGGGGCTGGGAGTAGCTTCTTGTGAGGACAGTGAAAGGCATCAGGTACTAGTGGGGGCCTGTGCACATCTCCAACTGGGGTGCAGAGAGGCAGGAAGGAGCCAGGCTTGCTCCGTTCATCATTTATTTATTTATTGTACTGGGAACTGAACCCAGAGGTGTTCTTCCTCCGAGCTATACCCCCAGCCCTATTTTTTTTATTTATTTATTTATTTATTTATTTATTTATTTATTTATTTATTTTGCGGGTCTGGGGATGGAGCCCAGGGGCATTCAACCTCTGAGCTACAGCCCACAGCCCCTGCCCTATTTTTTATTCTTTATTTTGAAACCAGGTCTCACTGAGTTGCAGAGGGCCTCACTAAGTAGCTGAGGCAAATGCTGGGATTACGAATGCTGGGATTACAAACGTGCGCCACCACACCCAGCTTATGTTTACTTTTGAAACAGTCTTGCTAGTTTGATGAGTCCCACTACTTCCAGAAGCTGTCCTCAAATCTGTGATCCTCCTGTCTCAGCCTCCCAAGACTATAGGTTTGTACCGCCACGCCCAGCAGCTTGCTCCTTTGATAACAATCCACTCAAGAAAACTACCAGGGAGTCACAGGTAAACAACCTTAATTCCTTTCAGTGGCACTGAAAGGACAAAATTTGACCACACCAGAGACCACCTTGTAGCCAGTATGAAAGGAAGAAACAGAAAGAAAGGAAGAGACAGAGACAGAAGGGGAGAGAGAGAAAGAAGATAAAGGAAGAGAGGGAGCATGTACTGGGATCAGTGTTATATAGGGGCCTGGGGTTAGGGATTGGGGGTTAATATGCTAGGAGAAATGCCCTTTTAATTAATTGGCCAGAGTGCCATGGGAGGGGGTCATGCAGCCAGGTAATTGGCTCGGGTCAGAGGGGAATATCCCTTTTACTGATTGGCCAAGGGCACCAGGAAGGATGTGTCCCAGGTAAGTGACCAGGTATATCAGAGGGGGATGGTAGCTTAACAGGTCAGACCAGGGCCTTTCAGGAAACTTAACTCATGGGGGGAGGGGGTTCTGAAGTAAGAACCTAATTCATCTAACAGGCACTGCCCCCAATAACCCAAAGACCTTCCACTAGGCTCCACCTCTTTTTTTTTGGTGGTACTGGGGTTCCTGGAAGCCCTTCTACCTCTGGGCTACACTCCCAGACCTATTTTTTTATACTTTTTTATTTGGAAACAGGGTCTCCTAAGCCAGCACGCGCAGCTGGCTTCGAACCTGCGTGATCCTCCTGTCTCTGCCTCCCAAGCGTGGGGATTACAGGCGTGTGCCACCATGCCCAGCCTAGGCCCCACTGCTTAAAGGTCCCACCACCCTGAGGACCAACCCTCAAGGTAACCACTGGGGGCCACTCATTCCACAGAAGATAGCCAGGTCGCAGTTGCAAGGTCACCGCCTCCATGTGGCCCCTGTGGTCACCTGTCTACACTTGCTCCCTCTCTTCCTCCCCCCACACCACTGCTTCTCATCTTTTCCTGCTTCTTTTTCTCCCTTGCCTCTCCCATCGCCTGGTATCACCTTTTTTTATTTATTGGCTCCATCCTGTCCCCTCCAACCCTATTACTGTGCCCCTTGAAAGGGAGCACCCCTGCTGCCTAATGCTCTGCTGTACCCGGCACCTGGCACACAGTGAGAACACAGGTCTCAGTCGAGATAAATGTCTACTCGTGAAACCATCACCTGGCACTTAGGTAGGAGATGTTATTTGACTCACCTTGGAACCCAGGCAGGGACTTCTGCAAACAAACAGAGCCCGCTGGCCCTCCAGACTCTAAGGAACCACTGTGTGGGAAGGCAGGCACCCTCCTGGCTGACCTGTCATCTCTTCCTGCAGAATGGCTGCCTTTCAGATGCTCTTGCTGCAGGACCCACAGTCTGCCCTTCCTCAAAACCCTTTCCATTCTTGGCTCCTGAAACAAAGAGGCGCAGAAAATCCTCTAGGCCAGGCTCATCAGAATAGCACCCAGGTCACACTTAATTAAGAGGAGTAATTTGAAGACACAGTAGTCAGACAATGGAAACATTAAGAGTTTCCAGTGAAATGTAAACTTGACAGCCCGGGCTGGGTCTCCAGAAGCCTCTACAACATTCTCAGAGACAGAGAAGAGCTTCTTCCCTAGCCTGGGGGCTGGGAGTGGGGTTTGGCTGGGAAGATGGTTTGAGAAAGAGAAGCCAGGGATAGAGCTCAGTGCTAGAGCCCTTCCCTAGCATGCTCCAGCCTGGGTCCATCCCTAGCACTCCTAAGAAAGGAAGAAAGAAAGAAATCAAACCCTTATATACAAGCCTGCATGGTGGCACATGTTTATAATCCCAGTCCTTGGGAACCTGAGAGAGGAGGACCATAGGTTCATGGCCAGCCTCAGCGGATTAGTGAGAACTGATAGGTCCGGTCCCCACTCCACTCCCCCCATGTGACCCCTCAGCAGGGACAGGAGGCAGAACCCTGGAAGCCAGAAGCAGAGATATCGCGAGACTCAAAACATCACAAGACAGATTCCAGAGGTTGCGAGATGACAGATGTCGCGAGAAAATTGGCATGCCTATAAAACATGGCGGTGCTTCCGCTGCGCCATGGGACTCAGCCAACTGGGACTAGGCGCGACTCTCCAGACACATGGCTCCTTGGTCCCTTCCCTCACGGCCTGCTGACTCCTCAAGGGTGCCAGGTCTGAATAAAGCAGCAGCTTTTGATAACCTGGCTGATATTTTATCTCCTTCGCGACTCCCTAGCTCCATTTTTAGCGTTTCAAGAACCTGTTTCCAAATAGTAATAACAACAACAACAACAACAATAATATAAGGAGCCAGGTGTGGAGGCGCACACTTTTAATCACAGCATTTGGGAGGCTAAGACCGGAGGATCGTGGTTCAAGGACAGCCTCAGCTACTTAGTGAGGCCCTTTGCAACTCAGTGAGACCCTGTTTCAAAATAAAGAATAAAAATAGGGCTGGGGTGCCGGGGTCCAGCCTCAGCCAGTCCAGGGGTTTTGAAAGAGATGTAGGGTCAGCAAAATTGAAGAATGAGAGACACCGTACTTAGTAGCAGGGGGAAGGCATCTCTGCTTATGCCCTAGAATATACTTTATTTATCCATGAATCTGACAAATTACAGCAAGCCACATCATACATATTTTGTTTTTCATTTAGTTTTTCAAAACCACATTACACATTGTTTTTCATCTAGTTTTTCATTAACCCGAATTTCACATAGCAGGCACACCTCAAAGCCATCTATTTTTTTCTGGTTTTTGTTTTTTATTAATTTGTAATAAATTGACCTACAAAACTTATTACTACTCTACATCACACATAATAAACTTTAAATGAACTTATCCTATCCTCTATCTTAGCTACTAAATATTAAACTTACTGTATCTACTTCTAAAATTAGCTGCTAGTTTTATCTGCTATTTTGGCCACTTGGTATTCTATTAACTTATTTTGACCCAACCACCAAACCCCCACTAAACTTATTCTATTTTTCTAGCATACAATACCTATACCTAATTTTCTATAGTACCTATTAAGTTGTTTACCAAGAGAACTCTTTTGTGCTTTAGTGAGCGGGCACCAAGGAGGTCCCTGCCTGCCCAACCCTCTGTAGGAACGGCAGAGTCCTGACATCAAGCCATTTCCCAGGAATATTAACTCTGTGCTTGCCATTCATCATACACTCCTGTATAGGGAAGTGGAGGATGGTTGAAAGTGGAAAAGTATTCTGATTAGCTCTAGCCCCCCCGAGGGGGATACCACAGTCGACCCCCTAACTTATAAGCAACATATAGAGGGCCTTGCACAGCAGGCATAATTTGCCTAAAGTTAACCTTTTCCTTTCATGGCTAAAACCTTAAGTGAGTTAGGTGTTGTAAGCAGAGGAGCAAAGAGCCCTTTTCTATGTCGCTTCTTGAAAGTTCTCCCACAGTCATATTCTTCTTAGTGCTATTCCCAGCACAAATCTTAGGGCATTTTCCAGTCATATTCCCATCCATTTTCAGATTATTACAAAACAGCAATCTTCATTCCAAGAAAATTTCAAACTTCAGTAATATTATCATTATTATAACTAAAATCAAGAGGGAAAATGGCTTCAGTTTTGCCAGAGTCTTCCAGCCCTGCGGAATTCTCTTCCCAGCTGCGACCCTGTCATACAGCAGGAATGGCGCCACCTCAGCCACTGGGGTGTAGTTCGGAGGTAGGATGCCCCTGGGTTCCATCCCCAGTACCACAAATAATAATAATGATAATAATAATAATAATAATAATAATAATAATATAGGGTCAGGGGTGCAGCTCAGTGGTAGAACCTCTCTGAGTTCAATCTCCAGTTCCACATAAATAAATAACCCTATATATGCCTGTAATCCCAGTACTTGGGAGCTGAAAAAAGAGGACGACAGAATCTGTACCAACCTCAGCAACTTAGCAAGGTCCTCTGTAAGATCCTGTTTCAAAAATAAAATATAAAATATGGCTGGGGTGTAACTCAGAGGTAGAAAGCCCTGGGGGGTGTAGCTTGAAGGTAGAATGTCCCTGAGTTCCATCCCCAGGACCATACACACACACAAAAATGTATATATTGCCTCATACATTCATTTTTTCAAATCTTTTAATCTTTAACAATTTTCTCATGACATAAATATTATTCAATACTAGTTTTTTTTTCTGTTGTTTTTATACTAGAGATTGAACCCAGAGGCATTCTACCTCCAAGCTACACCCCCAGCCTAACTTTTGTTTCTTATTTGCAAACTGGGTCTCACTAGATGGCTGAGAGCCTAGCTAAATTGCTGAGGCTGGCTTTGAAACTGAGATCCTCCTGTCTCAGCCGTCCAAGTACTAGGATTACAAGCATGCGCCACCACGCCCGGTTATACATACATATATATATATATATATATAGTATATATATATTAGTAATTATTAATATATATATATATATATATATGTGTGTGTGTGTGTGTGTGTGTGTGTGTGTGTGTTACTAGGGATTGAACCCAGGGGCATTCTACCTCTGAACTACATCCTCGGCCTTATTTTATTCTTTTATTTTGAAACAGGTTCTTACTAGGTTTGCAGCTGAGCCTGGCTGCAAACCTACAATCCTTCTGCAAACCTGAAACCCTTCCATTTCAGCCTCCCAAGAACTGGAATTACAGGCGTGCACTACCGCACGTCTGTGTATGTGTTACTGAAGATTGGACATGGGGCATTCTACCTTTGAGCTATGCCTCCTGCCCTTTTAAATGTTTAACTTTGAAACAGCATCTCACTAAATTGCTGAGGCTGGTCTCAAACCTGTGATCCTCCTGTCTCTACCTCCCAACTACTTGGATTACAGGCCCGCACCCAGCTTCACTGTCCCATTTTTTTTATAGCAAAATCCCTCAACTAGCCAGCCTGTCCACCTCCCAAGACTCCTCTCAGGCCCAGTGCCCGCCCCTCTGAGCAGCCTCCTCTAGGCTACGGGGCTGGGGTGGTCCCCGGTCAC
The DNA here is from genome assembly GCF_963383645.1 of Muscardinus avellanarius. Classification (NCBI taxonomy): domain Eukaryota; kingdom Metazoa; phylum Chordata; class Mammalia; order Rodentia; family Gliridae; genus Muscardinus; species Muscardinus avellanarius. Next base: position 73,743,213 of record NC_137798.1, read on the forward strand.
CTCCCTCTGGCTCTGAGCCGGCATTGGTTTCAGGCGGACCGGACCTCCCGGGCTCCTCTTCTTCAGCCTCCTCTATCTCTCCACATTGCAGACCAGGACTCTGTCTTCTGTTTTCTTCTCCTCCTGTCTGTTTCTCTAGGGAATCCCATCTCTCCCTGCGAGGCAGTGAAATGTGTGTCTACATCCTGACCCTCCACCTCGTCCTCCCCCAGCTCAGGACTCCTAAGGGTGAGGCCCTGATCAATAGGATTAGTGGGGCGCGCGAGAGTGCTGGGGAAGTTCTCATTCCGTTCCTCCCCACACCCCTGCCCTGCCCCTCTCCCCCAGGGGAGAGGGAGATGGCTGTCACCTACAAGCCAAGAGAAGTGGCCTTAGAAGGGGACCTACCTTGTTGGCATCTCCATCTTAGACTTCAGCTTCCTGAACTGCCAGAGGTGAATCTCTGTGGCTTCAGGGCCCACCTGTGAGATCTGGCTAGGGCAAGCTCCAACTGACCAGGGGCAAGCAGATTAGCCACGGAGGGGATTAGGGCGAATAAACAAATACACGTTCCTCTAGCCCTCTCTGTTGACCCCCCTTGAAATCCTACCCTTAGAAATTCACACTCCAGGAATGAGAGGAATGCGCCTCCAGCCTCTGAGAAGCTCCAGCCCCTCCCTTGCTAAGGCCCCTCTTCAGCCTCGGGGCCAAGCCTCTCTCTCCCCAGGAAGGTGCCTCTGAGGGCAGGGCTGTTCTTCCTCACACTGGGTTCCTCCAAATAGCAGCGATGCTTAAAACGTTTTTTAAATTTCTTTTCTTTTCTTTTCTTTTGATGTGGTATTGGGGATTGAACCCAGGTTCATTCTACCTCTGACCTACACCCGCAGCCCTTTTTATTTTTTTTAATTATTTTTATTTTTTATTTATTTTTATTTTTGTGTGTGTGTGGTACTAAGGCTGGGACCCAGAGGCTTTCTACCTCCGGGCTATACTCCCAGACCTATTTTATATTTCATTTGGAAACAGGGTCTCACTAAATTGCTGAGAGCCTCACTAAGTAGCTGAGGCTGGCTTCGAACCTGTGTGATCCTCCTGTCTCAGTCTCCCAAGTGCTGGGATTACAAGTGTGCACCACCACATCTAGCTATTTTTTACATTTTGAAACAGTCTCTCTAAGTTGTGGAGGATCTCAACTAAGTTGCTGAAGCTGGTTTCCCATCTCAGCCTCCCAAATACTGGGATTACAAGCGTGTACTATAGATACCTAAAATTTGCCCCGGGTGTGGTGGCGCACGCTTGTAATCCCAGCATTTAGGAGGTTGAGACAGTAGGATCTGGGTTCGCAGCCAGCCTCAGCTACTTAGTGAGGCCCTCCACAACTCAGTGAGATCCTATTTCAAAAATAAAGAATAAAAAAATAGGGCAGGGGATGTAGCTTGGAGGTCAAATGCCCAAACCTGCAAAATAAATAAATAAATAAATAAAATAAAATTTGCTATATAAAAAAGAATCTGGCATATTATGCATGCCTATAATCTCAGTACTTGGGAGGCTGAGACAGGAGGATCACAAGTTTGAGACCAGCCTCAGTAATTTAGCAAGACCCAATTCAAAATAAAAAACATAAAGGGCTAGTCAGGTATGGTGGTGAACACTTACAATCCCAGTGCTTGGGAGGCTGAGACAGGAGGATCGCACAGGTTCGAAGCCAGCCTCAGCTACTTAGTGAGGCTCTCAGCAACTTGTGAGACCCTGTTTCCAAATAAAGTATAAAAAATAGGTCTGGGAGTATAGTCTGGAGGTAGAAAGCCCCTGCGTTCCATCACCAGTAACACACACACACACACACACACACACACACACACACACGATAGATAGATAGATAGATAGATAGATAGATAGATAGATAGATAAATATAGATATATGGCTGTGGTTGTAGCTCAAAGGTAGAATGACACTGTGTGCAATCCTCAGTATATAAAGATAGGAAAGAAGGGAGGGAGGGAGGAAATGAAATCCCAGGAAGGAGGGTCAGGTGCAGATACTAGAAGCCATCACCAGAGCCTGATTCATCTGTCTGGGGCTAGGCCCAAAGTCTGCATTTTAAGCAAGCACAGGGCTCTTCTGCCACAAAACACCTCAGATAACACTGAAGCAGACTGTGTAAGAAATGCTAATGCCCAGGCTCTGTCCCCAGACCTGGCGTGTTTGGTTCTGGTGAGTCCACACATCAGGATTTCAAAGCCCTGTCTCCTGTGCCATCAGCCCTAAGTTAGAGAGCCACTGACCTCCCAGTCGCTCCGGGAACAGGCGTGGGCCTGGGCTGACCTCTGGGCTGACCTCCTGGGAGATGTGAGTCACCCTACCCGCTGCTGGCGGTGAGGCAGTGAACAATTCAGCTGGCAGCCTTTCTGAGGCGCCCTGGCCAGGTCTCTGCTGGTTGCCGGGGAAATACAGAGACAGGGTCCCTCTCAGAGTTTCCAGGCCCCATGGAAGCCAGTGCTGGAAAGTGGTTCACAGCCAGGCTGGGTGCTGGTGATGAGCTGCTGATGAGAGGCTGGGGAGGGCGGATGGCGGGGCCAGCGGGCTCCACGCGGCCAGCACTGGTGGGACGTGGGGTGGTTTTGTGAGGAAGGAGTGGTGAAGTGTCTGGCCTTGAAGCCAGGTGTGCCCAATCTCGAAGAAGCCCAGCTTCATCAGTCCTAAGGTTGCCTCCTGAGGTCTGTGGGGACCTTGGGGCTTGCTGACCAGGAGTGAGTATCCCTCTAGTAACTGGGGGCTGAGGTTGAACCAACACCACCACCTCAGTCCACAGTGTCTCATCCACCCGCTCTAGCCTGATCTCCCCAGCAGATCCTGATATCCAGTGTGTGGGGGGGACAGGATCCCCACCTCACCACACCTTGCAATTGCCCAGCCCACCTGGTGGGGAGCAGAGTAGACCTGACCAGCAAGCCAGGCAGCAGGGGTAAGTGAGTAGGGGGCATCCGAGGGGCATAGGGAAGCCTGGTGCAGAACCCAGCCCACGCACGCAGCCTAGCAAGGGGCTTGCTAGGTTGATTAGTTTCTTTACTTGCTAAGGCTGGCTGGGAACCTGTGATCTTCCTGTCTCAGTCTCCCAAGTACTGGGATTACAAGCATGCACCACCACACCCGGCTTTACTTTTCATTTCGAAATAGAGTCTTGGTAAACTCCTGAGGGTCTCTCTAAGTTGCTGTGGCTGGCCTAGAACCTGTTTCAACCTCCCAAGTACTGGGATTACAGGTGTGCCACCATGCCTGGCCCCAAATTTTGTGGGTTTTTTCTTTTTTTTTGTGGGTCTGGGGATGGAACCCAGAGGCATTTGACCTCTGAGCTACAGCCCCTGCCCTATTTTTTATTCTTTATTTTGAAACCGGGTCTCACTGAGTTGCAGAGGGCCTCACTAAGTAGCTGAAGCTGTCCGCGAACCATGATCCTCCAGGTCTCAGCCTCCCGAATGCTGCGATTACAAGCGTGCGCCACCACGCCCGGTTCCCACATTTTGTTGTAAGCTTTGTCTTTCTTTCCACCATTGCCAACTAGTTTCTTGAGATTGTAGTGATAATGATATTGCCCCCTAAACCAGGCATGGTGGCACATGCTTGTAACACTTATAATCCCAGTGCTTGGGAGGCTGAGACAGGAGGATCGCACAGGTTCGAAGCCAGCCTCAGCTACTTAGTGAGGCTCTCAGCAACTTAGTGAGACCCTGTTTCCAAATAAAATATAAAATAGTTCTGGGAGTATAGCCCGGAGGTAAAAAGCCCCTGGGTTCCATCCCCAGTACCACCAAAAAAAAAAAAAAAAAATGACGTTGCCCCTGAATGACATTTTAGAGCCTCCTTGGATCCCATTTGAGAATAGTACTGCTATTTATTGCCCAGGATTCTGCGAGGTAGGACGTTTCTCATTTGGAGTCTTCAGCTCTCTGGGTTAAATATTGAGTGGGGGGATCCTCAATGCACTCACTCAATGAAAGCTGCGCAGGCTGATTAAAATGCCATCTTTTTTTGCTTTGAGCTAAAATTACTTGATCTCATGCTGATTGGAAGCTCTGGCAGCTAAATGCTTTTGATTAATTAAAAATGCAGAAATAAATAATCATTATTTATTGCACGCATTCATTTCTCTCAGCAAACTTCTCAAGTACGAGATTCTAGAAAAAAAAAGAATGCTAGCAGTACAAGGGGATTGCTGCTAATATCAGGGCAGGGACCCCAGATGGGAAAGGGTCAGAGGGTGGTGGTGGAATCCCTTTAGCTAATTCACCTCCAGATAAATTAGGGCCTGTTCTGAAAGGGTGCCCTTGTACTCTGGGGAGGGAGCAGGAGGTCACCCACAGAACCTGTCCCCATCCTAGGCAGGCCAGGACTGCTGTCTGCAGTGGGGGAGGAGGGGAAGCTGAGTCACTGGGAAGCCATCGTGGCCAAGCCTTTGCCTTCACAGACATGGTTATTATAGTAGCTACCTTTTCTGAGCTCCTACCATATACCAAGCATGTTACACACTCTCTTGCTAAATTCTCCCAACAGCCCTCAGTATTAGGTGTCAACATCTTCAGCCGGGCATGGTGGCACATGCTTATAATCCCAGTACTTGGAAGGCTGAGACAGGAGGATTGCAAGTTTGAAGACAGCCTCAGCAAGTAGTGAGACTTTCATCTTAGCAAGACCCTGTTTGAAAATAAAAACAAAATAGGGATGGGAGTGTAGCACAGAGATAGAATGCCTCTGGGTTCAGTCCCCAGTGCCACACACACACACACACACACACACACACACACACACACACAGCATTTATTGAGTCCCCACTGCATGCTCAGTCCTTTGTGGTTTTTTTTTTTTTTTTTTTTTTTTTTTTTTTTTTTTTTTGTGGTACTGGGGGTGGAACCCAGAGGCTTTCTACTTCCAGGCTATACTCCCAGACACATTTTATATATATATATATTTTTTTTAAAATTTGGGAACAGGGTCTCACTAAGTTGCTGAGAGCCTCACTAAGTAGCTGAGGCTGGCTTTGAACCTGTGTGATCCTTCTGTCTCAGCCTCCCAAGCGCGGGGATTACAAGCGTGCGCCACCACGCCGGGCATGCTCAGTCCTTTTGGATGACAGGTATTCAGCAAAGCTAACCCAGTCCCTTCCTCATGGAGGGCTGATCTTACTTGGAGAATTGTAGATCAGTGTAGCAGAACATTTTCAGTAATATTGCCAGGTCGAGCTGTTCCAGAAAGCCCCTATCTCCCTACCATGGAGAAATGCTGCAGAAAAGCTGGGCGTGGTGGTGCACACTTGTAATACCAGCACTTGGGAGGCTGAGACAGGAGGATTGCACAGGTTTGAAGCCAGCCTCAGCTATTCAGTGAGACCCTGTTTCCAAATAAAGTATAAAATAGGTCTGGGAGTATAGCCCAGAGGTATGAATCCTCTGGGTTTCACCACCAAAAAAAAAAAAAAAAAAAAAAAAAAAAAATGCTGCAGAAAATACAAGAAAAACACTTAAACATGCCTAACTGAGCTCAAGTGAAAGAGGAAAATCCCCGGATTCCAGAGATGGTGCAATGATTCCAAGCAAAGCCTGGGTTTGTGGAGTTTTGCCTACATAAAGGTGAGGCTCTTTCAAAGATGGGAGACAACCACAGCTGTTAGAGGCAGGGGAGCTGGAACTGCACACCCCAAACCCAGCTCAGAGCCTAAAGAGTCAGGGAAAGGAAGGCTGGGAAAACTATCAACCCAGCCTGCGGAAGAAGCTATTTCCTAGCTAGGGCTTGGGTGGGAGAAAAGTCCTGTGAAAAATGGAGGGTCCGGGCCTGCTCCATAGGAGGAAAGGTAGAATGTTTGCTCTACTTTCCTGTATTTGGCCTGTCATTGGTCCCACGACCCCCTGTGCAAAAAAAAAAAAAAAAAAAAAAAAAAAATTAATTAATTAAAATAAAAGTTAGTCCATGCCTGGTGTGGTGGCACATGCCTGTAATCCTAGTATTTGGTAGGGTAAGATAGGAGGTTCCCAGGTCTGAGGACAGCCTCAGGAAGTTAGTGAGACTTTAATCAGCCTAGAGAGACCCTGTTTCAAAATAAAATAGAGTTGAGGATGTGCGGTAGAATCCCCGGGTTCGACCCCTAGTACCACACACATACTCACACACTCCAGGCAGTGCATAGTGATGTATGCCCATAATTCTAGTACTTGGGAGGCTGAGGCAGGAAGATTGCAGATGTGAGGTCAGCCTCAGCAACTTAGTGAGGATCAGTTTCAAAAAATAAAAAATAGGCCAGGCATAATCATGCACGTTTGTAATCCTCCTACTTGGGAGGCTGAGACAGGAGGATCACAGGTTTGTGGCCAGCCACAGCTACTTAGTGAGGCCCTCCACAACTTAGTGAGACCCTGTTTCAAAATAAAGAATAAGCCAGGCGTGGTGGCACACGCTTGTAATCCAGTATTTGGGAAGCTGAGACCAGAGGATCGTGGACAGCTTCAGCTACTTAGTGAGGCACTCTAACTTTAGTGAGACCCCTGTTTCAAAATTAAAAATAAAAAATAGGGCAGGGGGTGTAGCTCCGGGGTTGAATGCCCCTAGGTCCCATCCCCAGATCCACACACACACACACAAAAAAAAAAAGAATAAAAAATTGGGCTGGGAGTGTAGCTCAGAGGTAGAATGCTCCTGGGTTCAATCCCCAGTTCTGCAAGAAAAAAAGAAGAAGGAGAAGAAGGAGAAGAAGGAGAAGAAGGAGAAGAAGAAGAAGAAGAAGAAGAAGAAGAAGAAGAAGAAGAAGAAGAAGAAGAAGAAGAAGAAGAAGGAGAAGAAGAAGAAGAAATAAAAAATAGAGCTGGGGTGTAACTCAGGGGTAAAAAGAGATTGGGTTCACTCACCAGCACCAAAAATAAATAAGTATATATATATAAATATTAAAAAGAACTATGGTTATAGCTCAAAAGTAGAATGCCAGTGCACCTAGGTTTGATCCCCAGTACCTAAATAAATAATTTTTTTGTGTGTGTGGTACTGGGGATGGAACCCAGGGGCTTTGTACCTCTGGGCTATAGTCCCAGACCTATTTCTTTTAATACTTTATTTGGAAACAGGGTCTCACTAAGCTGCTGAGAGCCTCACTAAGTAGCTGAGGCTGTCTTTAAACCTGTACAATCCTCCTGTCTCAGCCTCCTAAGTACTGGAATTGCAAGCATGAGCCACCACGCCCGGCTATTAAATAAATTATTAATTTATAAAATTAAAAATAAAGCCGAGCGTGGTGGCGCATGCTTGTAATCCAGCATTTGGGAGGCTGATACAGGAGGCTTGCAGTTCGAGGACAGCCTCAACTACTTAGTGAGGCCCTTTGCAACTCAGTGAGACCCTGTTTCAAAATAAAAAGAATTAAAAAAAAATAGGGCTGGGTGTGTAGCTTGGAGGTAGAATGCCCTTGGGTTCCATCCCTAGGACCGCAGGGAAAAAATAAAATTAAAAAATTAAAGATTTTATTTTTTATATTTATTTATTTATTTTTTGGTGGTACTGGGGGTGGAACCCAGAGGCTTTCTACCTCTGGGCTACACTCCCAGACCTATTTTATATTTTATTTGGAAACAGGGCCTCACTAAGTAACTGAGTCCTGCTTCGAACCTGTGCGATCCTCCTGTCTCAGCCTCCCAAGCGCGGGGATTACAAGCGTGCACCACCACGCCCAGCTAAGATTTTATTTTTTAATTGAAAGTTAGTTTAGTACTTAGACCCTGGCAAAAGTAAACCTCAGAGTATGCTGTGACATTTCCGTAAGCCAGGCTCACAGACATTCCACAGCAAACACAACTGCTTTGAAGATGAGCTTCCAGCCCAAACTACAAGCCACACATAAGAGACAATCAGGAAAAGCGAAAACAAAACGACTAGGCGCAAAATATTCACCTCCAGAGAAAAGGAAGTCACAGAAAAATATGAAAACATAAAGTAAATATCTTTAGTGATTGCAAAGAGTTTTAAATAGAAAAACAATAAAGAACAAGTTAATATGGAAACAAATTACAGATGTTTAGTTTCTAGAACCTCTAGCCAAATAGATGTTCTAGAAATGAAAAATTAAGGAGTTCAGAAATTACTTGTTAAAATTAATGGATTAAGCTGGGGACAGGGGTGCATGCCTATAATCCCAGTAGTTAAGAGACTGAGACAGGAGGATCTTAGGTTTGTGGCCAGCCTCAGCTCTTAGTGAGGCTCTCCACAACTTAGTGAGACCCTGTTCCAAATAAAAAATAAAAAATAAAAAATAAGGCTGGGGGTGTAAGTCGGAGGTAGAATGCCACTGGGTTCAATCCCCAGGATTGGACACACACAGATACACACACACACACACACACACACACACACACACACACACACACCACCCTGGCTGCCTCTCCTCTCACCTAGCACCCGAGCCACCACCCCTCCGAAGAGCAACAGCTGTGCCAGAATCATGGGCCAGGGTGTAGCCCAGTGGCAGAGCATTTGCCTAGCCTGTGTAAGGCCCTGGGTTTTGTCCCTCACCCTGCAGAAAAGAAAAAAGATTACAATTTCAACTCTTACTAAGTTTCCAGCCTGCATTCCTAATCATATGAGTCAATTAATTAAAATTAAATTCTCTGTCTCTGTGTCTGTCTTCTAGGCAACCAGGCAGGTGAGGGAGCTCAGCAGGCCAAGGAGGTGTTAGCTCAAAGAAGAGAGAGAGAGAGAGCACTTTGTGGACAGAGGAATGGCCCAGGTCCAGGCCCTGAGTCAGGGCATGGAGCACACTAAGCCTTGAAGGAATGCGGGGCTTTTTTTCCTAGGCGCAGTCAGAAGTCTGGTGGGGTTTTAGTGGGGGACGTCTGCAGTCCCCGAGCCAGGCATGCCAGGGCTGGGTCTTAAGCAGGTCTCCTTGGCCCCAGAGGTGATGCTGGGACCCCAGCACCACCCAGCACCCTCCTAAACCATTTGGGGATGTTTGTTTCGTGAGTCCAGCATACATTCTCCCCTTTTTTTTTTTCTTTCTTTTTTGTGTATGTTGTGTGTGTGTGTGTGTGTGTGGTACTGGGGAACCCAGGGATATTCTACCTCCAAGCTATACCCCCAGCCCTATTTTTTATTCTTTATTTTGAAACAGGGTCTCACTGAGTTGCGGAGGGCCTCACTAAGTAGCTGAGGCTGTCCGTAAACCGTGATCCTCCTGTCTCAGCCTCCCAAATGCAGGGATTACAAGCGTGCGCCAACACGCCCAGCAATTCTCCCCTTCTTTAGGAAGTAGTACTCATTTCATTCTTATGTGCTCCATCTCTCTGTCTCTTTCTCTCTCTCTCCTTCCCTCCCCTTCCTCCTCCGCCCTTTCTTCTCCTCCCTCCCTCCCTTTCTCTCTCTTTCTCTCCCTTTCTGTGCAGTCTTGGTAGAGTTGTCATTCTAACTTCCTTCCTCAGGACTCCAGGTTTTGAACAGAGAGACCAAGGACAGGATGAGGCCAGAGCTCCTGGCCCCGGGCAAGGGCTAGGGTCGGCGCCCGTCCTGGAGAGTGGACTGAAGCTGTTGGTTTGACAGGTTTGTCATTTGTCTCTGCTATGGTTTGAATATGTTTTGTCCTCACCAACTGATGCTGAGGCATAGCCCCCGTGTAGCACTGTTGAGAGGCACTGGACTTCTAAGAGGGGTTTGGGTCGTGAGGGACCGCCCTCATAAACAGAGTGATCGTTGTGTTTTGTTTCTTTTGCAGAAGCGAGTCCTCTTTCTCAGGGGACTACACTGCCCACCCCAAGAGCGAGAGCTGGTAGTTATGAAAGGAGCCTGGCGCCTCCTTCCCCTCACACACGTGCTCCTCTGCCGGGACCAGGTCAGCCAGGCTGAGGCCAAAGCCAAGCAGAAGTCAGCGCCATGCTTTCAGACCTCCAGACTGTGAGCTACAGAGATCTCTTTTATTTAGAAATTGCGCAGCCTTCTGTATTTTATTATATCAGTAGAAAACAGGCTAAGACAATTTCTATTACATAGTAAGATAAGTTTCTATTAACCCCCTAGAGTGCTTCTGCGTTCACTAAAGTTTGTGAACCACTGAGCGAGAGGAGGGCAGGTCCTTATTCAGAAGTCTGGAGCCTTCCAGGCTGCCCGCCAGCCCGAGCCAGCACAGTCCTGTGCAGCTGCTCCTTAACGTGAAACCTCGAGCCTGATAGTTCACAGAGTTATGGGCTCCGAGCCTACACAAGGAAGTGGTGGGGGCACGCGCAGGACCCAGCTGAGCTCCCTGTGCACATGATGGGCCTGCCCTGGACTCCAAGCAAACCGCCCTCCACGGAGACCAGCCTAGCACTTCTACAGCCTGGGGTTGGGACCGGATTCCTAAGAGAGAATTTCTTAGGAAAGTAGCCAGTGGCTCCTGCAGGGAGCTGGGTTGTGTTATGCTCACATCTTCAGTCCTTACTCTTGTGCTGGGCACTAACAGCTCAGTACACATACGAGGGAGGGAGGGCGAGAGGAAGGGCCGGAGCAGGGAGCTGCTTCATCTTTTACCTCAAAAACGTTGAGAATAGGTTCCTCTGTGTAAGGCTGACTAATGGCCAGAATGTGGCAGAATTATTTAAATACCAAAAGGCTTCCCTTCTGCTTGGACAGTAGCCATAGTCCTAAGCCCCCCCCCCCAAGTGCCCCCAGTGCTCAGCTGCCCCTCTCCAGGGACCCTGTCGCAGTCGCTCAAGCTGAGGTCAGCAGTTAGGTCGGTGCCCTGCGGTCCAGGTGTTATGTGGACTATCACTTGTGCCCATGGATCTTCTGGCCCAAGAGCACAGCTGCTTCCCAGCCAGGAAGTTTAGCATGGTAATGGCATCAAGCCCACTGAAACCCCAGGGCCAGACCTCCGGGGATGGTGTGTGGAATCAGGCGGCACCTTGCGGCCCCTCTTCTCACACCCAGAAGTGGCTGTCACAGTGGTTTTAAGGGTGACCACTGCTTGGACTGCATCAGGGAAGGCCTTGACCTTAGAATCATAAGACCCGGGTCCTGCTCTGGCTCTGAATGTCCGGACTGTGTGGCCTTGAGCAATTTCCTCAGCCTCTCTGAGCTCCTGTACAAAATCTTCCTTGCACAAGGTTGTCTGGGGAATAAATGTATAGAAAACTTGGGAGCTCGATCCCTCTTCTCAAGGTCCTGTGCTAAATCCAGAGCTGTAAATATAGCAAGGAAGGCTCTGCCCCCGCCTGCTGGCTCCGCTGCTCCCGGTGGCTCGCCCAGTGCCCGGCGATGGCAACCAGGAGGCCTGCTATAGGTGGTCCTCCCTCAGCCACGGGGAGCCCCCTCCTCTGCGGGACCCCTCCTTCTGTAGACAGCGGTGTCCTCCCCCAGCCTGTCCCCACCACACTCACGCTCTGCACGCGTAGGCATGCGCACCCTTTCACACACTCACACACTCACAGCACGCTCACATCGCCACCCACCCCCGCACACATGCCCCCACACATCCACACGCATAGTTACAAGAGCATGTGAAAACCAAAGTGCAGTGCGTGAATTCCTTTGAGGTTGATCACACACACATTTTTTTTTTTTTTTTTTTTGCATGTCTGGGGATGGAACCCAGAGGCATTCGACCTCTGGGGATGGAACCCAGGGGCATTCGACCTCTGAGCTACATCCCCTGCCCTAGTCTTTATTCTTTATTTTGAAACCGGATCTCACTGAGTTGCAGAGGGCCACACTAAGTAGCTGAGGCTGTACGTGAACCACGATCCTCGGGTCTCAGCCTCCTGAATGCTGGGATTATAAGCGTGCGCCACCGCGCCTGGTGATCACACACATTTTTAAACATCTTAATAGAGATGTATTAGCCTGGCATGGTGGTGTATCTTGTAATCCCAGTACTTGGGAGGCTGAGTCAGGAGGATCACAGGTTCACGGCCAGCCTCAGCAGCATAGTAAAGCTCTTCGCAACTTGATGAGACCTTGTTTCAAAATAGAAAATAAAACAGTCAGAGGTATAGCTTGGAGGTAGAATGTCCCTAGGTTCAACCGGCAGCATGTGCATGTGCGCACACACACACACACACATGTTATATATATATATATATATATATACACACACACACACACACACATATATACATATATATATATATATATATATTCGGGCTGGGGGTTTTGCTTAGAAGTTCAACAATAACAATAATAATAGTGTTCATTTATTTTCATACATAATGGAGAAAAATGACAAAACTCTCAAACTAGGACTCACAGCAATGTTTAGGATAAGACAAAAGTAGGCAGGACAAAGTTTAAGTAGAAAGGCATGAGATGCAGCTGGTCAGGGCTGAGATAGGAGGATCGCACATTTGAGGCCAGCCTCAGCAAGTGAGTGAGGCCCTCTGCAACTTAGTGAGACTCTGTTTCCAAATAGAAAAATAAAATAGGGCAGTAGCTCAGAGGTAGAATGTCCCTGGGTTCAATACCCAGTGCAGCCAGAAAAAATTTTAACAATGAAGGAAAAGGAAAGAAAGAAAAGAAGAAAGAAGGAAGGGAGGGAGGAAGTCAGATGCTTTGAAGGTAAATCACATGTAAAAACACTAATAGCTGCAGGAACCGTGATGGGCTGGGGCTGGGGCCCTGCAGCAGCAGGGGTAAGGGTTAGCATCTCAAGGTGTGGCTTCTTTGAGGCAGCAGCCGCAGGAAGAGCCAGGACCTGCCTCAGAGAAGGGCCTTTAATTCTTCTGTGCTTACTGCTTTCTGTGCCCTGCAGAAAAATCTTTGCCTACCCTGGGCTCGATATTGTCCTACTACTGTAGTGGAACTTCAAACAAAACAATTCCCAGAGCTCAGCTGAATCCTGGAATGGCTAAACTTCCCTCTAAACCAGAGTTGAAAGCCGGGCATGGTGGCGCATGCTTGTAATCCCCGCGCTTGGGAGGCTGAGACAGGAGGATCATCAGGTTCAAAGCCAGCCTCAGCTACTTAGTGAGGCTCTCAGCAACTTAGTGAGACCCTGTTTCCAAATAAAGTATAAAATAGGTCTGGGAGTAAAGCCCAGAGGTAGAAAAGCCCCTGGGTTCCACCCCCAGTAACACACACACACACACACACACACACACACACACACCTCAGAGTTGGGGAACTTGGCTAAATCCATGGGCTTTCAGTAGAGACTGCAGAAGAGATACATCTTTGACATGGAGCTAAATTGGCCCTGGAATAAAAGGTTTCAGTTCATCCCCAAAGAGTCTAAAAACAAAGATAATACTCCAAGCTGGGCATGGTGGTGCATGCCTGTAATCCTAGTACTTTGGGGGGCTGAGGCAGGAGGAGCGAAGGTTCACAGCCACCAGCCTCAGCAACTTAGCAAGGCTCTCTGCAACTTTGAGAGAGCTTATTTCAAAATGAAAAATAAAATAGGGCTGAGGGTGTAGCTCAGAGGCAGAATTACCCTGGGTTCAATCCCCAGGACCACCAAAAAAAGAAAAAGATCAAAATAATCTGCATGTGGAGCCGGGCATGGTGGCTCTCACTTGTAAACCCAGCACTTGGGAGGCTGAGACAGGAGGACTGCATAGGTTCGAAGCCAGCCTCAGCAGCTTAGTGAGGCTGTCAGCTACTTAGTGAGACCTTGTTTCCAAATAAAATATATAATAGGTCTGGGAGGGTAGCCCAGAGGTAGAAGTCCCCTGGATCCCATCACCAGTACCACATTAAAAAAAACAAACAAAACAACTCATCTGCATGTGTCTTAACTGCCTATTAGAAAATCTATCACTCAAGCTGGGTGTGGTGGGACACACTTGTAATCCCAGCATTTGGGAGGCGGAGACAAGAGGATCATGCAGGTTCAAAGCCAGCCTCAGCTACTTAGTGAGGCTCTCAGCAACTTAGTGAGAGCCTGTTTCCAAATGAAATATAAAATAGGCCTGGAGCTGGGCATTGTGGCGCATGCTTGTAATCCCAGCATTCGGGAGGCTGAGACCTGAGGATCACGGTTCACGGACAGCCTCAGCTACTTAGTGAGGCTCTCTGCAACTCAGTGAGACCCTATTCCAAAATAAAGAATAAAAAATTGGGCAGGGGTATAGTTCGGAGGTCAAATGCCCCTGGGTTCCATCCCAGACCTGCAAAAATAAATAAAATAAATAAATAAATTAATTAAATAGGTCTGGGAGTGTAGCCTGGAGGTAGAAGGCCCCTGGGTTCCATCTCCCATACCACATACACACACACAAAAATAATTAATAAGGGCTGGTGGTGTACCTTGGTGGTAGAATGCCCCGAGTCCAATCCCCAGAACAACAACAACAAAAGAAATTAAAATCAGGGTCATTCTGCCTCTGAGCTACACCCCCAGACCCGCCTTTTGATTTTCACATAGAGTTTCACTAAGTTGCTAAGGGTCTCACTTAGTTACTGAGGCTGGCCTCAAATATGTGATCCTCCTGTCTCAGTCTTCCAAGTGCTAAAATTATAGGCATAAACCTCCACAAGCAGCCATTTATTTGTTTTTATTTTTATATTTGTGTGTGTGTGTGTGTGTGTGTGTGTGTGTGTGTGTGTGTAGTGATGGGGATAGAACCCAGAGGCATTCTACCCCTAGGTTACACCTCCAGCCCTCTTTATTTTGAAACAGGGCCTTACTAAGTAGCTGAAGCTAGCTACAAACTTGATTCTCCTGTTTCAGCCTCTCAAGTACTGAAATTTCAAGCATGTGCTACCATACTAGGCAACTAGACTTTCTTTCTTTCTTTCTCCCCCCGCCCCCACCATGCCAGGCAACTAGATTTTCTTCCTTTCTTTCTTTTCTTTCTTTCTTTACTTCTTTCTTTCTTTCTTTCTTTCTTTCTTTCTTTCTTCTTTCCTTTTTCATCTTTCTGTCTTGTTTTTTGGTACCAGGGATTGAATTCAGAGACATTCTACCTCTAATTTATATCCCCTATCTATCTATTATTATTATTATTATTATTATTATTATTATTATTATTATTTTGTAATGGGGATGGAACCCAGGGGCATTCTACCTCCGAGCTACATCCCCAGCCCTATATTTTATTCTTTATTTTGAAACTGGGTCTCACTGAGTTGCAAAGGGCCTCACTAAGAAGCTGAGGCTGTCCTTGAACCATGATCCTCCAGTCTCAGCCTCCCGAATCTGGTATTACAAGCGTGTGCCACTATGCCCGGCTCCATTATTATTTCTTATTTGGAAATAGGGTCTCACAAGATTGCTGAGAGCCTCACTAAATTGCTGAGGCTGGCTTTGAACCTGCAGTCTTCCCCTCTTAGCCTCCTGAATACTAGGATTACAGGCACATGCTACGCCTGGCTTAAGTGTTTTTAGAGACGAGGTCTCACTAAGTTGCCCAGGCTGGCCTCAAACTTGCAGTCCTCTTGCCTCTGCCTCCAGAGTCACTGGGATTACAGGCATGAGTCACCACCTCCAGCTCACATTTTATTCTTTGAAAGAGACTGTTAAAAAAATGGCAAGGCAAGTCGGGTGTGGTGGCACATGCTTGTAATCCCAGCATTCAGGAGGCTGAGACAGGAGGATCGTGGAGGATCGTGAGGCCCTCTGCAACTCAGTGAGACCCTCTTTCAAAATAAAGAATAAAAAAATATGGCTGGGGGTGTAGCTCGGAGGTAGAATGCCCCGGGTTCCATCCCTAGTACCGCAGGAAGAAAGAGAGAAAGAAAGAAAGAAAGAAAGATAGAAAGAAAGGAAGAAAAAAAGAAAGAAAGAAAGAAAGAAAGAAAGAAAGAAAGAAAGAAAGGAAAAGAAAATGGCAAGGCAAGCTACAGACTGGGAGGAAATATTCATAATGAATATTTCTTTAAAAAATTTATATCCAGGCCGGGCGTGGTGGCGCACGCTTGTAATCCCCGCGCTTGGGAGGCGGAGACAGGAGGATCGCGCAGGTTCGAAGCCAGCTGTGCTGGCGTAAGAGACCCTGTTTCAAAAATATAAAATAGGTCTGGGAGTGTAGCCCAGAGGTAGAAGGGCTTCCAGGAACCCCAGTACCACCAAAAAAAAAAAAAAAAAAAAATTTATATCCAGAAAATATAACTAATGCTTACATCTCAACAATAAGAAGGAAACTTTATTTATTTATTTATTTATTTATTTATTTATTTATTTATTTATTTATTTATTTATTTTGTGGTACTGGGTGTGGAACCCAGGGGCTTTTCTATATCTGGGCTATACTCCCAGACCTATTTTATTTTTATATCTAGAAACAAGGTCTCACTAAGTTGAACCTGTGTGATCCTTCTGTCTTAGCCTCCCGAGCACTGGTACTACAAGCATGTGCCACCACTCCCGGCTGCAACTTGATTTTTTAAAGGTAAAGAGTTGCCAGGTGTGTACTTGTAATCCCAATAGTTGGGAGGCTGAGACAGGAGGATCACGGGTTCAAAGCCAGCCTCGGCAATTTAGTGAGACCCAGTTTTCAAATAAGAACTAAGATTGGGCTGGGGGTATAACTTGGAGGTAGAATGCCTCGGGGTTCAATCCCCAGTAGCCCCCATCCTAAAAAAACATAAATAAAGGTAAAGGCCTGAACCTACATATCACTTATAAGTTATATAATAGATAAACATATGAAAAGGTGCTCAACATCATCGGCATCACTGAAATATTAACTATAACCACAAGGAGACATCACTACTCACTCATTATAACGGCTACAATAAAAATACCAACAGCAAGCTGGGTATTTGGGAGGCTGAGACAGGACGACTACAGGTTCGAGGCCAGCCTCAACAACTCAGTGAGGACCCTAACAGCTTAATGAGACTGTGTTCCAAAATAAAAAGGGCTGGAGGTATAGCTCAAAGGTAGATTGCCCCCCCCCCACACACACACACACTACCACCACCACCACCACAAGTGTTGTTAAAGATGAGGAGCAGATAAGCATGTAAAATCTGCACTTTGGTGGTAGGGCAAATACTCACCCCTGCAAAAGGACCCAATACACATATGATGTGAAAGGAAACTAATTAGTTATGGATGGTGCGCCATAGTATATGCTAAATACCTTTTTTTTTTTTTTTTGGCGATACTGGGGGTGGAACCCAGGGGCATTCTACCTCTGAGCTACACCCCCAGCCCTAAACTCTTTTCAAATATTATTTAAATCACAACATATAGCATGAATTACCTGTCTTTCAGAGTGAGAAATCTAAGAGTCCCGAAGGTTCAGGGATTCTCAGAAAGGTAAGCCAGAGACTCTCAGAGAGGTAGGTCGAGTATATAAATTTGAGCGGCTAAGCTGGGCGTGGTTGCGCACCCTTGTAATCCCAGCATTTGGGAGGCTAAGACTGGAGGATCGCGGTTCGCGGTCAGCCTCAGCTACTTAGTGGGGCCCTCCACAACTCAGTGAGACTCTGTTTCAAAATAAAAAATAAAAACATTGATCTGGGGGTGTAGCTTGGAGGTAGCTTGCGGGCCAGGCTCAGGAGCAGGATGGTGGGCACAAGTGAGCTGTCCTCACTGGCTATCCCGGGTCCCCAGGATCCGCGTCCTGCGGGAGGCGATGTTTCTGCTATGAAGTTAGAGAACAGGGGGAGTGAATCTGTGGTGATGGAAGAGTAATTTCCTGGCGGAGCGTGAGTGGAGGCGGGGAGGCTGGGACAGGAAAGGACAGAGGGAGTGCCCTGGGCGGCAGGACTGCCCGTGTCTTGACCGTACAACATGGCTAATGACTCTTGACTGTTGTGTAGTAGGGGGCACGGTTACACAGGCATGTAAAGGTGTGAAAATCAGGGGGGTTTTCACTGGGATTCCTCAATGAAGATGAGTGTGCTTCATTGTATACAATTATACCTCAATTTAAAAAATGCCCTCAAAATGCAAACATAAGGAAGGAAAAAAGAAGAAATGCTAAATATTAGTGTTACAAAGAAAGAAAAAAAAAAGACCAACACATCTCCCTTATTTTGTATCCCTAAAGTAAAGATTTTACTGGGCTGGGGTGTAGCTCCCTGGAAGAGCGCTTGCCTAGGGGGTATGAACTCCTGGGTTTCATCTCCTGGGCCACGAAACAAATATCAAAAAGAAAACAATGAAGGTAACTGGGCATGGTGGCACATGCTTGTAACCCCAGTACTTGGGAGGCTGAGATGGGAGGATTGGAGGTTTGAGAACAGCCTCAGCAAATAGTGAGACTCTCATTAACCTAGCAAGACCCCGTTTCCAAATAAAAATAAAATAGAGCTAAGGGTGTAGCTCAGAGGTAGAATGCTCCTGGGTTCCAACCCAAATGCCAGAAAGAAAGAAAGAACAAACGAACCACTGAAGTGGAGGATTTCAGTATGAAGAGGGTTGTCTGGAAGCCCCTCTGCCCAACCAGGCCACGACATCTCCAAGAACTGTGTGTGGCGGGAGCTCTGGGGTCCTGCAGGCTGCGGGTCCTTTCCAGGTGACCCTTGCTTCCTCGCCCACGGTGCAACTGTTGTTGGCCCTGAAGCAGGACGGAAGGGTCTGGCGTTTTATTCTCTCCAGCCAGGCCTGAAACAGCATTTCCACTTACTGCCTTCATTTTCCGGGGCTGGTAATTTTCTGAGCCCATTCCTCTGGGCTATGCTATTCTCATCTCAGATATAAGTAGGAAGGGGACTTTCATCTGCAGTCTGAGAACTGAATGGGTCTCTCTCTGGACCTATTTTTAACCTAAGTACTCAATAAATACCAGCCCACAAGCAGTCATAAGCCTGTGTGCACCAGACAAATAGAAGCTAATTATAGACAGCAAAACCTGTTTAAAAATGCAAAGAGGAGTTTATAAAAATTAAGATGGAATGTTTTAGTATACCTCTTTCACGATTAGCCAGAACTAGTCATTAAAAAAAATTATATGCCAGGCGTGGCAGTACATGCAATAAAAAAAAATTATATGCCAGGCGTGGCAGTGCATGCCTGTAATCTCAGTACTTGGGAGGCTGGGATAGGAGGATTGCAGGTTTGAGATTAGTGAGGCCCTCAGCAGATTAGTGAGGCCTTAGCAGATTAGTGAGGCCCTCAGTAACCTAGGGAGACCCTGCTTTAAAAGATAAAAAATAGCAGGGCGTGGTGGCACACGCTTGTAATCCCAGCATTCAGGAGGCTGAGACAGGAGGATCATAGTCCAAAAACAGCCTCAGCTACTAGTGAGGCCCTTTGCAACTCAGTGAGACCCTGTTTCAAAATAAAGAATAAAAAACAGGGCTGGGTTATAGCTCGGAGGTAGAATGCCCTGGTTTTCATCCTCAGTACCACATACACAAACAACAACAACAACAACAACAACAACAACAATAATAATAATAATAATAATAATAATAATAATAATAAGCCAGGCGTGGTGGCACATACTTGTAATTCTAGTACTTGGGAGGCTGAGACAGGAGGATTGCAGGTTCAAGGACAGCTTCAACAAGCAGTGAGACTCTCATCAACCTAGAAAGACACTGTTTTCAAATAAGAAATAAAATAAATCTAGGGGTATAGCTCAGACGTAGATTGCCTCTGGATTCAATTTTCAGTACCACACACAAAGTTAAATAAACAAACAAATAAATAAAATAAAAATAAAAAAATAAGCTGGGCATGGTGGTGCACAAAGTACTTGGGAGGCTGAGACAGAAGGATTGCAGGTTAGTGGCCAGCCCCAGCTACTTAGTGAGACTCTGTTTCAAAAATAAATAATAGCCGGTCGTGGTGGCACATGCTTGTAATCCCTGCACTTGGGAGGCAGAGACAAGAGGATTGTGGAGGTTTGAAGCCAGCCTCACTGGGTTAAGAGACCCTGTTTACAAATAAAAATATAAAATAGGTCTGGGAGTATAGTCCAGAGGTAGAAGGGTTTCCAGGAAACCCAGTACCACCAAAAATAAATAAGTAAATAGATAAATAATAAAAATAGGGCTGGCGGTGTAGCTCAGAGGTAGAATGCCCCTGGGTTCAATCCCAAGTATTGCAAACAAACAAACAAACAAACAAACAAATAAGGGCTGAGGGTGTAGCTTAGAGATAGAATCCCCTGGGTTCAATTCCAAGTACACCTCAAAAATTAATTAATTAATTAGTAGTAATTAATTAATTAGTAATTATTAATTGAAATAGGCCTGGGGTGTAGCTCAGTGATGCCTCTGGGTTCCATCCCCAGCAACACACACACACACACACACACACACACACACACACACAAAAGGAAAGAAATAACTACCAGCTGGTAGTCCCAATACTTGGGACAGAAAGAAAGAAAAAGAAAAAAATAAAATAAAAAATAATGAAAAAGAAGCCAGGCGTGGTGGCACATGCTTGTAATCTCAGCATTTGGGAGGCTGAGATAGGAGGATCACGGTTCAAGGACAGCCTCAGCTACTTAGTGTGGCCCTTTGCAACTCAGTGAGACCCGGTTTCAAAATAAAGAATAAAAATAGGGTTGAGGGTGTAGCTCGGAGGTAGAATGTCCCTAGGTTCCATCCCCAGTACTGAAAAAAAAAAAAAAATATATATATATATATATATAGCTTAATTGGTTAATGAGCCCACCCATTCTTTGGCATGCCTGTGTGTTCTCCTGAGATACCTGGCAGGGAGAAGAGCCACAAGGCCCTGAGTACGTGGAGCTCACATGGGTGGCATGGGTCTGCGCTGGGGCAACAGGGGCAGGGCTGAGCCAGGCTGCTCCCACAGAAGCAGCCTGAGAGGAGGGCGGGGTGGGGATGCAGGCTGTAACTTGGGGCACCTGGCTGATTCAGTAGTGGGTAGCAGGCTGGCAGCCTGGGAAGCTGTACGCACTGTCTGGTGGAATCCATTGTCACTTCCCTGGCACGGTGGGTACACCTGCACCTTAGCTCAAGGTCCAAAAGCCTTCTGCACAGCTGCCAGGGCAGAACATGCGCGACTACACGTTACTCTGTGTATTCATTTGTTTGCTGTCTGTTGTTTATTTGTTGTCTGTTTGTGTGCTGAAAACTTGAGCTCCTCGGGGTAAAGGATCTTCAAGGAGCAGGTGGGGCGGGGGCCTCTGGTTTGCATGTGACAGCTAGCTGGTGAGCCTCGCTTGCCCACACTGTTCCTGGAAGGAAGTCATGGTGTGTGTAGGGGTGTTGAGGTGCTGGAAAACACCTCAGCAGAGGACGATTCACCATTCTTACCTCAAACAATGAGACTGGCCAGGGCCCATGCTTGTATACCAGTGACTCTGGGACTAAGGCAGGAGGATCACGAATTTGGGGTGCCAGCCTTGGCAAGTGTCACAAAATAAAACAAGAAGGTCTAGGGATGTAGTTCCTTGTATTTAAACCCCAGTACCACAGAGAGAGAGAGAGAGAGAGAGAGAGAGAGACAGAGAGAGAGACAGAGAGAGAGACAGAGAGACAGAGACACTAGAGTCTCTCAGTTATGTATACTTTATCTAAATTCTTACCCCTGGAGGGTAGAATACATTATCTCCATTTCCCGGATGAGGGATCCTCAGCTCAGGGTTTAGGTAACTTGCCAAAGGTCACATGACTAATGGGGCAAGGCTGCTTCTCCAGGACCTTCTGTCTTTCTTTCTGCCCTGCTGCCCCCCAGGACACTTGGCAGGGAGGCTAAGCTTTGGGATGACATCCGCAGGCATGGGCAGTTGCTATGGGAACAGAGAGGCTGGTGGAGGAGACGCTGGGAGCCTGTGTGTAGGAGAGGACACTTGGGTCGGATGCTGTTTTACGCTCCATCAGTATCTCGCCCTAGAAACACGGAGAGCTGGCGGGAGTCCTCCTGCCCAAGGGCACAGGGACCGAGAGAGAGGTGCATGCATGTGATGAGGACCCTTAGCCAAGAGTAACAGTCCTAGGCCTCCGTGGCCCAGGGTGCCTGTGGACTCTCCAGGGTGGTAGCCCCTGTGCGGCATCAGATCTGGAAGTGCCTAGCACCGAGTGGGGCACGTAGTAGGGGCTCAATCACTGTTTGCCATTATTATAATGAAGATTTAACTTGCTTATGCAGAAATTGAATTGGAAGCTGAATTTCCTTCTAGCCCGAGACCAGGGGAGCTCTCCAGGGCCAGGGCTGAGGAACCAGATGAAATCTGTTCTTAATGGGGGTTCTGTGGAAGCTCAGCAAGTAGTTCTATCAAATTAGAACACCCCCAATAGATGTGAGGGGGTGGATCTCTTCCTGAGCCTGGTCCCTTCCATCCCTTTCCCCTTGAAAATCAGATTATGGGGGAGGGCAGGGCCAGGGAGGAAACTGACTAACACAATTACCAGCCCTGGCGTGTCCATCTCAGCCTGGGCCAGGGCAGGGGGAGGAGGGAGCAGAGGGGAAGCCAGAGCCTCTCTCAGGAAATGACAACTCCAAGAAAGCAGAGAGGACAAGCTCACCCGCCCTGCCTTGCCGTGGGGCCCACCCTGGCGCTGGCGGGCTGGTCTCTCTGGTGTTCTCACAGGGACCAGCCCTCCCTTGCACATCACTGTGGCGATTCTTTTATAGCCATGATACCAGTGTCCTGGCTTCCCTCTCCCTGGTGATGGGGTGTTGGTACCCATCAAGAATTCTGTGCCATTATCCATCCAACGGCAGCCGTCTTTACTGCTCCTGATAGCTGGGCTTGGATTTGCCATCATCCTGTCTCAGCCTCCCAAGAACTGGGATTCTAAGCGTGCACCACCACATCTGGCTAGACTTTCCTTCAGGGACTGCAGGAAGCTCTTACCTTTCCCTAGGTGAGAACTGGAGGGCGGGGCCTAGAGAAGCCGTGAAAGACTGGCCACTGCCCAGTCAATCCTGATGGGAGACTGGCTTCTGTGGTGGCACCTGAAGGCTGCAGTCACGCCCTGCCTGGCGCACTCGTGGATGCCCCTGCTCTGTTTCCAGAAAGGAGACGGATCTGCCTTTCCGCCCCCCTCATTTCCCACCCACGGGCTAAGCTAAGAGCCCTGGGAAGTTTGCTAGGCTACAACGCTGCAGAAGACTGTCCACAGAAAATGGCGCCAACTCAACACAGAGAGCTGCATATGCTCTTGTCAGCTCTGCCAGTTTAAATGGGGCCTCTGGGGCTACGGCTCAGTGGTGGAGGGCTTGCCTAACACACATACATTGGATCGTAGACTCATAAAACCTTTCTATTGACCTCTGCTTCCACACCCAACACTGTCTGGCATTTAACAGATTTTTTTTTTTTATGGTAGGAATTGAACCTAGAGACATTCTCCCTCTGAGATATACTACAGCCCTATTTTATTTATTTATTTAATTTTATGACTGTGTGTGTGTGTGTGTGTTTGTGTGTTACTGGGGATGGAACCCAGGGGCATTCTACTTCTGAGCTACACTCCCAGGCTTTCTATCTCCGAGCTATACTCCCAGACCCATTTTACATTTTATTTGGAAACAGGGTCTCACTAAGTTGCTGAGAGCCTCACTACTTAAGTAGCTGAGGCTGGCTTCGAACCTGTGCGATCCTCCTGTCTCAGCCTCCCAAGTGCGGGGATTACAAGCGTGCGCCACCACGCCCGACAAGTATTCTGGTCTTATTATGTGATTTATTTTTTATTTTTGGTGCTGGGGATTGAACTCAGGAGCATTTTACCTCTGAGCTACACCCCCAGCCCTATTTTATTTTTTAATCTTGAAACAGGGTCTTACTAAATTGCTAACCGCCTTTCTAAACTGCTGAGGCTGGCCAAGAACCTGTGATCCTCCTATCCCAGTCTCTCAATTACAGGCATATGACACCAAACCCAGCTGTGAAATTGTTTTTTATCCCTCTGGGTTGAAGATCTGAAAATAAACTACTGCCTCAAGAACTTCTCTATGTTCTTGGGATGCAAGG
Organism: Muscardinus avellanarius; assembly: GCF_963383645.1. NCBI lineage: Eukaryota > Metazoa > Chordata > Mammalia > Rodentia > Gliridae > Muscardinus > Muscardinus avellanarius. Next base: position 73,766,982 of record NC_137798.1, read on the forward strand.
ACCTTTGACCAGTAATGACCATGTTTGTGTTTTTTAACTGCGAAGTGTGGGGAAAGAACTGGTTCCTGAAGCCAGGCACTAAGAAATTATCAAGGAAAGGAATTCAAATGATTAATTGGAAATTTTTAGTTTTTTAATTTTAATTAATTGGTATTTTGTGGCATTATGGATTGAATCCAGGGGCATTCTACCTCTGAGCTACCCCCTAGCCCTATTTTATTCTTTATTTTAAAACAGGGTCTCACTAAGTTGCTGAGGGCCTCACTAGATTGCTGAGGCTGGCCTGTGATCCTCCTGCCTCAGCCTAAGTACTGGGATTACAAGCATGCACCACCATGCCTGACTACCATTATTTGGGAATTTTACCTTTGATGACTGGTGGCTTCCTACAGAGGTTTGAGCCCTTCTGAGTAGAGGAGCCTGAGACATTTCCTCCCTGGGGAGTGTTCCTGCCAGTGGAGTATCTCAGCAAGCCTCAGGTTTGCACGTTACTCTAGGCCTCAGAAGAGGAGGGGCTTCTGCTTCAGGGACTCAGGGGTGCCTTGCACCTTTCCACTCCAGGGGCCTTTTTACACCACGGAGGAGCAGGAGTCCTCAGGTCTTTGGTGAAGAATTCACTTGTACGTAATGTGAATTCCTCTGTCCTCATTTGGTTTCCTACATTTGGACTTCTCAAAATCACCTTCTTCTTCTTCTTCTCCTCCTCCCCTCCCTCTCCTCCTCCTCCTCCTCCTCCTCCCCTCCTCCTCCTCCTCCTCCTCCTCCTCCTCTCCTCCTCCTCCTCCTCCTTCTGTCCTGGGGATGGAATTCAGGGGAATTCTACCTTTGAGCTACACCCCTCAGCCCTATTTTTTATTCTTTATTTTGAAACAGGGTCTCATTAAGTTCCAGAGGGCCTCAGTAAGTGGCTGAGGTGATCCTTTTGTCTCAGCCTCCCAAATGCTGGGATTACAAGCCTGTGTCACCGCACCCAGCTCAAAATTAGCTTCATTTAAAGTGAAAGAAGTCAGGTTTTGGGAAGGGTGACGGTTCAGGCAGGGAGAGAGACAGAGTAGGAGCACGGGGGTTTGTTAAGTGACACAAGAATAGGGATGGAGATGGGATAAGTGATCAGGGAGGGGATCCAAAGAGACCATCAGCCCACCCGCTGTTGGATGAGGGTAGCCTTCAGAGGAAAATACCAAGACAAGGTCAACAAATGTTGTTATGGGAACAGTTGAAGGTTAGGGAACAGAAAACATTCTGTGGTACGTGGGCAGGGTGGTCATAGACCATGACATGACCATCTGTGGTCAGAATGTCCATGACAAGGTTATGGCAGGGCCCAGATGAATCAAGTGGGAGAAGGGATCTGGATTACATTTTCTTAGAAAAGCCAAGCTAGGTGTGATGGTGAACAATTGTAATCTAAGTACTTGGGAGACTGAGACAGGAGGGTCACAGGTTCCCTGTCAGCCTCCACAACTTAGTGAGACCTTTTTTTTTTTTTTTTTTTTTTTTTTTTTTTCAGTACTGGGTATAGAACCCGGGTACATTCTACCTCCAAGCTACACCCTCAGTCTTATTTTTTATTCCTTATTTTGAAACAGGATCTCACAGGCATAAATAACTAAGGCTGGCATTGAACCTGTGATCTTCCTGTATCAGCCTCCCAAGTACTGGGATTACAAGCGTGTGCCACCACACCCAGCTGAGACTGTTTTAAAAGAAAAGAATAAGATGGAGCTGTGGTGCTGGGCGTGGCGGTGCACGCTTGTAATCCCCGCGCTTGGGAGGCTGAGACAGGAGGATCGCATAGGTTTGAAGCCAGCTACTGAGTGATGCTTTCAGCAACATAGTGAGAACCTGTTTCCAAATAAAATATAAAATAGGTCTGGGAGTATAGCCCGGATGCAGAAAACCTCTGGGTCCCACCCTCAGTACCACCAAAATAAATAAATAAATAAATAAATAAATAAATAAATAGAATAGGGCTGTGGGTATAGCTCAGAGGTAATGCCCCTGGGTTCCATCCATCTCCATTACCATACACACAAAACAAAGAAGGAAAGAAAGAAAAGAAAGAGAGCCACACTAGGCATGGTGGTGCACAACTGTAATTCCAGTATTTGGGAGACTGAGACAGGAGGATCTCAGGTTCCAGGCTAGTCTGAGCAATTTAGCAAGACCCTCAGCAATTGAGCAAGACCCTGTTTCAAAATAAAAAAAATAGGGCTGGGGGTGTAGGTCGGAGGTAGAATGCCCCTGGGTTCAAACCCCAGTAACACACACCACACCCTTGCTCCCCAGAAGGAAGCAGAGAGGAACTGGGCAGTGCTCGGACAGGGTCATTCTCTCAGCAGACACTGGGAGGGGAAGCAGCACCGTGAGTGCCCAGGGCTCCGCGGCCACTTGCTTCCCCTCACCAGTTTCTTGTTCTCAGACTAGCTCTGTGGAGCTGCTTCTGCAGCTGGCTTTATTCAGAAGTCTTTAGAACAAAAAAGGAACCCTGCATTTCACAACACTGAGCAGACTTCCATGCTGGTTCTCATAAGTGCTGAGAGGGAATAGATAAGGAGGAGATGACATTTTTGGAGAAGTCACCAGGATCCCTTATCTCTATTTGTTTCTAACATTTTGCTTAGTATTAATAGCAGCAGCATGGGCAGAGGAACCAAAGGCCATTCACTGGGCTTGAAGGAGACATGATTATGATGATAATTAATAGCAGATCTCGCCCAACCCCTCGGTCCTGGGGACTGGACCCATGGGCACTCTACCACTGAGCTGTATCACCACTCTTTTGTATTATTTGACACAGAATCTCACTTAGTTGCCCAGGCTGCCTTGAACTCAAGGTCCTCCTGCCTCAGCCTCCCAAGTAGCTGGGCTGACAGGTGGGCACGACCATATCCAGCTAAAACAGCCTTTTATCAGGTATCTTCTGCACGCTGGACAGTGTGCAAGATGCTTTATGTTTTCATGAACCTGTATAATAATGTTGCAAGGTACGTCTCATCTTAACTTTGTATGAGGAAGTTCAACTTGGAAAGGTTAACAAGTTGGCCCATGTCACGAGGCAGTGAGTCTACCTGAGTCGGCTTTATTTTTTGGTGTTGGGGATTGAATCCAGGGCCTGCTAAATACATACCTCACCACTGAGCGATAGTCCCGGCCCCTCTCTGGCTTTTAGAGGCCACATTCTTCCTACTCTCCCATTTTTTCCAGCCCGTTTTCCACCCCTCCAGCAACCTCACCTCTCCCTGACTTTCTGGTCTTCTAAGGCAGCTGAGCTCTGATTCCAAGCAGAGGGGAAATAGGTTTCTTTGAACCAGAAAGGGGCTCAGGGAGACAATTGATAGAGTTGGAATAAGCTTGTTAGTTGCCTCTCTGCTGGTACCAAGGGAATGACCAAAGATGGGCAAGAAGGGCGCAGAAGGATCTGGGACACAAGGCCCAGGTGTGCAGAGACTGCTTCTCCATCTTGCCCTCTGGTTCTGCTGCCCCTCTGAGCAGGGCCGTGTTTCCTCAGGGCAGGAAGAGGTGTGTGTGTGTGTGTTGCTGAGGATTGAATCCAGAGCATTTACCTTTGAGCTATACCCTTAGCCCAATTTTATTTATTTTTGTAGTACTAGGGATGGAACCACATGGGCATTCTACCTCTGAGTTACATTTCCAGCACTATTTTATTTATTTATTTTTATTTGGAAACAGGGTCGTACTGAGTTGCAGAGGGCCTCACTAAGTAGCTGAGGCTGGCTGAGCACCTGCCATTCTCTTGTCCCAGCCTTCCATGTACTAGGATTGCAAGCATGCACTATATACCCGGCTGGGGCAGGAAGCTTTAATTGTAGGGCAGTCTGGGGAACTGGACCGCGGAGCCTCTCTTGAGCCCTGAAGCCACATGGCTGAGAGGAAGCAGGTCCCTGTAACTGTGGGCCTGGCAGGTCCAAGCACGAGTGCTGGGCTCAGGGTTTCCCTCCACCCAAGCCTGAGGTCCTGAGCTGGCTGGTCGGGGCTTAGGAGAGGAGAAGCAAGGAAGGCCGAGTGAGGGTGTCCTCTCTGGAAAGGGTGGACTCAGCGGGACACTGGGGGGCTCCCCCTGTTCTGGATTGCGTGCCCACCTGTTGCAGTGCACAGGACTAGGCAGCAGGCCAGCAGGTCGTGCCTCCAGCAGCAGCCTCCAGGATCAGGCACTAACTACCCAGACTATAGAAGCACGAGCAGTCCTACTCTTGCCTACCTAGATGTCATTTAGGGGCTTCCTGTGTGTGTGTGTGTGTGTGTGTGTGTGCATGCGTGCAGCCCTGGGATTGGATCCAGGGGCATTCTATCTCTGAGAATACCCTCTGCCCTATTTTATTTTTTGGCGGTACTGGGGATGGAACCCAGGGGCATTTGTGCCTCCGAGCAACACCCCCAGCCCGATTTTTTTTATTCCTTATTTTGAAACAGGGTCTCACTGAGTTACAAAGGGCCTAAGTAGCTGAGGCTCTCCGTGAACAATGATCCTCCTGTCTCAGTCTCTCAAATGCTGGGATTACAAGTGTGCACCACCATGATTGGCTCCCTATTTTATTTTTTAAGAGTCTCGCTAAATTGCTAAGGCTGGCCTCAAACCTGGGATCTTGCTGATCTCAGCCTCCCAAGTACTGGTATTACAGCATAAGCCACCACACCTGGTTTTATATTTTGAGGCTGGGCCTGGAGCTTAAGGAAAGCGAAGACCTGGCCCTGGGAATTCCAGGAATCGGGCTGTCCTGAGGCAGACACTCAAGGTAGTGCCTGGCTAAAGATCTCCTTCCTGCCTTTCACATCTTTGTCCTTGGCCCCAAAGTGCTCCCAGGGGAGGGTGCTTGATCTATCGCTTGATCTATCACAGGAGCCAATTAGAACAGAAAGTAACTTACAATACAAATGAGCTGATCTTCTTAAATGAAGACATGCTTAGCCTCTTGTGTCTCTTGCTCAGCAATTCCAGCTTACCTGCGAGTTTGGCTTCTTGAAGGAGATCCTGTAAGTACTCAGCATTGGTCCTCTGTCTGTTCAGGGCTCCCCTCCCCGCCCCGCTCCAGCACCCCGCTCCTCCAGGGCAACATCAAGAATAGCCCGGCCTACCCCTCCTTCTTTCTCAGTGAAATCTGAGAGCTCACCTTTTCCTGAATTCATTTCATGTATATTACCCTGGATGATGAAGAGGTATAGGTGTGTTGAGCAGGCAGAGGGTCCAAACACTTACATAGCTTATCCGCTAGTCCTGTAGTTTGTCTACAGGACTCCACATCAGGAGAGGGCAGTCAGTAGACTGAATATAGCTGCTGACTGGCCTCTGGAGGACTACACCAAGCACACTGATTCAGCGGGGCCGACACCTGGGGCATCTCCATGGGTCTCTCCACAGTGGAACAAACCACACTGAGGGGTTTGGATACTGGCCTTTGTGTTCACTCTTGCCATGCAGTCAGCCAGACCTGAATGTGGCAGCGTCTGGGCCAGCTGTCTACCTGTGGTGTGACCCAGCTCCTCGCGGCAGTTCCTGTCCGTGGAACCCCAACCCAGGCAGCTGCTTGAGGAACCAATTGCTGGAGTTTTCTTGGAGCAGGAATGTCTGAGACTGGGATCAAGGTAAAGGGATAGGAGCTGCAAGCTGCTTATCACAGCTGGTTAAGGGAAAAGATCGACCTGGACCAAATAGTCAAGAGAACAATGATCTGAACCAGCCTTGTAGGCCTGCAACTAGGCAGACTACATTAAAACCTGTCCTTTAGCCGGGCGTGGTGGTGCACGCTTGTAATCCCTGTGCTTGGGAGGTGGAGACAGAGGATCACGCAGATTCCAAGCCAGCCTAGCTGGCTTAAGAGACCCTGTTTCCAAATAAAAGATATATAGGTCTGGGAGTGTAGCCTGGAGGTAGAAGGGTTCCAACCCCAGTACCACCAAACAAAACAAAACAAAACCCAAACCCCACAAACCTGTCCTTTTTTTTTTTTTTTAACCACTTGAAAGATTTCCCATTTCAAAGACCCAGCATGCCTAAAACCTAAAGAACTCAGCTCCCATCCTCTGGTCCCTTTTATCTTTTCTTCTAGTCCCCCAGCAAGTTTATGGTTCTCCTCTGAAAGTCACCCAAAAGATGAGTTTACATCTCCCAAGTACTGAAACATGGGGACACCATCCAGCAACCCAAAGAGGTCAGAGCTGGGGAAAGGCGCCGGCCCTTGTGTTGACTTTGTAGTGGTCAGAGTGGTGACAGCTTGGTGGACTTTCTTTTGCTGAAAGCTGCAGCCAAATCAACCTGCCTCTTCACAGGCCATTTTCCATCTCTGACTTCTCGCTACTGCTGTGCTGCTGCATGTTATGATCAAAGCCCTCACCGAAGTCACACTGCTGGGTGCCCCCCCCCCCAAGGCCCAGGAAGCAGCTGTGAGAGCACTGGTCTCAGAGGAGGTCCACCACTGCCTGGGCTTGGCCTCTGCCTCTCCAGAAGGAAGGAGTGGAGCCACCCCGCCTCTGCAGGGTGAGCTCAAAAGGCTGCTCTAGACCCGGATTCTTCCATGCCCTCCCTACCTTGCTCTGGCTTCTTTCTGGCAGATGTGTTTCATTTGAAAAGCTTTTCCCCCTATGTGTAATTTCATTGCCTCTTTTCCAAGAGAATGCAAAACCCTTCCCTCAAGCATTTCTCCAAGTGTCCCTCTTACCTGTGCTCCTGGATCTGCAGCTCTATGCTGAGAGGTCAGGGGCCCACTGAACTCCTACCCCTACTCCCCAGTCCAGTCAGACTTTCCTGTTTTTTTATGGCTTAGTTTCTTCTCGAATCAGATGTCCAGGGTATCAGGGTGTCTGTCTCTGTCTCTCTCTCACACACACACACACACACACACACACACACACACCCCTGATCCTACATGGAAAACTCTGGCCAGCATGTCTTTGGCACACACAGAACTTTTCCATAGCTTGCGCCTTTCTGGTTCTCTTAGGGCTGGCCCAGCTTCTGAGGTCTGGAGTGTCTCCAGCACCACACCATATTAAGTCTATAGTTTAGTAAAATCTGCTGCTCCTTGCCCCAACCCTGCAGACTTGCTGTCAAAGCAAGGGTCTATGAGGCCTGTCAGCCAGGCTGGCTTTTCTTTCTTTTTTTTTTTTTTTTAAACTTACAGCTCTCAGAGTTGACTCCCCAAGTCAGAGGAGGTGCCTAATGCCCCAAACTCTGCTATGTCAAGTCCACTATAATGGGGATAATGTACTCTTCCTGATGTTTCACGTTAAGGCTTGTGAATAAACAGTAAATTCTTTTTCTCTTAACTTACTTTCTACTCCATTAAGATGTATGGCTACAATGCACCAATAAAAAAATTTAAAAAATTATATACTAAGCTGAGCATAAACATTATAATGTGTTTTCTTTACAGAATAAAAACATCAATGTTAAAAAAAAGAACTTTCTATATTCCTTGGCAGATCCCATCCAAAAAAGCCTTTGATGTGATGTGCGCAAAGGGAACAACAACAAGCAAGGAGAGCACTGAGGGCAGGAGTTAGTGGCAGCAGACAGTGCAGTGCTCCCCAGGAACCAGGGGCTGTTCTAGGCTACATATGCATGTATGTAAAATAACGTTATACTTACGTCACAAATGTGTTGATAACACATATAATACATTTAACAACACACACTGTTATTGCATATGTTATATACAGCCTGCTTGTTTTGTTTGAGATGAGGTCTATGTTGCAGGCTGAACTCCTGGTCTCAGGTGAGCCTCCCACCTCAGCCTTCCAGGACCTAGGACTCTAGGTGCATACTCCTGCCCCCAGCTACACTGACTTCTGGTTCTGGCAGGCAGTATAGAGCTCTCAAGAATAAGAATTCATCAGCGTATAATCTAGAGAACCCTCTCATCCCCAGGGAAGGAAGCTGATTTAGAGGAGGAGCTCCATCTCAGTTCCCAAAATTTGGTGACCTACCCAAGGCTCATGCTGCGACTTCATTGAGAAACCTGAATAGAATTCTCTTGCCTTGCTACCACCATCTACCAATTCCCACCACCTACCAATCTCTTAGGAGGAAAAGAAACTAGCCTTAACTATTTATTTTATTTATTTTTATTTTTTTGGTGGTACTGGGGTTCCTGGAAGCCCTTCTACCTCCGGGCTACACTCCCAGACCTATTTTTGCATTTTTTTTTTTTAATTTGGGAACAGGGTCTCCTAAGCCAGCGCGCGGGGCTAGCTTCAAACCTGCGCGATCCTCCTGTCTCTGCCTCCCAAGCGCGGGGATTACAAGCGTGCGCCAACACGCCCGGCTAGCCTTAACTATTTAAAGTGGTGTCCTGGAGAGGTTAAAAATGTTAACAAACATTAACTCTGAAAAATGAAGAAAAAAATAACATAAGTAAAAAAATAGGTTAGAACAGGCCCCAAATAAAATCGACCAATTTAGAAATAGTCAAGTAGGGAGATGTGTGTTATGCTATGAAAGCCTATGCCAATCACCAAAGACCATACACACGCCTGCTTCTTGTACATGTTTAAGTAGGCTGGTGTTCGATCATTCTATAGTTCCCCTCCCCTCATGGTATTTATACCTTCTAATAAAGGGGGCTGCAGATAATTGCTTCCAAATGAATCATGCATTTTTATTGACCTCTATTGTAAATTGGGGATTTACTGGGGGGGTACTAGGGGTTGAACCCAGGGGCATTCTACCCCAGATCTACACCCCAGCCCTTTTTATTTTGAAACAGGGTCTAAGTTTCTGAGGCTGGCCTCACACCTATCATCATCTTGTCTTAGCTTCCTAAGTACTGGGATTGTAGGCACGTGCCACTGTGCCCAGCTATAAACTGGAAATCATACTTGGGGGGTTTGGGTTGGAGAATCTTGGTAACCGAGTGTTTAGTCAGCTCCAAGTGCCAAGTGCTAGTTATACGGGTCCAAGAAGCTGCTGAACTCACCTGGCACTTCATTTCTTCCACTGGAGAGCCTAATCCCCTTCCCCAAATGTCTTCCCTCTTATTTTCCCTAGATCACAAGAATGTCTCAAGCCTAAGGGCTCTGGGAGGAGATCTGGGCATCTTAGTGTTTACTGTCTTTCCCTAGTTTTGGTGTGGTGCTTAACAGAGGCAGATACAGGGAGACTTGACACCAACATTCTGTACTTCAGTTAGACAGTCGGGAGCTCATGGCTTTGGGCCCATCAAGGAGTCATTTCCCAACTTTAGTAATTTGAAATGACTAAACTTCAGTAATTTTGAATATCCATTTCCTTACAACATAAGCTCTGCAGACCCTTCTGTACAGCTCCGGTAAGACTCTTTCTCTTACTGTCCTTGGTCATATTAGTGTAAGGCCCCCTGAAACTTATCTTTGCCTGTAAGTCTCCATCCTGAGAAGCATCTTACCACCTATGTACTACTAATAAAAGCAATTAGAACTGGGCATGGTGGTTGGTACACACTCGTAATCCCAGTACTTGGGAGGCTAAGACAGGAGGATCACAGGATCTTGGCCAGCTTCAGCTACTTAGTGAGGCCCTCTACAACTTAGTGAGACCCTGTTTTACTAAGCTGGGGGTGTAGCTCAGAGATAGAATGTCCCTGGGTTCCATCCCCAGTACCAAATAATAAACTAGTAAATAGATAAAGCAATTAAAGTGCAGATGAATCACACATTCTCATTTATACTATTCTCTATATAAGGAGCACTAACAAATTTGCAATTACCTTTTTTCTTTTTTGGTACTGGGGATGGATCCTAGGGGTATTCTATCTCTGAGCTGAATCTCAGCTGTTTTTTAAAATTTTAAAACAGAGTCTAAGTTGCTGAGGCTGGCCGCAAACCTGTGATCTTCCTGTCTCAGCCTCCCAAGTACTGGGATTACAAATGTGCCTAGCTGTAATTACTTTTAAATTATTTGAATTCATATCATTTAAGTATAGTATGAATGCTCAAGGAAATGAGCACTCTCTGACTGGAATATCTAACTGGAGAAAACCACTTGTCAAAATTGGTTATCCTGCTGCTAGGGGCAAGTCTAGGCCTCACTGAGCCTCCCTTCACCATGATGTTTCCACCCTGTACATACCTTGCTCAGTCACAAGGACAGCCTTCCTTTGGAACTGCTGTTTTCCTGAAAAGAATCTTAGTTGGAAAGCACTTTTCAGTTAACTGTAGTAGGCAGAATTATAGGCAGGGCATATAAATTTTGCCCTTTCCCCCTTTTTAATGATAAAAGTCTGTGGGCTGGGGATGTAGCTCAGTGGTAGCATGCTGCTGAGTTCAATCCTCAATAATGCAAACAAACAACCAAAACAATTAAAAAAAAAAAAAAAGGAAACAAGTTAGGAATGAATGCCAAGACAGGTCAGGAAAAGCAATTTGATTTTTGGAAATACCAGAATTCATCATGGAAGTCAGGTGTGGTGGTGCATGCTTGTAATCACGGTACTTGGGAGGCAGAGAGGAGGATAGCAGGTTCCAGGACAGCCTCAGCAACTTAGTGAAGCTCTCCACAACCTAGTGAGACCCTGTTTCAAATAAAGAATAAAAAATAGGGCCGGTGGCACCACACTTATAATCCCAGTATTTGGGAGGCTGAGGCAGGAGGACTGCAGTTCGTGGCCAACCTCAGCTACTTAGTGAGACCCTGTTTCAATATAAAGAATAAAAAATAGGTCTGGGGTGTACCTCGGAGGTAGAATGCCCCTGGGTTCCATCCCCATTACCACCAATAAATATATAAATTAAATTAAATACAAATTTTAAAAACAGGGCTGCAGGTATAGCTTGGGGGTAAAATGCCCCTAGGTTCAATCCCCAGTATTAAAAAAAAATTCATCATGGGATAATATGGGGAGGGAGTTGTTTTCAGGATCTATCCTGAGTCCCTATAAATCCAGTAAACCAAATAGATACCCTCTTCCTACCCTGCATACATTTTGTTTAGATGTGGCCTTTGTCCCATCTGTGACAACGACCTTTGTCACAGATGGGGTATGTCTTCTAGTTCTTCAGCATGGCTTTGAATCAAGTTCCCAACTAGGCAAGAATTAAAACAAAAAAGAAACAAAGGAGGAGGGGTGTCTAAGCAACCAAGTCTTCCCAGGAAGAGAAGAGGAAGACAGGAGAAGTGAATAACAGATTTATTTGCATATACACAAGAGAAGAGTTAACGCTGCTGGGTGAGAAGAGGCAGGGCTGTGAGGAGGTAAGGCTTCAGCAGAGGAAGGCACCTTGACAGACAACAAGAGACTTTCCGTTCATTAAATCAAGCACAGGTGAAACTTCATTTGCTCCAAGCTGACAGCTCTTTAACTCATTTGCCTGCTGTTCTTGAGAATCATTTACAAAACCAGGTGGGAAATAAAGTGGAGTGAAATGCTTTTACATATCTGGTCCTGCCACTTGAAATTTCATGTACAGGATGCAGAAAAAAACCCAAGAGGTACTTTCAAATAGTCCTCAAAGATTATCAGTGCCATCTGTCCTGCTAGTAAAAATATCAAGAAAGAATTTTATGATTAAATGCACCTCCAAATTTGAGACCTCTATTCTACAAAGGTTGAGGCAAAGGGACCCCAGGAATGTTCCTGACAGGTTTCCTGGATCCCCCCACCCAACACACACAACATCTCTGATGTGAGGATGCAGCGGCTACGGAAACAGCCATCTCTGAGCCCACTCAGTGGGGATGCCATGGTGGCCTGTTCCTGGAAGGAACCTGCAGCGCTGGGAGGAGCCTCTCTCAAGGATGGAAGTCATCCTAAGAATGATCTTTCTTGGTTTCCAATTTAACCAAAATGAATTTTGACTTCTCTTTTTAGTACCCAAATGAGATAAAGTCTTTTAATACAAAAGTCCAAGTTCTGCATTTGGGAAGTGTAACTACCAATAGATAGTTCCCAAGGAAAACTTACTTCGTTTTCTCTAAGAAGATATGTGGATTGTCTTGAGAAGCCAGAAGAGGCAACCTGCTGATTAGATTAGTCAAACAAAATATAAAGACTGGGTGTGCTGACTAAGAAGGGGAAGAGAAACAGACACTGAGTGGTTGTATCTTTTTTTGTATATAAAGGTTTAAAAATTCCAATTTAATACATTTTGGAAAAGTAAATGTAAAATTACTTGGGCTTATAAAACCAGAATTTACAATTATCTGTGAATAGTCAAAGACAAATCATAGAACCATTTTGATTACAAATCCAAAGTAATTCTAATGTTGGTTACAGGATCACTGTTCAGCCCCCTAGGAAAAGTCCAGTTGTTGGGTTGTATGCAACCCCACTCCACTCCCACTCCCTCATCTCCTCCTAAAACAGTGCTTTCATAGCTCAGCCCATCATTTGTAGACTAGGCACGCCCTCCCCTCCGCGAAACTCTGCAAGATTTCACCTTGGCCTATACCAAACACCTCCCTTTTATTATAAAGAAGCCCCTCCACAAGTTTGCCTGACTTCATCTGAGCCTCAGGCTCCACAGGTGGTCTCCCATTGGTCCCAGTTCCTGCAGGACAGGTCCTGGTCTAAGTGGAATGCTGGGTCAGGGAGGCCACAGTGGTCTGAGTTGGGTCCTCCCTATGCCAATCCCAGCTGGGCTCCCTGCTGTCTAGCACCTTTGCTTTCAAGAAAGTTACACTGTTCTCTCTTCCTCATTTCCTGCAGTGTTCTACCTTTCATGACATCTATGCCAGCAAAGCATTGGTCATTCCCAGGGCTTCCTGCCTTGTGCAACTCTTCATTGATAACTGAGTGACTGTAACCACCAAGCCCAATGCTAAAAATCTCTTGCTCTTTCTCCCTACTGCTACCTACCTCAGCAGAACAGAGTCTCTTCTGGGAGCCAGAAATCGAACCAGATGATCCTCTCCACCTACCCTCTGCTTTCAATAGACCTAAGTCAATAAGAATCTGCCACTTTGAGATGCCCATTGCTCTGTAAAGTTCAATCAGAACACCACAACCTTTGTCAACAGCAGCCTGGGGGAAAATGCCGGTCTCATTGATTCTGATCAATGGTTTTGGGTTGAATTAAAAGAATACAGTACCATACTGTTCTTCACTACACTTCTTCATAAATACACCTCTAATGGCCACGTTAGCAGTTTGAGCACAAAGCTCTTGAGAGCTATCTTTCCCCTTCTTTCACTATGTCTTAACTCCATCATACGGAGCACCTGCTGGCCTTTTGAGTGCCTCTTAGAAACTAGCACCTAGCTGGTTAACGTGTGTTCTCCACTACTGGTCATATTTCATGGTCTCCATATAGGACACATTGAAGCTTCACTCAATTTGCAAAAGTGAAATTTATCAGGGACCGAAATGCTCTTGAATCTGATCTTAAGTGCTAACCTCTCTAGCATTAAAAATGCTCCACTGTTGTACGTCCAAATTAAATGCTTAGTAAAGAGGGGTTACTTAGAGAAAACATGGAAGATTTCTTTAAGGAACCATGCTTTCCTTTCCAGCATAGCCAATGGTCTGAAGGCCTATTTCCATTCTCCTCTCTACTCTCTCAGCATAAGTCTACAGCCCACTGGTAGTATAATCTGAATTAACAGGCACTCCTTGCTAAGACCAGAACACCTACAACATGTGAACAGGGTGAGATGGCAAAAACTGCAGACCCATAGAGTACTTGCTGATGGACAACTAAAAGGTCTCACGAGACAATGAGCTCACACGCACCACTGCACACACACACAAGTCCCAACAAGGATTTACTTTCACAGAACCTGGCACAGGTAAACTATGCTCACATCTCATTAGAAAGGAGTCATCTGGATTTTCCTCCCTTTCTTAACACAGCACAGCCAACGGCCAGCTAGACATTCAGACCCATTGTTGAATGTTGAATAGAAGGGAGCAGCAGCAGAAACAAAATTTCAGGCCCTGGTTGTATGTGCCTTTAATACTTTTTTTCCTTTCCTGTGTTCACTAAACAAGAATTTTTTTTGTAAGGCTACTTTTTGTAGCTTTTTGTTTTCCCTTTGTATTTATCATGTTTTAAATTTCTTCTCTGAAGAGCAATTCTCTGAATCTGTGTCTTCCAATTCGACTCGGTGCCTTTTGAAGCCACTGTGGCCATGAACAGCCCTGCTGCTGTCTGTGGCTGAGGGGTCAGTGGGGTCCTCTCTTGTTCCAGCAGTGGGGGTCTCACAGGCCATTTCAGACCCACAACAATCTTTGTGTAGGAGTGTCCCTGTCAGGGACGAGTTATCATGGTCAGCGTCTGAGTGTCCCGGGGAAGAGTAGGCTACTGCCTCTAGCTCTCCAAAGTTTTGCCCGTTGTTGTGGGGGTGAGGGGGCCGGGAGTGCAAGTGTCCGTTGTTGTGGTTGGCACAGATGGTTTCGAGGCTCCTCTCCTCACTGTCATCAGACTGGGTCCTGGGACAGTTGCCAGACTCACTGTTGAGAGTGGAGCCAGATGCCTTGGGGACAGGAGAAGAGGCTGGCTCCTCAGCCCGGCTGCCCAGGGCCTTGCTCAGGGCCTTCCCATTGAGCTTCTTGGTTTCGAAAGTGTGTTCTACAGAGCTTCCATTGTTAGTGTCCTGAGAGGTGCTCTCTGGCGCCTCTGCCCAAGAGTGAGTGCTATGCTCATGGCCAGGGCCACTGCTGGGGTTTCTAGTGAAAGTCTCTTCTTTAAAAGCATCCTTGCTGCAGCCCTCAGGTGGGAGGTCCTGGTTCCTCTGGGCCACAGCTGTATTTAGACAGGTCTCCTTACTGGAGGAAGGAGCTGGGTTATCTTTGTGGCTGGTTCCTGCTCTCCCTTCGTCTGCCTCCCCTGTCACTAGGGAAGTCTCTCCATCTTTGTTGTTTGAGTAGGAGATATAGGAATAGCGGAGCCATTTGTAAGCTTTATAAATCTTTCGCTCAACTGACTCTATGTCAGAAGTTGGTGACGCCCGGCTGGGCTGACTCTCCAGAGTGGAAGTGCTCCGCTCAGGGGAGGACGTGGGGGAAGAGGAAAGGTCATCCACTTTGATCTGGGGGTAATCATAGTTGTCTTCTCCAATGTAGGTGCTGGTGGGCTTGACTGGGGCACTAGGCCTCTCTTCTCGGGGTGTCTTTTGTCGCCGTCGCATGGCGTTCCGTTGTCGGGTAGAGGCTCGGCGTTCATTCAGTTCCTCCTCATCCTCTGAGCTGCTGGAGCTGCTGGAGCTGCTGGACTCATCTTCAGGACTGGGTGACCGTGGCCGGGGAAAGAGATCTGTATCCAGTTCAACGTCACAGGCGTTCTCTTCAGAATCAGATTCGTTGGACAGAGCCAAGAGGCGCTTGTCCTGGTAGCGCCGCAGAGCAGACAGGCGTTGCTGCCGAGAGGCTGCGTCTTCGCATGTGGGTGTTGGTGGGGTTGCTGCCACTGCATTTGTAGTGGTGACCCGCAGAGGCCCTAGGTGGAAGGCGTTGTCAGCAGACTCATCTACTGTGGGAGGCGGGGAACGGGGCAGTGAGGCGGAGGACTCTGAGTCAGTGTAGCCAGAGCGCTCGCTGACCCCTGCGTGCAGCTGAAGGATAGTACTCTCACTGAGGTCGCTGTCTGAATCAGAGCTCCAGCCCTCAATCTCTCGGCGTACCAGAGAGTCGAAGAAGGCCATCATCCGGGGGTCTTCCTGGACTGATTGGTTGGCATAGTCATGGGACAGGCCACTCCCACTGTTTAGCACAAGGCTGATGTACTCTTCATGGGTGTAGAGGCAGCGGGAATCATCCTCAATCCGACCATCCAGGTCACCAGTACATCCTGGCTGCTTGTACGGGCTCCAGATCTGCACAGATGAAAAACAAAAGCAAACAGGACTGACTGAATGTATTCTATAGCTGGTGGTGATAAAGAACACCAAGGCACCACCAGGCGTGGTGGCGCACGCTTGTAATCCCAGCATTCAGGAGGCTGAGACTGGAGAATCATGGTTCGCGGACAGTCTCAGCTACTTAGTGAAGCCCTCCACAACTTAGTGAGACCCTGTTTCAAAATAAAGAATAAAAAACAGGACAGGGGGTATAGATCAGAGGTCGAATGCCCCTGGGTTCTATTCGCAGACCCACAAAAAAATAAAAAAAAGAACACCAAGGCATAATTTCCTCAGACCCTCCCTGTCATTTTACAGTTTCTAGCCAATTTTATTTATTTATTTATTTGTTTATTTATATATTTGGTACTGGGGTTCCTGGAAGCCCTTCTATCTCCGGGCTATACTCCCAGACCTATTTTATATTTCTGAAACAGGGTCTCTTACACCAGTGTGGCTGGCTTCGAACCTATGTGATCCTCCTGTCTCCGCCTCCCAAGTGCGGGGATTACAAGCATGCACCCGGCTCTAGCCAATTTTAAAAGTATGGTCTTGGCTGGGTGTGGTGGCACACACCTGTAAACCCTACACTTGGGAGGCTGAGACAGGAGGATCGCACTGGTTCAAAGCCAGCCTCAGCTACTAAGTGAGGCTCTCAGCAACTTAGTGAGACCCTGTTTCCAAATAGAATATAAAATAGGTCTGGGAGTATAGCCCAGAGTTAGAAAGACCTTGGGTTCCACCCTCAGTACTACCAAAAAATAAAGTATGGTCTTGAGCCAGGCCTAGTGGCAAATGCTAGTAATACCATTACTTAGGGGCTGAGGCAGGAGGCAAGATCACGGCCAACCTCAGCTACTTAGACCCTCTGCAACTTAGTGAGACCCTGTTTCAAAATAAAGCATAAAAAAATAGGGCTGTGGGTGTAGCCTGGAGGTCGAATGTTCCTGGGTTCAATCTCTAGTTCCACACACACACACAAAAAGGATGGTCTTAGCCAGGTGTGGTGGTACAAATGTGTAATTCTAGTACTTGAGAGGTTGAGACAAGAGGATCATAGATTTAAAGCCAGCCTCAGCTATTTAGGGAGGCCTTCCACAACTTAATGAGGCCCTGTTTCCAAATTAAAAAAAAGTATGTTCTTTATCAGACTAAATCAGGCGAGCAGCACATGAAAACTGAGGCTTCCAATGTCAGATGTATCAAAAGACCTAAGTCTTGTCTGTAGGCCCAGGATAATTACATACTGTTTCCCATAATTGCCTCCCCTTCAATTTCCTGTTAGTACATTAGAAATTATAATCGTAATCTCAGAGGATGAAAGATGATTGAAAGACTGGACAATGTGAGCCAGGAAAAGTGGTGCACACCCGTAATCCTAGCACTTGGGAGGCTAAGACAGGAGGATCACGGGTTCATGGTCAGCCTCAGCAACTTTTTTTTTTTTTGGTGGCACTAGGGACTGGGCTATACTCCCAACCCTATTTTATTTTTATTTTGAAACAGGGTCTCATTAGGTTGATGAAAGTCGCACTACTTGTCTCAGCCTCCCAAGTACTAAGATTATAGGTGTGCACCACCAAGCTCAGGAATTTAGTGAGGCCTTCTGCAACTATTACGACCATGTTCCAAAAAAAAAAAAAAAAGGACTGGGATTGCTCAGAGGTAGAATGACCCTTGCTTTAATTCCCAGCAACACACACACACACACACACACACAAAAAAAAAAAAAAAAAAAAAAAAAGAAAGAAAGAAAAAAAAAGATTGGACAATGTGTAAAAAACTTGCATAAGAGCTAAGCAGCCCATACCTGTAATCTCAGTACTTGGGAGGCTGAGACAGGAGGATTGCAAGTTCAAGGTTAGCCTCAGCAACCTAGCAAGACCCTGTTTCAAAACAATTTAAAAAAGGTCTAGGGGTATAGTTTGGAGGTAAAATGCCTTGGGTTCAACCCTGCCCCCCCAAAAACAAAATAAAAACAAACAAAAAAACCCCAAAACACAAACCTTTAGAAGGTTGAAACTGCACACAGAGAGATACCACTTTTTTTGGGGGGTACTGGGGATTGAACCCAGGGGGATTCTACCTCTGAGCTACACTCCCAGCTCTATTTTTTATTTTTTATCCTTCCTTCCTTCCTTCCTGTACTAGAAATGGAACCCAGGGGCTTTCTAGCTCTGGGTTACACTCACAGGCCCATTTTATATTTTTTTAATCTGGAAACAGGATCTCACTAAGTTGCTGAGAGCCTCACTAAGTAGCTGAGGCTGGCTTCGAACCTGCGCAATCCTCCTGTCTCAGCCTCCCAAGTACTGGGATTACAAGCATGCTCCACCATGCTCAGCTGAGATACCACCTTTTTTTTTTTTTTTGCAGTACTGGAGATGGAACCCAGGGGCATTCAACCTCCACGCTGCACCCCAGCCCTATTTTTATTTTTATTTTTGGTAATGGGGATGGAACCCTGGGTCATTCTACCTCCAACCTACACACCCAGCCCTATTTTTTTTTTTTTAATTATTTTGAAACAGGGTCTCAGTTGCAAAGGGCCTAAGTAGCTGAGGCTGTCCATGAAGCGTGATCCTCCTGTCTCAGCCTCCCAAGTACTGAGATTACAAGTGTGTGCCACCGTGCCCGGCCCCAGCCCTATTTTTTATTCTTGATTTTGAAATAGGGCCTCACCAAGTTGCAGAGGGCCTCACTAAGTATTTGAAGCTGGCCACGAACCTGTGATCCTCCTATCTCAGCCTCCCAAATACTGGGATTACAAGCGTGTGCGACCATGCCCGGCTGAGATACTTTATTAAAGCCAGAACCCAGTCAGCATCTCTATGACAGTTAATATCTCAGCCTACAGCTCCACTTCTCTCCAGTTGCAACATTTCTATTTTATTCTTTTTTCGGTGTGTGGTATAGAACCCAGGGGCATTCTACCTCTGAGCTACACTCCCAACCCTATTTTTTAGTCTTTTATTTTTTTGAAACATGGTCTCACTGAGTTGCAAAGGGCCTCTCTAAATAGCTGAGGCTGTTTGTGAACCATTATCCTCTGGTCTCCACTTCCTGAATGCTGGGATTACAAGCATGTGCCACCATACCCAGCTTATTGTTTTTTTGAGATGGGTGTTACTAGGTTTCCCAGACTGGCAATGAACTAACAATTCTCCCATCTTAGCCTCCTGAGTAGCTTGGACTACAGGTATGTATTATTTCGCTCAACCTTGAACATATATCTATATTTAACTAATGGTAATTGCTTACTGGAGTTTGGTAAGAATAGCCAACTGCCTACACTGTAGTTCCCCTTGGCCATGCATGCATCAGTTACCCAGGAAACTGGGTTCTCTTAACCAGGGAGCTGCTTGCTTTCTCCCCAGCTTTTTTGTTGGCTGCAGGAAGAGGTAAGGAACACATCTCCTGGAAGGGTGACTCCAGCTCCTCCTTTAACAACACTTCGCTTCCTGGTCAGGGACATGGGCTCATAGCTAAAAGATGGCAGAACTAGGATTCTAACTCAGAAAGAAACAAAAGGGTCCAAAAGACAGTTGGGTCTGTCTGATTCAAAGGCCCAACTTTACAAGTTGGATAAGTTATGCAAAAATCAAGTTCAAAGTAATTAAGCTGTCACTGCAAAAGGGAATGATTAGCTCCACCTGACTGCCAGACTGGTCCGCAGCAGCACAGAGAAGCTGGTTACATCAGCATGTAGTCATGGTTACCTAATGAAATTCCAGGAGATTTTCTTGTCTGACAGGGGCTGTCTATCTTTAGATGGCATCCAACCCAGAGAAGAGTGGTCCCTCATTCTCCATCCTCTGTCAAGACAAAGGCTTTGTTTCCCCACAGCTATCTCAAGACAAACTCACCTCCTTCTGGGGACTTTCCTGAGGCTCATTACAGCGGTGCTTGACTTGGCAGTCCCTGAGAGGTGGGGACTCCCAGGAAGACATGCAGTTCACAGGGGGCTGAAGAAACTGTCTAGAGTAGCTTCTTCCCAGTTCCCAAATCAGATTCATTCTTCCATCAGTTTTGTTCCCTGACCACAACTCCTCAGGGGTTCTCCCTTCTCTAGCTTCATAATCTCATTCAGGTGTGGTTATGTGTGTCACTAGGGATTGAACACAGGTGCAGTCTACCTCCAACTGGCACCCCCAGCCCTTTTTTATATTTAACCAATTAATTAATTAATTTTGTAGTACTAAGTTAAAGATTAAATCCAAGGACATTCTATCTCTGAGCTATACCCCTAGAGCATTTTTATTTTGAAACAGGTCTTGCTAGGTTGCTGAGAGTCTATTTGCAGATGCTAGCCTTGAACCTGCAATCCTTTTGTATCAGCCTTCCAAGTACTGGGATTATAGATGTGTGCCACCATATCCGGCTTCTCCAGCCCTTTTTACTTTTTATTTTGAGACAGGGTCTCCCTAAGTTGTCCACCCTTAGTGAGACTCTGGCCTCCAACTTGCAATCTTCTTGCCTTGGCCTCCCAAGTTCCTGGGATTACAGGTTTGCACCACTGTGCCAGGCAAGACTGCATTTTTAACAAGCTCTCAAGGGTAGAGGTAAATCAGTTTTAAGAAACACTGAATACAGTTAGCTGAAAATGAAGAGTCTTTTTGAAAGGATTCTGAGCCAGGTGTGGTGGCGCACGCTTGTAATCCCCACGCTTGGGAGGCAGAAACAGGAGGATCGTGCAGGTTCGAAGCCAGCCCCGCGCGCTGGCTTAGGAGACCCTGTTTCCAAATATAAAAATGTAAAAATAGGTCTAGGAGTGTAGCCCGGAGGTAGAAGGGCTTCCAGGAACCCCAGTACCACCAAAAAAAAAAAAAAAAAAAAAAAAAAAGAAAGGATTCTGAAGTTCTTTGTGAGACTCAACATTTGGAAAACATTTAGACATGGTCTCCAGCACAACGCTCAAGCTATAGATGATTATCTCTCTCTGCAAACAGATGTATGGGGGACCAAAGAGTTTGGTGTCTTAGGAAAGAAACAAAAGGGTCCAAAAGACAAACCCCTTAGGATTTTTTTTGGTCTTATTTTAAGTTCTGAGCCAAGTCTTTTATCTCCCCAGTCTAAACAGTAAAATGTTATTATCATGTTCTATAATATGAAGCTCACTCTATTTGTACTTTACAGAAATTCAGAATTTGTTAAGAGAAGTGTAAAATAATAATGGTGAGCCGGGTGTGGTGGCACACGCTTGTAATCCCCGCGCTTGGGAGGCGGAGACAGGTGGATTGCGCAGGTTCAAAGCCAGCCTTGCTGGCTTAAGAGACCCTGTTTCCAAATTAAAAAAATATATAAAATAGGTCTGGGAGTGTAGCCCAGAGGTAGAAGGGCTTCCAGGAACCCCAGTACCACCAAAAAAAAAAAAAAAAGGTGAAATGTTGGTCTACTTCACAAGCCAGTTTTAAGGTTCCAATCTACCCAATTTTCCATTTTCCATGTATTCACTTCAGGAACGAAAATCATAACATTTAACTTGAAGATTCTTCTTCAAGTTAAAACAGGGAGCTGGGCATGGTGGCGCATGCTTGTAATCTCAGCATTCGGGAGCCTGAGACCAGAGGATCGCGGTTTGTGGACTGCTTCAAGGCCCTCCGCAACTCAGTGAGACCCTGTTTCAAAATAAGGAAAAAACAAATTGGGCAAGGGGTAGAGCTTGGAGGTCAAATGCCGCTGGGTTCCATCCCCAGACCCACACACACACAAAAAGTTAAAAAAGGTAGCAATACAAGGCAAGGAAAGAGAGAAGGTAGGTAGAGTGGAGAGAGAAAAGCCAATCATAGGCTAGGCACAAATTTGGTAGGTGATGCTCTTTGAGTCACTAACTCTCTCAAAAGGAGCAAGAAGGAAGTGACATTTATTAAAATAGATTTCAGGCACAGGTAATTCCCAAGGCACTCCTTCCTAGGTGGCAAGTCCTCACTTTATAGATGGGAACCAGACCTTTGGTGCTGTGTCTCATTGGCCTTTCAGGGTGATGTGGGCACAGGCAAGGGCAGTAATTCCAGCAGATACATGAAGCCAGCATTGCATTGGTCTCCTCCTCTTTCCCCCCTTCTGCAATGCTTTGTACATCACACCATTCCCAAGCAGAGGTGAATGGGAAGACACCTGTGAGCCCTGTGAACAAGCCAAAGCTGAGAACTCCACAGCTTTTGCCTTCTCGCTCACTGTGGTCATCTGTGCAGACTTAAGGTTTCAAATAGCTACAGGCACCTCCTGGTTCCTATGGGAACCTGAGAGCAGTGAGCTGCTCAGTCTGTGTAACCTCAGAGAGAAAACATTTTCTTTCTTGAGAACTTGGCTAGTTTCCAACCTATGACCTTTAGGGTAAAGACTTCAGTTGACTAAACAATAATGGGGGAAACTTAGCACAGAAGCATCCCAGAGTGCATGGCCAAACAGGAATTTCTCTTCTAAAGGAGATGCCCAAGCAGAGAGCTCTGTGAGAAAGAGAATGACATCCACAGGCCTAGACTGGACACATTACAGTGCCAACCCATTAGTCATAGGCCAAAGGAAAGGGGAAAGCAATGTCAGGGATAGAGTCATTTCCATGATGGCCCAAGTGAAGAACTCACCGGGATGATTAAAGCAGGCCTGCCTGCTCCCTCCCCACCAGAATGGCAAATACGGTGGGACAGAGGGCCCTACCCTAGCTTTACCACCAATTAACTGTGTGATCTCAGTAAATTTATAAGTTAAATTTCAGCATCTATAAAAAGAAAAAAGTTGTAAAAATGTCCTTCAAGTCCCATTCTAGCCCTCTATAAAAACCAATGCAGTAAAAAAAGTTAGCCCTAGTGCCCAGGACTAACAATGCCCAAAAGAGAGGAAATGGACTAAGAGCAAATACAAATACTAACACATGTACCAATATTATATTTCTGATAGTTGTCCCTCATCATCAAATGTAACTTAGTTCCAAACAATTAAAAAATAAAAATTACACATTGTTTCAAACCAGTTCTCACTTTTTCTTTGAAACTTTTCAGTTTCAATGGCTTTTTTTTTTTTTTTTTTGGTGCTGAGGACTGAACTTGGGTATTCTATCTGAGCCCGCCCTTTTTATTTTTAGAAAGTTTTTTTTCTTTCTTTTTTTTTTTTTTTTTTTTTGTGGTACTAGGCATGAAACCCAGGGGCTTTTCAACCTCTGGGCTATTTTCCCAGACCCATTTTTTAATACTTTATTTGGAAACAGGGTCTCACTAAGCTGCTGAGAGCCTCACTCAGTAGCTGAGGTTGGCTTCGAAAATGTGCAATCCTCCTGTTTCAGTCTCCCAAGCACGGGGGATTGCAAGTGTGCGCCACCACGCTGGGCAAGCCCTTTTTATTTTCATTTACTTATCTACTTTTTTGCAGGTCTGGGGATGGAAACCAGGGGCTTTCGACCTCTGGGCTACATTTCCTGCCCTAATTTTTTATTCTTTGAGACAGGGTCTCACTAAGTTGTGGAGGGCGTAAGTAGCTGAGGGTGTCTGTGAACCGCGATCCTCCAGTCTTAGCCTCCCAAATGCTAGGATTACAAGTGTGTGCCACCATGCCGGGCTGCCCTTTTTATTTTTAAATAGGGTCTCAGTAAGTTGCAGAGGGTCTTGCAAAATTGCTGAGGCTATTGTCAAACCTGTGATCCTCCTGTCTCAGTCTCCCAAGTACTGAGATTACAGGAGTATGCCACCATGCCTTCATTGGCATTTTAGGGGAAAAAATTTCAGGAACTTTGGTGTATTTAGTATTACATCCAAGTAGCCTCAATCACAAAATGTAGTAGTTTTTGGATACACCCTGAAATGATTCAGGTGGTGCAAGCTTGAAATCCTAGGACTTGGAAGGCTAAGAAAGGAGGATTGTAGGTCCAACAACAGCCTTAGCAATTTAGCAAGGTCCTCTGCAACTTTGTGAGACTTTATTTCAAAATGAAAATAAAATAGGGCTCAGAGTGTTGTCAGAGGTAGAATGCCTCTGGGCTTAATCTCCAGTAAAACACATACACACACACACACACACACACACACACACACACACACACACACTGTCTCATTCTCATTCCCTCCCTCCCCCCCCCTCTCTGATTCTGGGGTCATACCCTGAGGCCACAGGGAAGCCAGGAGTTTTTGCACCAGCATTCATGTGAAGTTTGGAGATTTCTGTAATGTCATTAGTGCTAGGCTGATGCCTATATGGCCTTCTTCATAAAAATTGCCAAGTCTAAGTAGGATGGGGTGGTGCACTTCTATAATCCTAGCACTTGGGAGGTGGAGACAGGAGGATTGTGGGTTTGAGGCCACCCTCAGCAACTTAAAGACACCCTACTTCAAAATAAAAAATAAAATAGGGCTGTGGGTATAGCTCAAAGGTAGAACACTCTTGGGTTCTATCCTCAGTAGTCTCCCCCTCAAAAAAGCCACGTCAAGTAAATAGTTAATTACCTACATATACAAGCAAGGTGATGTTGTATGTAACATATAAGCACACATATTCATATAAGTACATATATATGTAAAATATAGGATTTTTAATGTACTTGTATATAGCTCTTCTCACTGGTGTGGGGCCCTTTACCATAGCAAGTGAAAGAAAAGCTATCTATACTTTTCTATGGAATTGTGTACATGCATGGGCACAAATACATATATTTCTAATAAAAGATACATATAAAATGTACTGATTTCTAAACAGATATAGTAAAATCCTACTAAAAAGAGGGCTTTAAATAATTTTTAAATATCAACTTTTCAAAGTTTTAAAATTGGAAAATTTTAGCCGGGTGTGGTGGCACATGCTTACAATCCCAATACTTGAGGGGTTGAGAGGAGAATCTCAGGTTTGAGAACACTCTCAACAAGTAGTGAGATGCTCATCAACCTCGTGAGACCCCATTTCAAAATAAAAGTAAAATAGGGATGGGGAGTAGCTCGGAGGTAGAATGCCTCTGAGTTCAAGCCCCAGTACCACAGAAAATAAACATTTTTTTCCTTTTTGTGGTACTGGGGATTAAATCCAGGAACCTTCTACCTCTGAGCTAAATCCCCAACTGCATTTTTTATTCTTTATTCTGAAACAGGGTCTCACTAAGTTGCAGAAGGTCTCACTAAGTAGCTGAGGCTTGCCGTGAATCTTCGATCCTCCTGTCTCATCCTTCCAAGTACTGGGATTACAAGCATGCAGCACCATGCCTGGCTAAAAAAAACAAAACAAAACAAAACAGAATTCTGATAGACCTTAGTATGTTAAGTGAGGTCCTATGTACACTGTTGCAGTTTCTTCTCCTTATGAACTATAATACTGTTTCTAAAAAGACAGAAGGGGGAGGTGTCTCACCTTGATAATCTTTTCTACACCAGAAGAGCAGATCATATAGGTGTGGGGATTAAATCGGACCTGATTAACAATAGACCGATGCCCTTTCAGTACCATGAAGGCTCCATTGACCACTCTCCCAATGCCACCTGAGAAGAAAGAAGAAAACAATAATTAAACAATGAAATGGGTCAAAGTAAATAGATTTAGTAATGGCAGATAAACAGCTCTGAATAGGAGCTGAGTTTTTTTTTTTTTTATTATTACTTACTAGAGCACCAGCAGGATGCTTAATCTTAGAGATGAAGTTGGTCTAGAAAGGGGGGTAAAACACCTCTCAGCATATGTGCTCTTACCAAGAGCCTTTACTGAGCCTGTAAGCACTGCCCAACCCACCCGCTGCAATTCCACTGTCAATGAAACCAAGCTACTTAGAATGTTCCTTAAGTGTGTGATCCTCAATTTAGAACCCAAGAGTTAGCTTAGAAAAGCCCAATCGAGCAACATGAGTCTATAAGGCTTGGAAATAGTTTGCTGAGTACGGACGTGCATAAACAGAAACATATAATGATTTAAATGCACAAAAGGCATCTTGGATTCATTTGCCCTCAGTTTCTATGATGAAGTGGGGGTGGGAGGAAAATAAGATAAAAACACAGCTCACTGGAAAATAATGGAGAGAATCATCCCTCCCACCCCAACCCCCATAGCAGGAAGGAGATTCATATCACTGCAGGGTCCAAGAATTAAGAATTTGAATTAGAGGGTAGGCCTTAAAAAACACCATGTATGAGCAAGGTGTGTAGTATAAACCTTTAATCCCAGCTACTTGGGAGGCTGAGGCAGGAGGATCTCAAATTCAAGGACAGCCTGGGAAACTTGGACTCCATCTTAAAAATTTTTTTAAATGAAAAAAGGGCTGCAGTATAGCTCACTGGTAGAGGGTTTGCCCAGAATGTGCCAGGTGCTGGATTTAGTTTTTATAGTTTTATAAAAGACAAAAACAAAAAGTTCTATCATATATGGATTAAACTCAATAGGCCACAATTCTTTTGTTTTTTTTTTTTTTGGTGGTTTTCTTTTTTGAGGATGGAACCCAGGGGCATTCAACCGCTAAGCTATACCCTCAACCCTGTTTTATTTTTTAAGTCTTTTAAAATTTTTTTGTGGTACTGGGGTAGAACCCAGGGGCTTTCTACCTCCGGGCTATACTCCCAGACCTATTTTTAAAATTTTATTTGGAAACAGGGTCTCACTAAGTGGCTGAGAGCCTAAGTAGTTGAGGCTGGCTTTGAACCACTGCCATCCTCCTGTCTCAGCCTCCCAAGCACGGGGATTACAAGCATGCAACGCCATGCCCGGCTAATTTTGAAACAGGGTCTCACTGAGTTGCGAAGGGCCTTGCTAAGTAGCTGAGGCTGTCAGCAAACTACGATCCTCTGGTCTCAACCTCCTAAATGCTGGGATTATAAGCATGCGCCACCATGCCTGGCTTAGGCCACTGTTTTTATTTATTTATTTTTTATTTTTGTGGTATTGGGGGTAGAACCTAGGGTCTCACTAAGTTGCTGAGACCCTCACTAAATAGCTGAGGCTGGCTTCGAACCTGTGTGATCCTCCTGTCTCAGCCTCCCAAGCGCAGGGATTACAAGTGTGCGCCACCATACCCAGCGGCCACTATTTTTTTAAGGACCATTCTATAGTCTTTCTTTTTCAGTGAATGAGAAGCTGTGAACTTTAAACAGATGAAAGATTTTTATCATTTATGACTTGGGACGAACTCAGAGGTTCAATGCCATTATTAATGGTACGACAGAACACTCCAGCTCTGAGTTCTGAAAGGTTGCTTCTGAGCAATCACGAACAGTCATTATAAATGTTTCTTGAAGTCTCAGTACCCAGTGCCTAGAGAAAAAACATCTAGAACAATGTCCCTTCCCCTGAAATGATCTTGTTCTAGTGCTGTCTTCTGTTTTTCGCCCCCTGACACAACTCCTCCATGCCGCACTTAAGAGATTACCCTTTATTGCAATGGGCATCTAGAAACAAACAGCAAAAAGGCTTAATAGCAAAAGGAGTCAGACTGATTTACTCCTTGATGGTGCCAACTTAGCCAGTTCTCGGTGCTTACTTGGTGAGTGACAAAAGTATCCTTTTCTTAAATGTTTGACTTTATTAGTATTTACATTATCCAGGATGGAAAATACATTTAAAGTTATTCATATCTTAGTCCAACATCATTATATTTGCTAATAAATCACAAAAGAAGAAGAGATTGACCAGGACATAGGATGGGAAGGCTTCAAACCTGCAATTCTCCTGTCTCAGCCTCCCAAGTACTGGGATTACAAGTGTGCACCGCCATGCTCAGCTTTGAGTTTTACTTTTCTAACCTCCAGCTCTTGTCCCTATCTCCACATACTGGGTGGTCACTAGCTAAGAAACTTTGGGTTAAACTTAGTGTCAATATTTTAATCCTACTGTCTTCAAAGAGAGAGAGAGAGAGAGAGAGAGAGAGAGAGAGAGAGAGACAGACAGACAGACAGACAGACAGACACACCAAGGATTGAACCAGAGGCCTTTTACCTCCAAACTACACTCCTGGTCCTATTTTCTAGTTTTATTTTGAAACAGGGTCTCTCACTAGGTTGATGGGAGTCTCACTACTTGCTGAGCCTGTCCTTGAACCTACAATCTTTCTATCTCAGCCTCCCAAGTACTGAGATTACAGGCATGTACCATCATACCCTGCTTCAAAAAAGGAATTTACGTAACTCAGAGAATATAAGTGACTAATCCTAACTCATTCAGCTAGTAAAAAGCAGAGGCAGGATTTGAACCTCAGTCTGTTTATGATGGTTTGGATTTAAAATGTTCTTCTAGCCCTCACAGAAACAAGGCAGCAATGTTAGAAGCAGGGCTCATTGCTAAAGAGGGGTCCCTATGAGGTGTGGCCATCTCCTCCCCTTGTCCACTCTCTGCCTCTGGTCTCCACACTGTAAGAGTGGAGTCTGGTGTTCACCCTCTTTCTGCTTCCTGCTGCCATGCTCTGAACTCTGTAGACCCAGTCTGAGACAGGCTGAATCCTGAGCTCTCTAAAAACTGTGAGCAAATAAATATTCCTTCCTCTAAATTGTGCAGTCAGTTGTTTAGGATTATAGCAGTGACAATGTTGATGGAAACTGATATCAGAGGAGTGGGGTCACTGGTATTTCTAAGTGTTACCAAGTGGATTATAAATCTTTGCAAATAGTTTGTGAGAGAAAGTTGGAAGGGCCAGAATATAGCTAGAAAGGTGGGTGGAAGAGAATTCAGAGATTTCAGAGGGCAAAGAGGACTCCATAGGAAAATGAAGTTGAAGCCAAAATTAAAGATGATGGGCTGATTACACTGGTGGAATAAATCTCAAAACAGAAATATATCTAAACTGCATTATTGATATTGGTGGTTTTTTTTTTCTTTTTTTTTTTTTGGTGGTACTAGGGGTGGAACCCAGAGGCTTTCTATTTCCGGGCTATACTCCCAGACCTATTTTATATTTTATTTGGAAACAGGGTCTCACTAAGTTGCTGAGACCCTCACTAAGTAGGTGAGGCTGGCTTCGAACCAGTGCGATCCTCCTGTCTCAGCCTCCTAAGCACAGGGATTACAAGCGTGCGCCTCCATGCCCGGCTGAGAGTGGTGTTTGTGTTCAGCGAATTGTATACCAAATTTCAGGAGCAGAAAGCAGGCAGAGAGACTTTATAAATTTGCAGTTTGCCCAGCAAGTCATGTGTAAAATTGTGGCCCAGAGAGATGATGTTGTGGAAGGAAGTAAGATGGCTAAAATTCCAGTGGTCATGATAAAGGCAGGCCCAGAAGATATGAGTGAAAAGGGCCCTGCATCAGTGATTAACAAAAGCATGACTACTTTTCCTGTTGGCCATCAATCTTGTCAATCTAGGTGCTCACATAATGCTGGTTTTGCTAAAATAAAGAAATCATTGAGACATCCTCCCAGATTTCAAAGACAGGCCTGGGAAGTCAGGTTAGAATCCCTAAAAGTAGGTCCAAATAGAGCAATTTGTGAAGCTGTGGAAGTGAAGCCAAAGTTGCATGGAGGAACCTCTGAGATTTAGAGATGCCAGAAATGTGGAAAAACCATAAAAGGCTTCGAGTTGTGAGCTATGGAGACAGGCTAAAAAAGTGGGTATGCTACTCACTGCAATCAACAAGTCATATGAGAGGGAATGCAAAGACCTCTTGGAGATTGCATCTCACCACCATGTGCCCCAAATGCCAGAAATAGAGCTACAGAATTAAATGCTTGCCCTGCTGGATTTTGATACTATTTTGGTCTCACTCCTTCTTTCTATGGCCTTATTTCTCCCTTTTGGAATGCAAATGTTTACTCTGTGCCATTGTACACTGAATGCATATAACTGGGCTCACAGCCAAGAGTTTATCATAAGTCTCAGAGATGACTTTGGACTTTTGAATGATGTTAAAACTGTTGAGAATGTTGAACTCTTGAAAATAACTAAATGTATTTTTCATTGTGAGGTGACTGTGAGGTCTGAGGAACAGGGTTGAAGTGTAATGGGTTGGATTTAAAATGTCCCCTTAGGCCAGTGAGGCCGGGATCGGAGCATGCCGTGAGGCAAGGCCAGTGCTGGGGCCTCCGAGGCCGGGATCAGAGCCTACTGAGGGGTTAGGCCAGTGCCGGGGCCACTGGCCAGCATCGGAGCCTTCCGTGAGGCAAGGCTGCTATTGAGGCCTCTGAGGCTGGGATCGGAGCCTGCCGAGGGGTTAGGCCGGTGCTGGGGCCAGTGAGGCCGGGATCGGAGCCTGCCATGAGGCAGGGCCGGTGCCGGGGTCTCGGAGGCCGGGATCAGAGCCTGCCGAGGGGTTAGGCCAGTGCCAGGGCCAGCGGCTGGCATCGGAGCCTTCCATGAAGCAAGGCTGCTACTGAGGCCTCTGAGGCCCGGATCAGAGCCTGCCGAGGGGTTAGGCTGATGCTGGGGCCATCGGCTAACATCGGAGCCTGCTGTGAGGAAGGCCGGTGCTGGGGCCTCCGAGGCCGGGATTGGAGCCAGCTGAGGGGTTAGGCCAGTGTCGGGGCCAGCGAGGCCAGAACTGGGGCCTCCCATGAGGCAGGGCTGCTGCTTAAGCCAGCGAGGTCTGGATCAGTCCACCGGGTAGCCAGGCCACAACTGGGGCCATCAAGAGTTGGACTGGTATTTGCAACATGGCATGCACAGAGAAAATTAAAACCAGATGCTTCCCCTAATCAGCAGTAACTAGGAGGAAAGGGGCAACAGGAAGAGGTCGAGTTATAGAAAGGGCCCTATAGTGAAGCAATTAAGGTGACCAATCAGAGGGTATGGAATAGGGGAGGATAGAGCCTCTTTAAAAAGCAGGAGGTACATAAACATATGTATCAAAGTTAATCACCAAACAAGCATGGGATCGAGGGAGGGGGAGGGAATGGGATGGGGACTGGACGAGGGCTAATTGGATGATGTGTGCTTGTATATCCTCTCAAGTGTTGTATTCCAATGTGATGTATGATTACAATGCACCAATAAAAATAAATTAAAAAAAGAATGTCCCCTTAGCTCTCACAGAAACAAAGTAGCAGTGTTGGAAACAGGGCATGGTTGCTAAGGAAGGGTCCCTGTGGAGTGTGGTCTTGGGGATTATATATGGGGGTGTCCTTCTTTTACTTGCTCTTGGCTTCCAACCTCCAAGATATGAAAACAAAGCCTTATGCTTACTGTTTCTCTGTTTCCTGCCACCATCTATCTATCTATCTATCTATCTATCTATCTTTCTTTCTCTTTCTTTTTCCCTTTTTCCCTTTCTTTCTTCCTTTCTTTCTTTCTTTCTTTCTTTCTTTCTTTCTTTCTTTCTTTCTTTCTTTCTTTCTTTCTTTCTTTCTTTCTTTCGTGTGGTAGTAGGGATTGCACCCAGAGGCATTCTACCTTTGAGCTACACCCCCAGCCTATTTTTTTTTTTTTTTCTTATTTGGAAACAAGGTCTCATTAGACATCAAGAGTCTTCTTGCTGAGGCTGTTCTCAAACCTGTGATCCTCCTGGCTCAATCTCCTATGTACTAGGATTACAGGTGTGCGCCACCATGACTGGATCTTGGTTTTCTTTTGAAATCCTAAAATTAAAAAGGGAGAGGGATTCCACCCAATGGTATCCTGACCTTTAGATATCACCATGGGGCATTTAAACTCACTGCCAACATTGAATACTCCAGAGTATTCAATGAGAGCAGAGCTGGACCTTTACTCTTACACAACTAGAACCTCAGTTTAAGCTAACATAGAGCAGGTGCACAAATACCTCTTGAATGAAAAGTGCAACTTTAGAGTAAGTATAACCAAAGGAGGACAGATAAGAGGATCTGCCCGGCTGGCAGCAATTTTAATATGAGGTTTTTTTCTCTTTCTTCCCACCCAAATTGATACCTCTAGTGCTAACAAATCTAAAAAAGGAACGAAGTCAATAGAGCCAAGAGACTAATGATAAAAACAGGTATAGACGCCAGGTGTGCTGGTGCATACTTGTAATCCCCGCACTTGGGAGGCAGACAGGGGGATCGCGCTGGTTTGAAGCCAGCCTCGCTGGCTTAAGAGACCCTGTTTCCAAATAAAATATAAAATAGGTCTGGGAGTGTAGCCCGGAAGTAGAAGGGTTCCATCCCCAGTACCACAAAACAACAACAACAACAAACAGATACAGAGCCATGTGTGGTGGTGTATGCCTGCAATCTTAGTACTTGGGAGGCTAAGACAGGAGGAGTGTGGTTTGAGGCCAGTCTTAGCAACTTAGTGAGACCCCATTTCAAAACAGAAAATAAAATTGGGCTGGGGGTGTAGTTCAGAGGCAGAATGTCCCCAGGTTCAATCCCCAGGACCAAAAAGCAAGAACAAAAACAGGTACAAAAAGAATTATTGCTGCCATTGTTTCAGGGAGCCAAGGCTGTATACACAAAATCATAGCAATGCATGGCTTGAGAGGTTCTCTACAACATCTTTTCTAGTTTCCAATGATTGAATGTAGTTGCTACTATGTACAGTTTACATAAAAAGGTTTATTAAAAATAAATTTTTATTAGTTTTGAAGATTTGTATAAACCAGATAGTTTCTGCTTTAATCTGAATTGGCTAAAGTCAAGATGCCAATAGTAAGACCTTGAGGTCTTTCCTCCATTATCCTGCCAGAATTGCTGGTAAATAGCAAGGTCAAACTGGATAGATATAGGGAATTTTTTCCCCAAGAACTGGTATAACCTACCTAATCTTCCTTCAGGGTCATCTCCAAGACTGAAAGCCCTGGTGAAGACTGACTCTACTCCATGGCTCTGTGCTGAATCATGACCTAATCACTACTAACCAATACCAGTGAAATAAAATAGCACATATTGAGGAAAAAGGTAGGTAGGTACTAGGGATCAGACCCAGGGGCATTCTACCTGAGCTACACCCCTCAGCTCAATTTTAGTTTTTGTTTTGAAACAGGGCCTTGCTAGGTTTCTGAGGATCTCACTACTTGCTGAAGCTGGCTGAGATCTCTGATCCTCCTGTCTCAGCCTCCCAAGTACTGGGATTACAGGTGTGTGACACCACACCCAGCTACTCAGTCTCTAGCTGCCATTTGTTTACATGTTATGGATGGCTTGAGAATGCCCACCTGACCTCATGCGATAGACGAGGCTGCTATGTTGGAGGTGGGACTTGGCTGCTGGGGAGGGTTCCCTGGGGAGTGCGGCCCAGGACATTGCTCCCTAGCGAGTGGCTGCAGCTTCCAGTCCCTCTTTCTCTACCTTGCCATCAAAAGCTGGCAATAAGATCTCCTCTGCTTCCCACAATCATGCCCCGAGCCCTCAGATGTGACCCAGCCCAACATGGACCGAAAGCCCTAAAACCTCCAGAACTAAGAGTAATTAGATCTTCCTTCCTCTAAGTTGGGGCCATCAGGTTCTGGGGTAGTGAGAGTGCTGACTGAAACAATATTCTGTACAATAACCATTTCTTTTTGTGTGTGATACTGGGGACCCAACCAGGGGTGTTCTACCATTGACCTACCATTCCCAGACATTTATTTATTTATTTATTTTTTATTTTTGCAGTACTAGGGGTGGAGCCCAGGAGCATTCTACCTCTGAGCTGTACCCCCACCCCCTGTTTTTTATTCTTTATTTTGAAACAGGGTCTCACTGAATTTCAAAGGGCCTCACTAAGTAGTAGCTGAGGCTGTCCTCAAACCACGATCCTCCTGGCTCAGCTTCCCAAATGCTGGGATTACAAGTGTGCGCCACCACACCTGGCTCCTATTTTTTATTTTAAAATAGGTCTCACTGAGTTGCCAAGGGCCTCATTAAGTAGGTGAGGCCGTCCCCAAACTGTGATCCTCCTGTCTCAGTGTCTCAAATGCTGGGATTACAAGTGTGCCCTACCATGCCCAACTCCAGACCTTTATTTTGAAATGAGATCTTGGCCAATCATACATTGGCCTTGAACCTGCTATCCTCCTGTCTCTGCCTCCCAACTACCGGGGTTGCAGGCATATGCCATCACACCTGGTTTATATAATAGTCATTTCTGGCTGGCTTAGCTAAACATGCTGTACTCCCCTGTAGTTTCATTCAAAAGCCAAATCCAAAGTTCTCC
Organism: Muscardinus avellanarius; assembly: GCF_963383645.1. Taxonomy (NCBI): domain Eukaryota; kingdom Metazoa; phylum Chordata; class Mammalia; order Rodentia; family Gliridae; genus Muscardinus; species Muscardinus avellanarius. The sequence continues at coordinate 73,800,717 of NC_137798.1, forward strand.
TAGAGCCATCTTTCTTTGGTTTGGAAAGGATGCTAGAGAGGTAGGGAATACTATAATCACCTTATCTCTTCTAGTATAAGACCCCAGAAAAGAAAATGAGAGCAGGCCATCTCAGAGAAATTCAGTGTCAGTAACTCATTCACTACCTTAGGGGATCCTAAAATCCAAGCAACTCAGAAATGATGTTGCTCAGAATTTATTGTGGTACTGGGGGTGGAACCCAGAGGCTTTCTACCTCCGAGCTATACCCACAGCCTTTTTTAAAAATATATTTTATTTGGAAACAGGGTTTCACTAAGTTGCTGAAAGCCTCACTAAGTAGCTGAGGCTGGCTTCGAACCCGTGCGATCCTCCTGTCTCAGCCTCCCAAGTGCAAGGATTACAAGTGTGTGCCACCACGCCCAGCTTCTTGCTCAGAATTTAAAGAACATAGCCAGGGGTTTATCCCCTTAGGCCTTCCAAGGGCCAGAACGCCACACTCCTTATTCTAGCCAATTTCAGTCACTTCTTTCTTGCCAACGTCACTGGTTTCATAAAGTCCTTCAAGAATGACTATGCTTTCAATTTGAAAGTTAAAAGCAATGTGGTCAAGATTTCTTTCTTTTCTTTTTTTCTTTTTTTGAGGGTCTAGGGATGGAACCCAGGGGCATTCAACCTCCAAGCTACAGCCACTGCCCAATTTTTTTTTCTTTATTTTGAAATCGGGTCTCACTGAGTTGCAGAGGGCCTCACTAAGTAGCTGAAGCTGTCCGTGAACCTAGATCCTCCGGTCTCAGCCTCCTGAATGCTGGGATTACAAGTGTGCACCACCACACCCGGCTTGGTCAAGATTTCTTGATACCTTAGTTTAAGAATAACTTATTAATCATGCTGTGAAGTGGTCCTCAATGGCTCTTGGGGATATAGAACATGGCACTTAAGTATTTTGTAATGATATCAATTCCAAATGCAACCTGAATAAAATACCACTATTGATTTTCTTGTTAGAGTCCTTGGATTCTTTTCTTTCCTAGTAACCAATTAATAAGTGGAATAAACACCTTTGTGAGAGTGGGAAGCAAAAATTATTGAGTAATGCTGAGATTAGGGAGGAGAAGGTATGAGGCAGTAATGAGGAACAAAGCCCAGATGACTGGAAAGGGCCAATGAAAGAAAAAAATTAAGCCTGTAATCCTAGTACTGGGAGGCTGAAACAGGAAGATTGCAGGTTTGAGGTCAGCCTCAGCAACTTAGTGAGGTCCTCCAAAACTTAGTGAGACCCTGTTTCAAAAAAAAAAAAAAAAAAAGAGGGCTGGGGGTGTAGCTTTGAAGTAGACTGGGTTCAATCTTCAGTACCAAAAAAAAAAAAAAAAAAAAAAAAAGAAAAGAAAAGAAAAGACAGAAAACAAAAACAACCTTGCATGCATTTCCAGAAAAGAGCGCTGGCTCTTATGAAGAAGAAAATAAACCTGACATTGCAAGATTTAGATGCTGACATATCAAAGTAGTAAAAATAGCATCAGGCATATAAGAAGAGCTTGGCAAACGATTGCTAAATGGAAATGAGTGAAGAACAATTATTAGGAGTGTATTTAAAAAACTAGCAGGAGCTGGGCACAGTGGCATACACCTTGCAGTACTTGGGAGGCTAAGATAAGAGGATACTGTAGTTCTGAGGACAGTCTCAGAAATTTAGCAAGAGCCTCAGCAACTTAGCAACATCCTGTTTTTTAAATTTTTATTATTTTTTAAAAGGGCTGGGGTATAGCTTGGAGGCAAAATGCCCTGGACTTAATTCCTAATATCAAACTAACCAACCAAACTTTAGCTGGGAAGCAGTGGTATACACCTGCAATCCCAGCTACTCAGGAGTCTAAGGCAGCAAGATCACAAATTTGAGGCCAACCTTGGCAACTTAGCAAGATCTCTTCTCAAAATAAAAAGGGCTAGAGATGTAAAGCCCTGTAGTAAAGCATTCCTGGGTTCATTCCCAGTATAACAATAATAATACTATACTTAGGTAAAAGAGACAGATAATGGTATTAGAAACATTTTCAGCATTTCATGGGAGAACTTTACTTTGTAGTTCTATACTGAGACAAACAAAATCCTACAAAACATACCAATTAGGTAACAGTGGTCACCCAAATGATACAATGGACATCAAGCCTCTATAGTTACCTTCTTAGGCTATGTGATACTTGCCAAAGAACCCAATGGTTAATTCATTTTTCATCCTAACTTACCTGACCTATGTAAGGCTCAGCATAACTTCTCCCTCCCTGGTTCTCCTAGGACCTCACTGGCCACTCTTTCTTGATCTCCTTTTCCTCCTCTCCTTAACTTCTAGACATTGGAATGACTTAGGGTCAGTCCTTGGTCTCCTTTTCTTTTTTCTTTTTTCTTTCACTACTGGGGATAGAACCCAGGGGCATTCTACCTCCGAGCTACACCCCCAGCCCTACTTTTTTTTATTATTTTATTTTTGGTGGTTCTGAGGATGGAACCCTTCTACCTCCGGGCTATACTCCCAGACCTATTTTTTAATATATATATTTTATTTGGAAACAGGGTCTCTTAAGCCAGCGAGGCTGGCTTCAAACCTGTGCGATCCTCCTGTCTCTGCCTCCCAAGCATGGGGATTACAAGCGTGTGCCACCATGCCTGGCTTTATTATTTTATTTTGAAACAGGGTCTCATTAAGTTGCAGAGGGTCTCACTAAGTAGCTGAGGCCTTTTGCGAACCGTGATCCTCCTGTCTCAGCTTCCCGAATGTTGGGTTTACAAGCATGCGCCACCACACCTGGCCTCCTTTTCTTGACTAGCTTCACTTGCTTGGTGATCTCATCCACTCTTTTGGCTTTAATGACTACCTAGATGGTACCAAAACTTAAATTTTATTTCTAGTCTGGACCTTACTCTAACTTCAGACCTCCAAATTATTTATTCAACATCTCCACCTGTATGTTTAAGAGAAATCTCAAACTACCTGATCCTTGCCCTTTGACAATCTTCAGGAAATCCTCATGGTTTTGCCTTCAAATTTTATCTAGAATCTAACCCCTACTACATTGGTTAAAGCCACCACCACTCTCCTATTAGACCTGGTATTCTCATTTCTGTCCTTAGAGTCCCACTCCTATTATCTATCCCTAATCAGCAGCCAGAAATTGGTTGTTAGCTCAGCTAAATACTGACAAAAAAAATAAAACAAAACAACAAAACCCTGATGTGGTCAGTATGGGCCAATCCCCGTGCTCCAGACCTATCCTGCTTAAAGGTCATCCAACCATGTAACTACTGTGATAAAATTTTCACCCCTATCCTAACCTCAATAAAAAGCTTTGCTTAACTACAACACAGGGCTCTTGAGACAGACCCGCTAGTCAAAAAAGTCCAAGAGTCCAAGCTTAAGCCCAAATAAAGGCTCTTTGCTTTCTACATAAAGGAAAAAAAATTCCTTAAAATAGATCACTGCATGTCACTCTGCTCCGTATTCTCTAATGGCTCCTCATTTACTCAGTAAGAACCTAGATGGGACTTCACTTGGTCTTAACATATTGGCTTTCATATGATCTATCAAACACACCAGGTACACAGACTTCTGGATCTTCACGCAGGCTCTCCCTGAAATATTCTTCCTCTAGATGGCTGCATGGCAGACCAGACTTCAGAATCCTCTAAGGTTTTTTCTTTTTTGGTAATGGAGGTTGAACCCAGAGGCATCTTACATACAGACTATATCCCCAGTCCTACTTTATTTTTCATTTGGAGACAGGGTCTCCTTAGGTTTCTGAGAGCCCCACTAAGTTCCTGATGCTGGCCCTGAACCTATGATCCTCCTGTCTCAGCCTCCCAAGTACTGGGATCACTAGTGTGCACCACCACACCCAGCTACCTTTTAATATTTGTTCAAATGTGATCTTCTTGGGCCAGTAGTGGTAGTGCTTGCTTATAATCTCAGGACTTGGGAGGCTGAGACAGAAGGATCGCAGGTTTGAGGAAACTCTCAGCAACTTAACAAGACCCTATTTCAAACAAAAGGATTGAAAAGGGTTAGGGGTCTAGCTAAGAATTAGAACACTCCTGTGTTCAATACCGAGCACCACAAAAATGTGACCTTTTCAATGAGGCCTATACTGAACATCCTATCAAAAACTGTGTTCCCCTGCTGCCTCCAACACTACTTCCTATATTCCTTACTGTGTTCTACTTTTTCTATCACACATCTAACTTTTGTTTTCTTTTTGTGGTACTGGGGATTGAACTCAGGGGCATTCTACCTCCAAGCTATACCCACAGCCCTTTTTATTTTTTATTTTGAAACATGGTCTCTCTAGGTTGCTAAGAGTCTTGCTATATTGTCAAGGCTGGCCTCGAACCTTCGGTCCTCCTGTCACCCTCCCAAGTACTGGGATTACAGGTGTGTACCACCATGCCCAGCCCATATCTAACCTTTTAAACACACTATTTTATTGTGTTTATTGTTCATTTCTATTTCTCTTACTAGGAAGTAAACTCCATGATAGCAGGGTTCCTTTGTCTCTAGAATAGTGACTAGCACAATGGTAGGTTTTCAACATATACTTGATGAATGAATGAAAAGATGTGAACAGTATTACACTGTGGAATACAAGTATGCAATAATCTCCATCTGTGGGCTCTATTACTGAGCACGTGGACCACCAAGTGTTTATGTCTATCCTCCTGTTCCAATTTCAGATGTTTCTTGAATAGCATTTTTACTGTAGTAAGAGCAGAGATTCCTGAATCACTGGTAAAGAGTTTATTGCTATGAGGGACAAAAGACTACTTCTCTTCCTGGTATGCAACCCTCCCCCCAAACACACACACATACCTTTTGGTATTGGAGATTGAATCCAGGGACACTTTAGTGCTGAGCTACAATCCTAGCCCTTTCTGTTGTTGTTTCTTTGTTTTTATGGTACTAAGGATTTAACCCAGGGGCATTCTACCTCTGAGCCATACCTCTGGCCATTTTTTATTTCCCTTGGAAACAGGGTCTTGCTAGGTTGCTGAGACTGTCCTCGAACCCGTAATCCTCCTGTCTCATCCTCTCAAGTACTAGATTCACAGGCATGCACTACCAGCATACCAAGTACTTAAAAAAAAAATTTTTTTTTGTTTTAAAACAAGATCTCACCAAGTTGCTGAGGCTGTCCTCAAACTTGTACTTCTCTTGTCTCAGCCTCCCAAGTATTAGGATTAAAAGGTCTGCACCAAGGCACCTGGCTTTTTCCTGGTACATTTTTAAAACATGCCCTACCAATGTTTTAGCATTTCCAAAGGCCTGAGTGAACAGTTACAGTGTCTTTAAGTTTCAAATCAGGAAGAGAAATCCAATCAAGGATACTGACAACACAGAGAGGGCAGTGGCTGCTTCTTGGGAACTATGTAGCCACTTAGGAGATGAGAGAAGCCAGTGCTGTTAGTAAAGCTCCAACAGCTCTATACACAGCAATGGTTAGTTGTACAAAAAGTCAGTTTTACTGAGTTCTTTCAACACATGCACTTCACATGTGTCTGCAAATAACCACTTGTGACCAATTAAAAACAGGTGTTTTTCCAATTACATAGGAGGAAAAACCAGATGCCTAGGGCTAATTCACTGAGAGTGAATACATGTCTAGAAAAAGGAGGAAAGAGACTACACACATGTGGCCTGCAACACACATTTACAGCTGTTTCCAGCCCACTTCCTCAGCCTGCTGCTGGTGGGGGTGGCCGCACTGACTTGGCAGTGAACACATATGCTTCTCCCTTCCATTCAGGGAAGAATTTGAATTTGTCAAATAAGGAAACCTTTTAAACTACTGATCAGTCAAAAGCAGTCTTCATGTAAGAACAGCCAGCCTTTCAGGAGGGCACAAAGGACAATGCTTATTCTGTAAGGTTTTTTTTTTTTTTTTTTTTTAAACAGGAGAAAGCTTTTAAAATGAGAAATAATAATTGAGTAGCTACTAAGTACTCTCAAAATAATCCTAAGAAAGTAGATATTATTGCTATTGATAATGTTATTGTCTTGGTTCTACAGATGAAGAAACAGAAATTTGGCAAGATTAGGTAATTTTTTTCTATACCCCCAACTGGAATATAAATAGATCAGGAACTGAACACCAGGCCTACCAATATGTCTTTCTGTAAATAGTAAGGCATTTGAAATAGAGGCACATTTCTGTGAAAACTTTAATGCCCTTTCTAACAAGAATTAGGAGAAAAGGAAAGAAAAATAAATATTTTCAGGAGATCCTCAACTCCCTCATACTTTGCGAGGTCCATCATTCCCATATATAGATTACTAGGGAGAAGCTAGGAGTGGCAGTGCACAACCATAATCCCAATGCTTGGGAGGTCGAAACAGGAGAATTGCAGGTTTAAAGCCAGCCCTAACAACTTAATGAGACCCTGTTTCAAAACAAACAAACAAATAAAACACATAAAATAGTACTAGCTCAGAAGTAGAACACCCCTAGGTTCAATCTCCAGTACCACAAAAAACAAACAAATGAAAACAACAATAAAAAACAGATGCCCTTCAAAATTGCCACTCCTCTTCATTATTCTGTTTTTTTTTTTTTTTTTTTTTTTTTTGTACTGGGGATTGAACCTAGACACATTCTGCCTCCAAGCTACACCTCCAGCCCAATTTTATTTCTTAGTCTCACTAGGTTGCTGAGATCCTCCCTAAGTTGCTGAGGCTGCCTTTGAGTCTGTGATCCTCCTGTCTCAGCAGCCTCCCAAGTACTGAGATTACAGAATGTGCCATCACGCCCAGCTCTTTCCTCTGAATTTTTAAGGTTTTTTTTTTTTTTTTTTTTTTTAAGAAATGAGTTATGCTGGGCATGGTGGCACACGCTTGTAATCCCAGCGCTTGGGAGGCTAAGACAGGAGGATCACATGGGTTCGAAGCCAGCCTCAGCTACTTAGTGAGACCCTATTTCCAAATAATATATAAAAATAGGTCTGGGAGTGTAGCCCGGAGGTAGAAAGCCCCTGGGTTCCATTCCCAGGACCACCAAAAAAAAAAAAAAAAAAAAAAAAGAAATGAGTTATTATTTGAAATCAACTTACAAAAGGTGATTTAGTCTTGCCAAGTAGCAAGTTTCATCTCTTTGGAGTCTATATGGTATTTATAAAGAGAGAAAGAGAGACAGAGACAGAGAGAGACAGACAGACAGACAGAGAGACTGACAGACACATACTGATTGGCAATATTTCTGGATAGGAGAATAGATAAGAAAAAGATGCTCTTGCCTTTGGCTCACACTCAGGACTCTCTCAGCAGGCATTCAATAAATTGATTGCTTCTCATCTAAAGTCAAATACTCATTATGCCATTAAGGTATAAAGCAACAAGCCAGCTTTCCTTTATTAATCTGCTTTAGTATCTTTAATTCAACAGGTATGCAGAAAAAAAAGCAAGCAAGAGTGTGTAAACAAGTGTACATGCTTGCCCTCAGTGAGGCTGTCTGCGAACCGTGATCCCCTAGTCTCAGCCTCCCAAATGCTGGGATTACAAGCGTGCGCCACCATGCAGGCTTTTTGAGGGTCTTGCTATATTGCCAAGATAATCCTTGAATCCTGTGATCTTCCTGTCTCAAGTACTGAGATTACACACACACACACACACACACACACACACACACACACAAACACACACATTTTTTTTAAGGTCTGGGGATGGAATCCAGGGGCATTCTACCTCTGAGCTATGCCCCAGCCCTATTTTTTATTCTTTATTTTGAAACAGTCTCACTGAATTGCAAAGGGCCTAAGTAGCTGAGGCTGTCCATGAACCTGGATCATCCTGTCTCAGCTCCTAAGTACTGGGATTACAAGCATGTGCCACCATGCTCGGCGACCAGAAAATGCTTTACAATGGGGACATGGGGCACAGTGGGGGGTGTGACTAAACAAAAATATGCATATAGATCTATAAGAACCATGGCTCCATTCCCCTATTAGACTCTTAGAACCATAGTTTAACTGTCAAATACCCTACAGGTAGGAGATAGAAGATTCTTCTTTCAGGAAACCAAATGATTTCAATAGTAGTCGAGAGAATGTCCAAAATTGAAAATTCAAAAACATTATGAGCATGTTATGCCGGGTGTGGTGGCACACGCTTGTAATCCCCGCACTTGGGAGGCTGAGACAGGAGGATCGCATGGGTTCGAAGCCAGCCTCAGCTACTTAGTGCAACTTTCAGCAACTTAGTGAGACCCTGTTTCCAAATAATAAATATATATATATATATATAGTCTGGGAGTATAGCCCGGAGGTAGAAAGCCTCTGGGTTCCACCCCCAGTACCACCACCAAAAAAAAAAAAAAAAAAAATTATAAGCATGTTATACAGGTAGAAAGACTGTTACTGGTTTTAAAAAATAAGCTTTTAAGCCGAGTGTGGTGGTACACGCTTGTAATCCCAGCATTTGGGAGGGTCAGACAGGAGAATCGTGGTTCGCCGACAACCTCAGCTACTTAGTGAGGCCCTCCATAACTTAGTGAGACCCTGTTTCAAAATAAACAATAAAAAATAGGGCAAGGGGTGTAGCTCAGAGGTTGAATGTCCCTGGGTTCCATCCTCAGACCAGCAATAAAAAAGCTTTTAATATTATTTGATTAAAAAATTACATATCTGTACTATTTTAATAAGTACTTAATTATAATAATAGTAAAAGAAAAAAAAAAGAACAAGAAGGAAGCATAGAAAAAGGCAGATAAAAGAATGTGGGTGGGTTCTGTCAGAATAGTGGCAGGAAGGCTGAATCTTCAAATGAGCAAAGGCTGCTAAAAATAAAAAAAGGTGCTTTAGTTACATACAGAGCAAGATGATGATCAAAGAGACAAGCTTCCAAGACTGATGATGTAATGTTGACAAGACATACAGAAAAAGCCCTTCAACTACCAATCAGTGCATCCAATGAGAGATAATCCGAAGGTGCTGTCCTTGTGTACTGAGAAACCCAAGCACCCAGAATGAGCCATGGCCTGTGTGGAAATGATAGGCTTCTAGCCAATTCTCAGTATAATTTCAGTAGATTCTAGGTTCAATGGCCTCTAAAACAGCTTGTGACACTGGGTATCTTTCTTTTTTTTTTTTTTTTTGGTGGTACTAGGGTTCCTGGAAGCCCTTCTGTCTCCGGGCTACACTCCCAGACCTATTTTTACATTTTTATTTGGAAACAGGGTCTCCTAAGCCAGCACACATGGCTGGCTTCGAACCTGCGTGATCCTCCTGTCTCTGCCTCCCAAGCGCGGGGATTACAAGTGTGCGCCACCACGCCCGGCAACACTGGGTATCTTTCTAAAACACTAGCACACTTTAGAAACAATGAACCAAAGATTTTTAAGATTGTTCTCTGGCCTAGTCAGACTATACCTACTGAATTCAGTTAATCCTTAAACAAAGATAGTACAAATTCAGAGAAAAGAAATCAGTATATCAAAAGAACCAATGTCACTTATTTGAGAAACTACTGAATAAAATTGAGTATGTGTACTTTGTGTGTGTGTGTGTGTGTGTGTGTGTGTGTGTGTGTGTGTGTGTGTGTGGTACTGGGGACAGAACCCAGGGACATTATACCTCTGAGCTATACCCCCATCTCTATTTTTAATTCTTTATTTTGAAACAGGGTCTCACTAAGTTGCAGAGGCCCTCACTAAGTAAATAGGCTGGCTGCAACCCTGCAGTCCTCCTGTCTCAGCCTCCCAAGTACAAGGGTATTTACTTCTGAAAAACATCTAGAAGGGGACAAGAGAGCTAGCTTATAAGAAGAGGATGGGACATGGAAGATGCATCAGGGTGCACAGAGACAAATAAGGACACAGTAATAAGGTAGTCATCTGTAAGCCAAGGAGAAGGAGGAGCCTCCAGACAAACCAACGCTGCTGGCTTCTTATCTTGGACTTCTGGCCTCCAGAATTTTGAGAAAATAAATTTCTGCTTTGTAAACTATCCAATCTGTGGTATTCTGTTATTAGTGACTAGGTGGCCCACACCCTAAAGCAGCACAGCAGTGATCAGGGAAAGGGAAAAATCTATTGCTGATTCTTTCTCAATACAAATGTGAAAAGATTCCAGAGAAAAGTTCTAAAAAGAAGAGGTTATTATACACTTTGTATTTAAGAAGTCACATTGACTTAGTAATTCAAAGCTTTTCAAGATCAGGTAAAAGATACAACTAAGCCAAAGATTGATACCTGGGCTCAAGTATCAATCTAGGACTTGAAGGGTGAGACACTGAATCCAAAGTGACACCTAGTGATAGATTGCTGCTGTCCCATCTGGTGGTGCGTCAAAGGTAAGCTGCTTCCATCATGCTTTCAAATCCTAGAAGGGGAAAAGCCCTTCTGTAACTCAGTAACTAGACCACAGAAAGCAGCTAGCCAAAAGTGGGCTTCAACAGGTTTTAAAAGGCAGATGTTTGGTAAAAATATTGTTCATTCAGCAACAGGCAAAGCCAAAAACTTACCTCAGCTGTGAGCACTAGACACATTTTGGGTCAAACACTTGGCATCTTTCTATTATTTTTCTAAAGGCCATTTTCCAGCTACCATGCATCACCCAGAGCAAATGGCTGTATTGAGCTGTTCTTGGTATAAAATATGAGACATTTTTCTGCTAGGAACACTCACTTAGCATATGAGGACACTATTATCAAAAATCAAGAAAGATAATTCATGCTATTTGTATCTCAGATGGTTTGGATCCTAATTTACAGAACATGCAGGCTTTTCTAAGAACATATCTACAGAAATTGCAGAAATATTTGTTTGATGTTTGAGGTTTCTCAAACTCCAGAAAATGTACCTTTTTGTCAACAGAGAAGGCCTACCTGTAGTTAACATTACCAGAGGCAAAAGGAAGGGAAGAGTCCTAACACTGATTATAAAGTAATAAGCAGGAATGTGAAAATGAGGAACAAAGGAAAAACATGTAATAGCAATATAAAAATATTCCAGGTGTGAAACAGGAGGAGAGGAAATAAAGGAGTTGTATGAGGTCAAAGGAAAGGTCTTGAGATAGAAAAAAAAAAGCATCATTTATAATACATCAAGTATTTATAAGAGATATAGCTAAATCTGGCTTCTAATTTTTATTTAAAAATTCCCTTTGGTCATTTTTCTGATAAATTGCTTATTATGTTAAAAGAGAAAATACCTTCCTCTATCAGGACAGATCTGTCCTCTCAGGGCAATGTGTGCCAAAGGTCAACAGAACAGCCACACCAGTGGGTTTGTACCGGGGACATACTCACCTGCTTCTGGATCTGCAGGAATTCTCCACATGTACAGGTTGAAGTCATCTGAGCCTGAAAGGATATACTGTTGGAACAAAAAATAGTTTTTATGTATTTTTATTTTTTTTTTTTTATTTTTTTTTTTTAATTAATTTATTTTTTAAATTGGTGCATTGTAGTCATATATCAATCACATTGGAGTACAAGACTTGAGAGGATATACAAGCACACATCATCCAATTAGCCCTCCTCCGGCCCCCGTCCCATTCCCTCCCCCTCCCTCCATCCCACACTTCTTTGGTGATTTACTTTGATACATTTGTTTATGTACCTCCTGCATTTTAAAGAGGCTCCGTCCTCCAGTATTACATACCCTCTGATTGATCACATTAGTTGCTTCACTATAGGGCCCTTTCTATAGCTCAACCTCTTCCTGTTGCCCTTTTCCTCCTAGTTATTGCTGATTAAGAGAAGCGTCTGATTTATATTTTCTGCGATATTTCTCTGTGCATGCTGCGTTGCAAGTACCAATCCCACTCTTGATGGTCCCAGTAGTGGCCTGGCTACTCAGTGGACTGATCCAGACCTCGCTGGCTCACGCAGCGGCCTTGCCTCATGGGAGGACCCAGTTCTGGTCTCACTGGCCCCTGAACCGGTCAAACCCCTAAGCTGGCTTTGGTCCCAACGTTGGAGGCCGCAGGAGTGAACTTGCCTCACACCAGGCTCCGATGCTGGCCATTGGCCCCTGCACCGGTCTAACCCCTTGGCAGGATTCCAATCCCAGCCTCGGAGGCCCCAACACTGGTAATGCCTCACGGCAGGCTCCGATGCCGGCCTCACTGGCCCCAGCACCGGCCTAACCCCTTGACAGGCTCTTATCCTGGCCTCAGAGGCCCCAGTACCGGCCTTGCCTCACGGCAGGCTCCGATGCCGGCCTCGCTGGCCCCAGCACCGGCCTAACCCCTCGGCAGGCTCTCAACCTGGCCTCGGAGGCCCCAGTACCGGCCTTGCCTCACGGCAGGCTCCGATGCCGGCCTCGCTGGCCCCAGCAGCGGCCTAACCCCTCGGCAGGCTCCGATCCCGGCCTCGGAGGCCCCAGCACTGGTCATGCCTCAAGGCAGGCTCCGATGCCGGCCTCGCTGGCCCCAGCACCGGCCTAGCCCCTTGGCAGGCTCTTATCCTGGCCTCGGAGGCCCCAGTACCGGCCTTGCCAAACGGCAGGCTCCGATGCCGGCCTCGCTGGCCCCAGCACTGGCCTAACCCCTCGGCATGCTCCGATCCCGGCCTCGGAGACCCCAGGACTGGTCATGCCTCACGGCAGGCTCCGCTGCCGGCCTCGTTGGCCCCAGCACCGGCCTAACCTCTCGGCAAGCTCTTATCCTGGCCTCGGAGGCCCCAGTACCGGCCTTGCCTCACGGCAGGCTCCGATGCCGGCCTCGCTGGCCCCAGCACCGGCCTAACCCCTCAGCAGGCTCTTATCCTGGCCTCGGAGGCCCCAGTACCGGCCTTGCCTCACGGCAGGCTCCGATGCCGGCCTCACTGGCCCCAGCAGCGGCCTAACCCCTCGGCAGGCTCCGATCCCGGCCTCAGAGGCCCCAGTACCGGCCTTGCCTCAAGGCAGGCTCCGATGCCGGCCTCGCTGGCCCCAGCACCGGCCTAACCCCTCGGCAGGCTCTTGTCCTGGCCTCGGAGGCCCCAGTACCGGCCCTGCCTCACGGCAGGCTCCGATGCCGGCTTCGCTGGCCCCAGCAGCGGCCTAACCCCTCGGCAGGCTCCGATCCCGGCCTCGCACTGGTCATGCCTCAAGGCAGGCTCCGATGCCGGCCTCGCTGGCCCCAGCACCGGCCTAGCCCCTTGGCAGGCTCTTATCCTGGCCTCGGAGGCCCCAGTACCGGGCTTGCCTCACGGCAGGCTCCGATGCCGGCCTCGCTGGCCCCAGCACCGGCCTAACCCCTCGGCATGCTCCGATCCCGGCCTCGGAGGCCCCAGCACTGGTCATGCCTCACGGCAGGCTCCACTGCCGGCCTCGTTGGCCCCAGCACCGGCCTAACCCCTCGGCAAGCTCTTATCCTGGCCTCGGAGGCCCCAGTACCGGCCTTGCCTCACGGCAGGCTCCGATGCCGGCCTCGCTGGCCCCAGCACCGGCCTAACCCCTCGGCAGGCTCTTGTCCTGGCCTCGGAGGCCCCAGTACCGGCCTTGCCTCACGGCAGGCTCCGATGCCGGCCTCGCTGGCCCCAGCAGCGGCCTAACCCCTCGGCAGGCTCTTATCCTGGCCTCGGAGGCCCCAGTACCGGCCTTGCCTCACGGCAGGCTCCGATGCCGGCCTCGCTGGCCCCAGCAGCGGCCTAACCCCTCGGCAGGCTCCGATCCCGGCCTCAGAGGCCCCAGTACTGGCCTTGCCTCAAGGCAGGCTCCGATGCCGGCCTCGCTGGCCCCAGCACCGGCCTAACCCCTCGGCAGGCTCTTGTCCTGGCCTCGGAGGCCCCAGTACCGGCCTTGCCTCACGGCAGGCTCCGATGCCGGCTTCGCTGGCCCCAGCAGCGGCCTAACCCCTCGGCAGGCTCCGATCCCGGCCTCGGAGGCCCCAGCACTGGTCATGCCTCAAGGCAGGCTCCGATGCCGGCCTCGCTGGCCCCAGCACCGGCCTAACCCCTTGGCAGGCTCTTATCCTGGCCTCGGAGGCCCCAGTACCGGCCTTGCCTCACGGCAGGCTCCGATGCCGGCCTCGCTGGCCCCAGCAGCGGCCTAACCCCTCGGCATGCTCCGATCCCGGCCTCGGAGGCCCCAGCACTGGTCATGCCTCACGGCAGGCTCCGCTGCCGGCCTCGTTGGCCCCAGCACCGGCCTAACCCCTCGGCAAGCTCTTATCCTGGCCTCGGAGGCCCCAGTACCGGCCTTGCCTCACGGCGGGCTCCGATGCCGGCCTCGCTGGCCCCAGCACCGGCCTAACCCCTCGGCAGGCTCTTGTCCTGGCCTCGGAGGCCCCAGTACCGGCCTTGCCTCATGGCAGGCTCCGATGCCGGCCTCGCAGGCCCCAGCAGCGGCCTAAACCCTCGGCAGGATCTTATCCTGGCCTCGGAGGCCCCAGTACCGGCCTTGCCTCACGGCAGGCTCCGATGCCGGCCTCGCTGGCCCCAGCAGCGGCCTAACCCCTCGGCAGGCTCCGATCCCAGCCTCGGAGGCCCCAGCACTGTTCATGCCTCAAGGCAGGCTCCGATGCCGGCCTCGCTGGCCCCAGCACCGGCCTAGCCCCTTGGCAGGCTCTTATCCTGGCCTCGGAGGCCCCAGTACCAGCCTTGCCTCACGGCAGGCTCCGATGCCGGCCTCGCTGGCCCCAGCACCGGCCTAACCCCTCGGCATGCTCCGATCCCGGCCTCGGAGGCCCCAGCACTGGTCATGCCTCACGGCAGGCTCCGCTGCCGGCCTCGTTGGCCCCAGCACCGGCCTAACCCCTCGGCAAGCTCTTATCCTGGCCTCGGAGGCCCCAGTACCGGCCTTGCCTCACGGCAGGCTCCGATGCCGGCCTCGCTGGCCCCAGCACCGGCCTAACCCCTCGGCAGGCTCTTATCCTGGCCTCGAGGCCCCAGTACCGGCCTTGCCTCAAGGCAGGCTCCGATGCCGGCCTCGCTGCCCCAGCACCGGCCTAACCCCTCAGCAGGCTCTTATCCTGGCCTCGGAGGCCCCAGTACCGGCCTTGCCTCACGGCAGGCTCCGATGCCGGCTCACTGGCCCCAGTAGCGGCCTAACCCCTCGGCAGGCTCCGATCCCGGCCTCAGAGGCCCCAGTACCGGCCTTGCCTCAAGGCAGGCTCCGATGCCGGCCTCGCTGGCTCCAGCAGCGGCCTAACCCCTCGGCAGGCTCCTATCCCGGCCTCGGAGGCCCCAACACTGGTCATGCCTCAAGGCAGGCTCCGATGCCGGCCTCGCTGGCCCCAGCACCGGCCTAACCCCTCGGCAGGCTCTTGTCCTGGCCTCGGAGGCCCCAGTACCGGCCTTGCCTCAAGGCAGGCTCCGATGCCGGCCTCGCTGGCCCCAGCACCGGCCTAACCCCTCAGAAGGCTCTTATCCTGGCCTCGGAGGCCCCAGCACCGGCCTAACCCCTCGGCAGGCTCTTATCATGGCCTCGGAGGCCCAAGTACCGGCCTTGCCTCATGGCAGGCTCTGATGCCAGCCTCGCTGGCCCCAGCACCGGCCTAACCCCTCAGCAGGCTCCGGTCCCATCCTCGGGGGCCCCAACACTGGCCTTGCCTCACGGCAGGCTCCGATGCCGGCCTCGCTGACCCCAGCACCAGCCTAACCCCTCAGCAAGTTCCGGACCCGACCTCGGAGGCCCTAGCACAAGCCTTGCATCATGGCAGGCTCCAATGCCGGCCTCGCTGGCCCCAGCATCGGTCTAACCCCTCTGCAGGTTCCAATCCCGGCCACGGAGGCCTCAGTAGTGGCCCTGCCTCACAGCAAGCTCCGATGTCGGCCACTGGCCCCGGCGCCCGCCTAACCCCTCAGCAGGTTCCGATCACTGTCTCTGTGGTTAGTATTTCAAAGGTTCCAGTTGTAATGTATCAGATCTCTGCCTCCCCCGAATATTGGCCACTGGCATTGCCACTGCCTCCACCGTTTCAAATCCTTCCCAGGCTCTTTTTCCACTCTGAATGTTGTCCAGTGTTCCTAAGCATGCGTGATGGTAGCATTCGACATTTGGTGTAATTTCTCCAAAAAAAATAAAGTTGGTAAGATCCGGTTTCTGCTTCTCCTGAATACAAGTCTCTACCACCATCGCGAAGAACTCTTTCAACACCGCATTTCTCCTTGGTCTCCGCTAAACTCTCTCCTTATATGTGATGTCTGAGATTCTTAACAATATAGAGAAATAGCAGTCCTCTTTCACGGCGAATTTTTCCATAAGTTCCAGTGCATTTAGATAAGTTTTGTCTGCATCTCCAGTGTCCTGGCATCCATAACGGCTTTCTTACCACCTCTCCGATATTTTTCTTTATCTTTTTCTGTTCTGGGCCCGGTTTCTCCAGGGGTCTGGCGTGCTACTCGCAGTTCGGCAGGGACCCAGAGTCCCGCGATCCGGGCCCCAGCTGGCGTGCCCTGTGCTCGACCCCCGCCCAGAACCCAGCGTCTTACTGGGCCTTGTTTCTCCAGGGGTCTGGCGTGCTACTCGCAGTTCGGCCTGGGGCCCAGAGTCCCGCGACCCGGGCCCCATCTGGCGTGCCCAGCCCGCGACCCCTGCCCAGAACCCAGCGTCTTACTGGGTCTGGTTTCTCCAGGGGTCTGGCGTGCTATGCGCAGTTGTTCGGCAGGGGCCCAGAGTCCCGCGACCCGGGCCCCATCTGGCGTGCCCAGCCCGCGACCCCCGCCCAGAACCCGGCGTCTTACTGGGTCTGGTTTCTCCAGGGGTCTGGCGTGCTACGCGCAGTTTGGCCCGGGGCCCAGAGTCCCGCGACCCGGGCCCCATTAGGCGTGCCCCGCCCGCGACCCCCGCCCAGAACCCAGCGTCTTACTGGGCCTGGTTTCTCCAGGGGTCTGGCGTGCTACGCGCAGTTCGGCCCGGGGCCCAGGGTCCCGCGACCCAGGCCCCGGCTTTTGTGCGCCGTGTGCGACCCCTGCCCAGAACCCAGCGTCTTACTGGGCCTGGTTTCTCCAGGGATCTGGCGTGCTACTCGCAGTTCTGCCTGGGGCCCAGAGTCCCGCGACCGGGGCCCCATCTGGCGTGCCCAGCCCGCGACCCCTGCCCAGAACCCAGCGTCTTACTGGGTCTGGTTTCTCCAGGGGTCTGGCGTGCTATGCGCAGTTGTTCAGCAGGGGCCCAGAGTCCCGCGACCCGGGCCCCATCTGGCGTGCCCAGCCCACGACCCCCACCCAGAACCTGGCGTCTTACTGGGTCTGGTTTCTCCAGGGGTCTGGCGTGCTACGCGCAGTTCGGCCCGGGGCCCAGAGTCCCGCGACCCGGGCCCCATTAGGCGTGCCCCGCCCGCGACCCCCGCCCAGAACCCAGCGTCTTACTGGGCCTGGTTTCTCCAGGGGTCTGGCGTGCTACGCGCAGTTCGGCCCGGGGCCCAGGGTCCCGCGACCCAGGCCCCGGCTTTTGTGCGCTGTGTGCGACCCCTGCCCAGAACCCAGCGTCTTACTGGGCCTGGTTTCTCCAGGGATCTGGCGTGCTACTCGCAGTTCTGCCTGGGGCCCAGAGTCCCGTGACCGGGGCCCCATCTGGCGTGCCCAGCCCGCGACCCCTGCCCAGAACCCAGCGTCTTACTGGGTCTGGTTTCTCCAGGGGTCTGGCGTGCTATGCGCAGTTGTTCGGCAGGGGCCCAGAGTCTATGTATTTTTAAATAATTGGATATGTATTTATCCAATTATAATATATAATAATAAATAATATCAACATATGTAGATTTAGAATATATACCTGAAAAAAGAAACTTTTTCTTTTTTGTGCTTTTATTGGTACATTATAGTCTCACATCATAATGTAAATCATGTTGACAATGAGAGAAACTTTTATTTATTTATTTATTTATTTATTTATTTATTTATTTATTTTGTGGTACTGGGGGTGGAACCCAGGGGCTTTTCTACCTCTAGGCTACACTCCCAGACCTATTTTATACTTTATTTGGAAACAGGGTCTCACTAAGTTGCTGAGAGCCTCACTGAGTAGCTTAAGGCTGGCTCTGAACCTGTGCGATCCTCCTGTCTCAGCCTCCCCAGAGCTGGGATTACAAGCATGTGCCACCATGCATGGCCTGAGAGAAACTTTTTAAAAGGTAGATAAAGAAGATAAATGGGCATATATTTATAAGGAACCACATAGCAAACATCCTTATAAAAATACCTACAAATCAAAAGGCTTGTGGCGGCTAGGCATGGTGTTACACACTTGTAATCCCCGGACTTGGGAGGTGGAGACAGGAGGATTGCGCTGGTTCCAAGCCAGCCTTGCTGGCTTAAGAGACCCTGTTTCCAAATAAAAATATAAAATAGGTCTGGGAGTGAACCCCAGAGATAGGAGGGTTTCTAGGAACCCCAGTAAAACACACACACACACACACACACACACACACACACACACACACACACGCTTGTGGCTAAAACTCAGCAGCAATGACAACAAAAATGAACAAAAAACTTAAGCAGAATTTCTCCAAAGATGATAAACAAATGGCCAAATAGTATAGGAAAAGATATTCAATATCACATCTAATTAAGGAACTGTAAATCAATACTACAATGAAATACCATGGCATTCCCATTAGGATAGCTCTTATCAAAAGAAGAGACAAGTATTGGTAAGTATTGGTAAAGAGGTAGAGAGTGGAACCCTTGTCACTAACATTGACTGTGGGAATGTAAAGTGGTGCCGCCACTGAAGAAAATAGTATGCAAGTTCCATACTGGGGGCCTCACTAAATGCTGATGCTGACCACGAACCTGTGATCTTCCTGTCTCAGCCTCCCAAGTACTGGGATCACAAGTGCGTCACTGGGTCTAAAAGGTGAAAGGGTGGAAGGAGCAACAACAGAGTCATGGCTGTCGTGAAATCTACTGTTTTAACAGAACAGGAAGCATGGTGCAGCTTCCTCCTGGATACTCTGCTCAGATTCCCTTGGGGCTTACTGCTTGGTACGCTTTGCCTGATCTCCATTGCTAGTAGTGACATGTCTTCGCCTGAGGGCTTTCTCCAAAGCCTAAAAGTCTGTTGGGAGAAATGAATATTCTACAGGAGCAGCCTTCAACCAATGGCTGGCACAGTTTGGTGTAACAATAACCCAGCTTCCTGGTCCCCAAATAGAAAAACTTCTGAGATTTGTGTTCTATACCATTTTCCCCTCAAAGTCAAACTCTGATGGCCCACATGGTAGTTCTTTCTTTTCCTGCACTTACTTCTTGACTCCGCTACTATTTGTTTACTGCATTTCCAAAAACACCACCTGAAACTATTTTGAACCCAAACTAGAAAGGGCATTACAGATCACAAAAGAACTGTCCACTAATTACATGTATATATGATACATAACTTATTACTCAACATCTCATTGCTTCATGCTGTTTAAAAGAAGTTATATATGTTATATAGAATGTTGCCTTTCCTCCCTCCCCAAACCACCACAAAAGAAATGAATAAAAAAAGAGTCATCCATGTCTGGGCTTATCAAAGGTTTTACTATTTCACTGTGAAAGAACAGCGGTTTCCTATTTGTTCAGCTATTCATCAGGGCAGAGTCCTGAAAAGGTAAAAGGAAACTCCCAGGCGGAATGCTGACTCAGAAGATTGCCTTAGAAGGAAGAAAACTCTCCTACAGAGTTATAGCCTGTTGGATTTAGTATGACAGATCCTGAAATATGTAGAAAATGCATAGAATGCACAGCCTTCCTCTCAGATATAAGGGTAACTCCTGATCTTTTTCTTTTAAAACTATTCTTCCATCTACCACATGTACCACTGGAACAGCTCAGGCTGATTTCCAAGGAGGGGGCCTTGACCCACTGAAGTCTAGTCAGGCTGTTTAAGTATTCACACACACTAGATCACAAAATGCCCAGAGGAATTAATTTATGGCATTTTGTGGTTGTCTGCTGGACCCCTGCCAGCATTAAAAGTTGGCTGCCTGGGATACTGCTGACTGTGAGAACCCAAAATAAAAATGAATTCATTCCTTTATTCATTAAATAAATATTTATTAAATGTCTACTATGTGCTGGGCACTGTTCTAGGGAAAGGAATTTAGAATGGAACAAAAGAGACCCCATCCCTGCCCTTATAAAATTTACATTCTACTGAGTGAAAGAAGAGAAATACACACACACACACACACACACACACACACACACACACACACATACACATACACACATATAATGTAAGTAAGGGGGAAGAAAGTTCAACAACAATAAAAATACACATATGCAATGTATATGTGTGTATATGCAGTAATGTTAAAGTAAAACACTAAACAGCATGTTAAAGCATATAATGAGTGGTGGGGATGATTGGTTTCCGTTTTATATAGGTTGGTCACAGAAGGTCTCTCTGATAAGACAGCATTTTGAGGCGAGCCATGAAGGAAATGAGGAAGCAAATTATATGCGTATCTAGGAGAAGAGTATTATAGGAGAGGGTACAGAATTCAGGGCTATTTATGTGTGGTACTGGGGATTTAACCCAGGAGCACTCTACTTCTGCGCTACATCCCAGCCTGATTTTTATTCTTTATTTTGAAACAGGGTCTCACTAAATTGCAGAGTGCCTCACCAAGTAGCTGAGGCTGACCCTGAACTTGTGTCTCGGCCTCCCCAGAAGTGTGCCACGGCACCTGGCTTTAGGAGCCCCTTTGGTCTTCCTTCCTTCCTTTCCTAAGATATGCAGAAATAAAGATTATTTCAAGTGGGCTGAGTGCAGTGATACATTTGACATCACCAGAGTAGGAATTTAAAATTCTTCTCTTCTAAAGCTGTTCTAAAATAATCACTGCCTGTCGGGTATGGTGGCACACACTTGTAATACCAGCATTTGGGAGGCTGAGACAGGAGGATCATGGTTTGCAGCCAGCCTCAGCTACTTAGTGAGGCCCTATGCAACTCAGTGAGACCTTGTTTCGAAATAAAGAATAAAAAATAGGGTTGGGGTGTAGCTCGGAGGTACAATGCCCCTGGGTTCCATCCCCACTACCAGAAAAAAAAAAAAAAAGGAAAAAAAATCACATTGCCTCCTTGACTCTGGTTGGTTGGAGCCTCAGACTAAGGCCTGCTAATGGTTAGTACTCTAGAGGACCAGCAGGGCATTGCAAGTCTTTTTTTTTTCCCCCTTTAGTAACGGGGATGGAACCCAGGGGCATTGTACCTCTGAGCTACAGCCCCAGCCTTATTTTTTAGTCTTCCTTATTTTTTAAATTAAAAAAAAAATGCGGTACTGGGGATGGAGCCCAGGGGCATTCTACCTCCGAACTATGCTCCTGCCCTATTTTTTATTCTTTATTTTGAAACAGGGTCTCACTGAGTTACAAAGGGCCTCACTAAGCAGCTGAGGCTGTCCTCGAACTGTCCTCGAACCTGTCTCAGCCTCCCAAATGCTGGGATTACAAGTGTGCGCCAATATGCCAGGCTCTAGGCTTTTTTTTTTTTTTTTTTGAAACAGGGTCTCACTGAATTGTGAAGGGCCTCACAAGTAGCTGAGACTGTCTGAGAACTGTGATCCTTCAGTTTCAGCCTTCGGAATGCTGGAATTACAAGCGTGCGCCACCATACCCAGCTCACTGCAGGGTTTTTTTTTTTTTTTTTGCTGGTCTGGGGATGGATCCCAGGGGCATTCGACCTCCGAGCTATACCCCTTGCCCTATTTTTTATTCTTTATTTTGTAATAGGGTCTCACTAAATTGTGGAGGGCCTCATTAAGTAGTTGAGGCTGTCCACAAACTGCGATCCTCTGGTCTCAACCTCCCGAATGCTGGAATTACAAGTGTGCGCCACCACGCCCAGCTTCACTGCAAGTCTTGATGAATTATCTCACAAATACATGCTATGAGATACAAGGGAAAATGAGCAAGAAAGCAAAGAGAAAATAGTCCCAATAACAATCACTACCAAAATAAATACAAAGTACATAATATACTAAAACTTATAAACTAGGCATAGTAGCAATGTATAATTTCAGTATTTGGAGGCTGAAACAGGAAGATCACAAACTGAGGCCAGTACACAGCAACTTAGTGCTCTATTCCCTTCCTTTTTGTTTTGTGCGGTACTGGGGACTGAACCCAGGGAAATTCTCTAAGCCACACCTCTAGCTCTATTTTTATTTTGAAACAGGGTCTTGCTAAATTGTTGAGTTTATGCTTAAACATATGATACTCTTGTCTCAGCCTCCCAAGTACTGAGATTACATTTGTGTGCCACCACTCTCAGCTAAGAGTCCTTATTTATTATTATTTTTTTGGTGGTACTGGGGTTCCTGGAAGCCCTTCTACCTCTGGGCTACACTCTCAGACCTATTTTATACTTTTTTATTTTTGGAAACAGGGTCTCCTAAGCCAGCACGGCTGGCTTAGAACCTGTACGATCCTCCTGTCTCCGCCTCCCAAGCGGGGGGATTACAAGCCTGCACCACCACACCTGGCAAGAGTCCTTATTTCAAAAAAAAAAAAAAAAAAAAAAAAAAAAAATAGGGGTAGGGAAGCTGGGAGCAGTGGCGCATGGCTATAATTCCAGTATTTAGAAGGCTGAGACAGAAAATCACATTGTCAAGACCAGCCTCTATGTGAGATTCTCAGCAAACGAGCAAGACCATTTCAAAACAAAACATAAAAAAGGGCTAGGGGTATAACTTGGTGGTAGAATGCTCCGGGTTCAATACCAGTACCACAAAGAAAGAAAAAAGAAAAGGGCTGGGGGTATAATTTAAGAGGTAGAGCCGGGCGTGGTGGCGCACACTTGTAATCCCCGCGCTTGGGAGGCAGAGACAGGAGGATCGTGCAGGTTCGAAGCCAGCCATGCACGCTGGCTTAGGAGACCCTGTTTCCAAATTAAAAAAATGTAAAAATAGGTCTGGGAGTGTAGCCCGGAGGTAAAAGGGCTTCCAGGAACCTCCGTACCACCACCAAAAAAAAAAAAAAAAAAGAGGTAGAAGAGCCCTGGGATCAATCCTCAGTACCACATACATACATATATACATACATACCAACAAAACAAAATTTTATAAAATAATATTTGAATTAACCATAAAGTTGAACTTTACCTCAAGTGGTAAAAACAGGTATAGATTCTTTTCCTTCTCTCTCTCTTTCTTTTCATTTTTTGGGGGAAGGGACTGGTTGTACCGGGGATTAAGCCCAGGGCCTTACACATGCTAGGCAAATGCTCTACACCATGGCCCTCTTTTTATTCCTAGTCCCTCCTTTTTTCTTTTTATCTGAATATCTAACTTTCCTTCCTTCCTTCCTTCCTCTCTCCTTTCTCTTCCTCCCTCCCTCTCTCTCTCTCTCTCTCTCTCTCTCTCTCTCTCTCTCTTCTTTCTTTTACCTAGGGCATTTTGCCTCTGAGCTATACCCCCGCCCTTTTTATTTTTTATTTTGAAATAGTTTCACTAAATTGCTGAGTCTGGCCTTACACCTACAATTATCCTATCTCAGCATCCTGACTACTGGGATTACACACATGCACAACTACATCCGGCTGATATCTAATTTTAAGTAGTATCTGTACATTTTTACCCAGGCAATCTGGTGTTTTGAGTCTGAAGCTGACCCAAGTAAAGGGCTTGTGTATGCAGGTATGTGTGTGTGTGTGTGTGTGGGGGGAGTTGTGGGAATTGAACCCAGGGACATACTACTTTCAAGCTACACCCCCAGCTCTTTATTTTTCAATTTAAAACAGGGTCTTTAGCCGGGCGTGGTGGCACATGCTTGTAATCCCAGAGCTTGGGAGGCTGAGACAGGAGGATCTCACAGGTTCGAAGCCAGCCTTGCTGGCTTAAGAGACCCTGTTTCCAAATAAAAATATAAAATAGGTCTGGGAGTGTAGCCCAGAGGTAGAAGGGTTTCCAGGAACCCCAGAACCACCAAAATAAATAAATAAAAATAAAAACATACATAAATAAATAAGAGAAATTGTTTACCAAATTTTCTTTTTTTTAATCTAGCAAAAAACAAGTATTTTATTTTTTTGTTTTCATTTTATAACCTTTAAAGTTTTTTAATTCGCTGGACGTGGTGGTGCACACTTGTAATCCCAGCATTCGGGAGGCTGAGACCAGAGGATCGCTGTTCGCGGACAGCCTCAGCTACTTAGTGAGGCCCTCTGCAACTCAGTGAGACCCTGTTTCAAAATAAAGAATAAAAAAATTGGGCAGGGGGTGTAGCTCTGAGGTCAAACGCCTCTGAGTTCCATCCTCAGAAAAATAAGTAAGTAAGTAAGTAAGTAAGTAAGTAAGTAAATAAATAAATAAATAAAGTTTCTTAATTCAACTAGGGCAAATATATTTACACAAAGCCACCAGAACAAAGATCACTTAAAGAGCTTGATGTAAAAAATATTATTGCAGTATACTACAAATATGGAACCTTTTTATATGAGCTACAAAAAGCAGCATTTACGATTATAGAATTCAGTGCAATTTTTTACAACAAAAATCCTATAAATTAAGAAGGAAACAGCAACACAACAAAAGAAAATATACCCTTCAGACACATGAGCTCCTCTCTGGCGAAGCACATGGGGACTATGTTCCCTACAGCTTCTATTCATGATAGAATCCTTTTTTCTGGGATATGCAGATGCCTTTTCTGGGATGAGGGACTTGAAGACAATAGTGCCTGCCACAAGTGTGGCTCTGTTTGTATGGGAAGTGGATCAAATGGCAGCCTGAGTTGCACCTGATTCTGGGTCAGACTCCCTTTTAACCTCACCTGGGATAACATGTCACCAAGGGATGGTCAAAGACACTGCCCAAAAGTGGTGGTGCTTTCACTGCTGGAGAGACAGACAGCCTGGCCTTCCTTGTGGCCCTGAGAAGGCAGGACCAGATGGGCCCATGGCAAGTACTTTGGTGACAACCCGCCAGAAAGGAGGGAAATGTTTAAAATTTACATAGGGAGAGCACAGGGTAAAAAGTAGAGGGAGAAGGGGACTATCTAAATTTGCAGATGTTGCTGCAGAGAGCTGGGTAGCACTTACTGGTGTTCCCTAGCTTAGAAACAGAAAAGAGGACAAATAGAAAGGAGGAAAGGGAAAAATCCCTGATAATAAGCCCAAAGCAAACTTCAAATCCAAACCCATCCCTGCAAGCCAAAACTTAATTCTTTGGCTCTCAGACACTGCCTCCATCCCAGCTTCTGCCTGCTGGTATTAAGTGGCTCAACACCCTCAAGGGAAGAATTATGGGTCACCTTCCCTGGTCCTACCTCTTCTCATATTCCTCAACTCATGTGCCATGGCTTGGGGGGTGTTGCAGGTCCTGACCTGAGAAGATGGGGTGAAGAAGTGGGTGAAGGTGGAGGGCAGTGGCAGCTGCTGCAGCAGGCCATGGGGCAAGCAGGGTAGGGTAGAGAGCAGCATGTGGGACAGGGTAGAAGGTGAAGGGCCCAGGATGGATGGCTGAAGCAGGAATGATATGGATGAGATGGCTAGCAAGAAAGGTGGCAGGGTGGCCAGGGATGATTGAGTGAGTCAGGTGGGACAAGGAAATAGGAGTCAGATGGGGCTGGGGGATATGGTGCACTTGGGCAAGTGGCTGGGGATGAGAGTGGGGGTGAATGCCAATGGCAAGAGCTGCAGCTGCAGCATGATGTTTACCCAAATTTTCTATGTTTAACATTTTAATCCCTTTTGTAAAAAAATATCTACATATTGCTATTCAGTTTTTAAAAAGGCAGAAGTTAAAAAAGGTGATACAACATTTGTGAACAAGCGGAGAAATGAGTATGAAGAATTCATTTACCATTTCTAAGTTTTTTTTGTTTTGTTTTGTTTTGCGGGTCTGGGGATGGAACACAGGGGCATTCGACCTCCGAGCTACACCCCCTGCCCTATTTTTATTCTTTATTTTGAAACCGGGTCTCACTGAGTTGCAAAGGGCCTCACTAAGTAGCTGAGGCTGTCTGCGAACCATGATCCTCCGGTCTCAGCCTCCCAAATGTTGGGATTACAGGCGTGCGCCATCACGTCCGGCTCCTAAGTTTTTACGTCTAACTTCTAAACTGTGGGGCAAACCACAAATTAAAAAAAGATCACTTTCTATGAGTCTTTACCTTGTATTCTGATTGGGAAGAACAGGGAGAGATTAAAAAAGGAGGAAGAATGTTTCAGAAATCCTACTTAAAAGAGTATTGAGGTGAATGAGCCCTCATTTCCCAAAATGGTCTGAGTTGAAGGGGAGGTAGGAGAACCATAGGCTGCTTCAGATCAGAGAAAAGACATAAATTTAATCTAGCTCTGTGGACAAGATGGGTGATACCAATGCAAAAGTAACTGCGTGCTGCTGTACGGATCTACCTTAACCACAATCCTTCCTGGGGCCACAAAGGTGAATGGCAGGCCACGTTCCCACCCACTTCACTCTGTGGTCCAAGAGGTCAACCACTATGCGTGCAGTCTCAACATTTTAAGGAGTTAACCTGAGGGCAAAGCATGGCAGGCTTTTAGCTAACACTGTCAATATGGAGATATTACTTTGCTCAAGCACAGGGAGAAATCAACAATAGCTCCTTCTCAATAGATTTCAAAAGGAACACACCATATTCACCACCAGCAGCAACAATGAACAAAAGATTACCTCACTGCCACTCAGTCACTGTCTTATTTGTCCTAAGGTCCTCTGTTAATCCATTTACCTTTACAGATAATGGCCACTCAAGAATATTCTTGCCTGGTGTGGTGGTATGCACTTGTAATCCCAGCATTCAGGAGGCTGAGACCGGAGGATCTCAGTTTGCGGACAGCCTCAGCTACTTAGTGAGGCCCTCTGCAAATTAGGGAGACCCTGTTTCAAAATAAAGAATAAAAAAATAGGGCAGGCGGTGTAGCTCAGAGGTCAAATGCTCCTAGGCTCCATCTCCAGACACACACACACACACACACACACACACACACACACACAAAATATATATATATATATATATATATTCCTTACTCTCTGGTACTGTTATGCCTCCTATAACTGCCAAGAACTCCTGTGCCCTTTTCATTTCTTCTTTTTTTTTTCCTTTTTAAGTTTTATTTTATTTTTGAGGTACTGGGGATTAATCTGAGGTTCTTATACACTATCACTGAGCTATAACCTTAAAATTTTCCGTAAACATTTGTAGAAACCACTAATGAAGATATGTAGTCCTGTATTTTCTTTTTAGGATGTTTTAAAATCACTGATTCAATCATTCTATTTGAGATATGTCTATGTGAATTTTTTCCTGAGTCATTATATATATCCCAGACACGTGTCCATTTTATATGGGCAATATAATTTATTGACCTAAAATTCCCTTTTTATATGTATTCAAACAGTACTGATGTCCCTAATTTCCCTTTTCATTTCTTAAAGCATATTTGCTATCTAGAAAGATCTCTTTCCATTTGTAAGAAACTTTGCTAGTTCAATACCCAGAAAAGCTCAGAGTCACCCAATACTCTCCCAAATTTTTTTTTAGTGACTTGAAAGTTTAAGAAGAATCTAAATATGAGCTGTCACAGAAAAATTACTAAACAGAAGCTTCTTGGCAAAAACATCAAATTAATTAGCACCCTCAAACAATACAACTATTTGTCCCTTCCTAACACTTTTATTTAACCCTTAATGGTTAAATAAACTGAGGAAACCACTAATTTGGAATAGACAATTCCCTACTGTTTATATAGTATAAGCTTTGTAGGGTTTAGATGTGGATATAACAAAAATGCCCCACCCTCAACCTGAGTTAAGAAGAAAAGATTCATAAAGGATAAGCATTCACCAGATACACTCTAAGAACAACGACGTGTATGTCTCACCAGGACCTTTGATAATAACAGAAAACTCTCTTGCTGTTCTCTAATCACATAGATAGACAGACAGACGGACAGACAGAAAGATAGAGATGGAGAAGCAGATCAATGTGAGGGTGTGTGGTGTGCATGTCTGCATAGCATTTGATATTCTTGAACATCTGCTAAAGGAGAAGGAAAAATATCAATCAGTTACTATTCACTGAGAGCTTACATCATTCTCTCCAAAGGCTCTTTCCATAGTAATTGATTAATTATTCTCCAGTAAATGGCATGCTGGTCTAATTAACCTTATTGACTAGGATAGGAAAACCAGATGGCTCTGTAGCCTGGATAAGTAACAGAAAAGAGATTGCTATTTAACATTTAAATCAAGCACAGCTCTTATTTCTCTCTGACTTTCTGTTTCTAGAAGGGGAAAAAATATGATGGAACCACTTTATGATGAGCTCTCTAGAAGACCACTTCCAGCTGGGTGTGATGGCACAACCTATAATCTCAGTACTTGGGAAGGATTGCAGGTTTGAGGACAGCCTCATCAACATAGTGGGACTCTTAGCAACCTCGAAAGACCCTGTTTAAAAAAAAAGAAAAAGGACTTGGGTGTAGCTCAGAGGTAGAATGACCCTGGGTCCATTCCGTGTGTGTGTGTGTGTGTGTGTGTGTGTGTGTGTGTGTGTGTGTGACCATTGCCAGAAAATGGTTTTCTAATTAGTATAAAATTCATCTCTGATCATATAACTTATACTCAGTGTATACCATGAATATCCAAAGCAATCCCAAGCAAATTTCTTTGGAAATGAGAAAAGCCATACGTTTGTTTTGTGTTAAGAGAGATAGAATTCCATTGACTCCCAAGAAAAGCATATAAACATGTATAGCTGTAATATTAACACTGTTTTTCCATGTGAAGTTACATTGTTCTTGCTTGTTATTTCCATTGCATTAGACTCCTAGAACTATTTGGTTTATTAACATAAAAAATTAATTCTGAGTAGGAAACATTTTATTTATAAAGTAATATTCCAGGAGCCGGGTGTGGTGGGGCATACTTGTTTGTAATCCCAGCATTTGGGAGGCTGAGACAGGAGGATCATGGTTCCCAGGCAGCCTCAGCTACTTAGTGAGGTCCTTTGCAACTCAGTGAGACCCTGTTTCAAATATAGAATAAAAAATAGGGCTGGGGTGTAGCTCAGAGGTATAATGCCCCTGGGTTCCATGTTCCATCCCCAGTACCGCAAAATAAATAAATAAAAATAAAATAAAATAAAATAAATATTCCAAACTGGCATGATGGTACATACCTGTAAGATAAGATGAGACAGGAGGATCATAGGTTCAAGGCCAGCCTCAGCAACACAGTAAGACCCTTAGCAATGGATTGAAATCCTTAGCAACTTAACAAGACCCTAAAAAGAAATATTCCAACTAGGTGTGGTGGTGCATGCCTGTAATTCCAGTACTTGGGAGGCTGAGACAGAAAGATTGCATCACAGTTTTGTGGCTGGTCTCAGCAATTTAATGATACTCTCAGCAAGCTAGGAAAAGAGCTGGAGGTGTAGCTCAGAGGTAGAATGCCCCTGGGTTCAACAACAACAACAAAAAAGGTTGGGTGGATATCCTATAATGGCAGCCAACAATAGTCAATCAGGAAAGAAATTTTATTATTTTTATTTATTCTTTTTTTTGTGTGTGTGGTGAGACAGGAGAACTGTGGTTCGTAGTCAGCCTCAGCTACTTAGTGAGGCCTTTTGCAACTCAGTGAGACCCTGTTTCAAAAATAAAAAGACTAAAAAAATAGGGCTGGGGGTGTAGCTCAGAGATACAAATGCCCGTGGGTTCCATTCCCAGTACCGCAAAAAAACCAAAACCAAAAACAAATAAACAAACCAAACAGCCTTTAGTAGCCAGTTTTCCCTCTGTGGGCCTCAGTTTTAGTATGTGGAATCTGGGGAGTGGGGAGATGGCACCACTCACTGAAGACTATCTGTATTTATACTCTTCACTCAAAGGTCTCCAAGCATTCCAAGAAAAGAACATTATTTCATCCTTTTTCTCCAAAGTTTGAAGACACTCAGAAAAGACTGAGAGTCATATATCTAAGGAGGCTGGGCAAGTATAGAAGGAGAAGTTGAACCCTGTCTATATCTAACCCTGTTATATCTAACAGGGTTTCCAAGTGGGACCCACATTCCTACACAGGAGCTATGCATTCTAAGAGAACTTTGATATCATGTCACCAGATCATATAAATTCTACTTGTCCCTAAGAAAAAATCCAGGTTGTATAGTACTCTTTTTCAACCAAACCAGACCATCTCTAGCAGGCCTGTATATACTCTAAAATCTTTGTTTTCTAAGTTTCGTCCATCATTAAATGAACTAAAAGATGATCTAATCCAAAGGAAAAATCTTAATCCAGGATTGATAATAGCCTCTAAGTTCCAGGAATTCCATACATTTATTTTTACATTATTATTATATACTACTATTTTCCTGCGATGAAAGTTGATAGCTTTTAGATTTTCAAAGAGGTCCAGAGTTCAGAGAGTTAAAAATGGCTAATTTAATAAACAAGTAATTTTCACTCTATCTCTTCCCCTCTCTTTTTCTTGGATTGAATCCAGAAGTGCTCTACCACTCAGCTATATCCCCAGCCCTTTAATTTTTTTTTCTTATTTTGACACAGGGTCTCAATATGCTGCTAAGGCTGGCCTTAAACTTGCAATCTACCTTTTCTTTATGAAACAAAAAGTCAGTATCCAATACCTAGACAACACACACAAGGAGTTCCTCTGCTACAACATCTGTATTCAGCTTGTCCCTATCAGCCCATGGAGGACCATATCACCAGCTGATCCCAAAACAGTTGAGGAGGAGTGCACAGTCATAAGCAGGATCACTACTGAATTCAGTCCTGGTCTGGACCTACTACTGATTAGATCAGCCATTTCCAATTATTCTGGACCTGAGGTTCACATTGAGATGAAACCTATCCAACTATACCTAAAGGTCTCTCAGAGAACTTAAATACAATAGTGGGGGGGAAAGGCAAGGAGATGAAAAAAAAATTAGTCTAAAGTCACAAAACGAATCAAAGGATGGAATCTATGTGGAATTTTCTCCTATTAAAAGTATTTTTTTATTTCAGATAAAAGAGAATATAAAGCTGGGTGTGGTAGCTGAGTGTGGTGGCACACGCTTATAATCCCAGAATTCGGGAGGCTGAGACCGGAGGATTGTGGTTCACGGACAGCTTCAGCTACTCAGTGAGGCCCTCTGCAACTCAGTGAGACCCAGTTTCAAAATAAAGAATAAAGTGCTGGGTGTGGTGGCGCACACTTGTAATCCCCGCGCTTGGGAGGCGGAGACAGGAGGATCATAAGAGACCTGTTTCCAAATAAAAATATAAAAAATAGGTCTGGGAGTGTAGCCCGGAGGTAGAAGGGCTTCCAGAAACCCCAGTACCACAGAAAGAAAGAAAGAAAGAAAGAAAGAAAGAAAGAAAGAAAGAAAGAAAGAAAGAAAGAAAGAAAGAAAGAAAAGAGAGAGAGAGAGAGAGAGAGAGAGAGAGAGAGAGAGAGAGAGAGAGAATGAGAATATAGGGCAGGGGGTGTAGCTCGGAGGTCAAATACCCCTGGGTTCCATCCCCAGACCCGCAAAAAAAAAAAAAAAAAAAAAAGAAAGCTGGGCATGGTGGTGCACACTTGTAATCCCCGGGCTTGGGAGGCTGAAACAGGAGGACTGTGCAGGTTCGAAGCCAGCCTGAACTGAAACAGGAGGACTGTGCAGGTTCGAAGCCAGCCTCAGCTACTTAATGAGGCTCTCAGCAACTTAGACCCCGTTTTCAAATAAAATATAAAAATAGGTCTGGGAGTGTTGCCTGGAGGTAGAAAGCCTCTGGGTTCCATTCCCAGTAACACACACACACACACACACACACACACACACACACACACACACACACATACACGACATGTTCCCAAGTGGGCACCACCAGGACAGCATGCATGGAGTTCTTTTTTAATTTTTTTTTTTTTTTTTTTTTTTTTGTGGTACTGGGGATGAAACCCAGAGGCTTTCTACTTCCAGGCTATACTCCCAGACCTATTTTATATTTTATTTGGAAACAGGGTCTCACTAAGTTGCTGAGAGCCTTACTCAGTAGCTGAGGCTGGCTTTGAACCTGTGCGATCCTCCTTGTCTCAGCCTCCAAGCGCAGGGATTACAAGCGTGCGCCACCACGCCCAGCCTGGAGTTCTTTCTTAAAAAGAAAAGTTTGTAACCTTCAGAGTGCTTTTCTGGCCTGAGAACCCTTAACTGGTCCATTCCTATACCTCTGTTCTACTCATGTACCATCAGCACAGGGAGGCCAGGATATATATTCAAGGCCAGTCTGTTGGGATAACGGGTAGAAGTCAGCTCTTTAGGGGCTGGAACAGGATGATTTCATTATCATGATTTGGGGAGCCTGCCATCTGTCAAGTTAAATGATTCATGTAGATTCCAGTACTCAGATACTCCAATGCTCAATCTTTTCAAGAAAACATACTTTCTTTCCTTCCCCATCCCTCTTTAAGTAAGATGTATCCAGCCTAGCATTAGGTGAGACTAAAACAAGGGAAATGTTTTAAATGATCAGGCTGTTCATTTCCAGGCACCTGTGCCTCTAGTCTAAAAGGCTGACTTTTCAAAAGCCTAAGCCTCTCTACTGGACTCACAATCTAAGACAAGAGCCATTTAAGGAATTGTGAAAGAAAGGGAACAAAAGCTGAATGCTGTGTGCCAGAAAAGTTAGCAGTGGAACGCTGATATTCCACTGTAGTTCTATAAGAAACTGGCTCACTGAGGGTATAGAGAAATGTGTAACCTAGAAGAGAGAATACACCTAGTCATGAGGCTTCAGGGAGAAACAAACACACAAAATCCAAAGATATAATATGAAGTGAAAGCAAGGAAAATTGCAAGAACAGAAAGTGAGCAAGACTAAAAGAATGTTTAGCCGGGTGTGGTGGTGCAAACTTGTAATCCCAGTACTTGTGAG
This sequence comes from Muscardinus avellanarius, assembly GCF_963383645.1. NCBI lineage: Eukaryota > Metazoa > Chordata > Mammalia > Rodentia > Gliridae > Muscardinus > Muscardinus avellanarius. The sequence goes on from NC_137798.1 coordinate 73,833,478, forward strand.
GCTGAGGCAGGAAGAGCACAGGTTGATGGCCAGCCTCAGCAAAATAGGACTTGGGGTGTAGCTCGGAGAAAGAATGCCCCAGGGTTCCATCTCTAGCAACACACACACACACACACACACACACACACACACACACACACACACACTCCAGTTTAAGTTACTGGGGCTGGTATGCCTGCTTAGGAGACTGAGGTGGGAGGATCACTTGGCCCAGGAGTTAGGGGCCAGCCTGACCAACATAAAACAGAGAAACATTAAAGTATTTGTTGAGATTGTTTCTGCCGATACTCAGCTAACCTAATGTCATCTGTCACCTAATCTAATGGTTTAAGTTATTAAACTTGAATAATGAAAATATTATACTAGAGCCAGGCATAGTGGTGCATCTTTGTAATCCCAGCATTCGGGAGGCTGAGACCCAAGGATCACGGTTCGCAGACAGCCTCAGCTTCTTAGTGAGGCCCTTTGCAACTCACTGAGACCCTGTTTCAAAATAAAGAATAAGCCAGGCGTGGTGGCGCACGCTTGTAATCCCTGCGCTTGGGAGGCTGAAACAGGAGGATTGCACAGCTTCGAAGCCAGCCTCAGCTACTTAGTGAGGCTTTTAGCAACTTAATGAGACCCTGTTTCCAAATAAAATATAAAAAAGGTCTGGGAGTATAGCCCGGAGGTAGAAAGCCTCTGGGTTCCACCCCTAGTACCACCAAAAAAAAAAAAAAAAAGAATAAAAAATAGGACAAGGGTTGTAGCTCAGAAGTCGAATGCCCTTGGGTTCCATCCCCAGACCCGCAAAAAACAAAACAAACAAACAAACAAACAAACAAACAAACAAAACTAGAAACAAACTATGTATTTAGAGCCAAAAGTAAGGATGACAGACTGTATGTAGGATTGTGAATGAAAATCTCAAAGAATGTGTGTCTGGCGAGGTCATGTCCTTGTGTCTATTGTGGCGTCAGACACACTGTGAATGCTCAGTAAACGTATGCTTTCATCTTTTAAAAGGTGGAGGGTAAAAAAGGCATGAAGTCAGGAATCATTCAGCTGGAGCTGGGAAAAAACAACTTTACTCATCTATGAATTAGTGATAAACCATGAAGCTAAATATATGAAAAAAAATCTCACTGAATGAAATACAGAAGTTTCAAACTGGTGACTCTGGAGGAGAAGAGGTATAGTACAGATTTGTTTTATCCATACAATAAAATATAAATTTACTGCAATTACAAATAAGAAGGCTTTACATACAAGCCTATCTTTCTCTTTAAGAAAATCAGAGCCTTGGCAACACAGAGGTGCCCATAGCAATGGACTGAAGCTGAGCAGAGGCCGTGCCATTTGGATGGATGAACTGGGCTCTCCAGCTAGCCAGGTCCCACCATTCCTAACTGTGCACTCCCAGACTAGTTCACTCATTTTTGCAGCTCGCGTACTTCTAATCACATCAAGTTATGATCATCATACAGTGAAAAGTGCTCTCTCTACTAAGAGCTCAAACATCTGATTCCTAGTTCTGACTCAGCTACAGAGTTGTATATGTGGTGACATATTACCGAATCTTTAAGAATCTCAGTTTCCTCATCTGCGAAAGGAAGAATCTGAGCCGGGCGTTGGTGACATACTCCTATAATCCCAGGACTTGGGAAGCAGGAGAACTGCAAATTCACAGCCATCCTCAGCAACTTAGCAAGACCTTCTACAACTTAGTGAGATTCTGTTTCAAAATGAAAATAGTAAAATGGGGCTGGAAGTGCAGCTCAGAGGTAGAATGCCTCTGGGTTCAATCTCCAGTACTACCAAAAAAAAAAAAAAAAAAAGTGAAGTAAGAGTGTACAAAATGATCCCTATTAGCTCTGTGATTAGAATTCACCTACAGTGGGGGCAAAAACATGCAGAAGACACAAAGTCTTACTTCATACTTTATTCAGAGTCTAATTTCTTGAAAAGTTCATTTCATTTTGAAACTAATGAACTGCCCCAGTGAACCTAGTGATAGCCTAAAAGGAAGCACAGACACTCTGGTCCAATATCTGAATCCATCTGTGCAGCTTGATTAACCCTTTGTAACTAAAAGCCAGAAGGCTGCCTCAGATAGATGGGATTATTTACTGCTTTTCTTGTACATGTTCATTCCTATCATGAAAATTCTCAGCTTCTTCTCTACAATGGTTATCCAGCTTATGACTAAATAAAGAGTTGCAGAAAACAGAGCCTCAGGCTATAGGCATCTCAGAGTATACACAAATATAAGGACCAACTGGGTATTGTGGTGCATGCCTGTATCCTAGCTACTTAAGAGGCTGAGGCAGAAGCATATCAAGTTCAAGGACAGCATGGCCAACATAGCAAGTCCCTCCTCCCATCCCCATCATATAAAAATGAAGACCAATATAAAGAAAAGGTAGACCATGCAGATCATACTGAACTGTGGTAGATGCTGTTTAGTCCTGTGTGTGAAAAGTCCAGGACTGGGATATATTTGAGCTCTTGTGCAACACTTAAAAAACTATAGCTTCAGCTAGGCGTGATGGCACATGCCTGTCAGCTCAGTATTTGGTAGGCTGAGACAGGAGGATTGAAGGTTCAAGGACAGTCTCAGCAAGCAGTGAGGCTCTCCTCAACCTAGTGAGACCCTGTTTCAAAACAAAAACAGGGATGGGGGTGTAGCTCAGAGGTAGACTGCCCCTGGGCATTCAACCCCAGTGACAGACAGACAGACAGAAAGACACACACACACACACACACACACACACACACACACACACACACACATAGCTTTAATGCAAATCCATTATTTAATTCATCCTCCCCAAAGTCCCTGCAAGTTGAACAGGAAAAGTATTTATCAATTCCGATTTGAAGTTGGAGGACCATTACACCTAGAAAGCTGAATACCATGCAATGATCTAAGCACTAAAGATTTATTTCAACAAATATATACTTTGCTCTCACTGGATATCAGAATTTAGAGAAAAGACAATAATAGATTAGCTATATTTCTTTTTTCTCTGAGCTGCCCTCTCATCTCTATTTTATTTTGAAACAGTCTCACTAAATTGCTGAGGGCCTCACTAAGTTGGTGAGGCTAGTCTTGAACCTGTAATCCTCCTATCTCACCCTCCCAAGTACTGGGTTACAGGCCTGTGGCACCACAGCTGGCTAAAAGACTATGGCTTTTTTTTTTTTTTTTTTTTTTGTACTGGGGATTGAACTCAGGGGCACTCTACTTCTGAGCTATACCCCTGGACCTTTTTATTTAAATTTTGAAACAAGGTCTTACTAAGTTGCTAGAGTTGGTCTTGAAACCTAAAATCCACCTGTCTCAAACAAGCTGAGAGTGCTGGTGCATGCCTGTAATTCCATTACTTTGTAGGCTGAGACAGGAGGATTTTCAGGTTCAAGTCCAGCCTCAACAACTTATACCTTTTTTTTTTTGAGGTACTAGTGATTGAAACCAAGGATATTCTATCTCCGAGCTACACCCCCATCCCTATTCTTTTATTCTTTATTTTGAAACAAGGTCTCACTAAATTGTGGAGGGTCTCATAAAGTAGCTGAGGCTGGCTGTGAACCTGGATCCTTCTGTCTCTGCCTCCCAAATACTAGGATTATAAGCACACACCACACTCAGCTAAGCCAATTATTTTTCATAGCAGACAATCATCTTTTCTGTTGTGAATATGATTGGCTCATCTCTAGAAACAAATTGCCTACAGTATCAAATAGGCAAATAATAACAAAGTCATTTAGGTGGTATGGCCTCTCCTGAAGACAACATTTATTTAACTGAGGCCATCTAGTGGTCTCCAGTGCAAATCTCTACTAGTAGGACCTAGGACTTCACTGGAGTATAAATTTTGAATTTGGACATATATTCTCTAACTATAAAGAGGGAAACCTCTGTCTTGGAAAACTTAAAAAAAAATATCATTGAGCCAGGCATGGTGGCGCATGCTTGTAATCCCTGCGCTTGGGAGGCTGAGACAGGAGGATCACACAGGTTCAAAGCCAGCCTCAGCTACTTAGTGAGGCTCTCAGCAACTTAGTGAGACCCTGTTTCCAAATAAAATATAAAATAGGGCTGGGAGTGTAGCCTGGAGGTAGAAAGCCTCTGGGTTCCACCCTCAGTACCACACACAAAACAATATATTCTCATCTATCAACATGCAATTCAATTCAACAAGTGTTTGTTCTGCTCTTGATACATATACTAATCCTTGAACTATATTAGGGAGTTTCTAACAACCTTAGTCTAGGAAGAAAAATCCAAATTTCTTGCCTCTAAAAAGCCAGCTTTGGCCAGGCATGGTGGCACACGCTTGTAATCCCAGCACTTGGGAAGATGAGATAAGAGGATTGCACAGGTTTGAAGCCAGCCTCAGCTACTTAGTGAGGTTCTCAGCCACTTAGTGAGACCCTGTTTCCAAATAAAATACAAAATAGTCTGGGAGTATAGCCTGGACATAAACACCCCTGGGTTCCACCCCCAGTACCACCAAAAAAAAAAAAAAAAAAAAAAAAAAAAAGCCGGCTTTTGGAACTTTTCATTTTATGTTTATTTTATGCCTCTTACCTCAAAATAACTCTAAAGAGGTATGGGACAGCCTGTGAGAATGGTATGTACAAATCTAACATAGTTGTTGGGTCCAAAGATGAGAATACCAAGCACTAGCAAAAGACTAGAGTTTTTCTTTTTCTCCAATCTGGATGTTAAGTTGCAATAAAATTGGTTATCCTTGAGAAGAAAAAAAAACTATTTATTTGATCAATCTTTCCCTATATTTGTTTTTACTCAGATAAGTTACTCAGACAACCCCAACTAGTCACTGAAACCCATTTCAGAAATTCTATGGCCAAACAGAGTGCAAGAATGCCAAGTATGTTTTTAAACTGCCAGCTTTAGATCAACATCAGTATCCCATTCCCTGTGGCACTGAGAAAAGGCTGGAAACTCACAGCGTGAGCTCTCCATTCCCAGTTGTGATTCTGGCGGTAAAAACAAATAGAGCAGCACCTGGCTCTCTCTCAAACAAAGCCACTTAGACCATTTCATCCAAGAAAAAGATATCCTCTTGAGCCGGGCGTGGTGGTGCACGCTTGTCATCCCCGCACTTGGGAGGCAGAGACAGGAGGATCGTGCAGGTTTGAAGCCAGCCTCGCTGGCTTAAGAGACCCTGTTTCCAAATAAAAATATAAAATAGGTCTGGGATTGTAGCCCGGAGGTAGAAGGGTTTCCAGGAACCCCAGTACCACCAAAAAAAAAAAAAAAAAAAAAAAGTCCTCTCAAAAGGCCATTTGAGATACATATATCTTGGATGGTACTCTTAACAGTGTTTGATTCACCACTACATTTTTTTTTTTTTTTTTTGCAGGCCTGGAGATGGAACCCAGGGGCATTTTACCTCCGAGCTACACCCCCTGCCCTATTTTTTATTCTTTATTTTGAAACCGGGTCTCACTGAGTTGCAGAGGGCCTCACTAAGTAGCTGAGGCTGTCCGTGAACCGCAATCCTCTGGTCTTAGCCTCCCGAATGCTGGGATTACAAGTGTGTGCCACCACGCCCGGCTACCACTGCATTTTAATGATACAAAAAAAAAAAAAAAAAAAAAAACCACAGTAAAACTGTCTCTCAGTGGTAGACTATCTTCCATGGATTACTTCGTTTTTTGGAACTGGTACATTCTTAGAACTAAATCTGTTAAAAAAAATGTGGCAAAACTGGGTTGCTCGGATCCATGCTGTAGGTAGCTTTGTTTATAATGTGTGCCTCCTAGGTACACATTACCTAGGTACCTCTCTGGCAACTTAGATAAAGAAACTCACTATAAAACCAGAAAGTATCTAGATATTTGCTGCTGGTCCTCAATGTTTCTAGTGGACAATGTGCTGTAGAGAAAGAGATCAGTACACAAGGGTGCAGGGAGGCAATAGGTAGAAGGCACTTACCTGGTCACGGTCTCCTGCAAAACAGCAGCTTTTCATGGTGCATGAGTTGAAGTATCCCTGATTGTCAAACTGGAATACAGGCAGGCGGGAGTGAATGTCATAAAGCACAGGGGGCAGGCGACGCCGCAAGGCCAAGAGCTGGGTCCCATTGCTGTTGAATCGCACACTCATGGCACTTTGGAGGGATAGGTTGCCACCGTAGCGCAAGAGAGAACTGGAAAGCAGAAAGCACAGGGATCAGGCAGGCTGGACAAAACCTGAAAAACATACTTAATTTATCTCTTTATATATGCCCAGGACTGCCTTTTAAGCTTGTATATAATCATTCCAGCAAAAGAATATTTCTATAGAGTAGTTAGAACATAGGTGGGCATGCCTGGGATTACACATGCCTGTAATCCTAGCACTTGGGAGGCTGAAACAGGAAGGCTGCAGATTTGAAGCCAGCCTCAGCAATTCAGTGAGGCTCTCAGTAACTTAGCAAGATCCTGTTTCCAAATTAAAAAAAAAAAATAGGGTTGGGGGTTTAGCTTGGCAGTAGAATGTCACTAGGTTTATTCTCCAGTAACATACACACACACACACACACACATACACACACACACACACACACACACACGTACACACAAAGTAAGAAGGTAATAATGAGGATAAGAATTGATCCTTGGTAGTCAGGCGTGGTGGTACATGCTTATAATCCCAGCGCTTGGGAGGCTGAGACAGGATGATCGCATGGGTTCGAAGCTAGCCTCAGCTACTTAGTGAGGATCTCAGCAACTTAGTGAGACCCTGTTTCCAAAAAAAGTATTTAAAAAGGTCTGGGAGTATAGCCCAGAGGTAGAAAAGCCCCTGGGTTCCACCCCCAGGACCACAAAAAAAAAAAAAAAAAAAAAGAATTGATCCTTGGTAGCCAGGCATGGTGATGCAAACCTATAATCCCAGTACACCGAGAGGCTGAGACAGGAAGATCACAGGTTCAAGGAGAGCCTTGGCAAGTAGTGAGATCATGTTTCAAAGTTGAAATAAAAAATAATATAAGTAAAATAGGGTTGGGGGGTATAACTTAAGAAGTAGAATGTGGGGAAGATGGCGACTGAGAAAAACAGTGTTTATGAGTTCTGCTAACAATCGATCTCCATTGCCACAAAATCAGCAATTTGATAGCCAGAAAACACCATCAGCAGAGAAATAAAAACTGTAAATACAAGGGACAGAGAAAAAGAAGGCTAGGAGAACAACCTGAGACCAGAAAAGAAACCAGCCCACATTGAGGCGGTGGAGCCATGCTGGGACCATAATGCCTCGCAGCATCAGGCTCCAGAGAAGAAAGGGACTCAGAACGGAGCTCAAACCAGGAAAGAAATACGCCAGCCTCATGGCTGAGGGTGCAGCAACAGCGCCATATTGTCAGCAGGGGCGGCGAGTTCACTGCGCCCGCGAGAGCTCCAGATCAGCGCACTCAACAACCCACCAGGCTCCAGAGAAGAAAGGTAAACAAGAAGCTGAAGTGAGCAGCTGTGGATCATTCGGGTATAATTCAGCAGTTTTTTAAGTGCAAAGAACGTCTAAAACTCCCAGTGGTCAAGCTCATCACGGCCTCCAGGGACTCAGAATGGAGCTCAAAACCAGAAAGAAATACACCAGCCTCACGCCTGCCGGGGGCAAGGCAGCAGCGCCTTATTGCCAGAGGCGGCAGCGAGTTCACCGCACCTATGACAGCTCCAGCTCAGCGCACTCAATAACCATAAATGAAATTGTGTCCCCTAAAGGAGAAATCCCAGTACGGCACCGCGTTTTTTTATTCACCCACACAGGCCTCCATTTCCTGTGCACACCCCTAGGAACTTGCGCAGCTTTGAAAATTTCCCTAGGTCTGAGATTTTGCAGTCCAACCCAGTGAAGGAGTTGCAGTGGCAGAGATATCACACCCTAGTCGCAGCTCCCCATGGGAAAACACCCAGCCTGGTACCCCCATGGTCTCACGCAGCCTCGATTACCTGGGTCTGAGACTTTGCAATACAACCCAGTAAAGGAGTAGTGGTGACTGAGATTACCACAGACTCGAGATCCAGAGCACCCTAAGTGAAGTCGTAGTGACCCAGGGAAGAACCCAGAGAAGGCACAAACTTATGAAATCATGGGAAAGAGGAATAACAATGGAGCAATGAATGCCCATAACCCCACAACATCAGAACCTGATAACACAGAAATTCAGAGATCTCCAGAAGATCAAATCAGGAATACAACTGTAGAAATAACACAGGACTTTAGAAAATAATTTAGAGAGAGTCTAAATGAAATAAAGGGTGTAATCATTGAAGTAAAGGCATCAATTCAAACTATAAACAACTGATTAGACCACATTGAGAATAGAATCTCGTTCCTAGAAGATATCACTCCAAAAATGAACACATAGTTTACAATTTAGAAAAAAAAAAATCCGACAGCAGGAATTTGACATTGAAAAAATATGGGCCCATTCTAAGAGAGCTAACCTAAGAATAATTGGAATAGAGGAGGGAAAAGAAGGTGAAACCAAAGGGATCAATAATTAACATATTCCAAACTCTTAAAGAAAACAATTTCCAGCCAAAAAATTTCTACCCAGCAAAACTATCAAATAAGATGGGGAAATAAGAAGCTTCCATGACAAACAGAAACTGAAGGAATTTATATCTTCAAAACCAGCGCTAGAGAAAACACTCAAGGAGATTAACTATAAAGAAGAAATAGGTAATACATGCCAGAACCAAAGAAACAAGATTTTCCATCCTGCAGACAATGAAGAGAAGAAGAATAAACAGTATCTCAAACAGAAATAAAATCTTAACATGTTAGGAATTAAAAATTATCTCTCAATAATCACACTGAATGTAAATGGTCTCAACTCCCCAATAAAAAGACATAAAGTGCCTAAATGGATTAAAAACCAGAATCCATCCATCTTCTCCTTACAAGAAACTCACCTTACAAGTAAAGATAGGAACAAACTCAAGGTAAAGGGCTGGAGCAAGGTAATCCATGCTAACGGAACTCGAAGGCAAGCAGGAGTAGCAACTATGATATCAGACAAGTTAGACTTCAAACCCAAACTTATTAGAAGAGACAAAGAAGCTCATATTTTACTGGTAAAAGGAATAATCCAGCAAGAGGAAATAATAATAATCAGCTTATATGCCCCAAACATAGGTACAGCTACTTTTGTAAATCAAACTCTTTGTGACATGAAGTCACACATAAATCCCAATACAATAATACTGGGAGACTTCAACACACCTCTCACAATACTAGACCGATCTTCCAGACAAAGGGTCAGTAAACATACCTCAGAACTAAAGAACACCATTAATCAAATGGACCTGTTGGACACATATAGAATATTTCACCCAATTACAGCGGAGTTTGCATTTTTCTTAGCTGCTCACGGAACCTTCCCCAAAATAGATCACATCTTGAGACACAAAATGAGCATCAGCAAATTCAAAAAATGTTACATACTTCCCTGTGTCACTTCAGATCATAATGGAATGAAACTAGAAATCAACTATAAGAAGACCCAGAGAAACAATATAAACATGTGGAGACTGAACACCACACTTCTGAATGAAGAATGGGTCATAGAAGATGTAAGAGGTGAAATCAAGAAATTTCTAGAAACAAAAGAAAATAAAGATACAACATATCAAAACCTCTGGGACACTTTGAAGGCAGTATTAAGAGGAAAATTTACAGCACTGAGTGCTCACATAAGAAAAACAGAAAGTCTTCAAATAAATAACCTAACGACACACCTCAAAGCCCTTGAAAAGCAGAAAAAAACTGAACCCCAAAGCCAGTAGAAGACAGGAAATTATTAAAATTAGAGCAGAGCCAGGTGTGGTGGCGCACGCTTGTAATCCCCGCGCTTGAGAGGCGGAGACAGGAGGATCGCACTGGTTTGGAGCCAGCCTCGCTGGCTTAAGAGACCCTGTTTCCAAATAAAAAGTATAAAAAATAGGTCTGGGAGTGTAGCCTGGAGGTAGAAGGGCTTCCAGGAACCCCAGTACCACCAACACACACACACACACACACACACACACACACACACACACACACACACCAAAAAAAAAATTAGAGCAGAAATTAACAAAGTAGAGAATAACAAAACCAAAAGCTCGTTTCTTGAAAAAATTAACAAGATAGATAAACCACTAGCCAGCCTAACTAAAAAAAAGAATCAACCCAAATTATGAAGATAAGAGATGAAAAAGGATACATTACTACAGACAGGGTAGAAATCCAGAGGATTATCAGAAACTACTTTGAAAAACTATACTCCAACAAAATGGAAAATCTGGAGGAAATTGACAGCTTCCTAGATAAATACAACCTTCCTAAACCGAGTCAAGAAGATATAGAACACTTAAACCAATCAATAACAATCAAAGAGATTAAAACAGCAATAAAGAGCTTACCATGAAAGAAAAGCCCAGGACCAGATGGTTTTCCAAGTTAATTCTATAAAAACCTTTATAGAAGAGCTAACCCCAATACTCCTCAAACTCTTTCATGAAATAGAAAAAAGTGGGACTCTCCCAAATACATTCTATGAAGCCAACATCACACGAATACCCAAACCGAATAAAGACAGTTCAAGGAAGGAAAACTACAGGTCTATATCTCTGATGAACTTGGATGCAAAACTATTAAACAAAATACTAGCAACACACATTCAAAACCACATCAAGAAAATCATACACCATGACCAGGTAGGGTTCATCCCAGGGATGCAAGGATGGTTCGACATATGAAAATCAATCCATGTAATTCACCATATAAACAAAATCAAAGACAAAAATCACATGATCATTTCAATGGACGCTGAAAAAGCATTTAATAAAATCCAACATCCATTTATGATAAAAACACTGCAGAGAATTGGAATAGAAGGAACATATCTCAACATCATAAAGGCAATCTACAATAAGCCTACTGCCAATATCATATTAAATGGGGAAAAACTTCGAGAATTCCCCCTAAAAACAGGCACGAGACAAGGATGTCCATTATCACCACTTCTCTTCAATATAGTACTAGAGACTCTAGCCAGAGCAATAAGGCAATAAAAGGAAATCCTTTCACTATTTGCAGATGACATGATACTAGAGAAAATCCAACAAACTCGATATTGCCACCGGCAGCGGCAGCAGCAGTGAATTCACCGAGTCCAGTACAGCTACATCTGCGTACTCAAGAACAGTGAGTCAAATTGCGGGCCACAGAGGAGAAATCGCAGTATTGTGCCTCTTGGGACTTGACCCAGTGAGGGAGTGGTGGTGGCAGAGATATCACACCATAGGAGAACGTGCAACCTGGCACCCCCCATAGTTTAAAGCAGCCTCTATCGACTCCTTGGGTCGGAGACTCTGTGATACAACCCAGTAAAGGAGTAGTGGGGTCTGAGATAATACAGACTCGAGATCCAGAGCACCTTAAGTGAAGCCATAGTGACCCAAGGGAAGAACCCAGAGAAGGCACAAACCTCCGAAATCATGGGAAAGAGGAATAACACTGGAGTAATGAATGTGCACAACCCCACAACATCAGAACCTGATAAAACAGAAAATCAGAGATTTCTAGAAGATCAAATCAGGAAAATAACTGTAGAAATAATAGAGGTGCTTCGAAAAGAACTCAGAGAGAGCCAAAAAGAGATAAAGGATGCAATTAATGAAGTAAAGGCCTCAATTCAAAGCACAAACAACCGATTAGACCACATGGAGAACAGAATCTCGCTCTTAGAAGATGAGCAATCCAAAAATGAATGCATAGTTTCTAATCTAGAAAAAGATATCCAACAGCAGGAATCTGACATTGAAGAAATATGGGCCCATCTTAAGAGAGCTAACCTAAGAATAATTGGAATAGAGGAGGGAAAAGAAAGTGATACCAAAGGGATCAACAATCTCTTCAAGGAAGTAATAGCAGAAAATTTTCCAAATATAGAGCAAGAGGTTGATACACAGATCCAGGAAACTTATAGAACTCCCTTTAGACAGGATCCGAGAAGAGGATCCCCACGCCACATCATTGTCAAAATGACCAATGTGGAAGCCAAGCAGAGAATCTTAAAGGCAACAAAAACAAAGGGCCAACTGACATTCAGAGGCAAACCAATTAGAATCACTCCAGACTTCCCAAACCAAGTCATGAGAGCCAGAAGGGCTTGGAGTAACATATTCCAAACTCTGAAAGAAAACAACTTCCAGCCAAAAATTTCCTATCCAGCAAAACTTTCTATCAAATTAGATGGAGAAATAAGAAGCTTCCATGACAAACAGAAACTGAAGGAATTTATGTCTTCAAAACCAGCGCTAGAGAAAATACTCAAAGAGATTAACTACAAAGAAGAAATAGGTAACACTCACCAGAACCAGAGAAACAAGAGTTTCCATCCAACAGACAACTAAGATTGGTTATCTGTGGAGATTCATTATTTATGTAGTCTTTTACCTATCTCTAAGTTGTATTGTTTGCCTTTATTGTTGTTAATTTTTAGGATTTCTAGTTGGAATATTAATATACCCTCAGATATAGCATTTGGAAATATTTTATCCAATTCTATTAGTAACTTTTAACTCTGTTTACATTGTCTTTGGATATACAATATTTTCTTTTATTTTTTAGGGAGTTTGTATATTCTTCTGTTGCCTGTGCCATTGAAATCATATCCGAGAAATCACTGCCAATTTCAATGTTGTGAGGTTTTATGACCCAGATTTTCTCCTAAAAGTTTATAGTCTTAAGATTTATATTTAGGTCTTTTATCTATTTTGAGTTAATACTTGTATATGGGATTAGGTAAAGGTCCAATTTTATTCTTTTCCATGTAATTATTATGTTACAACAATATTTAGTTAAAAGATTATTATTTCCACCACCAAATGTTCGTGGAAACCTTGTCAAAAATAACTTGACAATATAGGGAAGAATTTAGCTCTAGGCTTGTATTTAACTCCAATGGTCTATATATCTGCCTTTAGAACAGTACTACACTGTTTCAATTATTGTAGCTTTATATGGTTTGAAATCAGAAAATATATATCTGCTAGCTTTGTTCTCTTTCAAGATCGTTTTGGGTATCTAGAATTCATATTCCATATTAGGATAGATTTTTTTCTGAAAAATAAATATATAAATATATGATAGTTTCACCTAAAAAAAAAACAGAAAAAAATATGCTCTAGTAAGAAAGAAAGCAAAAAGAAATATTGAAATGCTATCTTTAAATCATCAAACGCTTGGTATCAGACAAATGAAACTGTTATGTGAGATTATCATTTTTAATTTTGGATAAATTGCTATAATACTAGATGTCAACCACTAAGCCAAGCATGGGAAGGAGGGATGGGGAGAGAATGGGGTGGGGATCGGGTGGGGGCTGACTGGGCGATGTGTGCATGTATGTCTACAAAAGTTTGTATCCCACTATGATGTATGAATACAGTGCACCAATAAAATAAAATTAAAACAACAACAACAAAAAAAAAGAAAATCCAACAAACTCAACCAAAAGGCTTATAGAACTGATCAACAAATTCAGCAAAGTGTCTGGATACAAAATCAATCTTAAAAAATGAGAAGCATTCCTGTACACCAACCATAAATCCACTGAAAAAGAAATTCAGAAAACACTTCCACTGAGGATCTCCCACAAAAAAAATAAAATACTTAGGAATAAACTTGACCAAGGAGGTAAAAGATCTCTACAAAGAAAATTATAAAACATTGAAATAAGAAATCGAAGAAGATCTTAGAAGATGGAAAGATCTTCCATGTTCATGGATTGGCAGAATAAATATCTTTAAAATGGCCATCCTCTCAAAAGTGATCTACAGATTCAATGCAATGCCCATTAAACTACCTCACAGAAGAAAAATCAGTCCTTCCTTAAGTTTATTTGGAATAACAAAAAGCCAAGAACAGTCAAAGTAGTTCTCAGAAACAAAAACCATGAAGGAGGAATCACAATACCTGACTTTATAAACTATACTACAAAGCCACTGTAATAAAAACAGCATGGTACTGTCACAAAAACAGATACATAAACCAATAGAGCAGAATAGAAGACCCAGAAACAAGTTCACACACTTTCAGCCAATTGATTTTTGAAAAAGGGGCCAAAAACATACACTGGAAAAAAGATAGCCTGTTCAACAAATGGTGTTGGCAAAACTGTTTAACCATATGCAGAAAATTGGAAATTAATCCCACTTTCTCATCCTGCACAAGAGTGAATTCAAGATGGATCAGAGACTTGGAAATAAAACCAGAGACCTTGAAGCTCCTTGAAGAGGGCATAGATCCAACACTGCAACACACAGGCACCAGATAAACACTTTCTCAACAAGACCCCAAAGGCCCAACAATTTCAACGGTGAATCAATATGTGGGATTGCATGAAACTGAAGAGCTTCTGTTCACCAAAGGAAACTGTCAAGAACCTCAATCAAGAGTCAACAGAATGGGAGATTTTTGCCACCTACACCACCGATAGAGGACTAATATCTAGAATATACAGAGAATTCAAGAAACTCAACACTAAAAAAACAAATCATCCAATAACAAAATGGGCAAGCGAACTAAAGAGACACTTCACGAAAGAAGAAATTCAAATGGCCAATAAATGCATGAAAAAATGCTCAACATGATTGGCAATCAGAGAGATGCAAATCAAAACTACCCTAAGATTTCACCTAACTCCAACTAGAATGGCAATCATTCAAAACACAAACAACAACAAATGCTGGTGAGGATGTGGAGTCATGGGAACTCTAAAACATTGTTGGTGAGATTGCAAATTAGTGCAACCACTTTGGAAAACAGTATGGAGAATCCTGAGAAGAATGGGAAGAAACCTACCATTTGATCCAGCAATACCACTTCTGGGTATCTACCCAAAAGAAAGTAAACCAAACTACCAAACTAATGCATGTGTATCTATGTTCATAGCTGCACAATTCACCATAGCCAAACTATGGAACCAGCCAAGATGTCCATCAACAGATGAATGAATTATAAAACTGTGGGATATATACACAATGGAATTTTACTCAGCCATTTAAAAAAAAAACTCAATTACATCATTTTCTGGGAAATGGATGGAACTGGAGGACATTATGTGCTTTCCCTAATATGTGAAAGCTAAGGAGAAATGGGTCATAGGAGGAACTCTAGATGAAAAAGGAAATCCTATAGAGGAGCAAACAAGACAACCTGAATGAGGGGATGGGTGGGGGGAAGAAGGAAATTCTCTAAAACACACAATGTACTTAAACATATCAAAGTCAACCACTAAGCCAAACATGGGAAGGAGAGATGGGGAGGGAATGGGGTGGGAATTGGGTAGGGGCTAAATGGGTGATGTGTACAGATATGTCCACACAAGTTTTTTTTACCCCTATATGATGTATGAATATAATGCACCAATAAAAAATTAAAAGAGGTAGAATGCCTCTGTGCTCAATCTCCAATGCCCCCCCCACAGCTCCTTGGTTGCATTAAAGGAAATTATTTAAAATGTAAGACCTCTTCCATCTCCAAAAGTCAAATGTCCAAGAAAAGGATAACAAAACATCTTGAAAAAAAGACAAATACTGATATCATTATTTGTTTATCTAAGCTCAGTGCACACCCAAAGGGGTATTCATCAAGGCTTGGGAAGGGAGTCATAGCCACCCTAACTAGCTAAATTATTTATTTACTTCGTAGTACTTGAGATTACACCCAGGAGTAAGCCGGGCATGGTGGCGCACACTTGTAATCCCAGCATTCGGGAGGCTGAGACCAGAGGATTGTGGTTCATGGACAGCCTCAGCTACTTAGTGAGCCCTCTGCAACTCAGTGAGACCCAGTTTCAAAATAAAGAATAAAAAATAGGGCAGGGGCTGTAGCTCGGAGGCAGAATGCTTCTGGGTTCCGTCCCCAAACCCGCAAAAACAAAACAAAAAAAAAAAAAAAAAAAAAAAAAAAACCCCAGGAGTATTCTACCAACAAGCTATACCCAGCCCTATTAACAAATCAATGAATCAAGCTATCTATCTACATCTATCTATCTATTGTACTGGGGATTGAACCCTGAGGCATTCTACCTCCAAGCTATACCCCCAGCATTCCCCTGTTTTTTTTCTTTTGAAACAAGGTCTCACTAGGTTGCTGACAGTCTCACTAAGTTGCTGAGGTTGGTCTTGAACCTGTGATCTTCCTGTTTCAGTCTCCCAAGTACTTGAATTACTGGTATGTGCCGTCAAGCACAGTTAATGTGAAATGTTTTTATGGAAGACATTTTAATAGTATTTTACAAGTGAAAACTTAAAACAGTTATACACAGCTGTGTATGGTGGCACACCCTTGTAATCCCAATACTTGGGAGGCTGAGACAGAAGGATTGCAAGTTTGCGGGCAACCTCGGCTACTTGTTGTGAGGCTCTCCACAACATAGTGAGACCCTGTTTCTAAATAAAGAACAGAATTCGGAGTGTAGCTCAAAGGTAAAATGTCCCTGGGTTAAAAAAAAAAAAAAAAAAAAAAAAAAAAAAAAAAACAGCTATATGCTACCAGAAGAGATAACCATGTTCATTTTCCTTTTGGAACAGTGGAACAGATTAAGGGGGTGAGAAAGGAGATAGTGTAGAGGCAGCTGCCTACCTAGTGTGGTCATATAAACAGCCTGTCCCACCACCAGAACAGTCAAGTCCTATGTCCCCCACCTTCCCAAAGCAGTCTTCTTACAAAGAGGAGTAATGCTCTGGTGCTGCAGCTATGTGTGGAAATGGCTTGGAAAAAACGGCCTGTCATCCTCTTATGAGTGAAATGAAAGGGAAGAGAGACTTAGAAAACCATCATTAGAACTCCAGACATCAAGGAGCAGCCTGCTACCCCTGCAGTCCCCAAGTAATAATCCCTGCAGAGAAATGCTCTAATAATAGTCCTAAACACAGGGCATACTCACTCACATATGGAGAATGAATGACAGAACTGTTTGAGCCCAGGCATTTCCTTTACAGGGTGCCCTGGCCACCACAGGCATGTGGTGTTATCTAAACACTGAGCTCAAAAACAAACAATAAGAGGCCTTCAATCCAAGACCAGCATGGAGTGTGCAAATAAACCAGCATTTGTAGACTGACAGGGGTGGGGGAATGCAGGGGATGGAGTGTAAACAAAACTCAACACAAAGAAACTTAGCCAGCCCCACCAGCCACAGCAGCAGGGCTTGTATAAGCCCAAGTATCCTGATAAGAAGCTGGGGCCTCCAGCTAATGTCCTTCCCATTTGTTAACAGGAATGTCTGCCCGTTCTAGCCAGGCCTATAGAAGAGTCTTCCCAGGACAGGGATGCAGTCCCATCCATTCTCACTCAAGATCCTAACCCACATGTGCAAACTGGCCACACTACAGGGGTCTGTTTGTGGACCCCTGAACAATCATTCACTTTTCTCCTGCCTGTGTTTCTAGGCAGGAAACCCTGACTTCTCACACAGAAAGTATGTAGTGGAGTCTTGCTTCTAGCATGCTTAGGGGTGCTATCTATAGAACAGCAACTCCCAACAGTGAATACTTGATGTTGAGGCACAAAATTCCAGAGGGATGCAATGACACCTGAAATTCAGAAAGTGAATCATCATTAACTGTAACTTCTTGGCAGAGGTTCTGCAACTGGCCACTCCTGTTGGGGGAAAAAAAAAAAAAAAAAAGGGTAATCTAGTTCACCTGGGAGAGGAGGCTTAGAAGCAAGTTTGTCCTCACAGTCAGGATACATATATATTGTCAAAGATTCTGTATTTCACAGTTCTAAGTGTAATATGCATAAGAAATCATCTGGAACATTTTAAAATGTATGTTCTCAAGATCCACCCCCAGATATTCTAATTCAACCTGGGAAGTGGGTCCAGGTATCTGATTTTAATAGGTAACCCCCAGACAATTCTGATGCAGGAGACTTTCAAATCACACTTTGAGAAACATGATTCCATTTTGGAATTTGGGGGTTGTAGAGAGAAAACAAGATAACAAAATGAGAAAAGAGTGATTATCAGAATCTCAATAAAAAGCAAACCACAAAATATGGCAATCTGAACAGCTCCATATCTATTAGCAGAAAGACTTCCTTTTTATTTTTTACCCCCCTGTGGTCTGGGGAACACACGGGGTAATCTACCCCAAACCCTATTTTATTTTTATTTTGAAACAAGGTCTCACCAAGTTACAGAGGGCCTCACTAAATTGCTGAGGCTAGCTGCAAACCTGCGATCCTCCTGTCTCAGCCTCCTAAGTACCAGGATTACAAGCATGCACCACCATGCCTGGCTTCCAATTCCTTTTAAGATCAGAATTATACTCCACCAACGATGTCTGAAATGCTTCTTTCTAGTCCTTTATACATTCTCTGAAGAAGAAATGTCTTATTTCCTCTGGGCAAAGTAGCAATGCTTATATGCAGGAATGCCTCAATCTTCATTTCCTTTCTGGATGCTCTTTCGCTCTTTCTTTCTTTCTTTCTTTCTTTCTTTCTTTCTTTCTATTTTTCTTTCTTTTTTTTTTCAGTACTGAAGATTGAACCCTATTACCTCTGAGCTGCATCCCAGCCCTATTTTATTCTTTATTTTGAAACAGGGTCTTACTAAGCTGCGGAGGGTCTAAGTAGCTGAGGCTGGTCGCAAACCTGGATCCTCCTGTCTAGGTCTCCCAAGTACTGGAATTATAAGCGTGCGCCACCATGCCTGGCCTGGATGCTGTTCTTGATGACAGAGATGCCACTGCCTTTACTACTCCAGAGAAATGGCTGCCACTACACACCCAGAGAAATGTGACATAAGCAGTATTGTGAAAGGACTTGCCAGCAAGTTAAAATGAGTTCAAACAAAAATACCACCATAGGAAAAATAAAAGAAATGCATCCCCAACCTATCTTCAACCAAGGATTTGCTATAAAATGCAAGAATGTAGTAGGATATCATCGAAAGGTCAGCATGCAAAAGACTTGGGACGAAAAGCAAGAGCACCTCAGAACTTCAGGAAAACAGTCCTCACTAGTGTAGTCTCCAGAGTTTTGTATGTTGTTGTATATTGTACCCTGCCCATCCCCCACCCTCATGCTAGGAAAAAAACTCAATTAGATTTCATTATTACTCTACTGGGGTAAAAGTACTTGGCCAAAGCTAAAGCTTAGAACTGAAGAGAAGCAGGCTGAGGCTATTTTCAGGGAAAGTGACCCAGAGTATCATGTCTAGCACAACACAGGAAGTTGAAAGATCTTTCAAGTTTAGATTCCTTGAACCAAGATTACAATAAATCTACGATTAAGTAATTCATCTGATGCTACCTAATAGTGCCTACAAAGTTTTCCAAAACCCACTGGCATGAATTCCCTCATAATTTCTATGAAAAAGCTCCAAAGACTGAAATGTTTGGAGTTAAGACACTGCTATTCCAACCAGACATCAGAGCTGGTTCATTCCATAAGCTGAAGGGCAAAAGCAAGTTCCTTTGGATGGAAAAAAAATTTTTCATCAGTTTCTGTTTTAGGACAGGATGACTAAAAAGGACATGGGACATTTTGATTTCCTATGACACAACCTAAGGGTTGAATATGAATGACATGTTTAAATATGACAAGTCTTAGAAGATATTAGAATTAGGTACAAGTGGGCAAATTCAGGGAGCCACAAGTCCATTACTGGTCCCATTCAAGTGTGTTTTAGGGTCCTGATAATCCCTCAACCACGCACAAGCATGTATATAATCTCTCTCCCTCTTTCCCTCCCCGCTCTCATTTTGCTGCCCCTCAAAGTCCTAGGTGATCCTCTTGTCGCAGCCTCTGCAGTAGATGGGAGTACACACACCAACCAATGTGCTGGCCTTTTTTTTTTTGTTGTTGTTGTTGTTTTTCTAAAATGATACAATCCTTAGGCCCATGATTAAAACTTCTCTAAAGAAAACCCAAATTAGCCGGGTGTGGTGGCACATGCTTGTAATCCCTGCGCTTGGGAGGCGGAGACAGGAGTATTGCGCAGTTTCGAAGCCAGCCTCGCTGGCTTAAGAGACCCTGTTTCCAAGTAAAAATATTAAAAAATAGGTCTGGGAGTGTAGCCCAGAGGTAGAAGGGTTTCCAGGAACCCCAGTACAAAAAAAAAAAAAAAAAAAAAAAGAAAGAAAGAAAACAAAACCCAAATTGTTGGGCAACAAACCTGCTGAGAAAAACTCATTGTGATCTGTGACTGAGCAGATTATTATAAACATGATTCACTAGTAAGTTTCTCTGGCTTGAAATATATTTACGAGTTCAGTATATTTGTTGAATATCCAGAAATTTAATTGAGGTTAGTAGAAGGGCTTGATTAAATATCTGATAAGGAGATCTTTACATAAACAGATGACATATGCAGTCTTTCTAAGAAGTAAAATGGATGGCAGGCAATGCAGCATTTTGTTTTGTGGTATTGGGGGTTGAACCCAGGGGCATTCTACCTCTGAGCTACACCCCCAGCCCTATTTTATTCTTTATTTTGAAACAGGGCCTCACCAAGTTGTGGAGAGTCTCCACAGAGAAACCCTCTGTGGGTTGCAAAGGCTGGCCTTAAACCCGCGATCCTACTGTCTCAGCCTCCTTAGGACTGGGATTACAGGCAGGAGCCACTGCACCCTGCTCAATGCAATGTTTCTAATTGTTGTCTTCCAGAATAGGAACATGCCCAGAACTAACACATTTTCAAGCTTAGGTTATTGCTTTTGGCCAACACATCCCAAGAACTACACAGGATCAAACCATATCCCAGAGTGAATTAGGCAGTACTATAGCAGGAATCTTCAAGGACACTCATGACATTCTCACAGGATTGAGGACTCAATATTTAGTCACTGAAGTTCATCAGATGGCCTGACTTTTCAAAATCCTCCTTTACTACGAGTTTTAGAAAATAGAGATGAATTTGGTAAGCAGCTATTTAATCTTCATTGCACACTGCATCAGCCCTGACCTCACAGTATATAAAACTGGGGAGAGTTCAATGAACAGTGGTTGGCAAAAGAAGAAAGAAGCAAGGGGAAGGAGGTACGTGGAGATGGCAGTTGCTACAGCAACAATGCAGAAGGAGTAGGTGGGAAGATACGTAGGTAAACAGGCAGCTCTTAATGGCAGAAGAAACTGGGGTGGGTGCACTGAGTGCTAGGTAACAAGGCCACAAAGCTAGAGAAATGTTAGGAAATAAGCAAAGTCTGAAAAAAATTTAAACAGAAGAGGGTCAGAAAATAAAAACCATAATTTAGTATTTTCTAAAAAGAACTCTTATGCAAAGAATTAAAAACAAGAGAGGAAGGTCAAGGAAAGAACTCTCTTTACACTGCTGACCAATGAGAGGAAATCAACTTGCTTCATATAGGAGCCACTCACTGAGAATGCACCCCAAACCAAACTCACCTCTGGGTGGCAACAATACGAAAGACTCAGAACAAAGGCTTTAAATATTTTTACAATAACCCTTTGTAAGAAATAAACTTTAAGCCAGGCGTGGTGGCTCACGCTTGTAATCCCAACATTTGGGAGGCTGAGACCAGAGGATTGTGGTTTGCGGACAGCCTCAGCTACTTAGTGAGGCCTTTTGCAGCTCATTGAGACCTGGTTTCAAAATACAGAATAAAAAATAGGGCAGGGGGTGTAACTCAGAGGTCGAATGCCCCTGGGTTCCATCCCCAGACCCACAAAATAAATAAATTAATTAATTTTATACCACATTCCAGTATACCCACATTAATTTAGCATAAACTCATTAAGCAATGATTACAACCTACTAATATTATGTTGTTGTTTTTTGTAGTACTAGGAATTGAACCCAAAAACATTCTACCTTTGAGCTACACTCCCAAACCTATGTTATTTTTTTATCTTGAAACAGAGTCTTGCTAAGTTCAGAGGGCACTGCTTACTTACTGAGGCTGGCTGTGAACCTGGATCTTCCTGTCTCAGCCTCCCAAGAGGATTACAAGCATACGCCATCATCATCACTTCTGCTATAGGGCATTTGCAGATTCTGTAGCCTTGAAATGTTCCTATCAAATATGAGTTATATCTTTTCTTTTTCCTCTCTTTCTTTCCTTTCCTTTCCTTTTCTTTTTTTTCGGGGGGGGGGTGTATTGAGGATTGAACTCAGGGGCATTCTGCCACTGACTACAACCCCAGACCTATTTTTTATTTTTAACTTGAAACAGGGTCTCATTAGGTTGGTAAGAATCTCACTACTTGCTGAGGCTGTCCTCAAACCTGTGATCCTCCTGTCTCAGCCTCCCAAGTACTGAAATTACGGGAGAGCGCCACCAAGCCTGGCTGAGTTATCTCTTTCCTCTTTGTATTCCAAGTGCTTATCCAGTGCCAGGAACATAATAGGCATTCAGCAAATAGTTGAGAAAATGATCTAATAGATCATGAACAGAAGTATAAAAAACTGACTTAGAACGCTAAGGAAGGAAAAAAAATTCCACCAAGGTTCACATGGCTCCTGACATGTCTGCCCACATCACCCAATTTTGAAGCTGGGCATGGTGGTACATGCCTGTAATCTCAGTATTTAGGTTGAGAAGATTGGAGGTTTGAAGCCAACCTCAGCAACTTAGGCCCTTTGCAACTTAGTGAGATCCTGTTTCAAACTAAAAAATAATATAGGGCTTAGGGTATAACTTTGAAGTAGAATGTCCCTGAGTTCAATCCCTAGTACCACACATAAACAAAAATAATCTTGAGAGGCAAACCGTAGAGAAGTATAAAGTCAGAGAAACAGCAGTAGTCCTCTTCCATAGGTGCAGAACTGTGGCCCACAAAAGTAATTTGACAATGGTCATGCAGGTCTCTTCCTCTTCACAAGACACCACCATACATCTGCTTTTTAAATCTTATTTATTTATGGTACTGGCAATTGAACCCAGAGGCATTCTACCTCTGAGCTATACCTCTCGCCCTAGTTTTTATATTTGAAACAGGGTCTCACTAAGTTGTGGAGGGCCTCACTAAATTGCTGAGGCTGGCTGTGAACCTGTGATCTTCCTGTCTTAGCCTCCCAAATACTGGGATTACCACACCTGCCTTCGTCCATCTGCTAGTCATGTAATAGTGGCCAACAAAAATTAAGAATTTAGCCAGATGCATTGGCACATGCCTGTAATCCCTGGGATTTGAAATCTCTGAGATTGGAAGAATTGGAAGCTAGAGGCCAGCCTGGGAAAGTGAGACTGAGATGCGGTCACATAATAAAATAGTATAAAAAGGACAGGATAGAGCTCAGAGGTAGTTAGTTTTCATCTTTATTTTTTGTGGTACTGAGTATGAAACTCAGGGACTTTCTACCTTTGGGCTACATTCCAGACCTATTTTATATTTTATTTGGATATAGGGTCTAAGTTGCTGAGAGCCTCACTAAGTGGCTGAGGCTGGCCACTTTTTTTTTTTTTTTTTTTTGGTGGTACTGGGGATGGAACCCAGATACATTCAACTTCCAAGCTACACCTCCTGCCCTATTTTGCATTATTTTATTTTGAAACAGGGTCTCACTAAGTTGTGGAGGGCCTCACTAAGTAGCTGAGGGTGTGCATGAACTGCAATCCTCCGGTTTCAGCCTCCTGAATGCTGGGATTACAAGCCTGTATGTATGTATGTATGTATGTATGTATGTATGTATGTATTTACTTATTGTTAATATTTTGGTGGTACTGGGGATGGAACCCTTCTACTTCCGAGCTATACTCCCAGACCTATTTTATATTTTATTTAGAAACAGGGTCTCTTAAGCCAGCAAGGCTGGCTTCAAACCTGCGTGATCCTTCTGTCTCTGCCTCCCAAGTGCAGGATTACAAGCGTGCGCCACCACGCCAGGCAAGCCTTTTTTTATTTTTAAAACAGGGTCTCACTGAGTTGCAAAGGGCCTCACTAAGTAGCTGAGAACCGCACTCCTCTGGTCTCCGCCTCTCAAATTCTGGGATTACAAGCGTGCACCACCATGCCCAGATTTGTTTTCATCTTCAAATTATATTATTGCATGAATATTCTATGAATGGATCCAAGCAGCAAGCATTCTTTTAGATTGGCATTTTTATTTTTTTTTATTTTTTTGGTGGTACTGGGTATTAAACCCAGGAACATTCTACCTCTGAGCTACACCTTCAGCCCTATTTTATTTGTTATTATGAAACAGGGTCTTGCTAAATTCCTGAGGCTGGCCTTCTGTCTCAGATTATAGGCCAGAGCCACAGCACCCAGCAAGAATTATTTAAAAGTTTAATAGTTACTCAAAATGTTTAACAAAGAATTACCATATGACCTATTTCCAACTCCTACATATATATGCCCAAATGAATTAAAAACTTACTAAACCAAATACTTGCTAAAATTGTTAATACAGCATTACTCACAATAGCTGAAGATAAGTCAATCCTTATAACCATCCATGAATTAATCGATAAAAAAATGTGAATATCCACACAACTGAAATATCACTCATCCATAACACGGAATCATCTATAACATGGATGAATCTTAAAACATGCTAAATTAAAGAAGCCAGACAAAAGGTCACATACTACAGGAAATAGTCAGTATAGATAACTCTATAAAGATAGCAAATCACTGGGAGCCAGGGACTAGAGGGAGGGAGCAACATTCTGTGGAGTAACTGTTTATTCTGTGGAGTAACTGTTTAATGGGTTTAGGTTTTATTTGTGGGTAATCTTTGAATAAGGCAGATATGGTGGTTGCACAATATCATAAATGTGCTAAAATACCACTGAACTGTTCACTTTATTTATTTTTTAATTTTTTATTGGTGCACTGTATTCATACGTCATAGTGGGATGCAAAAAACGTTTGTAGACATACATGCATGCATTGCCCAGTCAGCACCCATCTGATCCCCACCCCATTCCCTCCCCATCCCTCCTTCCCATGCTTGGCTTAGTGGTTGACATCTAGTATTATAGCAATTTACCCAAAATTAAAAATGATAATCTCACATAACAGTTTCATTTGTCTGATACCAAGCTTTTGATAACTTAAAGATAACATTTTAATATTTCTTTTTGCTTTCTTTCTTACCAGAGAATATTTTTTTTTCTTTTTTTTTAATTTTTTTTTTTTTCTTGAACTGTTCACTTTAAAATGGTTAATTTTAAGCTGGGCATGGTGGTGTACGCTTGTAATCCCCGTGCTTGGGAGGCTGAGACAGGAGGATCGCACGGGTTCAAAGACAGCCTCAGCTACTTAGTGAGGCTCTCAGCAACTTAGTGAGACCCTGTTTCCAAATAAAATATAAAAAAAAGGTCTGGGAGTATAGCCCGGAGGTAGAAAGCCTCTGGATTCCACCCCCAGTACCACCAAAAAAAAAAAAGGTTAATTTTATGTAAATTCCACCTTAAAATTTTTCTAAATTATCTTTTAGAGATATAACGTATTTATAAGCCAGACATGGCGAATTGGGCATGGTGGTGCACACTTGTAATCCCAGTATTTGGGAGGCTGAGTCAGGAGGATCGCAGTTCACGGACAGCCTCAGCTACTTAGTGAGGTCCTTTGCAACTCAGAGACCCTGTTTCAAAATAAAGAAAAAAAAAATAGGACTGGGGGTGTAGCTGGGAGGTAGAATGCCCCTGGGTTCCATCCCCAGTACTGCAAAATGAATGAATGAACGAACACCAGGCATATGGTATATGCCTCTAATCCCAGTACTTAGATGAGAGGATGACAGGTTCAAGATTAGCCTTAGCAACTCAAAAGACTCAGCAACCAATAAGAGCCTGTTTCAAAACAAAAACTTAAAAAAGTTCTAGGGGTTGTAGCCCAGAGGTAAAATGCCCCCTGGGTTCAACCCCCATATCCCCCACCCCAGACAGTATTTATAAAGGAAATAATACAGTGCTATATGAAAGTTAAATCCAAATAATTGGAGAAGTGTTGTATATCAGTAATAAAACAAGATCAATTAAAACATGGTTGACAATTATTGAAGCTAGGTGCTAGGTACAAGAGTTTATTTTACTGCTCCTTTTTATATATTTGAAAATTTACCATAGATATTTTTTCTGTGTGTGGAACTGGGGGGATGACATCCAGGGGCATTCTATCTCTAAGCTATACCCCTAGTCTTAGGTTTTATTCTTTATTTGAAACAAGGTCTCACTAAGTTGCAGAGGGCCTCTCTAAGTAGCTGAGGCTGGCCATGAACTTGTGATCCTCCTGTCTCAGCCTCCCAAGTACTGGGATTACAAGCATGCGCCACCACACCTGGAGTTATGAAATATTTTTAAAAGAAACAATTACCATTCAATTTTAAAATAAGAAAGTCCACTTGATTTAGGGTTTGGTATCACCTCCTCTTAAGTAATTAGAATTAGGGAGTATTATAGAACAGATATGAAAAGATACATGCTTCCAGGTCTCCCATCCATCCACTAGTTATCCCCCTAATGCTGTAGTCTGAAGATAAGTCTTTTAAGGGACTTTATTACAAATAATGAACATTATTACGAATAATGGTGTGAAGGAATACACCCAGAGAAGCTCTGGCCTAAAAGCCCAGTGACCGTGGGTCCAAGTGAACTTGGTAGCAAATTCAACACAGATCACTCTGAATAACCATAGCTTCCATTATTCAAGATAAAGAAAAATTGCTAAACCACCTGTAGTGTTTAAAAATAGCAGATCCATAGAATCACAATTCAATCTCCAGGTATGGACTTCAGGAAGGAGCACATTAACAAACTATCCAGGTGATTCTGATGTTCCTTAAAGTTTGAGAATCACTAGGTTAGAATATCAAGAGCCTGGATTTCTCCAGAAGACAAAATTGATTCTATAGCTCCATCTTGTGGCCTAAAAGCTGGAAAACAATTTCACTGAAAGGTGTTCAAAGGTCAGCAAGAACCTATCCATCTACCTATCTACCTATATCTATCTTTCTTCCTCCCTCTTCCTTCCTTCCTTCCTTCCTTCCTTCTTTCCTTTTCTTTTCTTTTCTTTTCCTTTCTTTCTTTCTTTCTTTCTTTCTTTCTTTCTTTCTTTCTTTCTTTCTTTCTTTCTTTCTTTCTTTTTCTTGTGGTACTGGGGATGGGACCCGGGGGCACTGTACCTTTGGCCTACACATCCAACCCTCTTTTTTATTCTTTATTTTGAAACAGGGTCTCACTGAGTTGCAGAAAGCTTCACCAAGTAGCTAAAGCTGTCTGCAAATCATGACCCTCCTGTCTCAGCCTCCCAAATGTGTGCCACCACGCCCAGCTAGCAAGAATATTTTTTCATCTCCTCTAAAGATTTATTCTTTAGATAAATTTTGACCCATTCCATTACACTTAGGGATTACAGGTCCAAAACTATGGAAAGTTAGCTTTGAAAATTCAGACTATAGTCAAATGTGGTGATACACACTTATTATCCCAGTACATAGAAGGCTGAGACAGGAGAATTTCAGGTTTAGGGACAGCCTCGGCAAGTAGTGAGACGCTCACCAACCCAGCGAGACCCCGTTTCAAAATAAAAATAAGAGAGCCAGGCGTGGTGGCACATGCTTATAGTCCTAGTACTTGGGAGGCTGAGACAGGAAGATTATGCAGGTTCAAAGCCAGCCTTAGCTACTTAGTGAGGCTCTCATCAATGTAGTGAGACCCTGTTTCCAAATAAAATATAAAATAGGTCTGGCAGTGTAGCCTGGAGGTAGAAAGCCCCTAGATTCCATCCCCAGTACCACACAAAAAAAGTGATGATGACATTAAGACATTAATAATAAAAGCAAAGAAGAAAGGAATACAGTTGGGCATGGTGGCGCACGCTTATAATCCCAGCATTTGGGAGGGTGAGGCAGGAGGATCACAGTTCACGGACAGCCACAGCTACTTAGCAAGACCCCATTTCAAAAATAAAAAGACTAAAAACTAGGGCTGGGGGTGTAGCTCGGAGGTACAGTGCCCCTGGGTTCCATCCTCAGTACAAAAAAAAAAGGGGGGGGGGAACAGTGCTAGGGAGGAAATGAGGCTTTAAGAATTTCATGTGATGGAACACTTGCATGGGTATGCATGGCAAATGGGAGATGAAAAAAAGAGAAAAGAAGAGCTAATTAGAAGTCATACTGTTATGTGCTCGCTTCAGCAGCACATATACTAAAAATTGGAACGATACAGAGAAGAATAGCAAGGCCCCTGTGCAAGGATGACACGCAAATTCGTGAAGCATTCCATATTTAAAAAAAAAAAAAGTCATACCGTTATTAGAGCTAATCATTCTGACAACCAAACTCCAATGAGTCCCAGCTTTTCAGCTGTAGTTTTTTTTTTTTTTTTTTTTTTTTTTTTTTTTTTTTTTTTTTTTTTTGTGGTACTGAGGGTGGAACCCAGAGGCTTTCTACCTCCGGGCTATACTCCCAGACCTTTTGTATATTTTATTTGGAAACAGGGTCTCACTAAGTTGCTGAAAGCCTCACTAAGTAGCTGAGGCTGGCTTCGAACCCGTGCGATCCTCCTGTCTCAGCCTCCCAAGCATGGGGATTACAAGCGTGCGCCACCACGCCCGACTTTCAGCTGTAGTTTTTTGTGTCATCTAAACTGCTGGGTCCTCCTGACCCTCTTTTCTTCCCCTCCTTTGGAAAGTTGTCTTTAATGGACAAATCATAGGGAAGGAGGTAAACATGTACTTGAACATACAGTGGCCCTGAGCCAGGAATGGTGACATACTCCTGTAATCCCTGTACTTGGAAGACAGGATGATGTCAGGTTCAAGGACAGCCTCAGCAAGTAGTGAGACTCTCATCCACCCAGCAAGAAGACCCTATTTCCAAATAAAAAATAAAACTGGACTGGGGGTGTAGCTCAAAGGTAGAATACCTCTTGATTCAAGCTGGGCATGGTGGCGCACGCTTGTAATCCCAGCATTTGGGAGGCTGAGATCTGGAGGATCGCGGTTCACGGACAGCCTCAGCTACTTAGGGAGGCCCTCTGCAACTCGGTGAAACCCGGTTTCAAAATAAAGAATAAAAAATAGGGCAGGGGGTATAGCTCGGGGGTCAAGTGCCCCTGGGTTCCATCCCCAGACCCGCAAAAAAAAAAAAAAAAAAAAAAAAAACCCTCTTGATTCAATCCCCAATACCACAAAAAAAAAAAAAAAAAAAAAAACAAATAATGACCCTGAATTTCTTTTTTTTTTTTTTTAACATATTCTAAGCTGGGCATGATGGCACATGCCTATAACCTCAGTCCTGGAGAGGCTGAGACAGGGCAATCATAGGTTTGAGGTCAGCCTCAGCAATTTAGTGAGACTTTGTTTCAAAATAAAAAATAAAATAGGGCTGGGGGATGTAGCTCAGAGGTAGAATGCCATGTTCAATTCCCAGAAAGCCAATTACTTGGGAGGCTGAGATAGGAGGATCACATAGGTTCGAAACCAGTCTCAGCTACTAAGTGAGGCTATCAGCAACTTAATGAGACCTTGTTTCCAAATAAAATATAAAATATAGAACTGTGGGTAGAAAGCCCCTTGGGTTCCATCCCCAGTACCACAAATAAATAAATAAATAAATTCCCAGTAAAACAAACACACATGCACCCACACGCATACACACACACACACACACACCCTTACAACAATACAGTAAGACATTTGTTTCCAGCATTTGGCTATTAAGAATAAAGCAGCTGGGAATATTCTTGTGTATGTCTTTGGTACAAATATATACTCCTTTCTCTTAGGTATATCTAAGAGTGAGGTTGCAGAGTGACGTGGTTAGCTTTAGTAGATATGGACACATGTTTTTCCCTAATGGTTCTACCAATTTAGACCCACCTAAAACATCCTAATTTGCTGTAACCCCTGGTCAACACTATCAGTCTTTTTAATCTTAACCATCCTGGGTATATACTGATAAACTCATTGTGGTTGTTTTGTTTTCTTTTCTCTTTTTTCTTTTTTTTTGGTGGTACTGGAGGTGGAACCCAGGGGCTTTCCTACCTCCCGACTATACTTCCAGACCTCTTTTTATTTGGAAACAGGGTCTCACTAAATTGCTGAGAGCCTCACCAAGTAGCTGAGGCTGGCTTTGAACCTGTGCGATCCTCCTGTCTCAGCCCCCCAAGTGCTGGGATTATAAGCGTGCACCACCACTCCCGGCTCTCGTCGTGGTTTTAATCTTTAATTACCTCATGAGGTAGAAATTTTCACTCACTGCACATTTCTTTTTCTTTTCTTCTTCTTCATTTTTTTTTTTTTTTTTTTGTGTGTGTGTGTGTGTGGTACTAAGGATTAAGCCCAAGGGCATTCTTAGACTCTGAGCTATACCTTCAGCCCTATTTTTTATTATTTATTGTGAAATAGGGTCTCACTAAGTTGCAGAGGGCCTAAGTAGCTGAGGCTAGCTGCAAACCTGTGATCCTCCTGTCTCAGCCTCCCAAGTGCTGAGATTACAAGTGTGCACCACTACATCCAGTTCACTGCCCATTTTCTGATATGTCATTTACACAACACCTAAAAGCGCCATCGTATATGGCAAATCTTTGTAGGGATCCCTGGCTTGCCCTAGTTTTATTAAGTGGGAAAAGAACCACTCTCTCTATTATCCTTGTCAAAGCAAGACACTGTTATCTGTCATAGAACTAACAGTTCTTGACAGAAACTTAAAAGATTAGAAGGAGAAAAAGTGGTGGGTGAGCAGACAGCTAAAATAGGCAGTGAAAAGAATGAGACAAGCAGAGTGACAGCAGGTAAAACTGATTTTTTCTGAATTCTCTACACATTGGAGGATTTCAGTTCTATAATCTATTCAAAGACCACTGCAACAGTGCAAGCAAGACATAAGTGGAATGCTGGCAGTGACAAGGAGGATGGTTGTGAAAAGACATCAGTAGAAATAATCTACATAAGTACACACTTGCTTAAATATTCAATGCAAGCCAGGCATGGTGGCACACCTATAATCCCAGTGCTTGGGAGCCTGAGACTGGAGAAATGCAGGTTCAAAGCCACACACACACACACACACACACACACACACACACACACACACACACTGTTAAGACCACATCAAAAATTTTATAGGAGAACCTATAGCTAGGTGTGGTGGTGCACACTTGTAATTCCAGTACCTGGGAGGCTGAGACAAGAGGATCACAGGTTCAAAGTTAGCCTCAGCAACTTGGTGAGACCGTTTCCAAATAAGAAATAAAACCGGGTTTGGGGTGTAACTTGGAGGTAGAATGCCTCTGGGATCCATCCCAGTACCAAAAAATAGGAGAATCTGTGACTCCGTTTTGGCCGACCATTAAACATAGAAAAATAAAGTCCAATGATAAATCTTTGACTTTTTCAAGAGAGGTGAGAAACTGCCATTTTTCTGTGTGATTTTTCCAAACTCTCTTATATTATATAGATCAAACAAAGGCTGTGGGTTGAAGTTGTACTATGGGCAGGTAGTTTCCAACTTCTGGTCTAAAGTTGCATAGCAAAATAAATAGTATGTGCAGGTTTTCAGGGTTAGAAAAGCAAGAAACTTGGAAAGCCAGCATATAGACAGACTAGGCCATGAGACGGTAAAAAGGGGTTATCTTAGGGATTGTCTAAAGGACTCAGTGCATAGTTGGAGAAGTCAGTAGTGGAAAAATCTGGCAGGAATTCTGCAAGGAGGCACATGTGAAAGAAAACTAGGACATGAAGGGATATAATTAGGAAAAAAAGGGGAAGTGCAGGAGTATGATATATCTGCATATAAATACACACAAACATATACAAGTTATTTCACCTATGCCTTAACTTCCTTGTCATTAAAATAACAGAACCTACTTCATAGGCTCTCATAAGGATTAATAAGACAATTATCCATAAAATTATCATTACCCCGGCATGCCTAGTGTTTAATAAATGTTAGCTGGTATTTATTATTACAAGGCACTGAGAGGTGAAGTAATTTTCTCAAGAGCAAACAGCTATTAAGATGTACTGCCTGGATCTGTAACCAGGAGGTATGATTTCAGATCCTATACACTAAGTCACCAAGCTCTTCTGCCTCCCCTTTCCTTGCTGGGCTAGTTTCTTAATCTGTATAATGAAGAAGTGAGATCATATGATAATTAAAGTCCTTTCTAAAGCTGACATTTTATTCTGTCAACTAGCTCTCTAATTAGCTTATTCAGGGCAGTAAAGGGACAAAAGTGACTGTGATCAACATTCACAGGCTATAAAGCTTAAGTACTTTGAGAATTACAGCTAATGCTTGGAACATGCCAGAGAAACCATTCAAGAACTGAACAATCCACAGGTTTATCTGAGAAGGAAAAAGCATTCAGGGTAGAGGCCTGCCATTGCTCCAAAGTGATGATATTTGTTTTGAGGAGGCCCTGACTTCATCCCCCCACATGCCCATGCTACTATAAGCTGGAAGTCACTTAGAAGCCTGGTAAAGAACCACAATGGGCTTTGGATCTAGAATCTTCAGAGCACTAAGCCACTCTTATCTTTTGGGATCAAGGGTCTTTATGAGAACTTGGTAAAAGCTCTCTTGTCCTGAGGAAAAATGCCACATATGCTTGCTCTGATAATCACACACAATTTTACCTGTAAGAGATTCTCAAATTCCCTAATATTTCTCTCTAATTTCAAGCATCCCTAAAATACTTCTATCCTGTTCCAGGCCTGTCCTTCCAAGGGATTTAGAATTGCCCAAAGATCTGGTCTGGGGTTTCTAGGCAGCTGTGCTCAGGAGACAAATTACCTACTACAACTCAGCATAATTAATCCTACATGGAAAAAACAAAGGGCTCTCTCTCCCTGTTCTACATCAATTTATATGAGGGAATTCAAACAAAAACATCTGCAACTTTATTCCTAAACTCCAATAAATGTGAATTAACAAGCATTCTAAGAATACTTTTTTCTACCTGACATCCATAAAACTTAGTAGAATATTCGAAGAATTAAAATAAACAGGAAAAAAAAATCTTAGTTTCCATGGAACTGTACTCTTTCTTTTAAAAAAAAGGAATCAGTCAAGATTGTCAATTAGCTTTCCCAGGTGACTTTCATCCCATATGGGCTTTGAAAACTATAGGTTACCAAAGAAACCACAAAACCACAGGCATAATTGAAGAAGAAATCAAAACAAGAAGATATTTTTCCCCAAAACACTAACAACAGTTAACTGGAAAAATCATATTTAATAAGGAAATAAGTGGAAAGGGGAAGAAGGCTTATACAGGCACAAGCAAGAAACTAGTGGAGAAGCCGGGTGTGATGGTGGTGCTTTTAATCCTAGTACATGGGAGGCTGAGACAGGAGTATCACAGTTTCACAGCCAGCCTTAGTGAGGCTTTGCAACTTAGTGAGACTCTGTTTCAAAATAAAAAATAAAACATAGGGCTGGAGGTATAGCTCAGAGGTAGAATGCCCCTGGATTTAATCCCCAATATCACATACACACAAAAAAGAAGCTAGTGGAAAAGACTTAAAGAGAGGAGAATTTAAACA
Source organism: Muscardinus avellanarius (assembly GCF_963383645.1). Lineage (NCBI taxonomy): Eukaryota > Metazoa > Chordata > Mammalia > Rodentia > Gliridae > Muscardinus > Muscardinus avellanarius. The sequence goes on from NC_137798.1 coordinate 73,866,935, forward strand.
CACATACCCTCCTCTTCTCTCAAAACACTGCTGACATCATAAATGACTCAAGCTTTCCACTGAAGATGCATAACGTGGTGCCCCATCCCAGCTGCCAGCTTGCAGTTTTAAGTGAGGGAGATAGTAGGTTGGGAGAAAGTTGGCATAGTCAGTACAAACCCTGCCTTCTGTAAAAAAGATGAGGCAGAACAGCTGTCCCTAAAGAATCCACAGAGTGGTAGAGAACACTATTGTTGGACATAGAAACTGTCTTCCTTAAAATAGCACAACTTAACTGGGCATGGTGGCACATGCTTATAATCCCAGCATTCGGGAGGCTGAGACCAGAGGATCGCGGTTCGCAGACAGCCTCAGCTACTTAGTTAGGGCCTCTGCAACTTAGTAAGACCCTGTTTCAAAATAAAGAATAAAAAATAAGGCAGGAGGTGTAGCTTGAAGGTCGAATGCCTCTGGGTTCCATCCCCAGACCCGCAAAAAAAAAAAAAAAAAAAATAGCAGGCCTCCTTACCCACACAGAGAAAGGCACACATTAAGGGGCCTGCTAGTACATGCATTGAAAAATCAGGAGCCTGGAGGACATGCAACAGAGGGAACTTCAGGAAGCCCTGCTGGACACTAGAGATACCCCTCTGTACTACACAGATCTGCAAAAATAGTTCCAACTCCCTCTGAACACTCCATGGAAAGAATTAGCTAAGACTGATATAAAAAAAAGATTAATTTTCAGCCGGGTGTGGTGGTGCACGCTTGTAATCCTAGCATTCAGGATCGTGGTTCGTGGTTCGCAGACAGCCTCAGCTACTTGGTGAGGCCCTCCGCAGCTCAGTGAGATCTGGTTTAAAAATAAAGAATAAAAAATAGGGCAGGGACTGTAGCTCAGAGGTCGAATGCCCCTGGGTTCCATCCCCAGACCCGCAAAAAATAAATAAATAAAAAATAATTCTCTATACTTAAATGATCTTTCATTTGTAGCCCATGAAAAAATTATAACCTAACCTACTTTCCATGACACTTTTCTATAATATTGCTTTACAAAGTGAGAAACTGCTTCCATATAAGATTTCCAGGAAAGCTAACTGTCTTTTATAAGCCAAAGCTGGTTTTATGTATAGTTGCCACAAAAGGTCATCCCTCCCTCACCAAATTTGAGGAACATGAAAGAGCCGCCTACTCCCCACCATCCCCACATCTTTAATGATGCCTGAAATTCCCCCATCGATGATACATACTACCAGAGTAGGACTGCCCTAAGTGTACTCATTTAATAATGAAAACAGAAAGAGAAACACATTAAGGTCCTAATATCAAGCCAGGTATGGTGGCGCATGCTTGTAATCCCAGCATTTGGGAGGCTGAGACAGGAGGATTGTGCAGGTTTGAAGCCGGCCTCAGCTATTTAGTGAGGCTCTTTGCAACTCAGTGAGACCCTATTTCAAAATAAAGAATAAAAAATAAAAAATAGGGCTTGGGGTGTAGCTTGGAGGTAGAATGCCCCTGGGCTCAATCTCCAGTACCGCAAAAAAAAAAAAAAAGTCCTAATACCATATTGTACTGGCCTTTAACCTTTTGTAATGGTCATTGATCCTTTTGAGAAAATGGATAAGGCAAGCAAATTTCCTTCTCAGCAAAATAAATTTACATGAATATACAAATATATAATTTTCATATAATATGGGAAATTCACCTGCATGGCAGCCCCCTCCAGCCAGAAGCCCTGACTCAGCAGCCATGCGTTTGACAAAGCCCTTCACTTTGCCCAGCAGGAGATCTTGTGGTGTGAAAAACAGTGGGCCTCAAGAGAAAAGGCAGCACCTAAGGAAGGCTCAGCATAATTGCTTGGAAGTAAACTCATCTAGAATCCAGATTATAATTTGTGACTTCATCAGCAAGAAGTGTGGATTCCTTATTCTGTCTGCTGCTTGGGAATAGGTTTGCTTCAGAAACACCAGTACAAGTTAAGAGACGCCCAACTGCCGTGAATGATGGCACACACCTGTGACCCCAGTACTTGGGAGGCCTTAAGATAGGAGGATCACAGGTTCAAAGATAGCTTCAGCAACTTCGTGAGATCCGATTTCAAAATGAAAACATTTTGAAAGGGCTGGGGGTATAGCTTGGAGGTAGGATGTCCCTGAGTTCAACTCTGCATGCCAGAGAGAGAGAACACCAAATGAGATCAGCTGCCACACCCCTTCTCACAATACTTGCTATCTGATCACTTTACCTGAGAAATGAGGGAGGAGAAAGTTGGAATACCTTATAAATCAGCTGGGGGCTCACCTCTGAGGTTTTCGAATATCCCAGAGTCCCACTCCTTCCTTTGAATTGGCTGTAGCCAGTAACCTGGGCTCCACAGGGTTAAACATGACACTGTGAAAGGCTGATGGATAGTTTGCCAGGCAGAAGGGCTCTGTGAAAAGAGAATTACAACTGGTTCATTCCAGGAATCTCTGAGTCAATGCCAGGCAGATGAGCAAGAGTGTGAATGTAAGTTGGAGCATACTCATTAACAATTACCCCAAGAGCCATAACCCCAAAGCAGTACATCACCCTTCCAGGCACCCCTCCCTCCTCAAAATCCCCCTGAACCCTGTGCATACTCCTTGCAGAAGTATGTCAACAACGACTTAAACACATTTAAACAAATGTTAAGCCAAAAAACTCAAAGATCTATATAGCACCGAGAAAGAAGGTAAGCAGTTTTATAGTTAGTTATATCTATAACCCAAATTCATTAGTTTTAAAAACTAAAAGTGCTTTTTTTTTTTTTTTTTTTTTCGGGTCTGGGGATGGAACCCAGAGGCATTTGACCTCCAAGCTACACCCCCTGCCCTATTTTTTATTCTTTATTTTGAAACAGGGTCTTACTAAGTAGCTGAGGCTGTTTGTAAACCACGATCCTCTAGTCTCAGCCTCCCGAATACTGGGATTACAACTGTGTGCCACCACGCACGGGTAAAATTAAAAGTTTTAAAACTGCAAACAAATTTAACTTAGGCCGGGTCTTGCTAAGTTACCCAGGCTGGCTTCAAATTTGTAATCCTCTTATCTCAGCCCCCTGAGTTACTGGAATTACAAGGGTGAGCCATTGTGCCCAGACAGAATTTTTTAAAAATACCTAATAATTGAATTTCTCTTGCATCTGAGCCAGTTCCCAGTTAACTTCACCTAGAACCCTGCTACTCTTTTGCAAAACTTATTGGGCTCCAGGTGAGAATGGAATCATTCCTGCCTAAAAGTACATTCCTATGGAGCCTGTTAGAGTTAGAGACAGAAAGCAAGCACTTCTCAGTCTATGATTTCCAAATCATAACTGCACAGGACCTTGGCGCGGGGAAAATATTGAGCCATCTCAGCCATTAGGCAGTGCAAATAAAGGAGAATTTCATCTACTAAACACACAGAAATTTTGCCACAGCTGCTGCTTGCTGTGACATGACCTGCCTGACCCTAAGGACAAGCTTCTCCGATCATGTGAGCATCAATAACAAGCATAGCCCAGCATGTTAAATGCTTGAAATATACAAAAACAAAAAGACCTAGCTGTGACAGACAAAACAGGCAGGATAGTAAATTTGTGTACACAGGTATGATCATTACAAAGCCAAACTAAGGGTAAAAGTGGGTGTGGAAGTAGTGCTGGAGGAATGGGTCTTTAAAGAAAGTTACAGAAAGAAATCCCTCTGCAGGAAATGAGCTAAAATACATTTCCTGAAGAACTTCAGAGAAAGTCAGCAAAACAAGTCTTCATTTCACATGTCAGAGACAGAAAAAGCACATTTGAAGAAGCTAACACACAACTGCCCTTACACAGAGCACATGTGCCACCATTTTATGATCCTACACACAGGTAAGGTAAAGTTCTATGGTTTTTTCAAAAAAAAAAAAAAAAAAAACACACACACCTAAAACTAGAGCTACAAGAGTGTGTGCAACAACCCCATTTTCTATACACAACCAAGAATATGTGGGCGGGTGTCTATACCACACAGAGCTAACCCGTGGCAGCCACATCTTCTGCTCCTGGGCACCACAGGGCCAAGGCACAAAGCTCTGTGGAGATTAGTGGGCTGGAGAAGGGCTGGCACTTCTGACTACTTAAAGACACAATGGGACCACAAAGACACCATGTTGCCATGCGAGGGCCTCGCATTTCCTCTCTTGATATGACAGCACTCACACTCTGACACTGAGGTCATAAACTGAATCTGAAAGAACTGACATCAAACTGTTGAATACAATCTAACAGCCTTTGGTAGTGACCCTACCTCCATGGGGAGACTCCCGGATGTCCCAAATAAGAACTCGACCATCATCTGAGGAGCTGGCAAAGATGTTATCATTCACTGGGCTCACCGATAAGCCATATACTGCATCTTCATGAGCAAACACATCCAAGGTCTCACTGCTGAGAAAGAGCGAGAGACATACAGGCATACACATGGACACAGGAGCAGCATCCCAGCCCTCTGTACCTAGGGTGCAGTCCCTCAAGGAAAAGGCAACCTAGCTAAACCTAAAGGATATATTTCCTAAAAAGGAAATACTCAACATTCGTGTGTGTGTGTGTGTGTGTGTGTGTGTGTGTGTGATCTAGGGATTAAATCCAGGGTCATTCTACCTCCCAACTATAGCCTTATGTTGGTTTTTTGTTTTGTTTTGAAACTGGGTCTCGCTGGGTTGCTGAGAGTCTCACTATGCTGAGGCTGTCCTTGAACCTGTGATCCTTCTGTCTCAGCTTCCCAAGTACTGGGATTATAGGTGTGTGCCACCACGCTTGGTTGCATTAAACTTTCAAGAAGAAAATAAAAGTATTATTTTTATAGACTGCATAATAATTTTCATGCTAAATAAGTTTTTTTATGGTATTGGGGGGTCAAACTCAAGGACATTCTACCTCCACAATGTTTTGTTTTGACACAGGGTCTTGCTATTCTCCCTATATTGCTGAGGCTCTCCTCCCGTCCCAGCCTCACAAGTGCCACCACGCCTGCCTAATAAGCATATTTAAAAGTGACTCAATACCTGAGTTTGTGTTTTCATTTTTTCATTTATTACAAAATATTTCCAGATTTGAGGGTAGTACTTGATTTTCAAAATGCAAAGGGAAGCTTTAAAGCAGCCAGACCAGATGCTGCAAGGGTGGGAAAGGATCTCCCAGTAGTTTGGCATGATGATTAAGAACACAATCCTGAGCCAGACAGCTTAAGTTCAGATCCTAGCATCACTTGACATTAAGTTACCTAACATCTTTTTTTTTTTTTTTTTGGTGGTGGTGGTGGTACTGGGGTTTCTGGAAGCCCTTCTACCTCTGGGCTACACTCCCAGACCTATTTTTATACTTTTTTATTTGGAAACAGGGTCTCTTAAGCCAGCACACGCGGCTGGCTTCGAACCTGTGCGATCCTCCTGTCTCCGCCTCCCAAGCACAGGGATTACCAGTGTGCACCACCACGCCGGCTAAGTTACCTAACATCTTTATGCCTCCTTTCCTTCTTCCATAATGGAGAGCACAATAGTATCCCTCAAGTAGAATGGTATCTGGGACACAACAGTAAAAACTAAGTAAATATTAGCTTTACTTGTTATTAATTTTTTTCCCTCTCTCAATCTCTTCCTTTTTTGTGTGTGGTCCTGGGGATGGAACCCGGGGGGGCTTTCTACCTCTGGGGTATACACCCAGACCAATTTTATATTTTATTTGGAAACAGGGTCTCACTAAATTACTGAAAGCCTAACTAGGCTGCTGAGGCTGGCTTTGAACCTGTGTGATCCTCCTGTCTCACCCTCCCAAGTACTGCGATAGGCATGCACTACCATGCCTGGCTCAATCTCTTCCTTTAAGTATTCATCTAAAGACTATAATTTCATACCAAGTTTGCAAATTTATTTCTTTTTATAATTTAAAAGTTTATTTCAAAACTATTAAGAAATGCTTTTCAGAAAAGGACCAATAGTTTGATGTTGTTTTCTTCAAAAATAACTACTCTGGTCTAAAGAAATTTTGCCTCTTTATTTTTCATGGGAAATAAAAAGTTAACCACTTCCACACACTGACAATCCATTTACCTTTCAACATCATGGAGGATAACTTGTTCATCATTTCCTGTAAAGGAAAAATAGCAGACATTTGACAATTCCTTCAAGTTGGCCGCCGTCCACAGTACAATGCGGTGTTTTAAAGTTTTCAGGAAAAGAAATATGAACACAGTCAATACTGATACAAATTAGGAGTGTTGACTAGAAAAATAATTTAAGGATAAGGTATTTTTGTAAAGTTGTTTTTTTGTTTTGTTTTGTTTGGGTTTTTTTTTGGTGGTACTGGGGGTAGAACCCAGGGGCTTTTCTGCCTCTCGGCTGTACTCCCAGACCTATTTTATATTTTATTTGGAAACAAAGTCTCACTAAGTTACTGAGAGCCTCACTATGTAGCTGAGGCTGGCTTCAAACCTGTGAAATCCTCCTGTCTCAGCCTCCCAAGCACAGGGATTACAAGCATGAGCCACCATGGCCAGCTGAGAATTTTTAAAAACATAATAGCAATAAAGTATAACAAAATAAAAGCTTCCAAAGCATATTATCCAGTGAATTAGGCAAAAAACCTAGATGGAAGCCAGTACACACTTGTAATCCCAGTACTTGGGAGGCTGAGACAAGAAGATGGCAAGTTCAAGAACAGTCTCGGCTACTTAGTGAGGCCCTCTGCAACTTAGTGAGCCCCTGTTTAAAACAAAAGAAGGATGCCGGGCGTGGTGGCGCACGCTTGTAATCCCCGCGCTTGGGAGGCAGAGACAGGAGGATCGCGCAGGTTCGAAGCCAGCCGCGTACGCTGGCTTAGGAGACCCTGTTTCCAAATAAAAAAAATGTAAAAATAGGTCTGGGAGTGGAGCCCGGAGGTAGAAGGGCTTCCAGGAACCCCAGTACCACCAAAAAAAAAAAGGGGGGGGGGCGTGGTGACGCACACTTGTAACCCCCGTGCTTGGAAGGCGGAGACAGGAGGATCGCGTAGGTGCGAAGCCAGCCGCACTGGCTTTAAGAGACCCTGTTTCCGAATAAAAAGTATAAAAATAGGTCTGGGAGTGTAACCCGGAGGTAGAAGGGTTTCCAGGAACCCCAGTACCACCGAAAAAAAAAAAAAAAAAAAAAAGGGGCTGGGGGTGTAGCTCAGGGATAAAATGCCCCTGGGTTCAACCTCCAGTAACACACACACACACACACACACACACACACACACACACACACACAAAACTATAAGGAAAAGAGTAAATGATTAAATAATTCACTTATCCAAATTAGCTTTCTTTTCCTCTAGCAAAACATTAACTGTAAGACCTAAAACAAAATCTCTAAATTTCTATACCTCAGCTGTTTATCTAAAAATAGAAATAAGTGTATCTAAATCATAGGGCTTTGTTAAGATATAAGTCTATAAAAGCATTCAAAATAGGACTGAGCACGCCGGGTGTGGTGGCGCACACTTGTAATCCCTGTGCTTAGGAGACAGAGATAGGAGGATCGCGCAGGTTCAATGCCAGCCTCGCTGGCTTAAGAGACCCTGTTTTCAAATAAAAATATAAAATAGGTCTGGGAGTGTAGCCTGGAGAAGAGTTTCCAGGAACCCCAGTACCATAAAAAAAAATAGGAGTGAGCACTTGATAAGCCCCCAATAAATATTAGTATTTACTATGATCTTCATCTTTTTTTTTTTTTTTTTTTTTGCAGGTCTGGGAATGGAACCCAGGGACATTCAACCTCTGAGCTACAGCCCCTGCTCTATTTTTTATTCTTTATTTTGAAACTGGGTCTCACTGAGTTGCAGAGGGCCTCACTAAGTAGCTGAGGCTGTCCAAGAACCGCGATCCTCCTGTCTCAGCCTCCCAAATGCTGGGATTACAAGCATGTGCCATCACGCCCGGCTTGATCTTCATCTTTTTAACACTAAAATTTGATGACTATGTGATTCTAAGTGATGGAATGCTTTTTCTCCACAACTTTTATTCCATTAAAAAATCTAAATACACTATATTCATTATATACCTTTGAATATTTCATATAGTTAAAATACAAAAACCTGTGCCAGGCTTAGTGGTGCAACCTTGTAATCCCAGCATTCAGGAGGCAGAGACCAGAGGATCGTGGTTCTAAGCGAGACCCTTCACAATTTAGTGAGACCCTGTTTCAAAAATCAGAAAAACAGGCATGGTGGTGCACACTTGTAATCCCTGCGCTTGGGAGGCTGAGACAGGAGGATCACACAGGTTTGAAGCCAGCCTCAGCTACTTAGGCTCTCAGCAACTTAGTGAGACCCTGTTTCCAAATAAAGTATAAAATAGGTCTGGGAATATAGCCCGGAGGTAGAAAGCCTCTGGGTTCCACCCCCTGTACCACCAATAAATAAATAAATAAATAAATAAGACTAAAAAATAGAGCTGGGAGTGAAGCTCAGAGGTACAATGCCCCTGTGTTCTGTCCCCAGTACTGCAAAACAAAACAGAACAACAAAAAACAAAAACAACCCTGAATATGAAAAGACAAGACTGCCGGGCTGGGTATGTAGCTTAGAGGTAGAATGCCTCTCGGTTCAATCCCCAACACCACACACACACACACACACACACACACACACACACACACACACACACACACTGAATAAAAACAAATTCAGAGCCTGCCACATATAGTAAGGTTATGTAGTTGTTATAGTTTTAGCTTTATTTTTGTGGTATTGAGGATTGAACCCAGGGGCATTCTACCTCTAAGCTACACCTTCAGCCCTATTTTATTTTTTACTTTTAAATGGGGTTTCACTAAATTTTTGAGGCTGGCTGCAAACCTACAATCCTCCTGTTTTAGCCTCCCAAGTATTAGAATTAAAAGAATGTGCAGCCCACCTGGCTTATAATTTGGTTTTAAAATGTCCCCCAGAGCCAGGCATGGCAACACACCCCTGTAATCCCAGTACTTGGCAAGCTGAGACAGGAGGATTGTAAGTTCACAGCCAGCCTCAGCAATCTAGTGAGCACCCCTCCAATTTAGTGAGACCCGTATCAAAAATAAAAAGATAAAATAGGGCTGGGGGTATAACTCAGAGGTGCCCCTGGGTTCCATCCTCAGTACCACAAAATAAAAAATAATGGTTGCAAGCAATAGGAATAAACTCAGGTCCTTTTAAATCAGGGAAAAGCAAAAGGACTTAAGTAGAATATTTAAACAGTGAGAGTAGGGATGGAACCCAGGGAATTTATACCTCTGAGTTATATCCCCAGCCCTATTTTATTTTTATTTTTGGAACGGTTTTGCTAGGTTGATAAAAGTCTCACTACTTGTTGAGGCTATCTTTGAACCTGCAATCCTCCTGTCTCAGCCTCCCAAGTACTGGGATTACAGGCATGCACCATTGCACCCGGCAATAAATTTTATTTATTTATTTATTTTATTTATTTTTGTGGTACTGGGGGTGGAACCCAGGGGCCTTTCTACCTCCAGGCTACATTCCCAGACCTATTTTATACTTTATTTGGAAACAGGGTCTAAGTTGCTGAGAGCCTCATTAAGTAGCTGGAGCTGGCTTTGAACCTATGCTATCCTCCTGTCTCAGCCTCCCAAGTGATGGGATTACAAGTGTGCGCCACCATGCCCAGCTAATAAGCTTTAATTAAAAAAAAAAGTCCCCCAGACTCCATGCACTTGAGAAACCCATATTGGAGGCAGAACTCGGTTGCTAGGGAAGGGTTCTATGGGCACGGCTAGGTACAGGGTGGCCCCAACCTTGCCCAGTTGCAGCGTTTGCTCTCTGACCTTTTGCTTTCTGCTCCCCATCATGATGCTCTGAGGATGTATAGCTCCAGTTTCTGCTTGCAAGCAGACCAAAAATGGACTACAATCTCTAAGTTCTCCAAATCTGTAAGCAAATAAACCTTTCTTCCTCTAAGTTTTACATGTTAGGTGCTTGGGTAAGAACAGAATGAAAAGCAGTATTTGTGTGTGTGTGTTTGTGTGTGTGTGTGTGTGTGTGTGTGTATCAGATTGCAACATGAAAAGTTTTCTGCCAAAGAAAAAGAGAGGGAGGGAAGGAAAGAGATAAGAGGGAAGGAGGGATAAACCCTAATTCTTATGTTTAAACTGCTATACTAGAAAAGATAAACTATGGGAAACCAATAATTCTACAGCTCAAGAAGATATCAGATGAAAAATAATAAGGTATTTAAGCACTCATATTTCTTTTCTTTTTTGTGATATTGGGGATTGAACCCAAGGAAATTCTACCTGCAAACTACACCCCTAGCCCTATTTTTTATATTTTATTTTGAAACAGGGTCTCACTAAGTTGCAGAAGGCCTCACTAAGTAGCTGAGGCCTACTATCCTGTGAACCTACAATCCTCCTGTCTCAGCCTCCCAAATACTGGGATTATAAGCGTGCGCCTCCACACCTGGCTAAGCTCTCCTTTTCTAAAATCCCAACCATAGTGAATTTCCCAAACTGGAATTTCTCTTGTCTTCTCACCTCCAGAGAATACTTTGGTGTTCCCACTGTTGAAAGCCAGACAAAAAATGTTGGAATGGTGCTCTCCTTTTAGCTGTACGGGCTTGACCCTGGAGTGGATGGCTTGTTCCATGTGCCATAGCAGAACCCTGCGGTCGTCTCCTCCTTGAGAGGGAAGGAAAAAATATAAGGTTAAAGCAGCTGATTTTGCAAGGCTGACACTTGGTTTTGCTAGCCTCAAATCCTATCTTTTCCAAATTTGTATCTCTCAACTCCATAAGATTCTGAAGGGGCATAAAAACTCAGGCTCTCCCCACTTACCACAGGACATATGACCTCTAGGCCACACATTCTCCCAGAAACTGCATCTTAAATAGTCAATACACAAATTAAAGGGGATAAGGACTAATATTGAGGACCCCCCCCAACACATAAAGCCACCCATTCCTATCTTTCCACACACCCACTTGTTTAAATATTTATTGTTTTGCTACCTAAAATCTTTCTACTAAAGTCATTTTGCTTTTTCCTGGTCAAAAAGAATCTGAGTTGATTTCTATTGCTCACAACCAAAGAACTATGAAGTAGTATTTCTTGCACAATAGTTCTCAAAACAATCTCCTTGAAGTGATCTCACTGACAATGGTACAGTATACAAATGACAACTAAGAAATTTCTTGATTCTAATAGGAGCTATATGGAACGCAGCTTTAACAAAGTTCAGCCCAGCTCTCTCCTCTACATAACTCACAATAGTCTGAATTAAGTAAATAATATTACACTGCAATAGCTAGCTCCTAGAGAATGAGAATGGTATGTTCTATATATTCCTTATACTTGCAGATACATTAAAAATGTCTAGAAAGATGAATAAACTTAACAATGGTTACTTGTTAGCTGAATGTGGTGGTGCATGACTGTAATCTCAGTATTTGGGAGGTTGAGCCAGGAAGATTCCAGGTTTAATGACAACCTGAGCTTGCAGCAAGATTTAGCAACCTAGCAAGACTGTTTCAAAGCAAAAAATAAAAAGGGCTGGGGGTGTAGCTTTGAGACAGACTTTCCCTGGAGTTTAATCTCCAGTACTGTATGTGCATATGTTCACAGACACGTGTCAGGGTATGTGCGTGCACACACACACACACACACACACACACACACACACACCTGGGAAATAAGATCAGAAGAGAGAAGTAGAAGCAAGACTAATTTTTTAAATTTGCCATTGTTTGATTCTTGCTAGGCAAATACTGAGTTTGAACCGAGGGGCATTCTACCTCTAAGCTACACTCCCAGTTCTTTTTTTTTTTTTTCTTTATTTTGAAACAAAGCCTTACTAGGTTACAGAGAACCCCACTAAGTAGCCGAGGCTTACTGCAAACCTATGATCCTCCCGTCTCAGCCTTCCAAGTATTAAGATAACAAACGTGCATTACCACACCCAGCCCAAAGAATCTTAACTGCACATTACTTAGTAAGAAAACACAATCTGAAAAGGCTACATATATACTGTATAATTCCAATCATATGATATGATAAAAGCAAAATCATCAAGACAACAAAATGATCAGTAACTGCCAGGAAAGGAGGGATGAACAGGTAAAACACAGAATTTCTAAGGCAGTGAAAATCCTCTATATATTACAATGATGGATACATGTCATTATATATTTGTTCAAACCTATAAAATCATACAACACCAATAATGAACCCTAATATAAACTATGGACTCTGAGTGGATAAAGTATGTCCACTGTAGATTTATCAAGGGTAAGAAATGGAGTGCTCTGGTAGAGGATGTTGATAATAGGGAAGACTATGTATGTGTGAAGGTAAAAATATATGGGAAATCTCTGTATCTTTTAATTTTGCTATGAACCTAAACCCATTCTGAAAAAAAATCTTTTTGTTCCTTTTTTTCTTGCATGTGTAGTGCTGAAATTGAACCCAATAACATTCTACCACTGAGGTACACCACTCCAGTCCATTTTATTTTATTTTATTTTGAAACAGGGTATCACTAGGTTGCCGGTGGGTGCATTGGCATCAAATCTGCAATCCTCCTGTCTCGGCCTCCCAAGTACTGTGATTACAGGTGTACATCACTGCACACAGCTTAAAAGAAATAGTCTTAAAACAAAAAAATTATAGATTGAAAATAAAAAAGAAAGTCCTTATTAATTAGGGATTCATAATGAAATGAGTAAAATAACATAGTATATTGGTGAAATTTTCTTTTTGTGTGTATATATGTGGTACTGGGGATTGAACATTCAACTCCGGGGACATTCTGAGAACGATATTCTAGCCCTTTTTATTTTTATTTTTTTGAAACAGGGTCTTGCTAGGTTGCTGAGAGTTTTGCTATGTTGCTGAGGCTATTCTTGAAATTGCAATCCTTCTGTCTTAGCCTCTCAAGTATGGAATATTCTTTATAATGGTACAAAAGGCTGGGTATGGTGGCACATGCTTGTAATCCCAGTACTTGGGAGGCTGGTTTGTGGCCAGCCTCAGCTACTTAGTGAGACCCTCTGCAACTCAGTGAGACCCTGTTTCCCTGTTTCAAAGTAAAGAATAAAAAATGGGGCTGGAAGCTCAGATGTAGAATGCCCCTGGGTTGCATTCCCAATGTCTGTCTGTCTGTCTGTCTGTCTGTCTCTCTCTCTCTCTCTCTCTCTCTCTCACACACACACACACACACACACAATGGTACAAAAAAGTGGGGCATGGTGGCACACACTTGTAATACTAGTACATGAGAGGCTGAGAGAGAAGAATCACAAGTTCTAAGCCAGCCTCAGCAACTTAGTGAGACCCTCAGTAACCTAGCAAGACCCCATTTCAAAATAAAAAATAAAATAGGGCTGACGGTATAACTAAGAGGTAGCATATCCCTGTGTCCAATCTCCAGTACCACAAAAATAAACAAATAAATATAAAATGACATGTCCTGCCAGGAGTGGTGGAACATGATTGTACTCCCAGTACCTGGAAGGCTGAGACAGAAGAATCACAGGTTCACAGCCAGCCTCAGCCTCTTAGTGAAGCCCTCCACAACTTACTTAAACCGTTTCAAAAGAAAAAATAAAACAGAGCTGGGAGTATAGCACAGAGGTTGAATGCCCTGGATTCAATCCCCACTACCACACAAAAAATAAAATAAATTACATGTTCTGAGTATGGAACATGATGACAGCCCAAGTCTATGGGAGATTGGAATCACTCAGATAAAAATTATCATTGTAATATGCCTACCTCTTTACTTTGTACTCAAAGTATAAGTAGATGTTAAATGCATCCTCTCTTCCTCCTCTTCCCTGCCCCATTTCCTTAAGCAAGATGTTAAGAGGCCAGTGTAAAGACAACCATTTTTCTATCTGTGTTGGCAAAAAACTCAGTGAATACAAAACCAGGCCTCAGCTCAAACTGCTGGGCTGATTTTAAGCCAGCAGAGGGAGGAGAACAATTGTGCCCAAACCTCTGACCCCAAAAAGCAAAGGAGGGCTGGTAAAACAAGAATAAATCAGTTTGAAATGCAAAAGAAACTCTGTAGGTCTCTTGTCCCCCTGAATCACCTAGACAAATAATTAATTAATTATTTTTATTATTTTGTGGTGCTGGGGATTGAACCCAGGGGCACTGTATCTCCAAACTACACCCCTGGCCCAATTTTTTCATTCTCTATTTTGAAACAGGGTCTCACTAAGTTGTAGAAGGCCTCATTAATTAACTGAGGCTGGCCACAAACCCAGATCCTCCTGTCTCAGCCTCCCAAGTACTGGGATTACAAGCATGCGCTACCATGCCTGACCTCCTAGACAATTTTAAAAGATTATAGCCGGGCATGGTGGTGCACGCTTGTAATCCCCATGCTTAGGAGGCAGAGACAGGAGGATTGCGCAGGTTCGAAGCCAGCCTCGTTGGCTTAAGAGACCCTGTTTCCAGCTGGGTGTGGTGGCGCACACATGTAATCCCAGCATTTGGGAGGCTGAGACTGGAGGATCACGGTTCGCAGACAGCCTCAGCTACTTAGTGAGACCCTCTGCAACTTAGTGAGACCCTGTTTCAAAATAAAGAATAAATAATAGGGCAAGGGGTGTAGGTCAGAGGTCGAATGCCGCTGGGTTCCATCCCCAGACCTGCAAATAAATAAATAAATAAATAAATAAATAAATAAAAATAAAAAGAGACCCTGTTTCCAAATATAAATATAAAATAGGTCTGGGAGTGTAGCCTGGAGGTAGAATTTCCAGGAACCCCAGAACCACCAAAAAAAAAAAAAAAAAAAGAGAGATTATAAAGTTCCACCAGGAGAGATTGTGACCTGCAAATAGTCCAAGTGAAGAATATGATCTTTTTTTTTTTTTTTTTTTTTTTTGCAGGTCTGGGGATGGAACCCAGGGGCATTTGATCTCCGAGCTATACCCCTGCCCTATTTCTATTTATTTCGAAACCGGGTCTCACTGAGTTGCAGAGGGCCTCACTAAGTAGCTGAGGCTGTCCGCGAACCATGATCCTCCAGTCTCAACCTCCCGAATGCTGGATTACAAGCGTGCGCCACCAGGCACGACTGAATATGATCATTTAAAGCAGCTGTGGTCTTTGTATTTGGGTACTTATGGGGTCAATCATACTCAATAAAGTGAAGAAGCCTGGGCTCCTCCTCTTCAGGGCAGAAGCAGAACAGAGCCCTCTCAGGAGCTTTCAGCTCCATGCTCGTGCCAGTAACAGGCAAGAAACAAGCAAAGGCCAAGTTTGTTTTTTTGGTTTGTTTGTTTGTTTGTTTTGGTGGTACTGGGGTTCCTGGAAGCCCTTCTACCTCTGGGCTACACTCCCAGACCTATTTTTTACATTTTTATTTGGAAACAGGGTCTCCTAAGCCAGCGAACCTGCGCGATCCTCCTGTCTCTGCTTCCCAAGCGCGGGGATTACAAGCGTGCGCCACCACGCCTGGCAAAGGCCAAGCTTTTTAAGCTGGTTTCCTCATAACTGTTTAGCTTCAGCACATCTGAGAACTCCAGGAGAATACTTTGATTCTGGATATTGGAGGTTGATTTCATTTTGCACTAAAATCACTAATTCTTCAAAAAAAGGTACTATATAGCCAGGTATGGTGGAGCACACTTGTAATCCCAGCATTCAGAAGGCTGAGACCAGAGGACCGCGGTTCGCGGACAGCCTCAGCTACTTAGTGAGGCCCTCTGCAACTCAGTGAGACCTGGTTTCAAAATAAAGAATAAAAAATAGGGCAGGGGGTGTAGCTCGGATGTCAAATGCCCCTGGGTTCCATCCCCAGACCCGAAAAAAAAAAAAAAAAAAAAAAAAGTAGGTCTGGGAGTGTAGCCTGGAGGTTGAAGGGTTTCCAGGAACCCCAGTACCACCAAAAAATAAATAAATAAATAAAAAGAGGGCTGGGGGTATAGCTCTGAGATAGAATGCTCTGGGTTCCATGTCCAGTACTACATACATAAAAAAAATTTTTTAATTTTATGAGCTGGGCGTGGTGGTGCACACTTGTACTCCCAGCATTCGGGAGGCTGAGAATGGAGGACTGTGGTTTGCGGACAGCCTCAGCTACTTACTGAGACCCTCTGCAACTTAAGTGAGACCCTGTTTCAAAATAAAGAATAAAAAATAGGGCAAGGGGTGTTGCTTGTTGGTCGAATGCCCCTTGGTTCCATCCCCAGACCTTCAAAAAAAAAAAATTTTTTTTTAAATAGAGCTGGCTGGCTGGCGCGCTCTCTCTCTCTCTCTCTCTCTCTCTCTCTCTCTCTCTCACACACACACACACACACACACACACACACACACACACACAGACACACACACACACACACGAACCAGGCATGGTGGCACACACTTGTAATCCCTGTACTTGGGAGTCTGAGACAGGAGGACCACAGGTTTGTGGCCAGCCTCAACTACTTAGTGAGGCCCTTGGCAACTAAGTGAGACCCTGTTTCAAAATAAAGAATAAAATACAGGGCTGGGGGCGTAGCTCGAAGGTAGAATGCCCCTAGGTTAAACCCAGTACTGAAAAAAGAATTTAAAAAAAATTAATTCAGGCATGGTGGCACACGCTTATAATCCCAGTATTCGGAAGACTGAGAATGGAGGATCATGGTTCACAGACAGCCTCAGCTACTTAGTGAGACCCTCCGCAACTTAGTGAGACCCTGTTTCAACACAAAGTATAAAAAATTGGACAGGGGGTATAGCTTGGAGGTGGAATGCCCCTGGGTTCCATCCCCAGACCCGCAAAAAATAAAATAAAATAAAATGGGCCAAGGATGAACTCAGTGGCTTAGTGTCCCTCAGTTGAATTCCCAATGCTACCACACACACATACACAGAAAGCCAAGCATAAGACAGGACTGAGGGTACACTCAGAACTATGAATCAAATACTTCCACAATATAGTGTTACTTGAAGAGCAAAATTTAAATATCTATCAAAGGAACTGTTAAAATTATTCTTCAGGCAAAAATAGGGCTGGGGGTGTAGCTTGGAAATAGAATGTCCCTGGGTTTCATCCCCAGTACCATACACACAAAAAAATTCTTCAGGGAAGTAAGCCAAATATAAAAGAACAAATACTGCATGATTACACTCTTTCCAAATTTAAAAAAAAATTAAAAAGAGCTGGTGGTATAGCTCGAAGACAGACCACCACTGGATTCAATCCCAAATACCAAAAATAACTAATTAAGGTCCAAGCTGGATGTGGTGGTGCACACTTGTAACCCCAGTACTTGGAGGCTGAGACAGGAGGACTACAGGTGCACGGCCAGCCTCAGCTACGTAGTGAGTCCCTCTGCTACTCAGTGAGACCCCCGTTTCAGAAAACAAAGAATAAAAAAAAAAAAAAGGGTTGAAAGTGTAACTCAGAAGTAGAATTCCCCTGGATTTTATCCTCAGTACTATTTAAAAAAAAAAAAAAAAGAGGCATAGTCTGTGTACTGCATAGCCCAGCTACAGGTGTGAATGGGAAATAAATGTTTTTTAATTTCCCAAATCTGAAAATGGACATATGTACAGTTCACACACACAAGCTATATATATATATATATATATATATATATATATATATATATATATGTGTGTGTGTGTGTGTGTGTGTGTGTATGTATATGTATATACACACACATAATTTAATCCCTGATTTTGAAGAATTAATATATATCATTTTTCTTTTTGTTTGTGAGGTTGTTATTTTTATGGTACTGGGGATGAAACCCAGGAGCATTCTACCTCCAAGCTATACCCCTAGCCCAATTTTTTTTAATTAATTATTTAATTATTTTTGTGGTACTGGGGATGAAACCCAGGGGCTTTTCTACCTCCAAGCTATACAATTAGCCCAATTTTATTCTATTTATTTATTGTGGTACTGAGGGTGGAACCCAGGGGCTTTTCTACCTCTGGACTATATTCCCAGACCTATTTTATATTTTATTTGGAAACATGGTTTCACTAAGTTGCTGAGAGCCTCACTAAGTAGTTGAGGCTGGCCTTAAACCTGTACAATCCTCCTGTCTCAGCTTCCCAAGCACTGGGATTACAAGCGTGCGCCAACACGCCCGGCTTATTCTTTATTTTGAAATAGGGTCTCACTAAGTCACAGAGGGCCTCACAAGTTGCTGAGGCTGGCCACGAACTTTCGATCCTCCAGTCTCTGTCTCCTAAGTATTACTGAGATGACAACGTGTGCTACCACATCCAGCTTATAGGCCATTTTCTAGATAAAGATGAAAGAGGGGAAAAAATGCTAATAATCCAAGGAACTGAACTTGGAGCTCAAAACCAAACTTGTACTCATTCTACCAACATGCAAAAGCCAGAATACCACATAAAATTCCAAATGAGGATGTTAGGAACTTTATTATAAGAGTAACATTTTTCACTGTTGTCTATATTTTTCCCCTAAGAATGTCTGGCATTCCTTTGTAAAATATTTGGCCATTCTTAAACATAGTGTTCTGTGGCACAAACTACACCCCCACTTTCACAGTGTTGTACAACCACCACTATCATCATCCATCTACTGAACTTTCTCAAGTCTCCAACCTGAAACTCTATACCCACTACATAATCACTTCCCATGGCCAAAGCCATTCTTCCTCCATATATACCATTTTTATCTCTCTGCATTTGACTATTTTCTATACCACATAAGTGGAATCTTATATATTTGTTCTTAAGTATGAATAATATTCCACTGTATGTCCAGACTACATTTTGTCTCATCTATTGATTCATCCATTGATAGACATAGTCACATCCACCTCTTGGCTATTTTGAATAATGCTGCCATAGAACATGAATATGAATATACAAATACTTGTTGAAGTCTCTGCTTTTCATTCTTTGGGCCATATTACTGGATGCGAAATAGTTGGGCCATATATTCCTATTAGCAACCTACAAATGTTTTGAATCTCTCCAACTCCTCAGCAACATGTTATTTTTTTTTCTCTCTCTCTCTCTTTTTTTTGTGACAATCATCCTAGTGGGTATAAGACATTTGCTGGCCTTTTTGACCTTTAAATAATTAATAGCCTAAAATAACTCTCAAGTCTTTACTGAATATCTGGATGCACGTGTGTGTGTGTGTGTGTGTGTGTGTGTGTGTGTGTGTGTGTGTTACCGGGGATCAAACTAAAAGCATTCTACCTTTGAGCTACACCTCCAGCCTTGATTCATTTTTAATTAATTAATTAATTAATTTTTTAGAACTGGGGGTTTAACTCAGGGGCATTCTTCCCCCAAGATATACCTCCAGCCCTATATTTTATTCTTTATTTTGAAAATTAAGCTGGGTATGGTGACTCACAGCAATCTGGAGGCTGAGATAGGAGGATCGCAGTTCGCAGTCAGTCTCAGCTACTTAGCGAGGCCCTTTGCAACTCAGTGAGACCCTGTTTCAAAAATTAAAAAATATGCCGGGCGTGGTGGCGCACACTTATAATCCCAGCCTTCAGGAGGCTGAGACCAGAGGATCACGGTTTGTGGACAACCTCAGCTACTTAGTGAGGCCCTCCGCAACTTAGTGAGACCCTGTTTCAAAATAAAGTTTATAAAATAGGGTAGGGGGTGTAGCTTGGAGGTCAAATGTCTCTGGGTTCCATCCCCAGACCCGCAAAAATAAATAAATAAATAAATAAGACTAAAAAATAGGGCTGGGGGTGTACCTCAGAGGCAGAATGCCCCTGGTTCCATTCCCAGTACTGAAAAAAAAATAAGGGTCTAAGTTGTAGAGGGCCTCACTAAGTAGCTGAGGATGTCCTCGAATCTGCAATCCTCCTGTCTCAGCCTCTCAAGTACGGCACTACAAGTGTGCGCCACCACCTGGCTTATTTTTTATTTTGAAATAGGTTTTCACTAAGTTGTGGAGGGCCTCAGGAGCATATCATTATACAAGGGTTTTGAGTTAATTTTTTTTACATATCACTTTACATTTACCTACCTGGAATTCGGCTACTACTTTTCTGCTTACTCACTCTACCCGGAGAGTTACCTGACATTTATAGCCACTGGCTTAACATCTCACAACCTGAAGGAACTAACCTCATATATAAATTTGGCAAATTTTATATGCAGTCTCTCCTCAAATCACTTAAAAAACATTAAGAGCATTCATCTCTATTTATCCAGGTCTGCACTGCTGCAATCTGACCTGTTTTCAAGGTGGTGTAACATGGGGTAGCACAGCATTCTAAACCACAGGCTTACCGGGGCGTGGTGGTGCACACCTACAGTCCCAGTACTCGGGAGGCTAAAACAGGGCTCAGGGTGTAGTCCAGAGGTAGAATGCCCCTGGGTTCCATCCCCAGTACCACAAAACAAGAAAAGTCACGAGTCCACTGCCATAGAGGAATGCAGCTCACAGTTGCCATTGTCCCAATTTTTCAAAAGAAATAAGCACTCTGATTTTTGCAAGTTGAATGCAGACCCAATACAGCATGCATTGGGCCCATGGATCAGTTAGGCTGACTGACTTCCCCCACTGGACAAAGTATGTTGAATGGCAATTTCTAAGTCGGGGTGGGGGACCAAATGACGAGTACAGGCAGGACTGAAGAGAAGGCAAGGTGGTATGTACTGATTTTGTTCTTCACTACTGTAGCAGTCAGGGAATAGATAATAACTACAGGTAACAACTACAGGTACTAACTTCTTTGACACCATCTTTATCTTATAAGCCTCTTTGGAAAGCTGAGTTCACTATCTACTTATTATCTCATTTTTTCCATATCTCCAATTAGGCATTTAGAGCAGAAACATTAAATCTATTTTAAAGATGTCAAAAGTGAGTCACTGAGCAGCCAGGCATGGTGATCTAATACTTGGGAGGCTGAGACAGGAGGATCACAGGTTCGTGGCCAGCCTCAGCAACTTGTGAGGCCCTCCACAACTTAGGCCCTGTTTCAAAATAAAGGATAAAATACGATTTGGGAGTGTAGCTCAGAGGTAGAATGCCCCTGAGTTCCATCCTCAATACCACAAAAAGAAGAAAAAGTGAGGCACTGAGCTGGGCATGGCAGCACATAATTGTAACCCCAGTACTTGGGAGTCTGAGAAGGATCATAGGTTTAAGGACAGTTTCGGCAAGCAGTGACACTCTCATTAACCTACTGAGACCCTTTTTCAAAATAAAAATAAAGTACAGCGAGGGTGTAGCTCAGAGGTAGAATGCCTCTGGGTTCAACCCCCAGACGCCCACCACCCCCCCACGCATACACACATGTCAGACACTGGCTTACCTTGGCTAACTCGCTTAGATTATACATTAAGTAGGAAGTATTAAAGCCTTAATTAAACAGTGCAAGCCCCATTTTGAAATAGGATGGTTTTCCAAAATTAGATCACTAGTAGCACGAATGAAGTGTAATAAACTTAGGGTTTTAGAATTCTAACTCAGTACACCAGTCTTTAGACAATGTCTCTAATTGAAACAGAAAAAAATATCCACAAATACACCAGAGTTGCAGAACAGAATTGGAAAAAATTTAAGACTTTCTCCAATGTCTCCATTTTCTCAGTGAGGAAACTGAGGAACAAAGTGTTAACTTACCCATCCAAGAGCATACCACCCTTAGAGGAAGACTGAGACTCCATTCCAAGCTGATTCCAAAGCCCCTGCTCCCCCTAAAGTGTGGTAAACATAATCCACTGGATGATTTTATTCAGTGGAGAAATGATTTTAATAATTATTTATTTTAAGGTATATTAGAAAAAATTTAGCACATAAAACCCATGACTTCAGTGACATTATAGCAATATAAAGATTCTTTTCAAATATTGTTTTAAGGGGACTCTACCTTATAAAAGAATAGTATAAGCTGGGTGTGGTGGTGCACTCTTGTAATCTCAGTACTTGGGAGGCCGAGACAGGAGGATCGCAGGATGGTGGCCAGCCTCAGCAGCTACTTAGTAAGACCTTCCACAACTTAGTAAGACCCTGTTTCAAAATAAAGAATAAAAATAGGGCTTGTAGTGTAGCTCAGAGGTAGGAGTCCCCTGGGTTCTATTACTCATTGCCACAAAAACAAGTGATACCCCTTAAATATCACAAAAATAAAAAATGTGGGGCTCAAACTTATGTAAGTTACAGAATAGATTACCAGGCACCTTCAGTACTACCTTCTAAGAAGGCCTTTAGACTAAGGCTGGGCTAAACACCCAGATGCAAAAGAGGTAACCAGGGAATAATCTCAGAAGGCATTAGGAGAATGTGACTTTGTGTATGTGTGTGTGCGGGTCTGGGGATGAAACCCGGGAGCATTTGACCTCCGAGCCATACCCCCTGCCCTAGTTTTTTTATTCTTTAATTTGAAACCGAGTCTCACTAAGTTGCGGAGGGCCTCACTAAACAGCTGAGGCTGTCTGCGAACCGCAATCCTCCTGGGATTACAAGCGTGTGCCACCACGCCCGGCAGAATGTGACTATTTTAATAAAGAAAATTGCAGTCCAATCACCTGCACTGTAATCAGCCCAAAAAAAGAAAACAAAATGACTGAAACTTAAGATAAAAACATTCAGCTTCACTAGTAAAACAGAACAGTTACATGTATGAGAATTCAAGCAATACTGAATTTTTTTTGGGGGGGGGTTCTGGGGATTTAACGCAGGGGCATACTACCTCCAAGCTAAACCCCCAGCCCTATTTTTCATTCTTTATTTTGAAACAGGGTCTCACTAAGTAGCTGAGGCTGGCCATGAACCTGTGATCCTCCTGTCTCAGCCTCCCGAGTACCAGGATTATCAGTGTGTACCACCATGCGTGGCAATACTGAACGTATTAAATGACACCACTTTTCATATACTGATTGACTTGGTAAATAAGAAACAATGCCCAGCAACAGCCATGATGCAGTCTTATTGGCCCAACCACTTTGGAAGATCATCTGATAATAAATATCAAATGCATTTTTGTGTATATACATGTGTGTGTGTGGCACAATGGAATCCAGGGGCATTTGATGGGATCCAGAAGTAGACTTACTTCTGAGTTACACCTCCGGCCATATTTATTTATTTGCAGATCTGGGGATAGAACCCCGGGGCATTTGACCTCCGAGCTACACCCCCTGCCCTATTTTTTTTATTCTTTATTTTGAAACAGGGTCTCACTAAGTTGCAGAGGGCCTCACTAAATAGCTGAGGCTATCTACCAAGCAAGATCCTCCATGCTCAGCCTCCCAAATGCTGGGATTACAAGCGTGTGCCACCACACCCGGCTTATTCTGTAATTTTGAAATAGAGTCTTACTAAATTGTGAAGGTCTTCACTAAGTACCTGAGGCTGTTTTTGAACCTGTGATCCTCTTATCTCAACCTCCCAAGTACTGGGATTATAGGCATGAACCACCATGCCTACACTCCCAGACCTATTTTATATTTTTATTTGGAAACATGGTCTCTTAAACCAGCAAGGCTGGCTTCGAACCTGTGCTTTGATCCTCCTGTCTCTGCCTCCCAAGCACAGGGATTACAAGCATGCGCCACCACGCCCGGCCTTATTATTTTTTGTGTGTGTGTGTGTGGGGGGGGTCTGGGAATGGAATCCAGGGGCATTTGACCTCTGAGATACATCCCCCTTCCCTATTTTTTATTCTTTTTTGAAAGAGGGTCTCACTGAGTTGCAGAGGGCCTAAGTAGCTGAGGCTGTCTGTGAACCATGATCCTCTGGTCTCAGCCTCCCGAATGCTGGCATTACAAGCATGCACCACCATGCCTGGTTTATTTTTTGTTTTGAAACAGTGTCTCACTAGGTTTCTGAAAGCCTCACTAGTCGCTGAGACTGGTCTCAAACCTGCAATCCTCTTATCTCAGCCTCTCCAAGTAATGGGATTACAGGTGTCCGCCACCATGCTCAGCTTGATATAGGCATTTGACAGGATATAATGCTGCCATAATATTATGCTGTAATCCCAAAATGTGTTCCATGCATTTCAGGTCTGCAAAGTCAAAACTATTTTCATAATAACAGAAAAATTGTATTTACTTTTTTCACTGTGCTGACATCATACTGATGTTACATAAGCAATCAAGAAGAAAGGAGTAGAGGGGAGGAAGGAGGGAGAGAGAAGAAAAGGAAAAGGAAGATGGAAAACCCGAAAAACTCAGTGAACCAATAACCAATACCTTCCAAATGATCAATGCTTGATGGTATAAGACAATGCCAGGGAAAGATCCATTCAAAGTTTAGGAAAAACTAATGTATTTTAATGTAACAGACTGATAAGTTCTTTTGATACCATTTTAGTTGAATTCTACATTGCAACTAATCTTCTGTGTGTGTGTGTGGAGTGGGGGAAGGGACTGGGATTGAATTCACACCACTGAGCTACATCTCGAGGCCTCTTATCCTTTTTTTTTTTTTTTTTTTTTTTTTTTTTTGGTGGCACTGGGGTTCCTGGAAACCCTTCTACTTCCGGGCTACACTCCCAGACCTATTTTATACTTTTTTATTTGGAAATAGGGTCTCTTAAGCCAGCGCAGCTTCGAACCTCCTATCTGCCTCCCAAGCAAGCGTGCGCCACCACGCCTGGCTTCCTTTTATCCTTTTATTTTATTCTGTGTGTGTGTGTGTGTGTGTGTGTGTGTGTGTGTGTGTTCTGGAAATTGAACCCAGGGACATTCTATCTCTGAGCTACAACCCCCCAGCTCTGTTTTTTTTTTAATAAGGTGTAAGTTGCAGAGGGCTTCATTAAGTTGCAGAAGGTGGCGATGAACCTGTGATCCTCCTGTCTCAGCCTCCCAAATAGCTGAGATTCTGGGTATGTAACCACCATATCTGATGTAATTAATCTAAAACCTAACTTGTTGAGTTTTGATGAAATATCAAAGAATACTCAGTTATCTAAGGCAATAAATACTCTTCCCTCTTCTAACCACATATTGTGTAAAGCTGAATTTTCTTCATATTTCTTCAGCTAAGTCTCTTTTCCACAGCAAATTAAATATAAACACCTTCTATTATGACAGATATCAAAGCAATTTGGGAAATTTCCTAGTGACATTCTTCTCACTATTATTTTGGAAAACATTTCTTTCATTCAAATGTTGTCTTAAAATGGGCATAGTGATACATTCCTGCAATCCTAGTATTTGGGAGGCTGAGACAGAAACATGGCAGGTTCACAGCCAGTATGAGCAACTTAGCAAGGCCTTCCACAATTTAGTGAGATCCTGTTTCAAAATTAAAAATAAGCTGGGCGTGGTAGCGCATGCTTGTAATCCCAGCATTCAGAAGGCTGAGACCAGAGGATCGCAGTTCACGGACAGCCTCACCTAAATAGTAAGGCCCTCTGCAACTTAGTGAGACCCAGTTTCAAAATAAAGAATAAAAAGCAGGGTAGGGGATGTAACTCAGAGGTTGAATACCCCTGGGTTCCATCCCCAGACCCGCAAAAAATAGAATAAAATAAAATAAAATAAAACAGGGGTTTGGGGTATAGCTCAGTGGTAGAATACCCCTGGCTTCAATCCCCAATACCACAAAAAGAAAATTAATATTAAAAGTCCATTACTGCCTTTCGGCTCTCCAAGCAACACCATGGCAGTTGACAAAAGTAAGTGCCTTACTATGCCGGCAAGAAGGGAGCCAGGAAGAAAGTGGTTGCTCCATTTTTTAAGAAAGATTGGTATGACATGAAAGCACCGACTATGTCCAGTGTAGAAATACTGGAAAAACACTATTCTTGGAGACTCAAGAAACTAAAATTCCATCTAAAGAGCCTCAAGAGTCATATGTTTGAAGTGAGCCTTACTGATCTGCAGGATGACAAAGCTGCATTTAGGAAATTCAAGCTAATCAGTGTGGATGTTCACAGCAAAAACTGCCTAACTTCCATAGCATAACACGACAAAATGTGTTCCATGGTCAAAAAGTGGTAGATCAGCCGGGCGTGGTGGCGCACACTTGTAATCCCAGCGTTCGGGAGGCTGAGACTGGAGGATCGTGGTTCTTGGACAGCCCCAGCTACTTAGTGAGGCCCTCCACATCTTAGTGAGATCCTGTTTCGAACATTAAGAATAAAAAATAGGGCAGAGGGTGTAGCTTGGAGGTCAAATAGCCCTGGGTTCCATTCCCAAACCCGCAAAAAAAAAAGAAGTGGTAGATCATGATTAAAGCTCATGCTGATGTTAAGACTACCAATGGTTATTTGCTTTATTTTTTCTATGTTGGTTTTACTAACATATACAACAATCAGATACAGATGATTTCTTATGCTCAGCACCAATAGATCTGCCAAATCTGGAAGATGTGATAGAAATTGTGATCTGGGAGGTGCAAATTACTTAAAAGAAGCAGTCAAGCCAAGTGTGGTGGTATATGCCTGTAATCCCAGCACTTAGGAGGCTGAGACAGGAGGATCGCACAGGTTCAAAGCCAGCCTCAGCTACTTAGTGAGGCTCTCAGCAACTTAGTGAGACCCTGTTTCCAAATAAAATATAAAATAGGTCTCGGAGTATAACCTAGAGATAGAAAGCCTCTGGGTACCACCCCTAGTACCAAAAAAAAAAAAAAAAAAAAAAGAAATGGTCAAAGCCAGGCATGGTGGCACACGCTTGTAATCCTGGCATTCAGGAGGCTGAGACAGGAGGATCACGGTTCGTGGACAGCCTCAGCTACTTAGCGAGTTCCTTCACAACTCAGTGAGACCCTGCTTCAAACAAATAAAAACCCTTAAGAAAAAGGGCTGGGAGTGTAGCTCAGAGGTATAATGCCCCTGGATTCCATTCCCAGGACCAAAAAAAAAAAAAAAGTGGTCAAACTGATTTCAGAAAGCGTTGAGAAAGACATTGAAAAAGCTTGCCAGTCTATTTATCCTCTTCACAATGTCTTCATTAGAAAGTAAAAGTGCTGAAGAAGCCCAAGTTTGAATTGGGAAAACTTATGAAGCATCATGATGAAGTACTATAGTAGTTCTGGAAAAGCTATTCGGTATTAGACAGGTACTAAAGTCAAACTGGCTGATGCCTATGAACCATCAGTCCAAGAATCTGTTTAAAGTTTAAATTTTTCATACTGACAAGTAAAAAGTCCTATTTGTAAAAAAAAAAAAAAGTTTATTATTGCTAGTTTTAAATAAAAATTTTAAGCTTTCTCAGTTATAAATTCTAATACAATGAAAACCAAAAATATGGTGCCAGGCATGGTAGTACATGCCTGTAATACCAATACTTGGGAGGCTGAGACAGAAATATCTCAGGTTCTTAGACAGCCTCAGCAACTTAGTGAAGTCTCCTTAACTTACTGAGATCCTGTTTCAAGATAAAAAATAAAACAGAAAGCTGGGCATGGTGGTACACACTTATAACCCCAGTACTTGGGAGGCTGAGACAGAAGGATAAGCAGGTTCACAGCCAGCCTCAGCTACATAGTGAGGCCCTCCGTAATTTAATGAGACCCTGTTTAAAACAAAACAAAAAAAAAGAATAAAAAAATAGGGCTGGGGTGTAGCTCAGAGGTAGAATGCTCCTGGGTTCAATACCTATTACCCCCCCCCCCAAAAAAAAAACCACATATAAGAGAATAAAGAATTCTGGAGACCAAGTTTAGGACTATTGTTTTAGAACAGTGGTTTTCTTTCTTTCTTTCTCTTTCTTCCTTTCTTTCTTTCGTACTGGGGGTGAAACCCAGGGGCTTTTTTTTTTTTTTTTTTTTTTTTACCTACGGGCTATACTCCCAGAACTATTTTATACTTTATTTGGAAAAAGGGTCTCACTAAGTTGCTGAGAACCTAAGTAGCTGAGGCTGGCTTTGACCCTATGTGATCCCCGTCTCAGCCTCCCAAGCTCTGGGATTACAAGAGTGCGCCATCACACCCAACTAGAACAGTGGTTTGCAATTCAGGTGATTCTGTTCCCCTGAGCATTTGGCACATCTGCAGATGTGGTTGTCAGAACTGGGGAAATGCAACTGGCATATACTGAGTTAAGGCCAGAGATGCTGCTAAACATCCCACAATACACAGTATGGCCTACCTTAGAGGACTATCCAGTCCCAAATGTCAATACTGTTGAAAGACCAGCTTTAGGCCTCTTTTTCCGGCTGGAACCATAGAGGTCGCCAAAGAGAAGAAAAAGAAGGTTCCTGCAGTGCCAGAAACCCTTAAGAAAAACTGAAAGAATTTCAGAAAGCTAAAGGTAAAGCACCTGAAGAAGAAGTTTGCCCAAAAGATGCTTTGAAAGGCAAGGAGGAAGCTTATCTATGAAAAAGCTAAGCACCATCACAAGGTATATAGGCAGATGTACTGTACTGAGATTCGAATGGCTAGGAAGGCAAGAAAAGTGGGCAATTTCTATGTCCCTGCAGAGCCCAAACTGGCATTTGTCATCAGGATCAGAGGCATTAATGGTGTGAGCCCAATGGTGAGGCATCCACAAGGTGTTGCAGCTGCTCCACCTTCACTAGATCTTCAATAGCACCTTTGTTAAGCTCAATAAGGCTTCAACTAACATGCTGAGGATTGTGGTGCCATACATTGCATGGGGGTACCCGAAACTGATGTCAGTAAACAAACTAATCTACAAGTGTGGCTGTGGCAAAGTCAATAAGAAACAAATTGCCTTGACAGACAACACTTTGATTGCTCGATCTCTTTGTAAATACGGCATCATCTGCACGGAGGATCTGATTCATGAGATCTATACTGTTGGAAAGTGTTTCAAAGAAGCAAATAATCAAGGTATCTTCTGTACAAGGTGGGATGAAGAAAAAGACAACCCATAATCCCCGCGCTTGGGAGGCTGAGACAGGAGGATCGCGCAGGTTCGAAGCCCCCCAGCTACTTAGTAAGGCTCTCAGCAACTTAGTGAGACCCTGTTTCCAAATAAAGTATAAAATAGGTCTGAGAGTATAGCCCAGCGGTAGAAACCCTCTGGGTTCCACCCCTAGTACCACCAAAAAAATAATAATAATAAAATAAAATGACAACCCATTTTGTAGAAGGTGGAGAAGCTGGCAACATGGAAGACCAGATCAACAGGCTCATTAGGAGGATGAACTAAGGTATCTACCATGGTACTTTTGTAATTTGGTCAGTTAATAAGAGAACCTGTTTTCAAATTGAAAAAAGAAAGAACAGCTTTAGGAGGGTATACAATTATGTATGAAGAAATTTATTTATTTGTTTGTTTGCTTATTTATTTATTTATTTTTGTGGTACTGGGGGTGGCACCCAGCGGCCTTCTACCTCTGGACTACACTCCCAGACCTATTTGATAATTTATTTGGAAACAGAGTCTCACTATGTTGCTGAGAGCCTCACTAAGTAGCTGAGGATGGTTTCCAACCTGTGCAATCCTTCTGTCCCAGTCTCCCAAGTACTGGGATTACAAGCATGTGCCACCACACCTGGCTATGTATGAAGAAAATTTTAAGTTAAAAAGGTAACAAAACTGGACATGGTAGTGCACACCTATAATCCCAGTATTTGGGAGGCTGAGACAGAAGGCTTGAAGGCTCAAAGCCAGCCTCAGCAATTTGGTGAGATCCTCAGCAGTTTAGAAAGACTGTTTCAAACTAAAAAATAAAAAGGCTGGAGCCAGGTGTGGTGACGCACGCCTGTAATCCCTGCACTTGGGAGTCTGAGACAGGAGGATCGCACAGGTTCAAAGCCAGCCTCAGCTACTGAGTGAGCTCTCAGCAACTTAGTGAGACCCTGTTTCCAAATAAAATATAAGAAAAAATAGGTCTGGGAGTATAGCCCGGAGGTAGAAAGCCTCTGGGTTCCACCCCCAGTACCACCAAAATAAATAAATAAATAAATAAATAAATAAATAAATAGGCTGGGAGTATAGCCCTGTGGTAGAATGTCCCTAGGTTCAATACTCAGTACAAAAAAAGGTAACAAAACAGCAGATATGGCCTAATCCCAATTTTATTTTTTAAAATATGTACATGCACATACCAAAAAAGGTTAAGAAATATTAACTATGGTCATCTTAAGTAAATAGGATTGTTTTTTCTTTAAACCAAATTATTATTAAAATACACTTTTTTAAATTGTGGACAAGACTGTCTCAGTAGTATAGAGTTAGTGATATGTCAAAGTAAAAAAGTTAGCTGGGTGTGGTGGCACACACCTATAATCCCAGCTGAGCAGGTTTGAGGCCAGTCCCAGCAATTTAGTGAGACCCTATCTCAAAATAAAAAAAAAAAAGCCAGGCTTGGTGGTGTACACTTTTAATCCTAGTACTTGAGAGGCTAAGACTGGAAGATCATAGGTTAAAGGATAGCCTCAGCAATTTAGTGAGGCTCTCAGCAACCTAGTGAGACTCTGTTTCCAAGTAAGAAATAAAACAGAAGCCAGGTGTGGTGGCGCATGCTTGTAATCCCAACATTCGGGAGGCTGAGACTGGAGGATCATGGTTCGCGGATGACCTCAGCTACTTAGTGAGGCCCTCTGCAACTCAGTGATACCCTGTTTCAAAATAAAGAATAAAATATTGGGCAGGGGGTGTAGCTCGGAGGTCAAATGCCCCTGGGTTCCATCCTCAGACCCAACAAAAAGAAAAAAAAAGAAAAAGAAATAAAATAGGTCTGGGGATATAGCTCAGCGATAGAATGCCTCTGGGTTCAATTCCTAGTACCATACATACAAAATGAAAAAGGCCTAGGGGAGCCAGGCGTGGTGACGCACACTTATAATCCCAGCATTTGGGAGGCTGAGACTGGAGGATCGAGGTTCGCGGAAAGCCTCAGCTACTTAGTAAGCCTCAGCTAATTAGTAAGGCCCTTCGCAACTCAGTGAGACCCTGTTTCAAAATAAAGAATAGGACTTCCAGGAAAAGAGCAACAGAGCAAAGCAGTGTTTAGGAGTCCTGCTAAACTCGATCTCTATTGCCACAAAATCAGTGCTTTTCATAGCCAGAAAACACTATCAGCAGAGAAATAAAAAATGTAAACACAGCCGGTTGTGGTGGAGCACCCATGTAATCCCCGTGCTTGGGAGGCGGAGACAGGAGGATTGCGCAGGTTCAAAGTCAGCCATGCTGGCTTAAGAGACCCTGTTTCCAAATTAAAAAAAATATATATATAATAGGTCTGGGAGTGTATCCCGGAGGTAGAAAGGCTTCCAGGAACCCCAGTACCACCAAAAAAAAAAAAAAAAAAAAAAAAAGTAAACACAAGGAACAGAGAAAAAGAAGACTAAGCCGGGCGTGGTGGCACATGCTTGTAATCCCTACGCTTGGGAGGCTGAGACAGGAGGATCCTGCAGGTTCGAAACCAGCCTCAGCTGGCTTAAAAGACCTTGTCTCCAAATAAAATATAAAATAGGTCTGGAAGTGTAGCCCAGAGGTAGAGGGCCCCTGGGTTCCATTCCCAGGACCACCAAAAAAAAAAAAAAAAAAAAAAAAAGAAGAAGAAGACTAGAAGAACAACCAGAGACCAGAAAAAAAACCAGCCCGCATTGCAGAGGCACACTGGCACCATCATGCCTCACAGCACCAGGCTCCAGAGAGGAAAGGTAAAAAAGGAGCTGAAGTGAGCAGCTGCGGATCATTTGGGTGTAATTCAGCAGTTCTTTCAGCGCAAAGAACATCTAAAACTCCCAGTGGCCAAGCTCATCATGCCTTCCAGGGACTCAGAACGGAGCTCAAAATCAGAAAAGAAATATACCAGCCTCACGGCCGAGGGTGTGGCAGTGGCACCATATTGCCAGCAGCAGCAGTGAGTTCACCACGCCTGCGACAGCTCCAGATCAGTGTGCATAATAACTGTAAGTAAAACTGCAGCCCCTAAAGGAGAAATCCCAGCACTGCACCCCCAGGGACTTACGCAGCTTTGATAATCTCCCTGAGTCTGAGATTTTGCAGTGCAACTCAGTGAAGGAGCAGTGGTTTTTCCCATGGGAAAACACCCAGCTTGGCACCCCCATGCTCTTGCGCAGTCTCAACAAACTCCCTGGGTCTGAGACTTTATGATACAAGCCAGTAAAGGAGTAGTGCAGCTGAGATTACCACAAACTCCAGATCCAGAGCACCCTAAATGAAGTTGTGGTGACCCGGGGAAGAGCCCAGAGAAGGCACAAACTTCTGAAATCATGGGGAAAGAGGAACAACAATGGAGCAATGAACGCCCACAACCCCATAATATCAGAACCTGATAACACAGAAAGTCAGAGATCTCCAGAAGATCAAATCAGGAATATAACTGTAGAAATAATACAGGACTTTGAAAATAACTTACAGAGAGTCTAAAAGAAATAAAAGATGCAATCATTGAAGTAAAGGCATCAATTCAAACTATAAACAATCGATTAGACCACATGGAGAATAGAATCTCGCTCCTAGAAGATGATCACTCCAAAAATGAACGCATAATTTATAACTTAGAAAAAATATCAGACAGCAGGAATCTGACATTGAAGAAATATGGGCCCATTTTAAGAGAGCTAACCTAAGAATAATCAGAATAGAAGAGGGAAAAGAAGGTGAAACCAAAGGGATCAATAATCCCTTCAAAGAAATAATAGCAGAAAATTTTCCAAACACAGAGCAAGAGGTCCAGGAAAGTTATAGAACTCCCTTTAGACAGGATCAGAGAAGAGGTTCCCCACGCCACATAACTGTCAAAATGACCAATGTAGAAGCCAAGCAAAGTATCTTAAAGGCAACAAAAGCAAAAGGCCAAGTGACATTCAGAGGCAAACCAACTAGAATCACTCCAGACTTCCCAAACCAAGTCATGAAAGCCAGAAGGGCTTGGAGTAACATATTCCAAACTCTGAAAGAAAACAACTTCCAGCCAAAAATTTCCTACTCAGCAAAACTATCTATCAAATTAGATGGTGAAATAAGAAGCTTCCATGACAAATAGAAACTGAAGGAATTTATATCTTCAAAACCAGCACTAGAGACAATCCTCAAGGAGATTAACTACAAAGAAAAAATAGGTAATACACGTCAGAACCAAAGAAACAAGATTTTTCCATCCAGCAGACAACGAAGCGAAGAAGAATAAGCAGTATCTCAAACAGAAATAAAATCTTAACAGGTTAGTTATTAAAAATTATCTCTCAATAATCACACTGAATGTAAATGGCCTCAATTCCCCAATAAAAAGACATAAAGTGGCTAAATGGATTAAAAACCAGAATCCATCTATCTGCTGCTTACAAGAACACACTTTACAAGTAAAGATAGTAACAAACTCAAGGTAAAGGGCTGGAGCGAGATAATTCATGTTAAGCAGCCATCCTAACAAATGTGAAGCAGTATTTCACTATAGTTTTTATTTGTATTTCCTTAATGATTAGTTATATTATGATAATGATAAGTGATATTCATGTGTTTATTGGTCATATAAAAATCTTTGGAGATTCATTATCTATTTTAGTCTTTTACCTATTTCTAAATTGTATTGTTTGCTTTTATTGTTGCTAATTTTTAGGATTTATATTCAGAATACTAATATACCTTCAGATATAGCATTTGGAAATATATTATCCCATTCTATCAGTAACTTTTAATTCTGTTTACATTTTCTTTGGATGTACAATATTTTTCTATTTTTTATGAAGTTTGTTTATTCTTTTGTTGCCTGTGCCTTTGGAATCATATCCAAGAAATCACTGCCAATTTCAATGTTGTGAAGTTTTATGACCCTGGTTTTCTTCTAAAAGTTTATAGTCTTGAGATTTACATTTAGATCTTTTATGTATTTTGAGTTAATATTTGTATATGGTGTTAGGTAAGGAACCAATTTTATTCTTTTTCATGTAGTTATTATTTTTGAACAATATTTAGTGAAAATATTATTATTTCCTTCACCAAATGTTCTTGGAAACCTTGTCAAAAATAACTTGACCATATATGGAAGAAAAAAAAACCAAACATATCAAAGTTAATCAGGAAACCAAGCATGGGAAGGAGGGAGGGGGAGGGAAAGGTTAGAGATTGGGTAAGAACTGATTGGGTGATGTGTGCATGTATATCTTCACAAGTTTTTTTATCCCATTAAGATATATGACTACAATGTACCAATAAAAATTTATTTGAAAAAATTAAAAAATTTTTAAAAATTAACAAAATAAAGAATAAAAAATTGGGCAGGGGGTATAGCTCAGAGGTCAAATGCCTCTGGGTTCCATCCACAGACCTGCAAAAAAAAAAAAAAAAAAAAAAAGGCCTAGGG
The DNA here is from genome assembly GCF_963383645.1 of Muscardinus avellanarius. Classification (NCBI taxonomy): domain Eukaryota; kingdom Metazoa; phylum Chordata; class Mammalia; order Rodentia; family Gliridae; genus Muscardinus; species Muscardinus avellanarius. Next base: position 73,901,073 of record NC_137798.1, read on the forward strand.
GTATAGCTTGTAGATAGAATGCTGCCTATAAGCATTCAATACCCAGTATCCAATGGGAGGCTGAGACAGGAGGACCACAGGTTCATAGCCAGCTATTAGTGAGACCTTCCACAACTTAGTGAGACCCTGTTTCAAAATAAAGAATAAGAAAGAGAGCTGGGAGTACAGTTCTAAGGTAGAATGCCCCTGGGTTTAATCCCCAGTATCACAAAAGAAAAAAGGGGGGGGGGGTCTGCCCAAATAGAGCTAAGAAGACAGGGTGATGCACTGCAAAGTATTTCCCAGACCACAGCTTGTCTTTATCTCCAGTATTAAGGAACTGAGTGGACAATATATCACAATTTATCCTAATTATATCACTGCTATTCTTCATTCATTTTGAGCAGTTTCTGGATTTTTTGCTTTTATATATAAAAACTGCCTGCCAGCTAGGCATAGTGGCACATGCTTATAATTCCAGTACTTTGGAGGCTGCGATAGGAGGATCATAGGTTCACAGCCAGGCTCAAAAACTTAGTAATGCCCTTTGCAACTTAAGTGAGATCCTATTTCCAAAAAGAAAATAATAAAATAGGGCTGGGGATGTAGCTAAGAGATAGAATGCTCCTAAATTCAATCACTGATACTACAAAAAATAACAACAAAAAACTGTCTACCTAGACTTTTCCAAAATTCTTTGTATAAGCAAAATTAACAACATAATAAAGCTTTCTTTTTCTTCTTGGACAATTTTTAAAAGATTGAATCAATGTCAGGTGTGGTAGTGCACACTTGTAATCCCCACGCTTGGGAGGCAAAGACAGGAGGATCATGCAGGTTCAAAGCCAGCCTCGCTGGCTTAAGAGACTCTGTTTCCAAATAAAAATATAAAATAGGTCTGGAAGTGTAGCCTGGAGGTAGAAGGATTCAATCCCCAGTACCACCAAAAAAAAAAAAAAAAAAGACTGAATCACTGCAGGCCCTAATGCGTTCAGTCCTAAGATGGTACAGTATACCTGCCCACCTGCCAATGAAGATAGAGATGGCAACTCTGAGAATAAACCAACGGCTACTTGAAGCTAGCTGCCAAACACTGCATTTCAGTTTTTTTTTTTTTTTCGTTTGTTTTTTTTTGCGGGTCTGGGGATGGAACCCAGGGGCATTCAACCTCTGAGCTATACCCCCTGCCCTATTTATTATTCTTTATTTTGAAACTGGGTCTCACTGAGTTGCAGAGGGCCTCACTAAGTAGCTGAGGCTGTCCGTGAACCAGGATCCTCTGGTCTCAGCCTCCCAAATGCTGGGATTACAAGCATGCGCCACCACGCCCATTTCAGTTATTTCTCACTAGTATATCTAAGGCAAAGATCATGCTTCAGGTATCTACAGCAGCAGAAGTATTCACCAAGCCTTTAAATTTAGTCAAAATATCTACAAAAAAAGAAAGATAACCTTCCTCAGAAGTTTCAATTAGTCATTTGGTTTTATTGTTAGGGCCAAGTGATACAACTAGAATTTAGATACAAGACATGAATATGAAGTAAGCTGTATAACAAGACAGACATCTGGATTTGCAAAGAATTCCTTCTGAGTAATGTTCTTGGAAGGAAACAAACACTTAGCAAAGTAAGAAATATAGTTTAGCAGACTAAGAATTAAAACTAGAGACTTGGTCAGGAAGGACTGACAGTCTGCATCTACATTGGAAAATCTGTACTTACTTACCCAAAAAATAATGTGTATCACCACTGGGCGTGGTATTGCATGCTTGTAATCCCAGCATTTGGGAGGCTGAGACAGGAGGATCACGGATCGTGGCCAGCCTCAGCTACTTAGTGAGGCCCTTTGCAACTCAGTGAGACCCTGTTTCAAAATGAAGAATAAAAAATAGGGCTGGGGTGTGTAGCTCGGAGGTAAAATGCCCCTGGGTTCCATCCCCAGTACAAAAATAAATAAATTATTAATAATAATAATAATAACAATAATAATAATATGCATCACCAATTTAATCAAAACAACTATGTCTAAAACAATGAAACTGCAGGTAGAATGTACTGACAAAGTAACCCACATAAAGAGTTAACACTTTACTTGAAGAAGTACATTATAGGTGCAGAAGCTCATGAATTTCCTATTGAGGGAATAGGTCATTTACTACACACTAGTTGTGAGCTACTAAGTTCGTTTTTGCTCCTGTTTTATTACATAGGTTGAGAAACTCTTAAGTGAAATAATTGGGACCAAAAGTGTTTTGGATTTTAGATGTTTTTCAGATTCTAGAACATTCACAGATACATAATAAGATAGATATCTTAGGAATGAAATCCGAGGCTTAAAATGAAATTGTTTTTTAGGCGGTTTTCTTGTTTGTTTTTGGTATTGGAGGTTGAACCCAGAGCATTCTAGCTCTAAGCTATAACCCCCTACCCTATTTTATTTTTTTACTTTGAAACAAAGGCTTGTTAAGTTGCTGAAGCTGACCTGGAACCTGCTATTGTCCTACTTAGCTTCCCAAGTACTGGGATTACAGGCAAGAGCCACCATACCCAGCCATGACATTTTTACTTCACATACACCTTATATACATAGCATGAGAGTAATAACACAATATTTTTAGTGTAACTGCATTTTTACTGTGACCCATCACATGTAGTCAAGTATGAAATTCTCTACTTGCAACATCATGTTTGCCCTCAAAAAGTGTTGGGTTTTGGAGCATTTCAGATTTCAGAGTTCTGATGAAGGATACTTGAATGGAAAAGACTTTAATTACATGATCAAGATCCTTTCCAGGAATAAAATTCCATGATTCTAGAGAGACAGAATATTAGTAGCATAAAAATCACAGTGAGAGTGGTAAAATCAAGACTAACCAGATTTCTTTTTTGTTTTGTTTTTGGTGGTACTGGGGATGGAACCCAGGGGCCCTCTACCTTTGGGCTACACTCCCAGATCTATTTTATATTTTATTTGGAGACAGGGGTCTCTTAAGCCAGCTAAGGCTGGCTTCGAATCTGCAGGATCCTCCTGTCTCAGCCTCCCAAGTGCAGGGATTACAGCCTGCGCCACCACGCCCGGCTCTAACCAGATTTCTTTAATCAAAAGATTCCACAACAATAAAGACATTCTAACTCCAATGGGCAATACAACTGAAAAAGTATAATTCCTAACCTATACCTGAGAAAGCCAACTTTTACTACAAATGTGCTCTGGTACTAGATAGTTACTCCATACAATTAAGACTGTAATATTTTTTTTGTGTGTGTGTGTGGTACTAGCAATTGAACCCATGGGCAATCTACCCCTGAGCCACACACCCCCATCCCACTTTTCTTTTTCTTTTTTTTTCTTTCTTTTTTTTTTTTTTTTTTGGTGGTACTGGGGTTCCTGGAAACCCTTCTACCTCCAGGGTACACTCCCAGACCTATTTATATATTTTTTTTATTTGGAAACTGGGTCTCCTAAGCCAGCACGGGCTAGCTTCAAACCTGCACGATCCTCCTGTCTCCGCCTCCCAAGCAGGGGGATTACAAGCGTGCATCACCACGCCCGGCAATGCTATAGATTTTTGAGGGATCAGCAAGAGATGTGAAATAATGAAAGTTACGTTTGGAGAAGTTTGTTTGTTTGTTTGTTTGTTTGTTTTTTTATTGGTACTGGGGATTGAGCCCACAGGGATTCTATCTCTTGAGTTACATCCTTAGCCCTATTTTATTTTTATTTTGAAACAGGCTCTCCCTAGGTTGATAAGAGTCTTACTACTTGCTGATGCTGTTCTCCTCCCAAGTACTGGGATTATAGCCCAACTGGGAAATTTAAATTATAATGGCAGAGCCAGGCTTGGTGACACATGCTTATAATCCCAGTACTAGGGATAGAACCCAAAGGGCATTGCCACCTCAGAGCCACACCTCCAGACCTTTTTATTTTTTAATTTGGAAACGGACTTACTAAATTGTTGAAGCTGACTTCAAACCTGCAATCCTCCTGTCCTCCCAAGTACTGGGATTACAAGCATGTGCCACCACACCCAGTTAAGCCAGACAGACTTTTTCCCCCCTCAGTATTTAGAGGATTAAACCCAGGGGCATTCTACCTCTGAGCTGCACCCCCAGCCCTATTTTTTCTTCATTTTCTTTATTTTTGCAGCACCAGGGAAGGAACCTAGGGGCATTCTACCTCCAAGATATACTCCTAGTCTTATTTTTTATTCTTTATTTTGAAACAGGGTCTCACTAAGTTGCAGAGGGCCTAAGTAGTTGGAGGCTGACTGTGAATCTGTGATCCTCCCACCTCAGCCTCCCAAATACTAGGATTGCAAGCTTTTGCCACCACCCTTGGATTTTCTTTCTTTCTTTCTTTCTTTCTTTCTTTCTTTCTTTCAACCCAGAGGCATTCGACCTCTGACCTACACCCCCAGCCCTAGTTTTTATTCTTTAATTTGAAACAGGGTCTCACTAAGTTGCCAAGGGCCTCACTATCCGCAAACCGCGATCCTCTGGTCTCAGCCTCCCAAATGCTGGGATTACAAGCGTGTGCCACCACACCCAACCTTTTAATTTTATTTATTTATTTATTTATTTATTTATTTATTTATTTATTTATTGCAGGTCTGGGGATGGAACGCAGGGGCATTTTACCTCTGAACTACACCTCCTGCCCTTTTATTCTTTGTCTTGAAACAGGGTCTTACTAAGTTGCAGAGGGCCTAAGTAGCTGAGGCTTGCCACAAACCTGTGATCCTCCTGTCTCAGCCTCCCAAGCACTAGGATGACACAACTGTGCTGGTGGCAAGTCACCATTCTAGATCTCAACTCTCTTTGCTGGAAAATTAAAATCCTTCCACTTCTCTGATTTCATAAAGAAACTATAAAAGATTTACCTAATGCAATATTTTCAAAGCTTCAAACTTTCTCACACCTTGAGTTTTCCCACATTTATGTAATACCTCTACCATTATACCCCTCCCCCAATTTGGTATTTAAGATTGAACAGGGACATTCTACCTCTGAGTTATACCTTAGCCCTTTTTTTCATTTTTAATAGGGTCTCACTAAATTGCTGTGACTGGCCTTGAACCTGCATTTTTCCTGTTTCAACCTTCCAACTACTAGGATTACATACAAACGCTCACCACCTTGCCAGCGTCATTATTTTCTCTAAATTAATCTTAAATTTTTATTTATTTTGTGGTACTGGAGATAGGACCCAGGGGCATTCTACTTCTGAACTACACCCCAGCTCTTCTTGTTTTTGTGTTGAAACAGAATCTCACTAGGTTTCTGAGCATCTCCTAAATTGCTAAAACTGTCTTGAACCTGCAAGCTTCCTGTCTCAGCCTCCCAAGTTCTGAGATTCCAGGTATGCACCACATCCAGCTTGGCCAATCTTTTTTTTTTTTTTTTTTTTTTTTTAGTGGTACTAGGGGTGGACCACATCCAGAGGCTTTCTACCTCCGGGCTATACTCCCAGACCTACCTATTCTATATATTTTTTGGAAACAGGGTCTCACTAAGTAGCTGAGGATGGCTTCGAACCTGTGAATCCCATCCTCCCAAGCACAGGGATTACAAGTGTGCGCCACCATGTCCGGCTTCAGCTTGGCCAATCTTTGATAGATATTAATTAGCTTACTGGAGAACAGGTGGAACAAATAATATGCAACCATGATTATCCATATTACTTTATTCTTCTCACAAGACCCCTTTGGGTTATTCTAACAAAATCCCCCAAAGCAATCTCATTTGGCCTTTTCCTTTCCTAAATATCATAGGCATTTTTGTTGTATTAAGTCCTGCAAACCAAAGAAAAATCAAATATTATTAAAGTATCAGGAGGTAGAGGGAAAAATTAAAAAGGATCATGCACTGTTACCAATGAGAACTGAGCACTCCTAAAATGACAGCTTCTTGAAAGCATAGTTTACCTTTGACTTATCATCTCTATTCTTCCCCATAGCTCCTGTCTTACACACCCAAAACTATTTGCTGAACAAACACACCAGAGAGTAAAATTTAACACCTTCATAGTAAGATTACCAGTAAACTGACTAAAACCAAACATTTTACCTGTAGACATTATGCTTTTAGACTAATTTTATTTAAAAAAGACAAAACACCTGATTCTATAAATGTGATGTGTGACTAGTCATTGGGCAACAGGAAATGACCATTATTAACAGGTCAAATTAAACAGAAGTTATAATGACTGCTATTATTTGATCCTTAAAAAGAATCTCTGATAACAACACTGTGGTAAAATTTACAAAACTTTTGTTGTTATTGCTTGTGGTACCAGGAATTAAACCCTAAGGTACTCTACCTCCAAGCTATACCCACAGCACTATTTATTTTAAAATGTGTTCTCACTAAATTGCTGAGGGGTTCACTAAATTGCTGAATCTGGCCTCAAACCTAAGATTCTCCTGTCTCAGCCTCCAAAGTACCGGGATTACAGGCATGTGTCAACACATCCAGCTAACAAAACATTTTAACAGTTTGCCTCATAGAGAGCTTTCTCAATTTGTCACATGTACTGTGTGCTATGTGCAGTATTAGATGCTGGTGTCAATCTTCTAAAAGCTTTTTGTAAGGCACAAGTGAAATAACACTAACACTTTCAGTAGCACCCAGAGCAATAGCAGGGGTAGGCCTTGGTGTTACTTCAATCTTCATTACAACCCTGTGAGGTATTGTCCTTATTACATGGATGAAGAAACAAACATGGAGAATAAGTGATTTGCCAAAGGTTACTGACCCAGCTAGCACGCAGAGTTGAGCTAGTATTCACTCGAGGCAGTCTGACTTTGGGGTTTACACTTTTAATCTTTCTACATAATTATGGATCCTACACTGATCAATAAGGTCAAAGGCCCACATGAAACAGAAATAGGCTTAATAGTTATCTCCACTTATAAATATTATGACCAAGCAACTAAATGTAGCTCCCCATTCACAACTCCTATTTAATTAACACCTTGAAACAGCACAGTTGCTATTGAAATGCTTCTGAAGGTGCTTTTCCTACATTTAGTCATAGCACAAAAGAGATCATAATCTCTCACTGTAATTCAAAACTTCATACTTGTGGGCTATTAATCTGCTAGCTCTACAGGTTCCAACGCCTTAGGCCTCAATGAAGAGGAAATAGTATTATAGCAACTCTCATCTCCAAAGAGCAAAGTCTTTATTTTTGTTTACTGCTAAGACTCTGTTTGCACAAACCTTTTATAAGATATAAGAAGGTACAGTTTATATTTCAAGTCATATATACCCAAAAAACTACTTTCTGAGTGAGTGGTCTTTTCATCCAAAGAAAAAAAGCAAACATATAAAGGGCCCACAGTAGGAAAAAGAAAAGGCATAGACAAGGCAGTGAAGGCAATTAAAAAATGTACTAGGGGCTGGGGATGAGGCTCAATGAATATCCTAATCTTAATTAGTATCTCTTGGTAAGAAGCACTTTAATGATGCTGCTCCCCCAAGTCCTTAAAGGACTAACACTCACATATATTCTAAGAAAGACTAACTTTCAAGTATAAGCAAGACTTAAAGTAATGTTCATGGTGGCACATGCCTGTAATCCCAGTACTTGGGAGGCTGAGACAGGAGGATCACAGGTTCAAGATCAGCCTCAGAAACTCAGTGAAGCTTTCAGAAACCTAGTGAACCCTGTTTCAAAACAAAACATAAGAGCCAGGCATGGTGGTGCATGCCTGTAAGGAAACTGAGACAGGAGGATCACAGGTTAAGATACTAGCCTCAGCAATTTAGCAAGACTCTTAGTTTAAAAGAAAAAATAGTCTGGATAGCTCAGAAGTAGAATGTCCCTGGAGTCAATCCCCAATTACCACAGAACCAAGTTATGTTCATTCATGACCAAGTAGCTTATAAAGTACCTTCACATTTCATTGACCATCTACTATCATCCTGTAAGGTAGTTTGGCCAATCTGTCAAATTCATTTTATAGCCGGGCGTGGAGGCACCTGCTTGTAATCCCAGCATTCGGGAGGCTGAGACCAGAGGGTTGTGGTTCACGAACAGCCTCAGCTACTTAGTGAGGCCCTCTGCAACTTAGTGAGACCCTATTTCAAAATCAAGAATAAAAAATAGGGCAAAGGATGTAGCTCGGAGGTCAAATGCCCCTGGGTTCCATCCTCAGACCCCCCAAAAAAATTCATTTTGTGGATGAAGAATGAAATTATTTACCTAAATTTATACAACTGTGATTGGTAGAGCCTCCAATTCAAATCACATGACATCAAATCCCCAAGTGCCTTCCACGTTCCATTGAGCCTCTTCATTTCACATCAAAGAGCCACAAAACTCATCTACACAATTTGCACAGGCATAGTATAAATACTGTGATAACAAGTGTCAACTATGAATGATACTACATGTTATAAGCACAAAAGGAAAAGGGGAAAGAAAGCAGTTTTTGGTCTAAGAGGCCTACCTCTAATACCCAATCTGTATTCTGCCTAATATAGCTCTCATTACAGCCCTTCAGATAGACACTGGTATTCTCACTGTATGACTCAGAAAATGGGCTCAGAGATGCTTAATAATTTAAACTAAGGCCACACACTAATGACATAGCAATAGCAATGATTTTAACCACATGTCCACTTTATACCACTGCTTTACATAGTATGATAGTGAAGCCATTTTCTGGAAAAATAAAACAAAAAACTGTGAAACGCTGCTTCACTAGCTGAGGGCTTAACTCAGGAACCTTTTACCTCCAAGCTATATCATACTCTCCAGCTTTTTTTTTTCCTGGTACCATGGATGTTCAGAACCCAGGAACATTTATCTCCGAGCTACATTCCCAGCCCTATTTTTTAGTCTTTTTATTTTTGAAACAGGGTCTCACTGAGTTGCGAGTGGCCTCACTAAGTAGCTGAAGCTGTCCACGAACCATAATCCTCCAGTCTCCCCCTCCCGAATGCTGGAATTACAAGTGTGTGCCACCAGGCCTGCCCCTCCCCCCCCCTTTTTATTGCAGAGGATCTAATCCAGGGGCATTTTACCTCTGAGCTACACCCCTAACCCCATTTTCTATCCTTTATTTTGAAACAGGGTCTCACTAAGTTGTTGAGGGCCTTACAAGTTGCTGAGGCTGTTCTTGAACTTACCATCCTCCTGTCTTAGCCTCCCAAGTACTGAGATTACAGGCATGCGCCACCATACCAAGCTGTTTTGTTTTGTTTTGTTTTGTTGGTACTGAGGATGGAACCTAGGGGCATTTATTCTACCTCTGAGCTATACCCTCTGCTCTACTTATTTATTTTGTGTGTGTATAGTACTGGGGATTGAACCCAGAGGCATTCTACCTATGAACTACACCCCCACTCCATTTTATTTTTTTCTATATTGAAACAAAGTCTCATTAAATTGCTGAAGCTACATGGTGGCACACACTTGTAATCCCCATAGTTGGGAGGCTGGGACAGGAGGATTGGGTTGCAGCCAGCCTCAGCTACTTAGTGAGGCCTCCCCAACTTAGAGACCCTGTTTTAAAATAAAGAATAAAAAAATGGGCTGGGGGTATAACTCAGAGGTAGAATGGCCCTGGGTTCAATCCCCAGTATTGCAAAAAAAAAATTTTTTTACTGAAGCTGGTCTGGAACCTGCCATTCTCCTTTCTCAGCCTCCTCAGTACTGGGATTACAAACCTGTGCCAACACAACTGGCTTAAAGTACATTTATTTATTTATTTACTTATTTACTTATTTACTTACTTATTTTTGCAGTACTGGGGATTGAACCCAGGGCATTCTACCTCCAAGCTACACCCCCTGTCCTATTTTTTATGCTTAATATTATACAGGATAATATTATTTATCCTCAATAATTTACAATTACAGTCACATAGAATGCTGGGATATCAGAGCCAGCCATATTTATATGATTTCATTTGTGTATTTTGTTCTTGTATCTGTCTGGATTAAAGCCCTTTTTTAGAGTGATTATTAAAATGATACATTGTTCATAGTTTGTTCATTGTTTTCCTTTACTAGTTGTTTGGGTGGGCTCACATTTCTTAGAATCGACACATACTATTTGATAGAATTAACTTAGCAAAAATAATATTCCCCTGGCCATAGAAAATACTTTTTTAGCTAAGGATCCAACATTTTTCTGCCTCAACAGCTGGCCTCTTCCCAGGGCACAGTGAAGCCAGCAATATTAAGAGTAAGCCAGAATGTTCATATATGAATGTAGCATTTTGAATCTCACTACCATGTATAGCCACATGCATTAATTTAAAAAAAAAAAAGTAAAACCAGAGAAAATCAGGACCAAGAAAAGATAGATGCTTTGAAGTAAGATTATAAGCAACAAGTGAGAAAATACTTATTTGACATTTAAATACATCAACATATTTTAATCTAAAAAGCACTTTTTAGGGGCCGGGCGTGGTGGCACAGGTTTGTAATCCCTGCACTTAGGAGGCTGAGACAGGAGAATTGTACAGGTTCGAAGCCAGCTTCAGCTACTTAGTGAGGCTCTCAGCAACTTAGTGAGACCCTGTTTCCAAATAAAATATAAAATAGGTCTGGGAGTACAGCCCGGAGGTAGAAAGCCTCTGGGTTCCACCTCTAGTATCACCACCAAAAAAAAAAAAAAAAAAAAAAAAAAGAGCTAGGAGGGTAGTACACACTTGTAATCCCAGTACTTGGGAGGCTGAGACAGGAAGAATCGCAGGTTTGCAGCCAGTCTCAGCTACTTAGGCCCTCCACAACTTACTGAGACTGTTTCAAAATCAAATATAAAATATAGGTCTGGAGCTGACATGGTGACACATGCTTGTAATTCCAGCATTTGGGAGGCTGAGACAGGAGGATCACCGCTCAAGGACAGCCTGAGCTACTACTACCACGTAGTAAGGCCTTTTGCAACTCAGTGAGGCCCTGTTTTAAAATAAAGAATAAAAAATAGGCTGGGTGGGTAGCTCGGAGGTAGAATGCTCCTGGGTTCCATCCCCAGTACTAAAAAAATAAATAAATAAATAAACGGAGGTGTAGCTCAGAGGTAGAATGCCCCTGGGTTCAATCCCCAGTACTGCCCCCCAAAAAAAAAATTATATGTGCTTCCTCCTAGGTGATAATTATTAATAAGGGGCAATGATAGATTAAGAATATGTAGTGTAACATGATAAATTTTAAAATATGTAAACATAATACTTCAAATAGTTTTAAACATGGAAAAAAATTTTTTGCAGCACTGGGGATGAAAACTAGGGGCAATTTACCTTCGAACTACACTCTCAGACCTATTTTTAGTCTTTATTTTTAAAACAAGGTCTCACTAAATTGCAGAGTATCCTCACTAAGTAGCTGAGGCTGGCTGCAAACCTGAGATCCTCCTGTCTCAGGCTCCCAAGTACTAGGATTACAAGTGTTGAGCCACCATGCCCGGCTTAAACATGGAAGATTACTGAAGGACTTCCCAGAACAAAAAAAAAAAAAAAAAATTAACTAGGTTTAAGAATTCAAGGTTTAAGCCGGGCGTGGTGGCTCACGCTTTTAATCCCCCGCGCTTGGGATCTCACAGGTTCGAAGCCAGCCGCGCTGGTTTAAGAGACCCTGTTTCTAAATAAAAAAGTATAAAATAGGTCTGGGAGTGTAGCCCAAAGGTAGAAGGGCTTCTAGGAACCCCAGTACCGCCAAAAAAAAAAAAAATAAAGAATTCAAGGTTTATTAAACTACCAAAGAGAGCTTTCTTATCTGAAGCAAGTAGGGGGAACATTATGATAACACAAGCCGTACTGATAATGAAAGGTGAATAGCTAAAAAGGCTGTAACCAAAACTCTACACATTCAGGGAACAAATAAAAAAAGCTAGGTCTATCTGGGACAAACTGGAGGAGCCAATGGAAAAGCCTGCTGGAAGAACTAAGAAGGAAGCCGGGTGTGGCAGCGCAGGCTTGTAATCCCAGCATTGGCAAGGCTGAGACCAGAGGATCGCAGTTCACTGACAGCCTCAGCTACTTGGTGAGGCCCTCTGCAACTCAGTGAGACTTGGTTTCAAAATAAAGAATAAAAAATAGGGCAGGGGGTGTAGCTCGGAAGTCAAATGCCCCTGGGTTCCATCCTCAGACCAGCAAAAGGGAGTGGGGGGGGGGCAGAAGTAGATAAAAAGGAAGCAGGAAGAACTGAGCTAGAGAGGAGGAGGAAGGGGAAGGAACAAGGGACAAAGAAGGCTAGAATCCAGGAAGTACCCTTGGTGATGGGATTCCCAGGCCTAGAAAAGTAAGGAAATGAATGCCCAGGACCAGCACCTGCCCTGTACAAAGGACCCTCATCTACAGACTAAAATTAACCTAAAGGAAATGAACTAGTCAAGACCAGAGAACATGCAGTCTCTTTAAGATATAGGGTAGCAGGGCATTGGGGTATACACCCGCAATCCCAGTACTTGGCAGGTTTGAGGTCAGCCTCAGCAATGTAGTGAACCTCAGCAACCTAGTGAGGGCTTGTTTCCAAACAAAAATATAAGGGCTGAGAGTGCAGCTCATAGCTCAGAGATGGAGCGCCCCTGAGTTCAGTTCCCAGTAACACACACACACACACACACACACACACACACACACACACACACACAAAATACAGGATAAGATCCTGCACAAGGATAAAGGAAATAGGGCTGGCTACATAGCATGTATGCACCAGACCCTGGGCTTGATTGCCAACACCAAGAGGAAAGAAAAGAATATGCGAAGTAATAATTAGTAGAGAACAGCAGGTATTTTAGTGCTTTTTTAAGCATATGAACTTTAAAAGGGTAAATTATGCAAATTATGCCTCAATTTTTTTGTTACTGGAGCTTGAACCCCAGGAATTCTACCTCTGAGGTACACCCCCAACCCTTTTTATTTGAAATGAGGTGTCACTGAGTTACTTGGCACTGGCCATAAACCTGTGATTCTCCTGTCTCAGCCTCCCTCCTCCTGGAATTACAGGTGCATACCATCGTGCCTGGCAATATGTGTCTTCTTACGAGTGTTAAACTGGGTGATGCAAGAGTAGTTATGATTCAATAACATGATTAGGTGTCTGTAAAAAAAATTTTTTTCTAATATTCCCTTACTCAGAAGGTAAGATGACTTATGTCTGGGAACACATCTGTTGGAATACATCAGTCTCTGCGATCAGGAGTATTCTGAATACAGAAGAAACAACCGAGGGAGAACTGAGAGCTCCCTCTTTAAAGGTTCTCCATTTTTGCCCTTAAAATTTACTAGATAAAATCTTATGGGGGGAGGCTTTTGTAAGGGGTAGCCTTGAAATGGCATATCACCTTTCTTCCCGGGATGATCTAGAGCCAATGCTTATCGAGTCAAAAGAGAAAATGATCTGGGGTGGAAAAGTGGGGTCACTTTTGGAGAAATCCCAGAAGGTTTGTCCCGAAATGATCACACAAGTCTTATCCCTGCTACCTCCAAACTAGACATCCGCCCTGTGTCACTTCCGACTGTTACTTGTGAAGACAGATCCTTTGCACATGATTCCAGAAGTTCCTGGTGAGCTGCCCACTGACGCAAATTAGAAAGCTATTCGGAGATCGACCTGGGCGAAGCTAAGCGCCACGTCCCAGCGTTGGGCGCCCCCTGCATCCCTCGCAATGTAGGGAAAGGGAAGAAGGAGGACCGAAGGCGGGAGGGAACAACCGATCACCAGCCTTCGCCCTCCTCCTTGAGCCGGGTTTCGGGGAGCCGCCCCCTCCCCCGCGGCCGCCCATCCCCCTCCGCCTCCGCCTCGGGCCGCGACCCCGAGGAGGAGGGGGCGGTGGCGGCTAGCGCCCCCACCGGCGACAGGCGCACCTCGCCGGGGGCAGCGGCCGCCGCGGCCCGTCCGGCCCCAGCCTCCCCGGGAGCAATAGGCCATCGATTCAGCGGCCTGTCGCTAGAAGCCCCGGGAGAGCGAGGCCTACACCGCCGGGCCGGAGCCCCGGCCTCGATTTCGCCACTCTCCCCACACAGGAGGGGGAGCCGGGGGTCTGGCAGGCCTGGCCGGGCGGGGGCGGCAGCGCAGACCACCTGCGCCGGCCGCCGCTGGGAGCCGAGTGCGGGCGCCCGGCCCCGCCAGCCGCCCGCTGCCCCGCGAGTGGCGCATTCAAGTTGGGGCGGCTGCCCCTCAGCCCCGCCGCGCTCGGGGCCGCCGCAAAACGCGGCGCGGAAGCGGCCCCGCCGCGCCCGCCCGCCCGCCCGGCCCTCGGGGCGCCCGCCCGCCGCAGCCGCCCGCCGTCCGTCCCCGGCGGCGCCCGGCCCACTCGAGCCCGCGGCCCCGGCCCGGCCCGACCCGCCGCGGAGCCCAGCGCCGCGCCGGAGAGCGCGGAGGCGGAGTTGCCGTCAAACTTTGCCGAGCCGAGCCTCGCCCTCCGCGGCCCGCGCCGGGGCGGCCCGGGCGCTGGCACTCGGGGACGGCGAAGTCGGGACCTGTCAACCATTTTAGGTCTTTTTGATGGAAGCCATCCGCTCCCCAGCTCCCTCCTCCTCCCTCCCCGCCGGGGCTTAGTCTGACACCGACCCTTCCCGCTTCCCACCGCCGCGGAGCGCCGCGGGCGGGAGGCCGGGGAGGCCGGAGGGGCCGGGGCGGGCGGGGAAGGGGGTTGATTTACCTGAGACCAGCCACTGGCCTCCATTGTTGGAGAATTCAATGGCATTGACACAGCCGAAGTGGCCGAGGAGGTCCTTCTTGTAGAGGTTTCTGCAGCCCCGCAGGCGTCTCCTCTGAAAGTCCTGAGTGAGCAGGGGGTCCCCATGCAAGCCCCGCTGGGACAAGAAGCCCACCACTGACCTCACGCTGCCCCCCAGGCCAGCTCTCCTCTTCATGCTGGAACCGCCGCCGCCGCCGCTCGCGCCCCGCCCGCCGCCCGCCCCGCGCCGCTGGGCTGCGCCCCGCCGGGCCGCCGCCTCCGCGCCCGCCGCCAGGCCCCGCCCCGAGCCCGCGCCGCCGCGGCCCCGCGGGGAAGCCGAGCGCGCGGCGGAGCGGCCGCGGTGGCGGAGGGGAGGCGCCGGAGGACGGGCCGGGGCCTCCTCCCTCCCGCCGCCTCCCCCCCCGGGGCCGCCCTAGCTGGGTCCCCGAGACCAGAACCCGGAATTCGGACTGGGCGTTTGCAGGAAGGGGGCCTGGGGGTGGCGTGAGCGCACCTGGCCCTCCTGCCCCCCACGCCCATAAAAGCCGTGACGCTGTCTCATCTCCCCAGTTCGGTTCTCTGATACTCCCTTCCTGTCCACCCTTCGGTTAAAAAAAAAAAAATGGCTAAATTGTTCAGTCTGGTAGGTAACAGAGCGGCGTACGGGAAAATGGAGAAAGGGCTCGGGAAGCGAGAAGGGGCTGGGGATGCGGCGAGAGAGCACAAGCCCCCGCATGCAGAAGACAATTGCCAAAAACGAATGGAGAAAGTCCGTCCGCCCATTAGTTCCAGATGCATTTGTAAGACACGAGAAGCATTATTGGAACGTAGTGGTCTCTTATTTAATTGGGAGCGATGAACTCCGCATTAAGATCTTGAGCGTGGAGCCCTGAGGTTGAACAGCTGCTAGCCAGCAGCTGCAGTCCAGACGAAAAGTCGCTTGTCCTTCAGTAGGATGGGAGTCAAGGAGTTGACCCCAGTGAGGAAACTGGGTAAGTGCTTTGGAACTTTTCCAGATACAGTTAAAAGTTCCCTTTTTCACTGTGGTACTTTTCCTAGAAGCTCTCCATCATGAAGTGGTAATAAACTAATGAAATAAGGTGTCAGTTTTGTCCTTTCAATTTAGCAAGATCTTCTGACTACCCTGGAAAGATTGGCTGAAGATAAAAAACAAGAAGAAAGAAAAAAAAAGATGGACTGAACTTGGAAAAGGTTTACCTGTCAAAATTATCTACTCATATTATTTATTTTGTGTGTGTGGTACTGGGGGTGGAATCCAGGGGCTTTTCTACCTCAGCGCTATGCTCCCAGACCTATTTCATATTTTATTTGGAAACAGGGTCTCGCTAAGTTGCTGAGAGCCTCACTAAGTAGCTGAGGCTGGCTTCGAACCTGTGTGATCCTCCTGTTTCAGCCTCCCAAGCAAGGGGATTACAAGCATAGCCACCACGCCCGGCTTCTACTTATTTTTTTTTTTGTATAATAACAATGACAAATAAGACTGATCATACCAGTAATAAATATGCAAGTGTTTAATTTGCTAAATTTAATAAAAATTAAGTGCCAGAAATTAGAATTTTAAAGTCGGGTGTGGTGGCACACGCTTGTAATCCCAGCATTCGGGAGGCTGAGACCTGGAGGATCACGTGGACAGCCTCAGCTACTTAGTGAGGCTTTCTGCAACTCAGTGAGACCCGGTTTCAAAATAAAGAATAAACCGGGTGTGGTGGCGCACGCTTGTAATCCCTGCGCTTGGGAGGCTGAGACAGGAGGATTACTACAGGTTCGAAGCCAGCCTCAGATACTTAGTGAGGCTTTCAGCAACTTAGTGAGACCCTGTTTCCAAATAAAATATAAAAAAGGTCTGGGAGTATAGCCCGGAGGTAGAAAGCCTCTGGGTTCCACCCCCAGTACCACCAAAAAAAAAAAAAAAAAAAAAAAAAGAATAAAAAATAGGGCAGGGGGTGTAGCTTGGAGGTCAAATGTCCCTGAGTTCCATCCCCAGACCCGCAAAAAAAAAAAAAAAAGAAATTAGAATTTTAGTAAAATATTTTTTCTCTAGGTAGGAAAATGTATACTGCTTTATTTTTTAAAGTTTTATTCTAAAGCTAGGTATCATGTGCACACCTGTAATCCCAGTACTTGGGAGGCTGACAGGAAGATTGCAGGTTCACAGTCTCAGCTACTTAAGCCCTTCGCAACTCAGTGAGACCCTATTTCAAAAAATAGAAAAACTAAAAAATAGGGTTGGGGGTGTAGCTCAGAAGTACAATGCCTCTGGGCTCAGCCACCACTACTGCAAAAAAAAAAAAAGAAAAAACATGGGTGCACCTCAGTGGTAGAGTGCCCCTGGTTCCATCCCCAGTACCATCACCACCAAAAATAATAATAATAATAATAATAATAATGTCCATTATAATTATCATGTACAGACCAGTAGTATACCAGCTTGATCAAAGATTTATTTATTTTGCTGTACTGGAGATTGAACCCAGAGGCATTCTACTTCCGAGCTATACCCCAACCCTATTTTATTATTTATTTATTTATATATTTATTTATTTATTGGAACTGAGGATTGAACCCAGGGGCATTCTACCTCTGAGCTACACCCCCACTCCTATTTATTTTGAAGCAGGGCCTTACTAAATCGTGGAGGTCTTACTAAGTAGCTGAGGCCAGCTGTGAGCCTGTGATCCTCCTGTCTCAGCCTCCCAAGTATGGGATTACAGGCATGTACCACCATGCCCAGTTTATTCTTCATTCTGTTTGTGTGTGTGTGTGTGTGTGTGTGTGTGTGTGTGTGTGTGGTGCTGGGGATGCAACCCAGAGGCTTTCTACCTTTGAGCTACACTCCCAGACCTATTTTGCATTTTATTTGGAAACAGGGTCTCACTAAGTAGCTGAGGCTGGCTTCGAACCTGAGTGATCCTCCTGCCTCAGCCTCCCAAGTACTGGGATTACAAGGGTAGGCCACCACGCCTGGTTTATTCTTCATTTTGAAACAGCATCTCACTAAGTTGCAGAGGGCCCTCCCTGAATAGCTGAGGCTGGTGCAGAACCTGCGGTCCTTCAGAGCAGTATTATTATGTGTAATTAATCTCTTATTTTTGTGATTATTTGTCTCCCCACTCTGCTGTAAACTCACGGAGAGCAGGGACTGCCTCTGTTCGGCACATGCTGACACTCAGTGGCCACGTTAATATTCACTGTGAATGAACTTAGAAGTAGGAAGGAATTTGGAGAAGGTGACAGTTTCAGTTGGGAATGTTTGAAGTTGGAGGCACCTGTGTTGGATTCTAGTGAGCCCATCCCCTGCAAGGCCCGTTTCCCATTCCACTGTTCCTTTGCTTCACGTGCTCAACCCAAACAGTCAAAAACAGGGAATTGAGCCGGACATAGTAGCTCATTAATATAACCCCAATACTTGGGAGGCTAGGACCAGAGGATCCAAGGTTTGAGGCCAGCCTCAGCAACTTAGACCCTTAGCAACTTGATAATACCCTGTTTAAAAATATAAGAAAAAGTAAAAAGGCTGGACACATAGCTGAGAGGTAGAAAGCCCCTGGTTTTAAGCCCCAGTATTAAAAACAAACAAACAAAAGAGCAGGGAACCCTTCGTCTAGGGTAGGGAAGATGGACACAGTAACAATGTCCTTTCTTTCCTTCATTCTTTCTTTTCCTTTTTGCTTTATTATTTTATTGATTGATTGATTAATAATAGAGATTGAGCCCAGGGGCATTCTATCTCAGAGCTACATTCCCCAACCTGATCTTATTTATTTGAAACAGGATCTCAGTAAATTGCTGAGGCTGTTCTGTCTCAACTACCTTTTTTTTTTTTTTGCGGGTCTGGGGATGGAACCCAGGGGTATTCAACCTCCGAGCTACACCCCCTGCCCTATTTTTTATTCTTTTTTTTTCATATTTATTTTTAATTGGTGCACTGTATTCATACATCATAGTGGGATACATACTTTTGTAGACATACATGCACACATTGCCCAGTCAGCCCCCACCCGATCCCCACCCCGTTCTCTCCCTATCCCCCCCTCCTATGCTTGGCTTAGTAGTTGACATCTAGTATTAGAGCAATTTATCCAAAATTAAAAATGATAATCTCACATAACAGTTTCATTTGTCTGCTACCAAGCTTTTGATGACTTAAAGATAACATTTCAATATTTCTTTTTGCTTTCTTTCTTACCAGAGAATCTATTTTTTTCTATTTTTTAGGTGAAACTATCATATATTTATATATTTATTTTTCAGAAAAAAAAATCTATCCTAATATGGAATATGGACTCTAGGTACCCAAAACGATCTTGAAAAAGAACAAAGCTAGAAGATATATATTTTCTGATTTCAAACCATATAAAGCTACAATATTTGAAACAGTGTAGTACTATTCTAAAGGCAGATATATAAACCATTGGAGTTAAATAAAAGCCTAGACCTAAATTCTTCCCTATATTGTCAAGTTATTTTTGACAAGGTTTCCACAAACATTTGGTGGTAGAAATAATAATCTTTTAACTAAATATTGTTGAAAAATAATAATTACATGGAAAAGAATAAAATTGGACCCTTACCTAATCCCATATACAAATATTAACTCAAAATAGATAAAAGACCTAAATATAAATCTTAAGACTATAAACTTTTAGGAGAAAATCTGGGTCATAAAACCTCACAACATTGAAATTGGCAGTGATTTCTTGGATATGATTTCAATGGCACAGGCAACAGAAGAGTATACAAACTCCCTAAAAAATAAAAAACATATTGTATATCCAAAGACAATGTAAACAGAGTTAACAGTTACTAATAGAATGGGATAAAATATTTCCAAATGCTATATCTGAAGGTATATTAATATTCCAACTAGAAATCCTAAAAATTAACAACAATAAAGGCAAACAATACCCTTTAGAGATAGGTAACAGACTAACATAAATAATGAATCTCCACAGATAACCAATCTTAGTTATCTGTTGGATGGAAAATCTTGTTTCTCTAGTTCTGATGTGTGTTACCTATTTCTTCTTTGTAGTTAATCTCTTTGAGTATTTTCTCTAGTGCTGGTTTTGAAGACATAAATTCCTTCAGTTTCTGTTTGTCATGGAAGCTTCTTATTTCTCCATCTAATTTGATAGAAAGTTTTGCTGGGTAGGAAATTTTTGGCTGGAAGTTGTTTTCTTTCAAAATTGGGAATATGTTACTCCAAGCCCTTCTGGCTCTCATAACTTGGTTTGGGAAGTCTGGAGTGATTCTAATTGGTTTGCCTCTGAATGTCACTTGGCCCTTTGCTTTTGTTGCCTTTAAGATTCTCTGCTTGGCTTCCACATTGGTCATTTTGACAATTATGTGGCGTGGGGATCCTCTTCTCCGATCCTGTCTAAAGGGAGTTCTATAAGTTTCCTGGACCTGTGTATCAACCTCTTGCTCTATGTTTGGAAAATTTTCTGCTATTACTTCTTTGAAGAGATTGTTGATCCCTTTGGTTTCACTTTCTTTTCCCTCCTCTATTCCAATTATTCTTAGGTTAGCTCTCTTAAAATGGGCCCATATTTCTTCAATGTCAGATTCCTGCTGTCGGATATTTTTTTCTAGATTAGAAACTATGCGTTCATTTTTGGAATGATCATCTTCTAAGAACGAGATTCTGTTCTCCATGTGTTCTAATCGGTTGTTTGTGCTTTGAATTGAGGCCTTTACTTCATTAATTGCATCCTTTATCTCTTTTTGGCTCTCTCTGAGTTCTTTTCGAAGCACCTCTATTATTTCTACAGTTATTTTCCTGATTTGATCTTCTAGAAATCTCTGATTTTCTGTTTTATCGGGTTCTGATGTTGTGGGGTTGTGAGCATTCATTGCTCCAGTATTATTCCTCTTTCCCATGATTTCAGATGTTTGTGCCTTCTCTGGGTTCTTCCCTTGGGTCACTATGACTTCACTTAAGGTGTTCTGGATCTCGAGTCAGTAGTATCTCAGACCCCACTACTCCTTTACTGGGTTGTATCACAGAGTCTCCGACCCAGAGAGTCGATAGAGGCTGCTTTAGACTGTGTGGGGTGCCAGGTTACACGTTCTCCTATGGTGTGATATCACTGCCACCGCCCCTCTCCCACTGGGTCAAGTCCCAGTGAGTACAGTACTGGGATTTCTCCGCTGTGGCCCGCAATTTGACTCACTGTTCTTGAGTACACAGATGTAGCTGTAGTGAATTCGGTGCTGCTGCCGCCGGTGGCAATATGGCGCCGCTGCTACGCCGTCTGTTGGGCTGGCGTTTTTTTTTTTTTCTTGGTTTTGATTTCGACTCTGAATCCCTGCAGCGTGTGCTGAGCTCAGACACTGGGAGCTTTAGATGCCCTGTGCGCCGAGAAATCCCGCCTGGCTGTTCCGTAGGGGCTCCCCTCGGCTTGCTGTGGCCGTCCTGTGAATTCGCCGGTGCCGCCAGCAGTATGGCGCTGCAGCCGCATCTGCCGCGTCCTCGGGCGTGAGGATCTCCTCTGTGGCTCTGTTCTCAGTCCGCTTTCTCTCTGGAGCCTGGTGATTTTTTTTGTTTCTCTGGTGATGTTGTTTTCTGGCTTTGAAAGGGGCTGATTTTGTGGTAATGGAGATTTGTTGTTAGCGGGGCTCTTAAGCCCCGCTTTTCTCGGTCGCCATCTTCCCGGAAGTCCTCTCCCTTCCTATTTTTTATTCTTTATTTTGAAACCGGGTCTCACTGAGTTGCGGAGGGCCTCACTAAGTAGCTGAGGCTGTCTGCGAACTGCGATCCTCCAGGTCTCAGCCTCCCGAATGCTGGGATTACAAGCGTGCACCACCATGCCCGGCTTCAACTACCTAGATATTGGAATTATAGACATGTGCCACCACGCCTAGCAGTAATAACGTTTGTGTGTGTGTGTGGTACTGGGGATGGAACCCAGAGACATAATTTATTTGGAAACAGGGTCTCACTAAGTTGTTGAGAGCCTCACTAAGTGGCTGAGGCTGGCTTTGAACCTGTGCATGATCCTCCTGTCTCCGCCTCCCAAGTACTGGGATTACAAAGGTGCGCCACCACACCCGGCTCAATAATAACACATTTAAAGTGGTCTTTAAGCCAGGCGTGGTGGCGCAGGCTTGTAATCCCCGTGCTTGGGAGGCGGAGACAGGAGGATCGCGCTGGTTCGGAGCCAGCCTCGCTGGCTCAAGAGACCCTGTTTCTAAATAAAAATATAAAAATAGGTCTGGGAGTGTAGCCCGGAGGTAGAAGGGCTTCCAGGAATCCCAGTACCACCATAATAATAATAATAATAATAATAATAATAATAATAATAATAATAATAATAATAAATAAAGTGGTCTTTAAGGCAGGTGTGGTGGCACATGCCTGTAATCTCAGTACTTGGGAGGCTGAGACGTGAGGATCCCAGGGTAGAGGAGAGCCTCCACGACATGGCAAGGCTCTAAGCAACCTATCAAGACTTTTATTTCAAAATAAAAAGGGCTGAGAGCAGCAGGGTGTGGTGGCACACATTTGTAATCCCAGCATTTGGGAGGCTAAAACAGGAGGATCATGGTTCTAGGAGAGCCTGAGCTACTTAGTGAGGCTGCACCTCAGTGAGATCTTGTTTTAAAATAAAGAATATTTTTTTAAAAATAGGGCTGGGGGTGTAGCTTGGAGGTAGAATGCCCCTGGGTTGTGTAGCTTGGAAGTAGTATGCACCTGGGTTAAAAAAAAAAAAAAAAGTGGTCTTTAAAATGGCTGTGGTGAGCCAGGCGTGATGGCACATGCTTGTAATCCCAGCATTCGGGAGGCTGAGATTTGAGGATAGTGGTTCACAGCCTCAGTGACTACTTAGTGAGGCCCTTTGCAACTCAGTGAGACCCTATTTCAAAATAAAGAATTAAAAAAGCCAGGCGTGGTGGTGCACTCTTGTAAACTTGTAATCCCAGCATTCCTGAGGCAGAGACCAGAGGATCACAGTTCAAGGACAGCCTCAGCTACTTAGTGAGGCCCTCTGCAACTTAGTGAGACCCTGTTTCAAAAATAAAGACTAAAAATAAGGCAGTAGGTGTAGCTAGGAGGTCAAGTACCCCAGACTGCAAAAAAAAATAATAAAATATTTTTTTTTTTTAAAATAGGGCTGGGGGAGCCGGGCTGGTGGCACATGCTTGTGATCCCCGTACTTGGGAGATGGAAACAGGAGGATCGCGCTGGTTCAAAGTCAGCCTTGCTGGCTTAAGAAATCCTGTTTCCAAATAAAAATATAAAAATAGGTCTGAGAGTGTAGCCCGGAGGTAGAAGGGTTTCCAGGAACCCCAGTACCACCAAAAAGAAAATTAAAAAATAGGGCTGGGGGTGTGGTTCGGAGGTAAAATGCTCCTGGATTCCATTTTAGTACTACCAAAAAAAGAAAAAGAAAAAAGAAAGGAAGAGAAAGGAAGGAAGGAAGGAAGGAAGGAAGGAAGGAAGGAAGGAAGGAAGGAGCTAAGAGCGTAGCTTGGAGAAAGAAAGGAAGAAAGAAAGAAAGAAAGAAAGAAAGAAAGAAAGAAAGAAAGAAAGAAAGAAAGAAAGAAAGGGGCTAAGAGTGTAGCTTGGAGTTAGGAAGCTCCGGGGTTGAAAGATGGGTATGTTGCTGGGCAGGGTGGCTCATACTTGTAATCCCAGCATTTGGGGGGAGGGGGTTGAGACCTGAGGATCAGGGTTTGAGGACAGCCTCAGCTACTTAGTGAGGCCCTCTGCAACTCAGTGAGACCCAGTTTTAAAATAAAAAATAAAAATAGGGCTGGGGGTGTAGCTCGGAGGTCAAATGGCCCTGGGTTCCATCCCCAGACCTGCAAAAAAAAAAAAAAAAAAAAAATTTACCAAAAAAATTTAAAGTGGTCTTTAGCTGGCTATGATATGATGGCACACGCTTGTAATCCCAATACTTGGGAGGCTGAGACAGGAGGATCGCATGTTCAAAGCCAGCCTCACCAACTTAGCAATTCTCTCAGCAACCTAGTGAGACTCTATTTCCAAATAAGATATAACTTTTAAAAAATCATGCTGGGGCCGAGTGTGATGGCACATGCTTGTAATCCCGGCATTTGGGAGGCTGAGTCAGGAGGATCGCAGTTCACAGACAGCCTCCGCTATTTAGTGAGGCCCTTTGCAACTCAGTGAGACCCTGATTCAAAATAAAGAATAAAAAATTTAAAAATAGGGCTGGAGCTGTAACTTGGAGGTAGAATGCCTCTGGGTTCCATCCCCAGTACTGCAAAAAAAAAAAAAAAAAAAAAAAAAAAAAAAAAAAACCCAGAGGTAGATGTGGTATTCTGTTCCCACACACATGGGTACGCGCACACAGACACACAGACACACACACAAATGGTAGTCTTTACTGTGGCAATACATACACACCATCTTCTTTCCTCTTAAGCACATACTCCTCCATAATTTTAACTGTGACTCAGGTGTGGTGGCACACACTTTTTTTGTTGTTGTTGTGGTACTGGGGATGGAAACTAGGAGCATTCTACCTCCGAACTATACCCTCAGCCCTATTTTTTATTCTTTATTTTGAAACAGGGTCTCAGCCGGGCATGGTGGTGCACGCTTGTAATCCCCGCGCTTGGGAGGCAGAGACAGGAGGATCGCGCAGGTTCGAAGCCAGCCCTGCGCGCTGGCTTAGGAGACCCTATTTCCAAATAAAAATGGAAAAATAGGTCTGGGAGTGTAGCCCGCAGGTAGAAGGGCTTCCAGGAACCCCAGTACCACCAAAAAAAAAAAAAAAGAGAGAGAGAGAGAGTGGAACAGGGTCTCACTGAGTTGCAAAGGACCTTACTGAGTACCTGAGACTGTCCTAGAATTGCAATCCTCCTGTCTCAGCCTCCCAAATGCTGGGATTACAAAATGCACCACCACGCCCAGCACACATTTTTAATCCTAACACTTGGGAGGTAGAGACAGGATGATCAAGGATTAAAGGTTCACAGCCAACTCTACCAGTATTGGGAATGGCCTAGGAAGATTTGAGAAAGCTCTGATTATTAATATATTTCAAAAATTGGGTGAGGGGCAAATCTGTGCAAGGACTTGGTTTCTGCCTAAAAGCAGGCAACTATTCCAATGTAAATTAACCTAGCTAAAAGTAATTAAGTCAATAGGAGAGGAGAACTAGGCCTTTCTCTATCTAAAGACAGATCTACATGATGATCTAGGGAAGATGGAGCAGGATTTGACGTTGCCCTTCATTAAAGGAGACACCTTGCCACACCTGGCTGGGGGAGGTACCTTACAGGGAAGGTTACTAGTCAGGATTACGGGAACAAGATGGAGGTCATAGGTATAAAAAGGTCAAGTCCACATGTGAGCCCTTTGGTGTATTCATTCGAGTCACCCCTCCATGCCACTCTGGCATGGGGCTGTATTTCTATTTTCTGTATTTCTATCTTTCTAATATACTTCTTTAAATCTTCAGCAACTGTCCAAGCTATGTATATTTATTCTTAGCTCAGGACAAGAACCTGCAGTTTTTTTCTGTTTTTTGGTCGTTTGGGGTTTTGTTGTGGTTTGAGGGAAAGTGTGTCCCGGGACCCTAACAGGGGTCCCCCGGAACAGTTTCCCCATAACCATACTCTCCCAATCTGTAACACCAACTTCAGCTATTCTGAAACTTAGTGAGATCCTGTTTTAAAATAAAAGAATAGCTGGGCGTGGTGGCACAGGCTTGTAATTCCAGTACTTGGAAGTCAGAGACAAGAAGATCTCAAATAGCCTCAGCTACATAGTGAGACCTTCTGCAACTTAGTGAGACGTTTCAAAATAAAAGAATTAAAAATAGGGCTGGGGAGCCGGGCATGGTGGTGCATACTTGTAATCCTAGCATTTGGGAGGCTGAGACAAGAGGACTGCGGTTCACGGACAGCCTCAGCTACTCAGTGAGGCCCTTTGCAACTCAGTGAGACCGTTTCTTTCTTTTTTTTTTTTTTGCGGGTCTGGGGATGGAACCCAGGGGCATTTGACCTCCGAGTTACACCCCCTGCCCTATTTTTTATTCTTTATTTTGAAACCGGGTCTCACTGAGTTGCAAAGGGCCTCACTAAGTAGCTGAGGGCTGTCCATGAACCACGATCCTCCGGTCTCAGCCTCCCAAATGCTGGGATTACAAGCGTGCGCCACCACTCCCGGCTGAGACCCTGTTTCAAAACAAATAATAAATAGGACTGGAAGTGTAGCTCAGAGGTAGCTTTCCCCTGGGTTCCATCCCCAGTCCCGCAAAAAAAAAATAATAATAATATATAGGGATGGGGGTGTAGCTCAGAGGTAGAATGCCCCTGGTTTCAATCCCCAGTACTGTAAAATAAAATTTTAAAAAATACAAATAAGCCAGGTGTGGTGGTGCACGCTTGTAATCCCCGTGCTTGGGATGTGTAGACAGGAGGATTGTGCAGGTTCAAAGCCAGCCTCGCTGGCTTTAGAAACCCTGTTTCCAAATAAAAAACATAAAAAATAGCCCGGAGGTAGAAGGGTTTCCAGGAACCCCAGTACCACCAAAATAAATAAATAAATAAAATACAAATACATAAATAAATACAAATAAATTAAATAAAATAATAAAATAGGGATGGGGGTGTTGCTCATAGGTAGAATGCCCTGATCCTCAATACTGCAAGAAAAAAAATTTTATTTAAAAATTACTCCCAAGCTGGGCATGGTTGCGTACCCTTGTAATGCCAGCATTCAGGAGGCTGGAACAGGAGGATTGAGGTTCTTGGACAGCCTCAGCTACTTTGTGAGACTGTTTCAAAATAAAGAATAAAAATTAGCCGGGCATGGTGGCACATGCTTGTAATCCCAGCATTCGAGGCTGAGATCAGAGGATCACGGTTCATGGACAGCCTCAGCCACATAGTGAGGCTCTCTGCAACTCAGTGAGACCCTGTTTCAAAATAAAGAATAAAAAATAGGGCAGGGTGTGTAGCTCAGAGGTCGAATGCCCCTGGGTTCCATCCCCAGAACTGAAAAAAAAAAAAAAAAAAAAAAAGAATAAAAATTAGGGCAGGGGGTGTAGCTCAGAGGTAGAATGCCCCTGGGTACCATCCCCAGACCGCAAAAATAAATAAATAAATAAATAAAAATTAAAATTACTCTCTTTCCCCCAATCCTTGGAAAAACCATTTCATTTACCTCAGCCTAAAAATAACCCCGGATCTGGTGACATGGTAACCCAATTTTAGGATTTGCTGGAAACTTCCATAACTGCTCAGTGACTGAGAAGAGCAGAAATATAGGACCATTTACTATCTTTATATCCTACTGCTACTCTGGGTACCTTTCTGTAAGAAGAGTGAATAAAATCTTTCTCCCTATTTTAACAGTTAAAGTTGACAGAAAAAATACAAGATACTGAGTTCAGTTCAAATATCAGATAAATAAAAAATTATGTTTTTATAAGTATATCCCACTCAATAGTTGGAATGTACTGAAATAATTATTTATTATTTATATGAATTTTTTCTTTCTTTTTCTTTTCTTTTCTTTTTTTTTTTTTTAGTACTGAGGATTGAACCTAGGCATTCTACCTCCAAGCTACATCCCCAGCCCAATTTTATTTATTTGAAACAAGAGTCTCACTAAGTTTCTTTCTTTTTTTTTTTTTTTTTGCAGGTCTGGGGATGGAACCCAGGGGCATTCTACCTCTGAACTACACCCTCTGCCTATTTTTTTATTCTTATTTTGAAACCGATTCTCACTGAGTTGCAGAAGTAGCTGAGGCTGTCTGCGAACCGCGATCCTCAGATCCCAGCCTCCAGAATGCTGGGATTACAAGCATGAGCCACCACGCCGGGCTTCACTAAATTTCTGAGCCTTGATACATTGCCAAGGCTAGCTTTGGACCCTTGGTCCTCCTGTCTCATCCTCCTAAGTACTGGGATTACAGGAATGTACCACTATGCCTGGTTTATATGAAGCTTGAATTACATCAGAAATCCTTTATTTATTTTTTGTGTGTGGGTCTGGGGATGGAACCCAGAGACAGAATCCGAGCTCCATTCCCTGCCCTATTTTTTATTCTTTATTTTGAAATAGGGTCTAAATTGCGGAGGTTCTCATTAAGTAGCTGAAGCTGTCCACAAACCGTGATCCTCCGGTCTCAGCCTCCCGAATGCTGGGATTACAAGCCTGCGCCACCATGCCCAGCTTGACCTCCTTTATTTTTATTTGCAAAATCTAGCAACCTGACAAGCATGGTGGAAAGTTTTATAATCCTAGTATTCAGGAGGCTGAGACAGGAGGATCACCGGTTGGAGACCAGCCTCAGCAACTTAGTGAGATCCTGTTTCAAAATAAAAAGTGAAAAAATAATGGGGATGGGGGGATGTAGCTTGGAGAAAGAATGCTCTGGGTTCAATCCCCAGTACCATTAAGAAAAGAGAGAGAGAGGGGCATAGTAGTGCACACTTGTAATCCTAGTACTTGGGAGATTGAGACAGGAGAATTGCAGGTTCACAGCCAGCCTCAACTACTTAATGAGGCCCTTTGCAACTTTTTTTTTTTTTTTTTTTTTTTTTTTTGGTGGTACTGGGGGTGGAACCCTGAGGCTTTCTACCTCCGGGCTATACTCCCAGACCTTTTTTATATTTTATTTGGAAACAGGGTCTCACTAAGTTGCCGAGAGCCTCACTAAGTAGCTGAGGCTGGCTTCGAACCCGTGTAATCCTCCTGTCTCAGCCTCCCAAGCACGGGGATTACAAGCGTGCGCCACCACGCCCAGCAACCTTTGCAATTTATTAAAATCCTGTTTCAGCCAGGCAAGATGGCACACGCTTGTAATCCCAGCGCTTGGGAGGCTGAGACAGGAGGATCATGCAGGTTCGAAGCCAGGCTCAGCTACTTAGTGAGGCTCTCAGTAACTTAGTGAGACCCTGTTTCCAAATAAAATATAAAATAGGTCTGGGAGTGCAGCCCAGAGACAGAAAGCCCCTGGGTTCCATCGTGTTTCAAAATAAAGAATAAAATAATCGAACTGGGTTGGAGCTCAGAGGTAGAATGCTCCTTGGTTCAATTCCCCCCAGTACCACAAGGAAGGAAGGAAGGAAGGAAGGAAGGAAGGAAGGAAGGAAGGAAGGAAGGAAGTAAGTCAATCTAGCTGTCCAGTGTGGTGGCACATGCTTTTAATCCCAGTACTTCAGAGGCTGATACAGGAGGTTCGCAGGTTCATGGCCAGGCTCAGCTACTTAGTGAGGTCCTCTGCAATTTAGGGAGACCCTGTTTCAAAATAAAGAATAACAAATAGGGCTGGGGATGTAGTAACGGAGGTAGGATGCCCCTCTGTTCAATCCCCAGTAACGCAAAAAGAAAAACAAAGATAAAGCACAGCTGGGCGTGGTGGCGCACGCTTGTAATCCTAGTACTTAGGAGGCCGAGACGGGAGGATCACGGGCTGGAAGCCAGCCGCAGCAGCTTAGTGAGGCTCTCAGCCTTCCAAGTATCAGCATTACAAGCATGTGTCACTATTCCCAACATTCTGTTTTGTTTTGTTGTTTCAGTCCTGGGTATTGAATCCAGGAACATTCTTTCTCTGAGCTACACTCCCCACCCTATTATTTTTATTTTTTATTTTGAAACAGGGACTCCCTATGTTTAGAAGAGTCTCACTACTTTCTATCCTCAAACCTGCAATCATCCTGTTTTGGCCTCCCGAGTACTGGGATTACGGTAGTGCACCACCACATCTGGCTCTAATTTATTTATTTATGTATTTATTTGTGGTACTGGGGAATGAACCCAAATGCATCCTACCTCTAAACTACACCCCAGCCTGACTTTATTTCTTATTTGGAAACAGTCCTGCTAAGTTTGTGAGATTCTCATTACTTGCTGAGGCTGTCCTCTAAAGTGTGATCCTCTTGTCTCAGCCTCCCAAATACTGGGATTATGGGCACGCACCACCACACCTGGCTATTTATTTATTTATTTATTTATTTATTTATTTATTTATTCTTGCGATACTGAGGACTGAACCCAGGGGCATTCTACATCCGAACTACACCCCAAGCTCTATTTTTTATTCTTTATTTTGAAACAGAGTTTCATTAAATTGTGGAGGGCCTTCACTAAGTAGAGAGGCTGGAGACAAACCTGTGATCCTCCTGTCTTAACAGCCTTCCAAATACCAGGATTACAAGCATGCACTACCATACCCACCTTTATAATTTTTTTGTGTGTATGTGGAACTGGGGATGGAACTTAGGGGCTTTCTACCTCCAGGCTACACTCCCAGACCAATTTTATATTTCATTTGAAAACAGGGTCTCACTGAGTTGCAGAGAGCCTCAATAAGTAGCTGAGGCTGGCTTTGCACCTGCGTGATCCTCCTGTCTCAGCCTCCCAAGTACTGGGATTACAAACATGGGCCACCACGCCCAGCTTCTAATTTTTTTTTTTTTTTTTTTTTTTTTTTTGGTACTGGGGGTGGAACCCAGAGGCTTTCTACCTCCGGGTTTTTTTTATATTTTTATTTGGAAACAGGGTCTCGCTAAGTTGCTGAGAGCCTCACTAAGTAGCTGAGGCTGGCTTTGAACCTGTGTGGTCCTCCTGTCTCAGCCTCCCAAGCGCGGGGATTACAAGCGTGCCCACCACGCCCGGCTTAATTTATTTTTTAAAGTGAAATTTCCCCCTATATTTGGGAGGCTGAGACAGGAAGATCACAGGTTCCTTACCAGCCTTGGCTACTTAGTGATGTCCTCTGCAACTTAGTGAGACCCTGTTTCCAAATAAAAAATAAAATAGGACTGGGGGTGTGGCCTAAAGGAAGAATGTCTCTGGGTTCAATTCCCAGTTACACACACAGAAAAGAACATTTTTCACATGTCTGGAAGTGTTTCCAAGCTATGAAGTGTTGGATATAGTTAATATTTGCTACTAGAATTTCCTACTCATATTTCCACATTTCAACTTACTTCCCAGACGTTTGGTTCAAGTTTGTCATGCATACTTCCTCATGATGAAGAAATCTACTTTAAAATAATTCTTGTAAAATGGCCAAAGTGGGCAGAAATTCTCAATGGCCAGGATTATTCATTTGGTATTTATTCAGTGATATTTACCTATGCTATTCTATGCCAACCATCTGGATTTTGTATATTTGAAAATTTCCTGACAAAATCATCATGATCCAGCTGTTTTTATTTATTTTAACTTAAGGTTTTGCATGAATAGTGAACTCTCAGAAAGAGTTAGTGTTTATTGCACTAGGTCATTTAGCCAAGAGGTTTTTTTTTTTTTTTTTTCCCCCAGAAACAGTTCTATGGAGGTATAATGTTCATTAAGTATATATACTTAAGTATATCTATTATATACTTATATATTATACTTAATACTTAAATATGTTTATTTATTTATTTATTGGTGGTACTGGGGATTGAGCCCAGAGCATTCTACTTCTTTTTTTGGGGGGCGGGGGGTCTGAGGATGGAACCCAGAGGCATTTGATCTCCGAACTACACCCCCTGCCCAATTTTTTATTCTTTATTTTGAAACAGGGTCTCACTGAGTTGCAGAGGGCCTCACTAAGTAGCTGAGGCTGTCCACGAACCGTTATCCTCAGGTCTCAGCCTCCCAAATGCTGGGATTACAAGCGTGCACCACCATGCCCAGCTAGGGCATTCTACTTCTGAGCTATACCTCCAGCCCTATTTTTCTTTTTTGGTACTGGGGATGGAACCAAGGGACATTCTACCTCTGAGCTACATTCCCAGCTTTTTTTATTTTTTATTTTGAAACAAGGTCTCACTGCATTGCAGAGGGCCTCACAAGTTGCTGAAGCTAGCGGCAAATCTGTGGTCCTTCTGTTTCAGCCTCCCAAGCACTGGGATTACAAGTGTACCATGCTTGGCTTCTATTTTCCTTTTTTATTTTGAAACGGGGTCTCACTAAGTTGTGGAGAACCTCACTATAAATTGAGGAAGCGGGCTACAAACTTGAGATTTCCTATATCAACCTCCTGAGTACTGACATTTTAAGTGTGCACCACCACACCTGGCTCATTGAGTATCTTCAGTATACTAAATACCAGCACCACCAAAGAAAAAGTACTTATACGCACACTGTAACAATATGGTCAGGTTGTACTTTGTAATGGAAAAAATAAAACAAGCTTTCTTCTGTATTCTCACACAGAACACTTTTTGTGATCTGATATGTGCATGTTTGACCCACACACCAAGCAATTCGCCACAGGTATCGTACAATTCTTATAGTTTTCTCTTATAATCCTCTTTATTTCTATAAGACTGGTAAAGATATTATCTCTTTCATTCTTGATTTTAGTAATTTGAATCTCCTCGATTCTGTTACTATCTACCCGGAGAGTGTCAGACCCCATAGGTTAAGGGCCTACTCCCATAAGACTAAGTTTCTGACCAACTGGCTATAAGTTAATTTTACTTTGACCAACCCCCTCCTCTCTTTGGATTCAATAATTTCCCAGAACTCAGTGAAACACTCAGTTTTATTGATTTATTGTAGAGGCCACTATAAAGGATACAGCTGAACAGCTAGATGAAGAGGTGCCTAGGGCAAGGAATGGGGGCAGGGGTCTCCCACACCCTCGCTGGCCAATCATCCTCCAGTACCTCCCTGAGCTCAGCAACTTGGGAACTCAACACATCTGTTATTCAAGCTGGGTGTGATGGCAAATGCCAGTAATCTCAGCAGAAGGATCAAGAGTTCAAGGTCAGCTGGGCCTGTTGGCACACACCTGGAATCCCAGTACTTGGGACACGGAGACTGGAGAATCGCAGGTTCAAAACCAGCCTCAGCAACTTAGTTAGGTTGTCAACAACTTAGTGAAACCCTGTTTCCAAATAAAAAATAAACTAGGGCTGGGGGTATAGCTAGGAGGTAGAATGCCCCAGGGTTCAATCCCCAGCACCACAAAAAAGAAAAAAAAAAAAAATTCAAGGCTGGTCTCAGCAGTTTAGCACCTCATAGTCTGCCTCAAATTAAAAAATAAAAATTAGGCCGGGCGTGGTGGCACACGCTTGTAATCCCAGCATTCGGGAGGCTGAGACCAGAGGATTGCAGTTCGCGGACAGCCTCAGCTACTTAGTGAGGCCCTCTGCAACTCAGTGAGACCCGGTTTCAAAATAAAGAATAAAAATTAGGGCAGGGGGTGTAGCTCGGAGGTCAAATGCCTCTGGGTTCCATCTCCAGACCCGCAAAAGTAAATAAATAAATAAATAAAAATAAATAAATAAAAATAAAAATTAAGGACCGGGTGTGTAGCTCAGTGCTCAGTGTTAAGTAGCAGACCATCCCTGGCTTCAATCCTTAGTCTGCAAATAAAAAACTAGTAATATTCCATGTGTGGTGGCTCATGCTTGTAATCCCAGTACTTGGGAGGCTGAGGCAGGAGGATCGCAGTTAGCAGCCAGCCGCAGCTACTTAGTAAGGCCCTCCGCAATTTAGTGAGACCCTGTTTCAAAATAAAGAATAAAAAATAGGGCAGAGGGTGTAGTTTGGAGGACAAATGCCCCTGAGTTCCATCCCCAGACCCGCAATAAATAAATAAATAAATTATTATTCAAAGGTTCTTGTTTCTTTGTTTCTGTCATGCAGGGGATTGAACCCAGGGGTGTTTTACCTCCAAGCTACACCTCCAATTTTTTGTTTGTTTTGGTGGTACTGGGGTTCCTGGAAGCCCTTCTACCTCCGGGCTACACTCCCAGACCTATTTTTATATTTTTATTTGGAAACAGGGTCTCCTAAGCCAGAAAGGCTGGCTCTGAACGCGATCCTCCTGTCTCTGCCTCCCAAGTGCGGGGATTACAAGCGTGCGCCACCACGCCTGGCTGTGGGGTTTTTTTTTTGTGTGTGTGTGGTACTGGGGGTGGAACCCAGAGGCTATCTACCTCCGGGCTATACCCCCAGACCTTTTTTATATTTTATTTGGAAACAGGGTCTCACTAAGTTGCTGAAAGCCTCACTAAGTAGCTGAGGCTGACTTCGAACCTGTGCGATCCTCCTGTCTCAGCCTCCCAAGTGTGGGGATTATAAGTGTGCGCCACCACGACTGGTGAAATGAGCACTTGGGAGGCTGAGACAGGAGGATCGCACAGGTTCGAAGCCAGCCTCAGCTACTTAGTGAGGCTCTCAGCAACTTAGTGAGACCCTGTAGAAAGCCTTTGGGTTCCACCCCCAGTACCACACACACACACACATACACACGTGACGAAAGAATAAGAAGTGAGAGGAGGAGCCAACATGGTGGCAGCCAGCCTCCGCAACAGTTGCTGGCAGTGGCCAAATAGGACAGGTATTCCTCTAAGAAACCCCAGACATCAGATTTTGGCTTAATATCAGATTGGGACAATATATATAGAAGACATTTATAGCCATGACTTCCTAACTAAAATATAAGAAAGAAGAGACGGACCAAGATGGCGTTGACAGCAGTAGCAGAGGCAGCCATTATTCGGGAGAGGTAGACAAAACCAATCCAACCCGCCTTGGAACTACTGGAGAAATCTCCCCCAAAAAGACTGCTCCTGCCCCACATGCTCAGGAATTCTGGACAACACACTATGTAAGAAAAATGCTCGGGAGGAGGGTCAAGATGGCAGCGGCAGCAATGGCCAGTATCGGAGAGAGGCAGGTAGATTCATTCTAATCCACCTTGAACTTTTGAGGGAATCTCCCTGAAAGTAGACTGTACCTGCCTCACATGCTCAGGAACTCTGGACAACATACTATGTAAGAAAAATGTTCGGGGCGCGTCAGATGGAGCCCTGCATAAGCAGGTCTGTCGGCGCCCGCGTCATGGGAGCCAAGGGTGCTCCTCTGCACAGCGCTGGGGCTGGGTGTGCTCAGAGCAGCAGAACCCGCTCTCCGTGGTGAAGCTGTGGGCCTCCGCTCTTGGTGGGGAGATAAAACACATTGCTACCAAGTACTTGTGCCCCCAACTCCTGCAAAAGACACGCACTATTTTATTTTATTAAAAAATATTGAAGAGGGAGGAAGATGGCGGTGGCTACAGTTACAGCTGCAGCGGCAACCATGGCTGCAGCGGTGATGGTTAGCAGCGGCTGAATAGGATATGCATCCCCTTGAGAAACCCTGGACAACAGATTTTGATTTAATAGCTGATTGGGACAACACACAGAAACATTTCCAGTCATGACTTCCTATATGAAATATAGGAGAGAGAGTGGAAAATGGCAGAATTAGAGGCAAGACTGCAGCGCAGCGCCCACCACTACAAGAAAAATGATTTTTGGAGTAATATTCCAGAAGAGATCAGAAAGCAGACTGCTCCTGCCACATATGCACGGGAATACTTAACAACAACATACTCTAGGAGAGACCAAGAAGGCGGCAGCCAGTATTCAGGAGAGGCAGGCAGATCCAACCAAATCCACCTTGAATAAGAAATCTCTCCAAAAGTAAACTGTTCCTGCCCCACATGCTCAGGAACCCTAGACAACATACTATGTAAGAAAAAGTTTTGCGGAGACAGACCAAGATGGTGGTAGTGGCGGCGGCCAGTGTTCAGGAGAGGCAGACAGATCCAATCCAATCCACCTTGAATTTTTGAAACTATCTCCCCAAGCTGGGCGTAGTGACGCACGCTTGTAATCCCCGTGCTTGGGAGGCAGAGACAGGAGGATCGAAGCCAGCCACGTGCACTGGCTTAGGAGACCCTGTTTCCAAATAAAAAAATGTAAAAATAAGTCTGGGAGTATAGCCTGGAGGTAGAAGGGCTTCCAGGAACCCCAGTACCACCAAAAAAAAAAAAGAAAGAAAAAAAGAAAGAAAATATCTCCCCAAAAGTAGACTGTTGCCACATATGTGCAGGAATTCTGGACAACATATTATGTAAGAAAAATGTCCGGGGCAAGTCAGAGGGAGCCCTGCCTGTATTGCTGGGCCGATTTGCTGCACTGGTCCTGGGAGACCTCAGCTCATGGCCGCTGCGCTCCACTGTGCTGCGCTGGGGGCCAGGGTGTGCTTGGAGCAGTGGATCCCGCTCTCCATGCTGAGGCTGTGAGCCTCCACTTTCAGTGGGGAGATAAAATCCATTGCTGCTAGGGAATTGGGCTTTCAGCTTCTGAAAATGACAAGTGCTGTTTTCTCCTACTAAAAAAGAAAATTGAGCAGGGCATGGTGGTACATGCTTATTATCTCAGTACTTGGAAGGCTGAGATAGGAGAATTGTAGGTTCTAGGACAGTCTCAGCAAATAGTAAGACTCTCATCAACCTTGTGAGATCCTGTTTCCAAATAAATGAAATTGGACTGGGGGTATAGCTCAAAGGTAGAATGACTCTGGGTTCAATCCACACACACACACACACACACACACACACACACACACACACACACACAGCTCCACCATCTTGTATCCTATTAAGATGTATGACTACAATGTACCAATAAAAGATTTACCCCGCGCCTTGGAGGCTGAGGCAGGAGGATCACGCAGGTTCGAAGCCAGCCTTTGCTGGATTAAGAGACCCTGTTTCTAAATAAAAAATATAAAATAGATCTGGGAGTGTAGCCTGGAGGTAGAAGTTCCCTGGGTTCCATCCTCAGTACCACCAAAAAACAAAACAAAACAAAAAAAATTAAGAAAGTTTTTTTTTTTTATGGTACTGGGAGTGGAACCCAGAGGCTTTCTACCTCCAGGCTATACTCCCAGACCTTTTTTTACATTTTATTTGGAAACAGGGTCTCACTAAGTTGCTGAAAGCCTCACTAAGTAGCTGAGGCTGGCTTCGAGCTCCTGTCTCAGCCTCCCAAGCGCGGGGATTACAAGTGTGCACCACCAGGCCCGGCAAGAAAGATTTTTAAAAAACAGGATTTGGAGATCTTTGTGGACAGTAGTTGTTATCTTCCCATCAAGGACCTGACAGTCCAGATATGTGGTGGTAGCCCTTGCAGCCAACTTAGAGGCAAAACTCTTACCACAGGGAATTTTAGCCTCAAAGGCCAAACTTATCATATTAACTCGAGCCTTAGAACTAAGTAAAGAAAAGATAGTAAACATCTACATCAATTTCAGGTATGGCTTCCTCACTCCACACGTCCACAGAGCATTATACTGAGAAAAAAAAAAAAAAGAATACTAAACTCTGGAGAGAAGGAATTAAAACACCCACAGGAGATCCTACAACTCCTTAAGGCCATCTGGAAACCCAAGCAGGTAGCAGTCCTTCACTGCCAGGGATACCAACTGGGAAAACAATGGAAGCAGTAGGAAATGCAAATGCTGACAGAGGCAAAAAGAGCCTCAACTTAAAATCCCCAGGCTGGTTGCACTCCTGTTCCCATGGATGCCAGAGACCAGGCCATGTATTCCTCCCAGGAAAAGGAATGGCTGGTGACAGAAGGGCCCCACAAGACTCCCGATGGACTGAATGGTTTTACCTAGCGATGGGCAGGTTGCCATTCCTTACCTGTTAGATGCTCCCTTAGTTAGAGCAACTCACAAGGTCACCAGTCTAGGCTGAGAAAATACCAAAAACGCCCTCAAAAGGTACTTCTACATTAGCACTTGTCAGCTTTGGCCAAAAAGGCAAGTCAATGTTATATTCTTGCAGTCAGCCCAATTCAAAGCAAGGACCAGAACAGGCCAAACAGTTGAGGCCACCCCGTTGGAAAATATAACTGCCCCGATGTGGCCAGTACCTACTAGTGAGAGTATGCATTCTTTCTGACTGGGTAGAAGATTTTCCATGCAGGACTGAAAAATCCCTGCCTTGTAGATAGTTTCAAATAATGGCCCTGCTTTCATCTCAGAGGTCATACAAGCTACAACATGTAGAATACCCCTGGGTTCCATCCCCAGACTCGAAAAAAAAAAAAAAAATTAGGTGCAGACACTTGCCCTCTGAAATATTGTATGCTGGCCTTTCCAATTGTGTTTTCTCTCTGGGAGTCTTCGAGAATCTGCTTGCATCAGTTAATGTTGGGGCTAGGAAAAAAATCAACCCAAAACTTTCCACTTGGACCTTAAATAGGGCCCAAATAAGTTTTTTCTCTTCTGTCTACCTGTTTCAGCCAGAGGACTCAGTATGGGTAAAAGACTGAAACCTCACTCCACTAAAAGCATAGTGGAAGGGACTCTTTACTATTAACTACCCCCACAGCTGCAATATTTGTCAGGATTCATCATAGCCAACTCAAAAGGGCTGCACCAGAACAACACGGGAAGCTACAACAGACCCAGGCAACTCGACCACGTGACCCTGTGGAAGACACCATGCCCGCTCCAGTCACACCCAGAAAGATGACTGATCTACGCACAGCTGAAGTCTGAGGATATTCTTCATCATAAGGACTTTGCTAGGGTTATCCAAAATAAGCCAGGCCACACCCTCCCATCCCTTCTTACTGCTGGCAAGCTCAAACAGTCCTACACTCTCACTCGCTCTTTCTTTTGCTGATAATAGAAATTCAAAAGATGAGACCCCAATGGTAGGTGTTATAATGGGATCTTCAAGGGGGAACGAGATAAGAGCCTAAGATGGGAACCACCCTGTACCCACCATGTGGAGCCTAAGCCACATACCTGCCACATGGGAGGAGCTAGAGGAAATAGGGCTCAGGAAAAGAAACTGAAACTTAACCCAAGCTTCCACACCTGTCAAGCCAATCAAGACCTGCCCTGATGCCATGAAGCTATATAATCTATATGCCGATGTCATTTGGAGATCAGTCTTCAGACTTTAGTCCTCTGGGCCCTGCTGGTGGAAATAAAGGAATTCTCCTTCCCAACCTGCTTTCCAGGGTGTCATCTCTCCATGCCCATTCTCCTGCAACATTGCTAAATTACAAGCCTCACTAAGTTGCCCAGGTTGGCTTTGAACTTGGGATCCTCCTGCATCAGCCTCTGAAGTTTCTGGGATTACAGGTCTGTGCCAACATATCCAGGTCATTCACCAATTTTGTGAAAGATTTTAGTGAAATCTAACTCATTAATTTTTCCCATTATATCAATCAGTTGCATTTGCAATTAATCAGAAGATAATTAAGAAAGAAGATATTGAGGTGGGTATGGTGGTTTGCACTTGTAATCCCAGTACTTGGCAGGCTGAGACAGGAAGAGTGCAGGTTTGTGGCCAGCCTCAGCAACTTAGTGAGATCCTCTACAATTTAGTGAGAACTTCTTTTAAAATAAAGTTCTGGAGGTGCAGCTCAGGGCTAGAATGCTCCTGAGTTCAATCCAGAAGAAGAAGATGGAGAAGGAGAAGAAATTAAATATTAATTAATTAATTTAAGATGGGCCTGGTGGCACATACTTGTAATCCCAGTACTTGGGAGGCTGAGTCAGGAGGATCACATGTTCAAGGCCAGCCTCAGCTACTTAGTGAGGCCCTCTGCAACTTAGTGAAACCCTATTTCGAAATAAAGAATAAAAAATAGTGCTGGAAGTGTATCTTGGAGGTAGAATGCCCTTGGATTCAATCCTCAGTACCTCAGAATAATAACAATACTACTACTAATACTAATACTAATAATAATTTATTTCACTAATGGACACTGAACTCAGAGGCACTCTATAAATGAGCCATATCTCTAGCACTTTTTATTATTATTTTGAGGCAGAGTCTCACTAAGTTACCCAGGCAGCCTCATTGAATTTGGGATCCTCCTATCTTAGCCTGGCAGAGTAGCTGGGCTTACAGCCAGGCTGTAAATATAAATTGTTATTTTTTTTATTTTATTTTTCTTATTTTTTGGTGGTACTGGGGGTGGAACCCAGAGGCTTTCTACCTCTGGGCTATGCTCCCAGACCTTTTTTTTTATATTTTACTTGGAAACAGGGTCTCACTAAGTTGCTGAGAGCCTCACTAAGTAGCTGAGGCTGGCTTTGGACCTGTGTGATCCTCCTGTCTCAGCCTCCCAAGTGCAGGGATTACAAGCATGTGCCACCACGCCCGGCTAAATTTTTAATATTTTAACAAATGTATTTAGCCACGCGTGGTGGCACACACTTGTAACCCCAGTTCTTGGGAGGCTGAGACAGGAGGATCGTAGATTTGAGTCCAGCTTCAGCAACTTAGGGAGACCCTATTTCAAAGTAAA
This sequence comes from Muscardinus avellanarius, assembly GCF_963383645.1. Lineage (NCBI taxonomy): Eukaryota > Metazoa > Chordata > Mammalia > Rodentia > Gliridae > Muscardinus > Muscardinus avellanarius. The sequence continues at coordinate 73,940,760 of NC_137798.1, forward strand.
GGAATAAAGTAGGGCTGGGTGTGTAGCTTGGAGGTATAATGTCCTTGGGTTCAATCCCCAATACCATACACACACACACCCAAAAATGTATTTAAAATCCCAGTACTTGAGAAGCTTAGGCAGGAGGATCATAGACTCAAGGCCAGCCTCAGGAATTTAGCAAGACCTTCAGCACCTTAGTGAGACCCTCCCTCCCTCCCTCCCTCCCTTCTTCCCTCCCTCCCTCCCCTCTTTCTTTCTTTCTTTCTTTCTTTCTTCCTTCCTTCCTTCCTTCCTTCCTTCCTTTCTTTCTTTCTTTCTTTCTTTCTTTCTTTCTTTCTTTCTTTCTTCCTGTGTATGTGATACTGGGAATTGAATCCAGGGCACTTGACCTCTGAGCTATACCCATAATTCTATTTTTATCTTTTATTTGCTAAGTTGCTGAGGGCCTAAATTGCTGGGGCTAGCCATGAACTTGCAATCCTCCTCTCTCAGCCTCCCAAGTACTGGGATTACAAGTGTGTGCAACCACATCCGGATGTTTCTAGAGTTTTATATGTGGAAATATGAACTGTGTGTGTTCACATGCGCTGGGGATTTAACCCAGGGTCTTGAGCCACACAGGCGCTCTATGATCTATACCCCGGAGTTCCATATTGAGCATTTTTATAAGCGACATACTTTTTTTTTTTTTTTTGGTGGTACTGGGGGTGGAACCCAGAGGCTTTCTACCTCCAGGCTATACTCCCAGACCTTTTTTATATTATATTTGGAAACAGGATCTCACTAAGTTGCTGAAAGCCTCACTAAGTAGCTGAGGCTGGCTTCGAACCTGTGCGATCCTCCTGTCTCAGCCTCCCAAGCGTGGGGATTACAAGCGTGCACCACCACGCCCGGCTCTTATGTAATTTTTGTTTAAAAAAAATCACATGATAAACCAGGCATGGTGGCACAGGCTTGTAATCCCAGTTCTTGAGAGGCTGAGACAGGAGGATCGCAGGTTTGCACCAGCCTGAGTTACTTACTGAGGCCCTCCACAATTTAGCGAGACCCTGTTTCCAAATAAAGAATAAAATAGGGCTGGTGGTATAGCTCTGAGGTAGAATGCCCCTGGGTTCAATCCCCACCATCACCACCACCACAACAAAAAATCACATGAAATGGAAAAGCTTCTAAATATCATTTCTCAAAATATTCTTTTGGAACAGTTTTCAAAAACCAGTTGTTTTTTTGCTTGTCAAAATATCAGCCTTACTTTGAAGGCACAGAATTTTAAAATATTGCTTCTTAGCATCTATAAAGTAGCATAATACTGACAGCTACCTTATTATCATTGCAAAGTCAGCAAAGTTCGAATGCTTGTCTTTTTGTAAAAGAAAAGTGCAGGTTATTTAGAGATTCTGACAACTATTGTAATACTCTGACAAAAACCCCTCTCAAACCTCCATGTGAAGCCAAATATCTCCAGCATCAATCACCTTCTCATCACAGACAACTGTTATACTCTGATGCATGAGAGTCTTATTTCTACAAAAATTAACACCTTACCTAGGCATGGTGGCACACGCCTGTAATCCCAATACTTGTGAGGTTGAGAAAGAGTCGTAGGTTCAAGGACAGCCTCAACAAGTAGTGAGACTTATCAACCTAGCAAGACTGTTTCAAAATAAAAATAAAAAGTAGTGCAGGAGGGTGTAGCTTGGAGGTAGAATTCCTCTAAATTCAATCCCTGTTAACACTAACACACACACACACACACACACACACACACACACACACACAACACCTTGATGTTGTGCCCTAGGCACAAAAAGTGTAATATGGGAGTACTACCATCCTTCTATCTGTGTCATGGAACTCCTGTCGCCAGATTTTCAGTGACTTGTAACCAGCAGTATTGCAGACAAAATAAGGATTCTGGCATCTATCTGCAAAGGTGAATTACTTTGGGGGATTAAAAAATGTAAATAGAAATCTCACATTGTCTCCAGCATGCTAACGGGTCACCATACACACCCTGGATGTGCACTTCCCATGCTACTGTGGGGCCCGTGTGTCGGAGCTTGGACCATTCCATTTGAGGCCTAGACAGTCAGTAAACTGGTGTCAGAGAGGCCTGGGCTAGAAATTCCAAAATTGGCTCCATCATTTATCAGCTCTGTAGTTTTGTGCACATTCGATCACCACTGTGCTTCCGTGTCCACAATTTAAAGTGGAATATTCCACTTTAAAATAACACTTCATGAAACTGAGTTAAGGATTAAATAAGATAGTTTATTTTTTGTCACCAGGCATGGAGGTCCACGCTTGTAATCCCAGCATTCAGGAGGCCGAGGCAGGAGGATCGCAGTTCGCGTTCAGTCTCAGCTACGCAGTGAGGCCCTTTGCAACTCAGTGACACCCTGTTTCCAAATAAAGAATAAAAAATAGGGCTGGGGGTCTAGCTCAGAGGTAGAATGTCCCTGGGTTCCATTCCTAGTACTGCAAAAAAAAAAACCCAAAAGATAGTTTATTTTCTTGTTTTATTCTCTTTTTTTGTGTGGGGGGGTACTGCTTAATGCTAGAGATTGAACCCAGGGATATTCTATTTCTGAGCTACACCCCCAGCCCTAGTATTTTTTTTTTTGGGGGGGGGGACAGGGTCTCATTAAATTGCTGAAGGCCTTAATAAGTTGCAGAGGCTGGCTTCAAATTTGTGATTCTCCTGACTCAGCCTCTGTACTGGGATTATAGTAATGTGCCACCATGTCCAGCTAATAAAATAGTTTTAATATGACCATAATATGACTTTTTTTTTTTGCAGTACTGGGGATGGAACCCAGGGGCATTCTACCTCCAAGTTACACCCCCAGCCCTATATTTTATTTTTTTATTTTGAAGCAAGGTCTCACTGAATTGCAAATGGCTTCACTAAGTAGCCTGGTTTGTTTGTTTATTTATTTATTTATTTATTTATTTATTTATTTATTTTTGTGTGTGTGTGTGTGTGTGTTTTTGGTTTTTTTTTTTTTTGTAGTACTGGGGGTAGAACACAGGTGGAAACCCAATAAACCCACACACACACACACACACACACACACACACACACACACACAGAAAAGAAAAGAAAAAGGAAGAGACAGGATCTCAGTAAGTTGCAGCCCCACAAATACTGAGATCATTGGCATGTACCACCATGCCCAGCTTTCTTGTGGCATTGGGGATTGAACCCAGGGACATTTTATTTCTGAGCAACACCCCCAGCCCTATTTTATTTCTTATTTTGAAACAGGGTCTCACTAAGTTGCTGAGACTGTCTTCAAACTCATGATCCTTCTTTTTATTTATTTATTTATTTTTGGTGATACTAGGGATGGAACCCAGGGGCCTTCTACCTCCGGACTACACTCTCAGACCTATTTTAAATTTTATTTGGAAACAGGGTCTCACTAAGTTGCTGAGAGCCTCACTAAGTAGCTGAGGCTGGCTTTGAACCTGTGAAATCCTCTTGTCTCAGCCTCCCAAGTGTGGGGATTACAAGTGTGAGCCACCACGCCTGACCAAACTCATGATCCTCTTTCCTCAGTCTCCTGAGCACTGACTGATGTTCCAGGCACGTGCCACCATACCCAGCTGTTACCTGCCTTTCTCCCAAAATTGGAATGTTCAAATGTCTCCCAATAGCTGGGAGTGGTGGCTCATGCATTTAATCCCATCATTTGGGAGGCTGAGACAGGAGGATTGCACAGGTTCAAAGCCAGCCTCAGCTACTTAGTGAGGCTCTCAGCAACTTAGTGAGACCCTGTTTCCAAATAAAGTATAAAAATAGGTCTGAGAGTATAGCCGGAGGTAGAAAAGCCCTTGGGTTCCATATCCAGTACCACCCAAAAAAAAAAAAAAAAAGTTTAAATTTAGGCAACAAGTTAAATACCATTATTTATCTCTTTACCTAATCTCAATTATCCTCTAAAAGGAAACCATGAAGCCAGGTATGGTGGCACATACTTGTAATCTCTGTACTCAGAAGGCTGAGACAGGAGGATTGCAGGTTCAAAGCCAGCCTCAGCAACTTAGCTAGGCCCTCTGCACCTTAGTGAGACTCTGTTTAAAAAAAATAGGGCTGAGGGTGAAGCTTGGAGGTAGAATGCCCCTGAGTTCCATCCTCAATACCACAAAACAAAACAAAACAAAACAAAAAAACAGGTTCTCATTAAGTTGCTGAGGTGAGGCAGGCAAAGACAGGTCTCAGCCTCCCAAGTGCTGAGATTACAGGCATGTAGTGCATGCCTGGCTTATTATTATTATTTTTAAAGACTGGGGTTGCAGATTAGAGGCAGAATGATCCTGGGTTCAATTTCTAGTACCAAAAGGAATTTTTTTTTTTTTTTGATAAGCAAACAAAAAGCGTTAGATGTGGAATTGCTCAGAGTCTTCCCAGAGATTTTCTTTTTAATTGGAGCTTGAACCCAGAGGCATTCTTCCTCCAAACTACACCACAGAGATTCTCCTAAGTATCCCAAGTACTGGGATTACAAGTATGGACCACCTTACCCAGCTCCAGATAATCTTTTGACTCCAAAGAAACTCCTGGGTACCAGTCCCCACGTACAACAGAAATCCAGTTCCCCCATGGTGATTAAAATCAATCACCTCAAGCTGGGCGTGGTGGTGCACGTTTGTAATCCCTGCACTTGGGAAGCTGAGACAGGAGGATCACACAGATTCGAAGCCAGCCTCAGCTACTTAGTGAGGCTCTCGGCAACTTAGTGAGACCTTGTTTCCAAATAAAATATAAAATAGGTCTGGGAGTATAGCCCAGAGGTAGAAAGCCTCTGGGTTCCACCCCCAGAACCACACACACACACACACACACACACACAAAAAAAAAAAAAAAAATCAATCACCTCAGCTGGTTGGAGGAGTTTCTTCCCAGGTATTGTTGGTTCAGTGGCATAAGGGGCCCCAGATGGCCAGGTGGCATCTCAATTTCCTCTCAATGGAACTGTTGTGTTTCACGACACAAGCATTTCTCTGTTGGGAACTAAGACTTTCCTGGTTGCACATGCCTATAATCCCAGATATTCAAGAGACTGAGGCAAGTGGTTCACAAATTTAAGGCCATAATGAGCAATTTAGAAAGATAAGCTATAGCCAGGCGTGGTGGCGCACGCTTGTAATCCCAGCATTTGGGAGGCTGAGACCTGGAGGATCACGGTTCGCGGACAGCCTCAGCTACTTAGTGAGGCCCTCTGCAACTCACTGAGACCCGGTTTCAAAATAAAGAATAAAAAATAGGGCTGAGGGTGTAGCTTGGAGGTAGAATGCGCCTGGGTTCCATCCCCTGTACTGTGAAGGGAAGAAAGAGAAAGAAGGAAAGAAAGAAAAGAAAGAAAGAGGGAGGAAAGAGAAGGGAGGAAGGAAGGAAGGAAGGAAGGAAAAAAGATAGATCAGGATTGGGGTGTAGCTTGGAGGTAGAATGCCCCTGGGTTCAGTCCCTAAATACTGAAGAGGAAAAAAAAATCTGAGACCCCACTTTCAATTCTTTTGGAATTGAAGTGAAATTGCTGTATAATATGGTAACTCTTTCTTTCTTTCTTTCTTTCTTTCTTTCTTGTTTAATTCATTTATTTTTTTGTGGTGATTGAGACTGAATCTAGGGGCATACTACATCTGATATACACCCCCAACCTTATTTTGTTTTTTATTTAAAAATAGCATCTAAGTTGCTGAGGGCCTTCCTAAGTTGCTGAGGCTGCTTCCAAACTGTGATCCTCCTGTCTCAGCCACCATGCCTAGCTATTTTTAATTCTTTTGAGGAAGTACCATACCTCAAGAGATATCTTTTTTTTTTTTTTTAATGTGTGGTACCAGGATTGAACTCAGGGGCATTCTACTTCCAAGCTACACTTCTAGCCCTATTTCTTATTCTTTATTTTGAAACAGAGTCTCATTACGTTGTAGAGGGCCTCACAAGTTGCTGAAGCGGAGCTGGGCGTGGTGGTGCACACTTGTAATCCCAGAGCTTGGGAGGCTGAGACAGGAAGATCGCACAGGTTCGAAGCCAGCCTCAGCTACTTAGTGAGGCTCTCAGCAATTTAGTGAGACCCTGTTTCCAAATAAAATATAAAAAGAGGTCTGGGAGTATACGTGGAAAAGTCCCTGGGTTCCACCTCCAGTACCATTAAAAAACAAAACAAAACAAAAAAACCCACCAAGTTGCTAAAGCTGGCCACACACCTACAATCCTGTCTCAGTCTCTCAAGCATTGAGATTACAAGCGTGCATCACTATGCCTGGCTTTTGGCAGTTATCTTTTTTCTTTTGCAATAGTGAGGACTGAACCCAGGGGCATTCTATCTTCGAGTTACACCCCAGCCCTATTTATATATTTTTTTTTTTTGGCGGAACTGGGGATGGAACCCAGGGGCATTCTACCTCCAAGCGACACTCCTAGCGCTATTTTTTATTTTTTATTTTGAAACAGGATCTCACTGAGTTGCAAAGGGTCTCACTAAGTAGTAGCTGAGGCTGTCCGTGCACCGCGATCCTCCTGTCTCAGCCTCCCGAATGCTGGGATTACAAGCGTGTGCCACCATGCCTGGCTCAGCCCTATTTTATTTTTTATTTTGAAACAGGGTCTTCCTAAGTTGCTTAGAGCCTCACTAAGTAGCTGAGGCTAGACGTGAACCTGTATCCTCCTGTCTCAGCCTTCCAAGTACTGGGATTACAAGTGTGTGCCACCATGCCTGGCTTCACCATATTTTTTATTTTTTTGGTATTGAGGGTGGAACCCAGGGGCCTTTCTACCTCGGGGCTATACTCCCAGACCTATATTATACTTTATTTGGAAATAGGGTCTCACTAAGTTGTTGAGAGTCTCACTAAGTAGCTGAGGCTGGCTTTGAACCTGTGAAGATCCTCCTGTCTCAGCCTCCTAACCGTTGGGATTACAAGTGTGCAGTGTGCGCCACCACGCCTGGCTTCAATATATATATATGCTCCCAGACCTTTTTTTTTTAATATATATTTTATTTGAAAACAGGGTCTCACTAAATTGCTGAGAGCCTCACTAAGTAGCCAAGGTTAACTTTAAATCTGTGCAATCCTCCCATCTCAGCCTCCCAAGCTCAAGGATTACAAGTGTACACCACCACGTCTGGATTCAACAGATATCTTAACTGAGAAAATTAATATAAAGAGTTGTTGGAAGCCAGGTGTGGTGGCACACCCTTGTAATCCCAGCATTTGGGAGGCTGAGACAGGAGGATCCTGGTTCACAGCCAGACTTAGCTACTTAGACCCTCTACAACTGGTGAGACCCTGTTTTAAAATTGAGAATTAAAAGTAGGGCTGGGAGTATAGCTCAGAGGTAGAATGCCCCTGGGTTCAATTCCCAGCATACCCCCCTCACGCACACAAGTTGTTAGAAAGCTGAGCATGGTGATGCATGCCTATAATCCTAGTACTTGGGAGGCCGAGAAAAGAAGATTGCAGGTTTGAGGCCCTCTGGGACTTAGTGAGACCTTGTTTCCAAATAAAAAATAAAATAGGGCCAGGAATGTAGCTCAGAGGTGGCGTGCCCCTGGGTTCAATCCCCAGCATCACACACACACACACACACGCGCGCACACACACACACACACACACACACACACACACACACACGAATTGTTGGAGATATCACAGACACTGAAGAACCAAGAGGGGAAATTAGAACAAAGAGGTCGTAACTGTATGAAGTAGATGGTGAAATATGGGATTAAAATCGAGTTTATTGGGACAAAACTCTTGAAAGGGGAGCCCTAGAGAGCTGGAGCCCAGACTCTGAGTGCACATGATGCTTGACGTATCCCGGGAGCTGTAGAGTTCAGAGCGGCTCCCAGTGCCGGGCCTCAGACCTCAAGGAGAGCTGCTGGCTGGGGAGTTAGAGGGCTTGTGAAGGGGCTTGTTCTGAGAGTGTGGGGAGAAGTCCAGAGCTGGAACCCACTGCTGCTGGCTTGAAGAGCCGTTGCCTGGGCAACACTGAAAGAAACAGGAAACAAACAGGAAGCACCAAGTCCCTTCTCCCCCCATCCCACTTTCTGATCTCCCACTACTGGCAGAAACTAAGGGAGACAGGGCCAGCAAAAGGGAAAATGTGGATTGCTGAGGTCCAGCTTGAGCCCCCGGAGCAGAGTGTAGAAGGGTGGGTTTGAGGCTGAGGAACAACTTCCTTATAATCAGCATAGTTAGACAACCCTCCTTCAGCTGAGGGTCGGAGCGAGGCAGCAGGCCAGGCCATTTCACAGGGTTTCAGCGTTAGCGAGGAGATGAGTCGTGGAGAGAGAGCTGCAACTTATGTGGAGCAAGGAGACGAGAGGAACTGGTTATAGCACATGGAAGGATCTGCTGGCGTTGATAAACTTAGTGTGAGAAGCCTGGAGTCTAATGTAGTACAATTCAAAGTATAGTCTTTGACTGGCCAGTCTCCAATTTTTTAAAAATTGTGTTTTCTTGGAACTGGGGATTGAATCCAGGGGCATTCTACCTCTGAACTACATCTCCAGCCCTATTCTTTATTTTGAAACAGGGTCTCACTAAGTTGTAGAGGGTCTCACTAAGTAGCTAAGGCTGGCCGTGAACCTGCAGTTCTCTTGTCTTGGCCTCCCAAGTACTGGGATTCCAAACGTGTGCCACCATGCTTGGCTTTAATAAAGTATTAAAAATAATAAAATAAAAATATAAAATATTGGGCGTGGTGGCGCATGCTTGTAATCCCCACGCTTGGGAGGTGGAGATAGGAGGATGGCGCAGGTTCGAAGCCAGCCGCGCTGGCTTAAGAGACCCTGTTTCCAAATAAAAATATAAAAAATAGGTCTGGGAGTGTAGCCTGGAGGTAGAAGGGTTTCCAGGAACCCCAGTACCACCAAAAACAAACAAACAAAAATATAAAATATCAAAGTAAAATATTAAGTATTTAAAGTAAATATAATATTAATTGATATTTAAACATTAAGTATTTAAGTAATATTTTATTATGTATATACAACATATGTATGTGTATATATGTACACATACACACCCCACATTGTATTCAGTTTGTTTTTATCCTCAACAAGATAAAAGCTTGTGCCATGATGCCACTGAGCACAGTGTTTGGTGCCTCCAGAACTTCTGTAGGAAGATTTTTCTCATCCAAGCACTTGAGCAGCACTGGTCTAGGAAGTATTTAAAGTATTTAGTGACACAACTTTGTGTGGGCATGTTGGCACACACCTGTGATCCTGGTATTTCAGAGGCCGCGACAAGGTGAAGGCCAGCCTCCGCAATCTAGTGAGACTCTCAGCAACCTAGTAAGACCCTGTTTCAAAACAAAAAGTGTAAAGGGCTCGGGGTGAATACTCCTGGAGTTAGAATGCCCCGAATTTAACACACACACACACACACACACACAGTAACTTCTACCAACTGTTCTTTTTTGTATCTAATTCTAACAATGATTTTCTCTCCAATGTCTTTTCCTCTAAAATATCCCTACCAAAAGCTAATATTCAAATTGAACTAATTAAGAAAAAAATATTTTAAAAAAGTGGTAAAATCATGGCTCTCAGATATAAGTGAATATGGGTCAAAGGTTTTAGTTGTTGTTTTTTGTGGAACTAGGGATGAAACCCAGGCCTATCTACCTTGGGGCTACACTCCCAGACCTATTTTATTTTTTTGAATTTGGGAACAGGGTCTTGCTAAGTTGCTATGTCTTGCTCAGCTTAGTACTTGGGAGGCTGAGACAGGAGGATCCAGGTTCATGGCCAGCCTCATTTACTTAGTGAGGCCCAACACAACTTAATGAGACTCTGTTTCAAGATAAAGAATAAAAAAATTGGGCTGGGGTACCTTGGAGGTAGAATACCCCTGGGTTCAATCCCTAGTACCACAAAAAATAAAAAACTAAAAACAATAAAAATACGATAGGGCTGGGGGTATATAGTTTAAAGATAGAATGTCCCTGCTTCCGATCCCTAGTATAGAAAAAAAAAAAAAAAAAAAGTTTTCACCGGGTGTGGTGACGAACGCTTGTAATACCGTGCTTGGGAGGCTGAGACAGGAGGATCGCACAGGTTTGAAGCCAGCCTCAGCTACTTAGTGAGGCTCTCATCAACTTAGTGAGACCCTGTTTCCAAATAAAATATAAAATAGGTCTGGGAGTGTAGTTCCACCACCACCAAAAAAAAAAAGTTTTCTTTAACATAAGCTGCTGATTTAGGGGAAATATCTTGAAAGTAAGTAATTTTCACTGAATCTTCATTTTCACTATGGCACCCTACCCTAACTAGACAAAGTATTCTTTACCTTCTCCAGGGAATCAATTCTCAGCCTTTTACAGGGGGCAGGAGAAGAGATCTGGTGGTTTAAATCTCTTGAAACAGAATTTGAACTGTTAAAATTATGGGAGGCCTTGTTTGTTTGTTTGTTTGTTGGACTGAGCTCCTGCACTAGACCCCAAGAGACCAGACCAAATGAAAATGGAGTCCCTCCTGCTGCTAACTACTGTTGTAGGAAACTAGGTCCCCAGAGACAAGAGCCAGTGCCGAGAGTTGGATAGCAGGTCACTTTATTCACAGGTGAAGACTCAGTAAGCAAAGTTTCAGGTCTGAGCCCCAAACTCAGAACATGCAAGTTCTTTTACATTTGGTCACTCATTTTACAGGGGAGGGATAAGCAAGAGATGTGGTTTTTCCCTAACATTACAAGATGCGGAAGTGGAATAGCAATTAGTACATTGTTTCTCAGTTCGGTGCCTTATCTCACAGGCTCTGCTCATTAATGTCTTAGGGGGCCTATGAAGTAGCTTCACTTCTCTGTCTTATTCCTAGGCTTCTAGCCAAAAGGAGTGTCAAGTACCTAGCCAGGATCCTGTCACAGAATAGCTCCAAGGACAGAGCTGGGCTCCGGCCTCACTACCACATAATTTTTTTTTTTTGTATTGGGAATTCAGGGGCATTCTACCTATGAGTTACACCCCCAGCCCTTTTTATTGTTTATTTATTTATTTATTGCGGGTCTGGGGATGGAACCCAGGGGCATTCGACCTCCGAGCTACACCCCCTGCCCTATTTTTTATTCTTTATTTTGAAACCGGGTCTCACTGAGTTGCAAAGGGCCTCGCTAAGTAGCTGAGGCTGTCTGCGAATCGCAATCCTCCGGTCTCAGCCTCCAAAATGCTGGGATTACAAGCGTGCGCCGCCTGGCTTTATTGTTTATTTTGAAACGAAGTTTTGCTAGGTTGCTGAGTCTCGCTACTTGCTGAGGCTGGCCTGGAACCTGTAATCCTCCAGCCTTAGCCTCCCAAGTCCTGGGATTCCACGTGTGGGCCAACGGCACTCAGGTTCCTTTGCTTCTTGAGATGCCTGATGCTCCCGGTTTTGGAGCCTGTGAGGTTCCCTGGGGGCAAATCAGGCCTCCTCTTGACCATCTGCTTTGATGGATGGTCAGTTTGCTAAATCAGTTCGCACTGTCCTCTTGCTTTCCAGCTTCTAAACTTTTAGTGATTTGATCTCCTCTGCTCTTCTCTAGAGGCTGATTATATAGACAGACAATACCCACTCCATATATGATAATAGAACTCTAACTCCCAAGCTCGGTGGCAATTAGGACTTGGACCATGAGTCAGCCTCCCTATATTTTGCCCCACTTCTAACTCAGGACCAATGGGAGAAAACTAAACCAATCATATAAGAAGCCCGGCTTCTGGCTAGCCCGCTTCCGGTTTCCGCTTGTTAATGATCTCCAATCTGAGCATGTCTGAAGCCCCACTTTTACTGTGGCTATTCCCCTGCCTGGCTTTCCAGGCCCTGCCAAACACAGTTCTGAGAGCTAACTCCTGCTACAGCAAAGCTGGAGACCCTCTGTGTTCATCAAGGTGGTCCTCATCTTCTTTCCAGAAGTTTGGACCCTTGCTGATTCTGTCTCTGATTGATACCTCAAGCTTCTAGGGCTTTTTTGTTTTTAGGGATTGAACCCAGGGCTATTCTATCTCTAAGCTACACCACAGTCATTATTATTATAATAATTATTATAATTATTATTATTATTAATTTATTTTTGCTGTACTGGGGATAGAACCCAGGGATATTCTACCACCAAGTTACACCCCCAGCCCTATTTTTTATTCTTTTTTTGTGTGTGTGTGGTACTAGGGTTGAAACCCAGATGCTTTCTACCTCCGGGCTATACTCCCAGACCTTTTTTATATTTTATTTGGAAACAGGGTCTCACTAAGTTGCCAAGAGCCTCACTAAGTAGCTGAGGCTGGCTTCGAACCTGTGAGATCTTCCTGTCTCAGCCTCCCAAGCACGGGGATTACAAGTGTGCGCCACCACACCTAGCTTATTCTTTATTTTGAAACAGGGTCTCACTGAGTTGCAAAGGGTCTCACTAAGTATCTGAGGCTGTCCGTGAACCGTGATCCTCCTGTCTCAGTCTCCCAAATGCTGGGATTACAAGCGTGCACCACCATGCTCAGCCCTATTATTTGTTTTGAAACAGGGTCTTGCTAGGTTGCTGAGAGCCTTGTTAAGTTGCTAAGACTGTCCTTGAACCTGTAATCCTTTTGCCTCAGCCTCAAAATAATGGGACTATAGGCATGCGGATTATAGGCTACCACAGCCTTTGAATTTTTTATACCTTTACCTACAAAGCTTCAGCTCAGCCCATTCCTCTCCCTTAAGTGTGCCGTTCCCTACTGAGTGGAAGACATGATGATTCACCAGTCTTTGAACACGCATTCTTTACTGACTTGTCCTACTGTATGCATATGTGTTTGAACAAGCATGTGAACATGCACACTCATGAGAGTGTGTCTCACCTTCATTCTCAGGGGACTTCATGCACTTCTAAATTACCATAGGCAGCCAGGCAGAGTGGGGCATACTTATAATCCCAGTACTTGGGAGGCTGAGACAAGAGAATCGTGCGAGGTTCGAAGCCAGCCTTAGCTGGCTTAAGAGACTCTGTCTCCAAATAAAATATAAAATAGGTCTGGGAGTGTAGCCCAGAGGTAGAAGGCCCCTGGGTTCCATTCTCATTACCACCACCCCCCCAAAAAAAAAAATATATATATATATATATAGAGAGAGAGAGAGAGTGTGTGTGTGTGTGTGTGTGTGTGTGTGTGTGTGTGTGAGTGGGGGTATAAAATGCCCCTGGCTTCAATCTCTAGTATCACAAAATAAACAAATAAATTAATCAATTAATTACCATAGGCATCTCTTCTAGTGATAACCCCATTCCAGCTCTATAAGAAAACAAAGTTCTCTATCCCCATAAACCACCAGAAAAGCCTAACTCTTCTCACAAACAGACAGTCTTTTGTGTTTCTACCTGGCTTCTAAGCTCTTGCGTGTACAAGTAATAGCTACCCTATAAATTATAAGTTATCTTATCTGTATAGTAGATGATGATATTGTAAAGTTAAGAGAAGAAAGGTGAGTAGAAAGGGTGGACAGAGACTCAATGAAAGAGGACTTTCAGAGCTATTATGCTGTGGTTCCTCGTGTGTGTGTGCGCACGCGCGCACGCGTGTGTGCGTGTGTGTGTGTGTGTGTGTTGCTAGGGATTGAAGTTGGGGATTTTATCTCTGAGCTACACCCTCAGCTCAATTTTATTTTTTGTTTTGGAACAGGGTCTTGTTATATTGCTGAGATTGTCATTGAAACTGTGATCCTCCTGTCTCAGCCTATCAAGTCCTGGGGTTATAAACATGCATCACCACATCCAACTTCAGCCTTTTAAATTTATTTTATTATTATTATTATTCTTGTGTGTGTGGTACTGAGGGTGGAATCCAGGGGCTTTTCTACCTCTGGGCTATACTCCCAGACCTATTTTATATTCTGTTTGGAAATAGGGTCTCACTAAGTTGCTGAGAGCCTAAGTAGCTGAGGCTGGCTTCGTACCTGTGTGATCCTCCTGTCTAGCCTCCCAAAGCGCTGGGATTACAAGCGTGCATCACCACACCCAGCTTGTTTTGTATTTTGAAACAGAATCTCACTAAGTTGCTGAGGCTGGCCTTAAAACTGTCAATCCTCTGTCTCTGCCTCCCAAATACTGGAACTATAGGTGTGCACCACCGTGTCTGACTTTTTTCTTTTTTTTTTTTTTTTGGTGGTACTGGGGTTTCTGGAAGCCCTTCTACCTCCGGGCTACACTCCCAGACCTATTTTTACATTTTTTAAATTTGGAAACAGGGTCTCCTAAGCCAGCGCTCGTGGCTGGCTTCGAACCTGCGGGATCCTCCTGTCTCTGCCTCCCAAGTGCGGGGATTACAAGCGTGTGCCACCACGCCCGGCTATGACTTTTTTCTTTCTTTCTTTTTGGCAGTACTAGTGATCAAACCCAGGTCTCCCACATGCTAGACAAGTGTTCTACCATTGAGCTACATCCCCAGCCCCCAGGCTGTTCATGCCTCTCAATTCCACCTGCAAGTAGTGGCTTCCACCTTCACCTCTGTGGCAGGAGAGAGCACCGGAGCTCCAGCCGTCAGGTACTTCCCCTGCCTCCCCTTGCTCCTCTCCTTCTCTTCCTCTTCCTCTTCTCCTCCTCTGTGGTGCTGGGGATTGAACCCAGCACATCACTCATGCTAAGAACAGGTTCCACAGTGAGCTGCACTGCCAGCCAGAGCTACTGGGTGCTGTCTAGGCGAGGGAGAAGCAGGGAGGCAGTGATAAAAGATAGAGCCCATGGGAGTTATCTGTCCTCCGTTCAGCAACACTGCTGAAAGCCCTAGGAAAAACCTCGCTCATACCTCATTGGCCATAACTTAGTTATGTGGCCACATCTATTCTCAATGGAGATAGAAAACTGTACTGTTTGAAAATGCATTTTTTTAAACCGGGTGTGGTGGCGTACGTTTGTAATCCCAGCATTCGGGAGGCTGAGACCAGAGGATTGCAGTTTGTGGACAGCCTCAGCTACTTAGTGAGACCCTGTTTCAAAAATAAAAGAATAAAGCCGGGCATGGTGGAGCATGCTTGTAATCCCCACTCTTGGGAGGCTGAGACAGGAGGATGGCACAGGTTCAAAGCCAGCCTCAGCTACTTAGTGAGGCTCTCAGCAACTTAGTGAGACCCTGTTTCCAAATAAAATATAAAATAGGTCTGGGAGTATAGCCCGGAGGTAGGAAGCCCCTGGGTTCCACCCCAAGTACCACTAAAAAGTAAAACAAAAGAAAAGAAAAGAAAAGAAAAAATAGGGCAGGGGGTGTAGCTCAGGGGTCGAATGTCCCTGAGTTCCATCCCTAGACCGGCAAAAAAAAAAAGAAAAGAAAAAAAAAGCATTTTTAAGTGTGTGTGGTACTAGGGATTGAACCCAGGGACATGCTATCACTGAGCGACAATCCCTGGACCTATTGTATTTTTATTTGAAACAGGTTCTGACTAAGTTGCTGAGGCTGGCCTTGGACCTGGGATCCTCCTGAGCACTAAGACTATTATCAGTGTGCTCCATCACGCCTGGCTTGGATCTATGTTTTCAACTCACTTGGCAAATACTTGGCAGTGTACTTGTTGAACAGTATGCTACTGATGAGGTGGAATCGAAGAAATAAAGTTTTAGGTAGAAAGAAGACACATTGGGAAGAAAGGAAAAAATATGGTTTTAAAATCTGAAACAGCTTGATTATTCTTAAAAATTCAAGCCAAGCCCATACTTTTAAATCATAATAAGCTGGCTCAGAAAATTCCTGAGGCAATTAAAACCGAGAGGTTTCACTTTTTGAAAGATCCTCAAAAAGGTGGCACCTTTTGTTAAAAGAGCCCCATACCTTGGCAGTCCAGGCTTCCTGTCTCCACTCCTAAGGAGTCCTATCCCAAAAGAAATTCCCAGAAATTGTGAACCAGAAAGCTTAAAAGAAGAGTCCACCATCCCATGTGACCTGGTCACCTCCTCTCTAGGAGGCTCTTATAAGAAGTATATAGCTCTGATGACCTCTTGGCCCTTTGGGGACCATCCTGGACCAATCTGAGCCAATTTGGGCAGTTGTGGGGCAGCTTTTGGGCCATTTGGGGCAGCTCTGGGGCAGTTTGTGCAGCTCTGGCCCCTTTCTTCCCACTGAGACTTGAGCGATGGCTAGCGTTTCCTCTGAATGTGTATCTTTACTTGAATTAAAACCTCTGCCTTTATCTCTGACTGGTACGTGTTGAAATTCTTTTCACCATGGGAGCCAAGAATCCATAGAAGTTATCATGTTGCCCAAGACACTAAGACTATATTTACCTTTGTAAGTAACTGTCAAGCCGGGCATGGTGGCGCACGCTTGTAATCCCCACTCTTGGGAGGCTGAGACAGGAGGATTACACAGGTTCGAAGCCAGCCTCAGCTACTTAGTGAGACTCTCAGCAACTTAGTGAGACCCTGTTTCCAAATAAAATAACAATTAAAAAAACTAGTTCTGGGAGTATAGCCAGGAGGTAGAAAGCCCCTGGGTACCATCAAAAAAAAAAAAAAAAAAAAAAAAAAGTAACTGCCCAAGTCAGGAATGGTGGCACACGCTTGTAATCCCAGCACTTGGAAACTGAGACAGGAGGATTGCAGGTTCAAAGTCAGCCTTGACAATTTAGCTAGGCCCTCAACAATCTAGTGAGACCCTGTTTCTAAATAAGAAATAAAATTGGGCTAGAGGTGTAGATTGGAGGTAAAAGGCCTCTGGGTTCAATCCCCAGTACCAAAAAACAAAACAAAAAACTGCGCAAGCATCTTCATAATTTACTGTACCATTCTGCATCCCCACCATAATGAATAAAGTCACACTGCTTCACATTCTTACCAGCATTTGGTGGTGGGTGGTCAGTATTTTTTATTTTAGCCATTATAATAGGTATAGGTAAATACTGACATATAATTTTTATTATAGTTTGTAGTTTTCTAATAATATGTGGTACTAACCATCTTTTTTTGAGTATTTGTGTATTTTCTTTGGTGAGGTGTTTCTTCAGATCTTTTGCTCCCCTGTTTTTTTGTTTTTTTCAGTACTGGGAATTATTTTTATTTTTATTTTTTTTTTGGTGGTACTGGGGTTCCTGGAAACCCTTTTACTTCCAGGCTTCACTCCCAGACCTACTTTTTTTTTATATTTTTATTTGGAAACAGGGTCTCCTAAGTCAGCCAGGCTGGCTTTGAACCAGCTCAATCCTCCTGTCTCCGCCTCCCAAGCTCGGGGATTACAAACGTGCGCCACCACGCCCAGCCAGTACTGGGAATTAAACCCAGGGGCATTCTACCTCTGAGCTATACCCCTAGCCCTATTTTTTATTCTTTATTTTTAAACAGGATCTCACTAAATTGTAGAGGGCCTCACTAAGTAGCTAAGGCTGGCTACAAACCTGTGATTCTCCTATCTCAACTTCTCAGGTACTGGGATTCCAAGCATGCACCACCACATCTGGCTGCTCCCCCGTTTTTTAAATTTTTAGTACTGGGAAACTGAACCCAAGGACAGTCTACCTCCAAGCTGCACCCGAGTCATTTTTATATATTTTATCTATAGTGCTGGGGATTAAACTCAGGATCATTCTACCTCTGAGATACACCCCCAGACCTTTTTTATTTTTATGTTGAAACAGGATCTCACTAGGTAGATGAGGGCCTAAGTTGCTAAGTTTGATCTTGAACCCGCGATCCTCCTGTCTCAGTCTCCCAAGTACAGGGATACAGAAGTGTGTCACCATGCCTAGCTAAATAGTATTTTTTAATGTGGTGCTAGGGATCAAATCTGGGCCTCACACAGTGTAAGCCTGTGCTCTATCAACCTTGCTATAAGCACAGCCCTAAATAGAACTTTTATTATCATAAAAATCTAACATTATAAATTCTCATTGGGATTTCTTTTTTGACTTTTCAGTTATTTAGATGTTTTTAAAGTTTCTAAACGTATGGAGCTTTATTTTATTTTATTTTATAGTTTGGTACTGGGGATTGAACCCAGAGGCATTCTACCTCAAAGCTACACACCTAGCCCTATTTACTTTCTTTTTTGAAAATAGGGTCTTACTAGGTTGCGGAGTCTTGCTAAATTGCCAAGTCTGGCTTTGAACCTGCAATCCTCTTTTCTCAGCCTCCCAAGTACTGGGATTACAAGCATGAGCCACCATGCCTGGCTAATGTATGGAGTTTTTAAAATAATCATTTTATTATTGATTTTTAACTTAATTGTGATTGTAATATTGAGGAGATAGAAAGGAAATAGGCAGATAGGGAAAAGGCCTTGGTAGAAAAAAGTTAATTTCCTGAGTTTCCTAATGCCTGAAACTCCAAAGGCTCAGAGATAAGAAGGCCAGAGCTTCACAAAGCCATCCTGAGTTTCCTAATCAACAAACTCACCGAGCAAGTCTGGCATTCCTGAAAAGAGACCCTTCAAAGGACTTGCAAATACCCTATGCAAATTCTCCTTGGAATCCCAAAAGTCACCCTAACCACAAACGGACTTGCAAGCGGTCAGGCATTGGCCAGTTGAATGGCAAAAGGGGGACTTTCCCGCTCGGGACCCCCTCCCCTTTTGGGGAGCTGTTCTCTCTCTCTCTCTCATAGGTCATGTTGGCCCTGAGAGAAGGCAGAGTGCATCTGAGGGCACGTGCCTCGGGCGACTCTCGAGTAGTGACCAGAAGGCCTCTGCTGGACATCATGGCTGGCCAGGCCCCTAGGGGTGACTTGTACCTCTTTTCTAGCAGATCGCGTGGACTCTGGGAGAAAGTAGTTTGCAACTGATGGGCACTTGGCTAGGGCGACACTCGGGTAGTGACCCTGTGTTCAGCCACCCTTGCCCCATTCCCCGCTGCTTCCAATAAACCTTTTACTCCCCTTCCTGAGGTCTGCGGGTGTCATTCTTCGCTCACCGTAGACAAGAACTCGCCGGGTTTTCTCTCAAGAAACCCCCGTTTCAATATGGTCAGAGAATGTGGTTTGCATGGATAGCATTTTTTGCAATTTGTAGATAGTTGCTCAGTGGCTGTATCTGTCAGCATTCTTGTAGTCATAATCTACATATCTGACCACATAACTTAGAGGAAAGAAGATTTATCTTAGGGTTTTGGGCTCAGTCTATGTGAGGTTGAGATCTACCTCAGAGCATGGTGGAGGAAGAGCACTTTATGGGCTGTGCTGTTTCTATCCCAGCAGTGGTGGGAAGAGAAGAGGGTAGAAGGAGAGGAGAAGGGGGAGAGGAGGAAAGACAGAGAGGGGAAGAGTAACCAATTATATAATCTCCGAGGCCACATCTCCAGGTCCACCTCCTCCAGCCACACCCTACAGACCTACCTGGTGCCACCCAGGTAAATCCATTGCAATGAATTTATCCACTTTGGGGATTACAACCCTCAAGACTCAGTTACATCAGATCCAAACATTGATAAGTGAGCTCTTTAGGAGACTCTTTTTTTTTTTTTTTGAACTGGGGATTAAATCCAGGGGCATTCTACCTCCAAGGTACGTCCTCAGCCCTATTTTATTTTTAATTTTGAAACAGGATCTAACTAGGTTGCTAAGAGTCTCACTATTTGCTCAGGCTGTCCTCAAACCTGCAATCCTCCTGTCCCAGCCTCGCCAGTACTAGGATTACAAGCATGTGCCACCACACCTGGCTTTTAGGGGACATTTCATATCTAACTATGACAGTGGCCTAAATCAAAAATAGTTTTTTTTTTATAAGCCAGGTGTGATGGTTCAGTCTTCTAATCTCAGTACTCTGGAGTCTGAGAAAGGAGGATCATAGGTTCAAAGCTAGCCTCAGCAACTCAGTGAGGTTCTCAGCAACTTAGCAAGACCTAGTTTCTAAACAAAAAAATAAAATAGGGATAGAGTTTGTTTGGAGGTGGAATGGCCCTGGTTTCAATCCCTAGTACCACTACCAAAAAAAAAGGGGGGGCATAAATTATTAATGGTTAGAGGATAATATACACTGCTAAAATAAAGGACACAGTATTTAAACATGCTGTTTCGCTCTATTTACGGTCATTATTTAATTATTAAGAACATTAATACAAAGTCGGGTGTGGTGGCACACACTTGTAATCCCAATACTTGGGAGGCTGGGTCAGGAGGATCGCAGGTTCAAGGACAGCCTCAGGGAGTGTGAGACTTACATCAACCTAGTGGGACCCTGTTTCAAAATAAAAATAAAAACAAGGAGCTGGGCGTGGTGGCACACACTTGTAATCCATGTACTTGAGAGGCTGAGATAGGAGGATCCAGGTTCTCTGCCAGGCTCAGCTATTTAGTGATGCCTTCCGCAACTTAGTGAGACTGTTTCAAAATAAAGAATACAAAAATAGGGCTGGAGGTGTAGTTCGGAGGTAGAATGCCCCTGGGTTCAATCTCCAGCACCCCCCACAAATAATAATAATAATAATAATAATAATAAAGTAATAATAATAAATAAAAATGAGGTAAGGGCATAGTTCAGAGGTAGAATGACTCTGAGTTCAATCTCTAGTATCACAAAAAGAAAAAAAAAGAAGAAGAAAATGAATACAGTAGAGAAACATTACCCAGGATAAGGAAGAAAATCAGGTGTGTTACATCGCATTTGTGAGGGTTCCATAGGCTTCTTCTAATGTCAAATGAAAAAAACAAAAATGTCATCCCAGAAACAAAAGCACCACTTTTTTAAAGAGACCTCAAACCTTTCCAATTTTAACAGGTCCTTTTGTTCAAGAGTGGGGAAACAGCTGCCCCAACAGCTTCCGTACAAGATGGCGCCGTCCATCCTCTCTCTCCGGCTGGGTTACGTCTTCCGGGCCTGCCGCTGGACCGGAAGTGGTTTCGGCTCTAGTGGATCCGGGTGGGCGAGCGCAGGCGGTCGCAGAGGTTCCGGCTGTGCCGTGTGAGGTGTGAGGTGCTGCAGGTGATCGGGCCGGTCCGGGGTGGCAGGTAAGTGAAGTTCAGTCTGGCGAAGACTTCACTGGGATTGTGTGCCTGGCGGAGGAGCTTTTCAGTGTCGGTCGAAAAGGGTCGTGACGCTCAGGATGCCGCTGTGAGCGTGGGCGAGCGATGGCGGGGACGCGCTGCCCCTAGGCGGGCAGGTCCTGCCCCTCTCCCCGCCCTCGGGCGCGGCCTCCGCGCCTCAGCCCGTGGCGGGGGCGGGCCCACCTGAGCCCCCACCGCGCCCTCCCGGGCCGCCCCGGCCGCCCCGCGCGCTCTGGGAGCGCCTGCCGAGCCCTGGAGGCTCCTGGACCGTCAGCCGACGCCGAGGCCCTGCCCACCGCGCCCGCTCTCCTCGGCCGCGCGGGATGCTCGCATCCTCGGAGATGGCTCTCTCCGGGATCCTGGGACCAACCCGGCCCTGGGCACCTGCCGGGCCACGCCCGCTGCCGGGACAGATGAGAGCAAGCCGCATTCAGTACTTATTACAAAACCAACACTTGCTCCTTAAAGCAAACAAACCCAAGCCCGTGTAAGCTTTTGGATTCACACTGCCTTAAATATGGTGTGTGTGTGTGGGGGGGGGGGGCTGGGGATTGGACCCAGGGAGATTCTACTTCTGAGCTACACTCCCAGCCGTATTTTATTTATTTTGCTCCTGGGAATTGAACCCAGCTACACCCCAGCCCTACTTTATTTTTATTTTGAAACAGGGTCTCACCAGGTTGATGAAAGTCACACTTGTTGAGCCTGTCCTTGAACCTGTGATCCTCCTGCCTCAGCCTCCCTAATACTGGTATTACAAGCAGGTACAAGTCCAACCAGTTTCTTTCTTTCTTTCTTTCTTTCTTTCTTTCTTTCTTGCTTGCTTGCTTGCTTGCTTGCTTGCTTGCTTGCTTTGCTTTCTTCTTCTTCTTCTTCTTCTTCTTCTTCTTCTTCTTCTTCTTCTTCTTCTCTTTTTTTCTTGGTACTGGGGGTAGGGGCATTTCTACCTCCAGGCTATACTCCCAGACCTATTTATACTTTATTTGGAAATAGAGTCTAAGTGAAGAGCCTCACTAAGTAGCTGAGGCTGGCTTTGAACCTGTGCGATCCTCCTGTCTCAGCCTCCCAGCGCAGGGATTACAAGTGTGCGCCACCATGCCCGGTTTATTTCTTATTTTTGAATTAAAATTCAAAAATAAAATTAAATTGCATTAAATTAAATTAAATTGCAGAGGTTCTTGCTAAGTTGTTGAGGCTGGCCTTGAACCTATGATCCTTCTGTCTCAGTCTCCCAAGTACTGGGATTACAGGTGTGTGCCACCATGCCTGGCTTTTACCCACTCCTTGAGAACCCAAAACTATTTAAGCCTCATAGAAGGAATTACAACGGAAATATTTGTGTATTTGTGTGTGTGTGTGTGTGTGTGTGTGTGTGTGTGTGTGTGTGTGTGTTTGCAATGTTGGGGATCTCAGCCAGCCAGGCCTTGCACATGTTAGTTCTGAAAGGTTTTGTAAATGATCTAAATTAGAAAATGCAAGAACAAAGTGGTTTAATAGGGAGAGGGAATGATTAAATTTGGTCAAGTCGAACTTAAAAAAAAAATTTCAGCCAGGCATGGTGGCTTACGCTTGTAATCACAGCATTTGGGAGGCTGAGTGAGGAGGATCACAGTTTTTTGTTGTTGTTGTTGTTGTTGTTGTTGTTGTTTTTGGTGGTACTAGGGTTCCTAGAAACCCTTCTACCTCCGGGTTACACTCTCAGACACCTATTTTTTATATTCTTAAGCCAGAGAGGCTGGCTTCGAACCTGTCTTCACCTCCCAAGTGCCGGGTGGGGGGGTGGAACCACGTCGGGCTGGGGATCACAGTTTGAGGACAGCCTTACCTACTACTTAGTGAGGCCCTTTGCAACTCAGTGAGACCCTGTTTCAAAATAAAGGATAAAAAATAGGGCTGGGGGTTTAGCTCCATGGTAGAATGCCCCTGGGTTCCATGTTCAGTACCGCAAAAAAAAAAAAAAAAATGTATCCAGGTGTGGTGGTGCATAGTAGCACATGTCTATAATCCTTGTACTTGGGAGGCTATACATGTGCAAGGACAGCCCAGCAAGTAGTGAGATTCTCATCAACCTAGTGAGACCCTGTTTCAAAATAAAAATAAAAATAGGGTTGGAGATATAGTTCAGAGGTAGAATGCCCCTGTTTTCAATTCCCAGTACCACACAAAAAATTGTTATTTTTTATATATTTGTTTTAGTTGTATACACTTTTAAAGTCCTTACACATCCCTCCCCTTTTTTTTTTGGTACTGGGGATGGAACCCAGGTGCATTCTACCTTCAAGCTATACCCCAAGCTTGCTTTTATTTTTTCTTTTGAAACAGGGTCTCACTAAATTGTGGAGGGCCTCACAAGTTCCTGAACCTGGCCGTGAACCTGCAATCCTACTGTCTCAACCTCCCAAGTACTGGAATTACAAATGTGAGCTACCATGCCCAGCTTTGCACACACTCTTATAAGAAAAAAATCATGTAAACATTTTAGCTAAACAAGACAGATCTTCATATATATATATATATATATATATATATATATATAATGTATAATTTATTTTATTGTATTACCAGTCTCTTCCCTCTTCCTCCAAAGTAAGAATTGTTAACAGTTTGGGTTGTATTTTTTCTACATTCTTTTCTTTACATTTATTGATAAGTGTGTGTACATGTAAGATGTGTGTTTATATGATTTTGTGTAATTTTTATTTTTGGGGTTTTTTTTGTGATAATGGCATTTGAACCCAGAGGCATTCACCTTCGAGCTATACCCCCAATTTTATTTATTTGAAAACAGTCTCACTAGGTTGATGAGAGTCTCACTACTTGCTGAGGATGTCCTCAAATTCGCAGTCCTCCCATCTCAGCTTCCCATATACAACAATTACAGGTGTTTGCAACCATACCTGCCATGATTTCGTATTAAATTTTTTATTTTTATTTTTATTTTTATTTGTTGGTATTGGGTTTTGAACCCAGAGGCATTCTACCTCAGAGCTACACCCCCAACCCTATTTTTTATTCTTTATTTTGAAACAAGGTCTCCCTGCGTTGCAAAGGGCCTCATTAAGCTGAGGCTGGCTTTGAACCCGCACATCCTTCTGTCTCAGCCTCCCAGATGTTGGGATGACAAGCGTGCGCCACCAGGCCCAGCCTGTATTAAATTTTTATAAATGTGTGTTTTGACAAACATGGCATAGTGTACATATTCTGCATTTTGAGGTTTTGTGCTTAAAATGGGCCTTGGAATATTTTATTTGTTGTTATAAAGAGACCAACCTATTCTTTTTTTCTCTGTATGTTACATAGTTAACATTCCATAGTATGTGAAATTCCATAGTTTTTTTTCCAGTTTCCCACTGTTACACACTGAGGGGGGGAGCATCATTCCATGCGCCTCTGTGAGCCCATGTGAGTGCTTCTCAAGAATAGACACCTGTAAGTGGAATTGTTAGATAGAAAGGTATGGACTTTTTTTTTTTTAAGTACTGAGGATTGAAACCAAGGGCATTCTTCTTCCGAATTATACCCCAGCCCTATTTTATTTTTATTTTGCAAGAGGCTCTTGTAGGTTGTTGAGAGTCTCATTACTTATTAAGGTTGTTTTCAAACCTGCGGTCTTCCTTCTTAGTCTCCCATGTATAGGGATTACAAGCAAGTACCAACACACCCGGCCTAGAACATTTTTTTATTTCCCACAAAGAAACCCATATCTATTAACAATTACTCCCCATTCCCAACTCCACTGCTACCTTAGCCGTAGGCAACCACTCATCTTTCTGTCTTTATAGATTGGGATATTTGTATAGACGTAATAATCCAATATGAGTTTTTTTGCAACGGCTTTTTTTCTTATTTCTTTTTGTTTTTGTGGTACTGGGGATGGAACCCAGGCTCTTCTATCCCTGAGCTACATCTCCAGCCCTATTTTATTCTTTTTTATTTTGAAAGTGTCTCTAGGATAGGGATGACCTCACTAAATTAACCTAAAGCTAGTCTTGAACCTGTGATCATTCTGTTTAAACCTCCCAAGTACTGGGATTGTGCACATGCGCCACCATGCCAGCTCCTGTTTCATAAATGTGCACCAGCACGTTCGGCCTAACTGGCTTCTTTGATTTAATGCTTTCAAGGCTCAAGCTTGTGTAGAATATATCATTCCATTTTATTGCGGAATAAAATTACATCCTGCTGTGTATTTATTTCCTAGCACTGCAGAAACAAAGGGACACAAACTGGATGGCTTACAAGGGAAGTGCATTCTTTCACAGTCCCGGAGGCTGGGAGTCCGCCATCACAGTGTCCATGGGTCTGTGCTGTCCCCTTTGGTCTTGGAGAGACCCCTTCTTGCCTTTCTAGGTCTGGTGGAATTCCTTGGCTCACAACAGCATAACTCTAGTCTCTGTCCCTAACTTCATAAGGCCTCTTCCTCGTGTGTCTATCTTTACCTTTGAGTCTTGTGTCTCTTTTTCTTTTTCTATAGGACACTAGTCATTTTGAATTAAGGGCTCACCCTACTCTAATATGACTTCATCTTAATTACTTCAGAAAGGCCTTGTTTTCAAATAAGCTCGCATTCACAGGTACTGAGGATTAAAATTCAACATATTATGTGCGGGGAGGGTGCTGGAGATTGATTCTAGCGGTGTTCAACCTCAGAACTACAACCCCAGTCCTATTTTTTCTTGTGTGTGTGTGGTCCTGAGACTCGAACCCAGAGGCATTCTACTTCCAAGCTATGCCTGAGTCCTATTTAATTATTTTAATTTGAATCAGTATCTCATTAAGTTGTGGAGGATCTCACCAAGTAGCTGAAGCTGACCACGAACCTGTGATACTCCTGTTTCAGCCTCCCAGGTACTGGGATTACAAGCATGCACCACCACGCCTGGCTTCCTAATCCTATTTTATTTATGTATTTATTTGTGGTGCTGGGGACTAAATCCAGGGGCATTCTACCTCTGAGCTACAACTCAGTCCCTCTTCTTTTTTTTTAACTTAGCCTTGCTAAATTGTTGAGGCTGGGCTGGATGTGATGGCACATGTTTGTAAGCCCTGCACTTGGGAGGCAGAGACAGGAGGATCGTGCAGGTTCGAAGCCAGCCTTGCTGGCTTAAGAGACCCTGTTTCCAAATAAAATATAAAATAGGTCTGGGAGTGTAGCCCGGAGGTAGAAGGGTTCTATCCCCAGTACCACCAAAAAAAAAAAAAAAAAAAATTGTTGAGGCTGGCTAAGTTGTTGAGAGCTTTGCTAAATTGCTGAGGCTGGCCTCAAACCTGCAATCCCAAGTACTGGGATTATAGGCAAATAATACCAGGCCCATCTCTTGCTTTATTTTTCTCTTTTATTTTCTTTTTTGTTTTTTGTTTTTTTTTTTTTGGTGGTACTGGGGTTCCTGGAAGCCCTTCTACCTCCGAGCTACACTCCCAGACCTATTTTATATTTTTGAGACAGGGTCTCTTACGCCAGCGCGGCTGGCTTCAATCCTCCTGTCTCCGCCTCCCAAGCTCAGGGATTACAAGCGTGCGCCACCACGCCCGACTTTTATTTTTTATTTTGAAACAAGGTCTCCCTAAGTTACCGTGATTGTCCTCAAACCTGCAGTCTTTCTATCTCAGCCTCCCAAGTTCTGGAATTATAGGCCATTTTCAACATATCTTTTTGGAAGGCACAATTTAACACATAACATGTAGAAATGCTTCATTCTGTGTTTCCACCCATCAGCTAGTGGACATTTGTGTTATTTCCACTTTGGGGCTATTGTGAATAATGGTACTGTGAACTTTTGTGTGGGCATGTTCTCATTTCCCTGGATGTATAGCTGGGAGTGGAATTGCTGTGTCATATGGGAACTGTAGGTTTAACTGGGGAACTGCCAGATTGTTTTGCAAAGCAACTGCACCATTTGACAGTCCCACCCACAGTGTTTGAGTTTTCTCATTTGTTCATATCATTGCCAGCACTTATTTATTATCTTTTCTTTTTGAGGGCCATTGTAGTGATACCTTATTGTGATTTGGATTTGTATTTCCCTAATAATTAATTGTTTTAGTCAGTATTCTCACTGCTGTAATCTAAAACAACAGACCACCATGGTTTAGAGGAAGGAATATTTACTCGCTTACAGTTCTGGCGATTTCAGAGGTTCAGTTCATGTCAGATCAGGTCTGCAAAGCTGAAGACATGGTGTCAGGAAGCAGAGAGAATGGGAGAGAGGAAGACTCTGCTCTCACATCAAGAGAGAGAGTAAGGGGAGGAGGGACCATATAAAATTCCCAAGGCCAAACCCCAAGGAACCCCTCAACTAATCTGCCTCCAACATGGATGCCTTATTTCCATGACATAAGAGAGACATTTTAAATTCAAACCACAATACTAGCTGGGTGTTGTGGTGCATACTTGTGATCCCAGTACTTAGGATGCTGACACAGGTTTGAGAACAGCCTCAGCATCTTAACAAGACTTTCAGCAACTTAGTGAGACCTGGTTTCAAGATAAAAAAAATAAAAATAGCTGGGTGTCTAGCTCAGAGGTATGCCTGGCTCTTTTGTGCTTTTTTTTTTTTTTTTTTTTTTTGCAATACTGGGGATGAAATCCCCAATGCTGGGATTACAAGCGTGCACCACCACGCCTGGCTCTTTTGTACATTGTAAAATAGTATATATTGTTATAACCAGGTGTTATAATCCACCATTTGAGAGGATGAGACAGGAGGATCGCTGTTTGCAGACAGCCTCAGCTACTTAGGCCCTTTGCAACTCAGTGAGACCTTGTTTTTCAAAAAGAATAAAAAATAGGGCTGGGGGTGTAGCTCAGAGGTAGAATGCCCCTGGGTTCCATCCTCAGTACTGCAAAAAAAAAAAAAAAATAGTGTATATTGTTGTTATGAATGGAATATCTTCTTTCACATTATTATAATGGGTTTGGAAAACTTTCATATCAGACTTTCTAAATTGTCGTCGTGTCGTCGTTGTCCTCCTCTTCTTCTTCTTCTCCTTCTCCTTCTTCTTCTTTCTTGTGGTACTGAGGATTGAACCCAGGGGCATTCTACCTCCAAGCTACAAAGTTACATCCCCAGCCCTATTTTATTCTTTATTTTGAAACAGCATCTCACTAAGTTGTGAAGAACCTCACAAGTTGCTGAGGCTGGCTGAGAATCTGCTATCCTCCTGTCTCAGCCTCCTGAGTACTGAGATTATAAGTGTATGCCACTTCGCCCGGCTTCTAAATTGTCTTCTATGTTCTGTTAGAAATAAATTTTAAAGCCGGGCGTGGTGGCGCACGCTTATAATCCCCCGCACTTGGGAGGCAGAGACAGGAGGATTGCGCTGGTTTGGAGCCAGCCTTTCTGGTTTAAGAGACCCTGTTTCCAAATAAAAATATAAAATAGGTCTGGGAGTGTAGCCCAGAGGTAGAAGGGCTTCCAGGAACCCCAGTACCACCAAAAAAAAAAAAAAAAAAAAAAGAAAGAAAGAAAGAAATTTTAAAGCCAGGCGTGGTGGCGCACGCTTGTAATCCCAGCATTCAGGAGTCTGAGACAAGGAGGATTCGGGTTCGCGGACAGCCTCAGCTACTTAGTGAGGCCCTCTGCAACTCAGTGAGACCCTGTTTCAAAATAAAGAATAAAAAATTGAGCAGGGGGTGTGGCCTGGAGGTCAAATGCCTCTGGGTTCCACCCCCCAGACCCGGAAGAAAAAAAAAAAGAAATTTTGAGAGTATCAAAAAGACACATACTTGAAAATTGTTTAGCAAGGCAAGTTTACTTTTTTGCAAAAAAAAGTGCTCCCGGGTAATTAATTGAGAGCACACTTGAGGAAGAACCCGGTGCTTCTGCTTTTCCTGGTAGGAACTACAGCTTCAGATTCTTCAGGGTCAGCTACGGAGGACAACCAGGGATCCTGGGCTTAAAACTTGTAATTTCTTAGGAGATGCTAATTTCACCAAGGAATCTGTGTTTCTCCAAGGTTACAGAATGACAGTTTTACAAAATGGAGTTTAAGTTAAGCTCTTCCTTTGATAAAAAGATCTAATTATATTCTCACAGCTAAAAGTTGGTTGATGACTTATTATTTACCCAAGTGATTTTGATTCAGCCATCTGTTTAGAAGCTGTGGTTCTTTTTCATCCTGTGTTTTTTTTTCCCCCTGCTGATTCACAGTTTTTTCCTCTTTCGGCTCCAGATTAAGAGTATTTTAATGGCTCTCCCTGCTGTTGGTTTAACCTCGCTCCAGAGTAGCCCCTACGCTGCCATCATGTGTTCTTGGATATATTAGTCTGATCCTGTCACTTTCTTTTTAAATTGGCATTCCATTACTTAAAAGACTTTATCCCATTAGGTCAGCATGCCTATAATCCCAGTGATTTGGGAAGCTGAGACAGGAGGATCACAAATCCAAGGCTAGCCTGGGCAACTTAGTGAGGCTCTGTCTAAAACTAAAAAAATAAAGCTGGGCATAGTGGTACACGCTTATAATCCCTGCACTTGGGAGGCTGAGACAGGAGGATCACACAGGTTTGAAGCCAGCCTCAGCTACTTAGTGAGGCTCTCAGCAACTTAGTGAGACCCTGTTTCCAAATAAAATATAAAATAGGTCTGGTAGTGTAGCCCAGAGGTAGAAGGCCCCTGAATTTCAGCCCCAGCACCACAAATTAAATGTAAATAAATAAATAAAAGGGCTGGGAGTATAGCTCAGTGGGAGAGCTCACTGGATTCAATCCCCAGTGTCACACACACAAGAGGAGGACCTTTCGTGACTTGTCCTATATGTACTTATTCCAGCATCATCTGTCTCCTGACTTATACAGTATGTACTATACTATGCACTAAAAATGTAGTTTTGAGGACCAATTAAAAATTTGGTAGTAGCCACATTCAAAATGTAAAAAGACCCAGGTGTGGTGGTGCACGCTTGTAATCCCAGCATTTGGGAGACTGAAACAGGAGGATCACGGTTCTCAGACAGCCTCAGCTACTTAGGCCCTTTGCAACTCAGTGAGACCTTGTTTCAAAATAAAGAATAAAAAATAGGGCTGGGTGTAGCCCAGAAATAGAAAGGTTGGGGTTCCATCCCTAGTACTGCAAACACACACACACACACACACACACACACACACACACCCACCAAGTAAGTTCACGAACCAAAGTGAACTTACTTTCAATAATGTATTTAGAGCCAGGCATGATAGTACATACCTGTAATCCTAGTATTTGGAAGGCTTGGAAGGCTGTGACAGGAAGATTATAGGTTTGAGGCCAGCCTCAGCAGTTTAGCAAGGCTGTCAGCAGTCTAGCAAGACCCTGTTTCAAAGTGAAAAAATAAAATAGGGTTGGCAGTGTAACTTGGAGGTAGAATGCCCCTGGGCTCAATCCCAAGTACCCCCTTCCTAAAAAGTTAACATGGAGCCAAGTACAGTGGTGCACACCTGTAATCCCAGCTATTCAGGACACTGAGGAGGCAGGAGGACTACAAGTTTAAGGCCAACCTGGCAACAGAGAAAAACCCCATCTCAAAAATAAAAAGAGTTGGGGTAGTTCTGAGGTTGAGTGCCCTTGAGTTTGATTCCTAGTACTAAAAAGAAAAAAAAAAAGAGGGAGAAAAAGAAAGGAAATAAAAAATTATCGAGCCAGGCTCAGCGGCACATGCTTGTAATCCCAGCACAGGGGAGGCTGAGACAGGAAAACTGGAGAATCACAGTTCGTGGCAGCCTCAACAGTTTATGAGGCCCTCTGAAACTTAGCGAGACCCTGTTTCAAAATAATAAAATAGGGCTAGGGTACAGCCTGGAGATAGAATGTTCCTGGATTAAATCCCCAGTAACCCCACACACAACAGGAATTATCAAGCTGGGCATGGTGGCACATGCCTGTAGCCCCACTACTTGGGAGGCTGAGACAGGAGAATCGCAGGATTTGAAGCCAGCCTCAGCTAGTTAGTGAAGCTTGCAGCAAGCTAGCTTTGTTTCCAAATAAAAAATAAAAATAGGGCTGGGGGTAGAGCCCTGGGTTCCACCCCAGTACCCCCCCACACACAATTGAGATATTTTTACATTTTTTTGTAGTCTTCAAATTTTAGTGTATATTTATTCATTTTTTTATTTGTTGTGGTACTGGGGATGGAACCCAGGGGCCACCTACCTCTGGGCTATGCCCCCAGTTCTATTTTATTTCTTATTTGGAAATAGGGTCTCACAAAGTTTCTGAGGCTGGCTTTGAACCTGTGATCCTCCTGTCTCAGCCTCCAAGTACTGAGATTATAGGCATATACTACCACATGCCTATAAGAGTGTTTTGTGTGTGTGTGTGTGTGTGTGTGTGTACATTTTTTTTTTTCAGTACTAGGGATGGAACCCAAGGGCATTCTACCTTACAAGCTACACCCCCAGCCCTATTTTTTTTTTTTTTTTTTTTTTTTTACTTTGAAACAGGGCCTCTCTAGGTTGATGAGAATTTCGCTATTTGCTGAGGCTGTCCTTGAACATGACATCCTCCTGTCTCAGACTCCTCAGTACTGGTATTACAAGTGTGTGCCACCATACCCAGCTCCTATTTTAGTTTTTATTGGTAGATAGTATCTTAATTAGTTACCGGGGGCTTTACTAAATGCTGAGGCTGGCCTCCAACTAGCAATCCTCCTGTCTCAGCCTCATAAATACCAGGATGATATGCATGTACCATTGTGCTTTGCTTCAGTGTGTATTTTATACTTAGAGTACATCTTTTTTTTTTTCTTTCTTTTTTTGGTGGTACTGGGGTTCCTGGAAGCCCTTCTACCTCTAGGCTACACTCTCAGACCTATTTTATATTTTTATTTTTGGAAACTGGGTCTCTTAAGCTAGCGAGGCTGGCTTTGAACCTGCGCGATCCTCCTGTCTCCACCTCCCAAGCGTGGGGATTACAAGCGTGCGCCACCACGCCTGGCCCTTAGAGTACATCTTAAGGTTAGTACCTCTTTAATTTGCTTAAACTTTTGCCTGTAACTGTTAGGCTTCATGGCATTCACATCCTTGTACCTGTCATTCTTTTGCCTTGAGGAACATATCCTACACGCCTTGTCTACCTGGAGGGTGTGTGTGTGTGTGTGTGTGTGTGTGTGTGTGTGTGTGTTACTGGGGATTGAACCTGTGGCATTCTACCTCCAAGCTGCACCCACAGTCCTTTTTATTTTTTGTTTTGAAACAGGATGTGGCTAGGTTACTGAGAGTCTTACTATATTACTGAGGTTGGACTCAAGCCTATGATCCTCCTGTCTCAGCCTCCCAAGTACTGGCATTACAAATATGTGCCATCATGCCGAACGTGTTTCTCTTAATAGCACCCTTACTTTCTTCAGGGCTGTTTCTGTGCGTGTATGTGCTTTTGTTGTTGGTATTGTTATACCATATTGCAGCTTGTTCATTTACATCTATTTTCTCTTTTCCAAGTGTGTGTGTGTGTGTGTGTGTGTGTGTGTGTGTGTGTGTGTGTGTGTGTCTGGGGATGGAACCCAGGGGTATTCTGCCTCAGAGCTACACCCTCTGCCCTATTTTTTATTCTTTATTTTGAAACAACGTCTCACTAAGTTGCAGAGAGCCTCATTAAGTAGCTGAGTTTGTCCACAAACCATGATCCTCTGGTCTCAGCTTCCCAAATCTTTATTTTAAAACAGCGTCTCACTGAGTTGCACAGGGCCTCACTAAGTAGTAGCTGAGGCTGTTCAGGAACCCCGATCCTGTCTCAGCCTCCTGAATGCTAGGATTACCAGCGTGCGCCACCACACCCTGCTTCCTCTTTTCCAGGTTTTGATTGTGCCTTTTAACTCTTTTTACTTTATGGCAAAGTATGTCTAGGTTTATGTTTTGGTACTAGAGATTGAACCCAAAGGAATTTTACCTACAAGCTACATCCTTAGCCTGATTTTATTTTTTATTTGGAACCAGGGTTTCACTAGGTTATTGAGAGCCTTGCTAAGTTGCCAAGACTGGCTTTGAACCTGTGATCCTCCTGTCTCAGCCTCCCAAATACTAGGATTATAGGTTTGCGACACTCTACCTGACAAAAACTTCTATTTGAATTATGAATATATACTAGTATAGAATTTCATATTCATGCCGGGCATGGTGGTGCACACTTGTAATCCCCGCGCTTGGGAGGCTGAGACAGGAGGATCGCACGGGTTTGAAGCCAGCCTCAGCTACTTAGTGAGGCTCTCAGCAACTTAGTGAGACCCTGTTTCCAAATAAAATATAAAAATGAGTCTGGGAGTATAGCCCGGAGGTAGAAAGCGCCTGGGTTCCACCCCCAGTACCACCAAAAAAAAAAAAAAAAAAAAAATTCATCTTCATGTAGAACTTGAAAAATAAAAATTGTTCAAAACTCTACTACCATAGTTAATAGTTTGATGTTCAATTATTTCATAAAATTTTTTTAAAATCAGAATTTCAGCCGGGCGTGGTGGCGCACGCTTGTAATCCCCGCGCTTGGGAGGCGGAGACAGGAGGATCGTGTAGGTTCGAAGCCAGCCGCGCTGGCGTAAGAGACCCTGTTTCAAAAATATAAAATAGGTCTGGGAGTGTAGCCCGGAGGAAGAAGGGCTTCCAGGAACCCCAGTACCACCAAAAAAAAAAAAAAAAAAAAAATCAGAATTTCAGGTTTTTAGCTGGACATGATGATGCATGCCTCTAATCACAATACTTAGGAAGCTGGTACAGCAGGATTGCATGTTGATGACGAGGCTTAGCAATCTAGCAAGGCCCTCAGGTACTTAGTGAGACCCAATTTCCAAATAAAAAAATAAAATAGGGCTGGGGATGGGGAGTATAGCTGAGAGTTAGAATACCCCTGGATTCATTTCTCATTACCATAAAAATAAATGAATAAACAAACCAATAAAACAGGACTGGAAAGGTAGTTTGGAGGTAGAATGCCCCTGGGTTCAATCCCTGATACTAAGAAGAAGAAGAAAAAAGATATGTATCTTTATCACCATTCCAGAAAGTTCCTGCATGCCTGGAACGCTCCTCCCTGGGTTTTGGATGTTGCGTCCCTTACTGTTCTCAGAGCTCAGCTTCAGCTCATCTGCCTCTCACCTCCA
The DNA here is from genome assembly GCF_963383645.1 of Muscardinus avellanarius. Taxonomy (NCBI): domain Eukaryota; kingdom Metazoa; phylum Chordata; class Mammalia; order Rodentia; family Gliridae; genus Muscardinus; species Muscardinus avellanarius. The sequence goes on from NC_137798.1 coordinate 73,974,714, forward strand.
CCCTCGCTCCTCCACATGTGACCATTGCCGAGATGTGTTACCAGCCTAGAATGGTTGGGACTGTTGTAGAATTTTATTTTATTTTATTTTATTTTATTTTCATGGGTCTGGGGCTAGAACCCAGGAACATTTGACCTCTGAGCTCTACCCCCTGCCCTATTTTTTTTTTTTTTTTTTTGGTGGTGCTGAGGGTGGAACTCAGGAGCTTTCTATCTCTGGGCACACTCCCACATCTATTTTATATTTCATTTGGAAACAGGGTCTCACTAAGTTGCTGAGAGCCTCACTAAGTAGCTGAGGCTGGCTTCGAACCTGTGCGATCCTCCCGTCTCAGCCTTCCAAGCGCTGGGATTACAAGCGTGCGCCACCATGCCTGGCCCTGCCCTATTTTTTATTCTTTATTTTGAAACAGGGTCTCACTAAGTTGTGAGGGCCTCACTAAGTAGCTGAAGCTGGCTGTAAACCACGATCCTCCAGTCTCAGCCTTCCAAATGCTGGGATTACAAGGGTGCACCACCACGCCCCGCACTGTTGTAGAACTTTATATAACTAAAGTCTCTTTTGTATCTGGCTTCTTATACTTGACCTAGTTAGAGATTCATCTGTGTTGCAGGTATCAGTTAATTTATTTTTATTGTTGAGTAGTATTTTTTATAGACATGTACCACATGGGCTTTTCTAATTTGTCTATTATGAATAAATATGCCATGAACATTCTTTGGGGGGAGTACTGGGGATTAAACCCAGGGGCATTCTACCTCTTAAACTATACCCTGAGCCCTATTTTATTGTTTTGAAACAGGGTCTCAATAGATCACCGAGGGCCTCACTAAGTTGCTGAGGCTTGCTGTGAATCTACATTCTTCCTGTCTCAGTCTCCCAAGTACTGGGATTATAGGTGTGTGCCACCACTCCTGGCTGCTATGAACATTTTTTTTTTCTGGTAGTGCTGGAGATTGAAACCTGGAGCTTTCCATCTCTGAGCTCTACCTCAGACCAGTTTTGTTTTGCTTGTTTGTTTGTGGTACTGAGGAGCTCAGGGGCATTCTGTCTCCAAGTTATACATACCCCCATCCCTGTTTTCTCTTTATTTTGAAACAGGGTCTCACTAGGTTGGTGAGAGTTTCACTACTTGCTGAGGCTGGTCTTGAACCTGTGATTCTCTTGTTTCAGCCTCTCAAGTACTGGGGATTACAAACATGCATCACCACTCTCAGCTAAAACAGCATAGCTATTATCTTACCATTCTTTAAACTTACTATAATAATTGTCATGATTCTATTTTTCTACTCCAACAACTGATTATCTCTATAGACATGATTATAACCCCAGGTTGTTATAAATATGAAATTGTTTTTTAAAAATTTATTGAAGCCGGGCATAGTGGCGCACACTTGTAATCCCAGTGCTTAGGAGGCTGAGACAGGATTGCATAGGTTCGAAGCCAGCTTCAGCTACTTAGTGAGGCTCTCAGCAACTTAGTGAGACCCTGTTTCCAAATAAAGTATAAAAATAAGTCTGGGAGTGTAGCCCAGAGGTAGAAAAGTCTCTACCCCCAGTACCACACACACACACAAATTATTGAAACCTTTATGCTGGGCATGGGGATACTTGGTTGTAATCCCAGTACTTGGGAGGCTGAGACAGGAGGATCACAGGTTCAAAGCCAACCGTGACAATTTAGTGAGGCTCTCAGCAACTTTGTGAGACCCTGCTTCCGAATAAAAAATAAAATAGGCTTGGCAGTGGAACTTGAGGTAGGATGCGCCTCGGTTCTGTCCCAGCACCACACCACGTATACACAGATAGTAATAGAATAAATTTTACTCAGACATGGTGGTGTATGCCTGTAATCCAAGTTCTTGGGAGGCTGAGACAGGAGGATCACAGGTTTGCTGCCAGCTGCAGCAATTTAGTGAGACTCTCATCAACCTAGAAGCACCTTGTTTCAAAATAAGTGCTTGAAATGTAGCTCAGAGTAAAATGCCCTGGGTTCATTACCCCGTACCAAAAAAAATTTTTTTTTTGTTGAAACATTGTGTGTGTGTGTGTGGGGGTAGTACTGGAGAATATAGCATTCTACCTCTGAGCTACACCCCCAGCCCTATTTTATTATTTTTATTTTGAAACAGATTGTCAAGCTACAGAGGGCCTTACTAAGTTGATGAGGCTGGCTACAAACTTGAGCTGCCCCTATCTCTGTTTCCCTAGTGCTGACACCTTCAAAAAGTGATGAAGAACAGTACACAGTGGGAAACCCTCGGCCATGGAAATGCATGGTGGCGCACGCTTGTAATCCCAGCATTCGGGAGGCTGAGACAGGAGGATCATGGTTCAAAGACAGCCTCAGCTACTTAGTGGGGCCCTCCGTAACTTAGACCCTGTTTCAAAATAAAGAATAAAAATAGGGCAGGGGGTGTAGCTTGGAGGTAGAATCCCCCTGGGTTCCATCCCCAGTACCACACACACAAAAAAAGAGTTTTTAGAGAAAACTTGTTTATGCATAAGTTTCTGTTCTGTATATAAATATATTTTTGCTATTTGTTTTGCAGATTGTGGGATTGGTGAAATGCTTTGCTAAGCAGTAAAAAGCTGAAGATGCCTAGACAGAACTTCGTGGCCTTGACAGTAACCACCCTTCTGGGGGTGGCTATGGGGGGATTTGTCCTGTGGAAAGGCATCCAGCACCGAAGGAGTAAGAGGAGTCGTGTGACCCGGCGGCAGCAGCAGGAGCTGCAAGCGCCACTCTGGGGGGAGCGGCCCCCTTCAGAAGAGGTCCAGCCTCCCTCCTGTGTCCCCAGAATCTCATGGGAGGAGAGGATCCTCCAGGCAGATGTGGTGACAGTGTCTCGGGAGGCAGAGTGGGACCAAATCGAGCCCGTGCTTAGGAATGAGTTACAGGATTTTCCAGTGCTTGGTATCGACTGTGAGTGGGTAAGTTAAAAAGAAAAAAAATCTCTTGTTTTTCTGACTAAGGGCCTTGATGGTCAAGTACAGAATATTCAAGATGAAAAGAGTTTTAGCTTCTTCTCAACTTGCTTGTAAATAGCTTTTAGCAGAGGCAGCTACTGCTCTTCGTAGGAGAGGGCAATGCTTGTGATCCTGGATTCTGGAGTGAGGCAGACTGGCAGGCATTCTGGGTTTTGTTTTGTTTTCTGTGGCACTGGGGATTGAATGCAGGGGCATTCTATCTCTGAGCTATGCCCCCAGTCCTGGAACCAGGGTCTCACTAAGTTGCGAAGGGCCTGTGTTTCTGAGGCTGGCTGCCTGGCTCCTGTAAATTCCGTTTTTCCTGCCTATTTTACCTCAGAGAGCTACTTAGCCTCTCTGAGTCTCAGCTCACTTGTCTGTAATAGGGGTATAATGGTACCTACCATCAGAAGCTTTCCTTTTTTTTTTTTTTGGATGGTACTGTGGTTCCTGGAAACCCTTCTACCTCCGGGCTACACTCCCAGACCTATTTTATGTTTTTATTTGGAAACAGGGTCTCTTAAGCCAGTGAGGCTGGCTTCGAACTAGCGCGATCCTCCTGTCTTCGCCTCCCAAGCACATACATACATATGTGTGTGTGTGTGTGTGTGTGTGTGTATACATGTGTATACATGTGTATATATATATATGTATATATATATACACACATATGCATATATAGAATATATATTATATATATTAATACTAGGGGTTGAACCTAGGGACATTTTGCCTCATGCTGTGCCCCTAGCCCTTTTTGTTATTTATTTATTTGTTTTTGGTAGGGGCATTCTACCTCCAGGCTATGTCCTAGCCCTATTTTTTTCTTCTTCAGTCTGGAGATTGAACCCAGGGGCATTCTACCTCTAACCTGCACCCCAGCCCTATTTTTATTTATTTATTTATTTATTTATTTATTTATTTGTGTGTTTGTTTTTGAGGTACTGGGGATGGAACCCAGAGGCTTTCTACCTCCGGGCTATACTCCCAGACCTATTTTTTTATTTTTAATATTTTATTTGGAAACAAGGTCTCACTAAGTAGCTGAGGCTGGCTTCGAACCTGTACAATCATCCTGTCTCAGCCTCCCAAGCGCAGGGATTACAAGCATGCACCACCACGACCCGGCAATTCTTTTATTTTGAAACAGGGTTTCACTAAGTAGCTGAGGCTGGCTGCCAACCTGAGATCCTCCTGTCTCTGCCTCCCAAGTAATGAGACTACAGACTTGCACCACCACACCTGGCTACTATTAGTATTTTTGTTTTGTTTTTGCTTTTGCAGGTCTGGGGATGGAACCCAGGGGCATTTTACCTCCGAGATACATCCCCTGCCCTATATTTTATTCTTTACTTTGAAACAGGATCTCACTAAGTTGTGGAGGGCCTCACTAAGTAGCTGAGGCTGCTGCGAACTGTGATCCTCCAGTCTCAGCCTCCCGAATGCTGGGATTACAAGCGTGCGCCACCACGCCCGGCTATTAGTATTTTTAATAGCCTTTTCATAAGGATGTCATTGAGAAGATTGTTAAGGAGGTCTGTTTAAGTGGAAATTGTTACTTGAATTAGGATGTAGAAAGATTTGAAACATTGCCTGTTTTGTTTGCATCATCTCATTTAGTTTTCTCAGTAATTCTAGGTAGGGAAATACTATTGCTCATTCACTTTACAGGTAGAAAACAGGCTTAAAAGGTCCTGTTATTTGCTCCAGGCCTCGAAGCTAATAACATGTATTTTAGTCCAGGTTCTAAACACTGGTTGGCCTTTCCAGTAATTATCATTGCCGGCAATTACTGCATATTTGTGAGGAGGAGGATGTGGTCTACCAGTTGTTCTGTCATTCTGATTCATGAAGTGAACATTGATCTCCTTGAAGTAGAAGAAATTACAGAAACGTAAATAAATAATTCCAAGTTATCGTCTCTTATTAAGTCAGCGTGACACCTTGCCAAGATTCTCTGATATCCATCTTCTGGCTATCTGGAATACAGCCAAAAATCCAGGAAATGTAATCAGAGGAGGCCCTGAGCAGAATTACTGCCACAAATCAGTTCCAGGTTTGTAGGAGAGGCTTCTCGATGCCAACACAGTGTTGACCAACCAGAGAATACCTGACAGTGTGGGACAAGCTTAGCAGTCACAAAAGCCCTCGCACCTCAGCCCCTGACAGTCAGTCTTCCTGTAAGCAGTTGTACTCCTTGTTTATACTAGGAACCTGCAGCCATCAAGAAAGGATTGGAGTCAGGGTTGGTGGCACATGCCTGTCATTCTAGTATTTGAGAGGCTGAGACTGGAGGATTGCAGGTTGGGGACAGCCTCAGCAAGTAGTGAGACTCTCAGCAACCTAGCAAGACAGTTTCATAACAAAAAATAAAAAGGGCTAGAGGGTGTAGCTTAGAATCCCCCCCACTCAAAAAAGTATTGTGTGCTTTTAGTCTATGCTATATTGTTTTAGAAATATTTACAAGATTGGTGTAGTGGCTCACACTTATAATCTCAGCCCTTGGGAGGCTAAGACAGGAGGATCTCAGGTTCATGGCCAGCTTCAGCAGCTTAGTGAGGTCCTTGCAATTTAGTGAGACCCTGTTTCAAAATAAAGAATAAAAAATCTGGCTGGGAGTGGAGCTTAGAAGTAAAATGCCTCTGGATTCAATCCTCAGCAACACACACACACACACACACACACACACACACACACACACTTATATCAACAACAACAAACAACATTAGGTTTTTATTTTTGTTTTTGTGATACTGGGGATTAACCAAAGGGGTTCTACCTCTGAGCTACACCCCAGCCCTTTTTATATATAGTATCGGAACTGAGAGTCTTACTGAGTCAATGAGGCTGGTCTTGAGCCCGAAATCCTCATGTTTCAGCCCCCAAGTACTGGAGTGACAGGCATGTGCCATCACACCCAGCTTAATATTAGATTTTTTTTTTCTTTTTAAATACTGGGGATTGGGAGCCGGGCATGGTGGCGCACACTTGTAATCCCCACGCTTGGGAGGCGGAGACAGGAGGATCGCGTAGGTTCAAAGCCAGCCATGCTGGCATAAGAGACCCTGTTTCGAAAATATAAAAGAGGTCTGGGAGTATAGCCCGGAGGTAGAAGGGCTTCCAGGAACCCCAGTACCACCAAAATAAATAAATATATATATAAATAAATAAATACTGGGGATTTAACCCAGGGGCATTCTACCTCTGAGCTATACCCCTAGCCCTATTTTTTTTTATTCTTTTTTTTTTTTTTTTTTTTTTTTGGTGGTACTGGGGTTCCTGGAAGCCCTTCTACCTCTGGGCTACACTCCCAGACCTATTTTTACATTTTTATTTGGATACAGGGTCTCCTAAGCCAGCACGCGTGGCTGGCTTCGAACCTGCGCGATCCTCCTGTTTCTGCCTCCCAAGCGCGGGGATTACAAGCGTGCGCCACCACGCCCGGCTTTATTCTTTATTTTGAAACAGGGTTTCAAACTGAGTTGCGGGGGTTGGAGGGGCCTCACTAAGTAGCTGAGGCTGACTGAGAACCTGCGATCCTCCTGTATCAGCCTCCCAAGTACTGGGATTACAAGCATGTGCCACCATGCCCAGTTCAATATTGGGTTTTCCTTTTTTTGTGTGTGTGGTGCTAGGGATGGAACCCAGGGGCATTCTGTCTCCAAGTTACACCCCCAGCCCTATTTTTTATTCTTTATTTTTGAAACAAGGTCTCACTGAGTTGCAAAGGGCCTCACTAAATAGCTGAGGCTATCTGCAAACCCAGATCCTCTGGTCTCAGCCTCCTAAATGCTGGGATTACAAGCATGCGCCACCATGCCCGGCATAATATTGGGTTTTAATGGTGAGCTTTAGTAGATTAGAAAAATTCAGATTAACTTTTAATTGGATAGAGTTGTTCAGGTTGAGCTTTCCTAATCTGAAAATCCAAAATCTTGAGATGCCCAAATTGGAAAATATCACACCTGATTTCAAATGAACTCCTTAGCCCTTTTTTCTTAGCCTTTTGTAACCAGTGTTTCATGTGACTCGCCCCTGTGTGTCCCAGCGCTCCTGTGTCAGTGGCCACTGTTTATGGGCTGCTCATGTTTCAGTGCTGCAGTTGAGCCCTTAGGAAGCTTTGTTGAGGCCATTGCTTCACGGGTTCACGGCATTTGTTAGTACAAGCTCAGGCTCTCCTTAGAGGTAGCCCCAAATCTGGTCAGCTGCTCCAGTGGGTAGCTGAACTATGGCTCTTAGTCTCTTCGTCTCTCTTTTTTTTAACCACAGTTTTGTGTTGTGCTTGCTGCTATGCAGGGATATGAACTATGGACCATAGTCTCTCTTGCTCTGTTGCAGGTGAGTTTGGAAGGCAAAGCCAGTCCTCTGTCACTCCTACAAATGGCCTCCGCCAATGGCCTCTGTGTTCTGATTCGCTTGCCCAAGCTGATCTGTGGAGGCAAAGCACTACCAAGAACGTTATTGGACATTTTGGCAGATGGCACCATTTTGAAAGTTGGAGTGGGATGTTCAGAAGATGCCAGCAAGCTTCTGGGGGATTATGGCCTCATTGTGAGAGGGTGCCTGGACCTCAGATATCTAGCTGTACAACAGAGGTTTGTATGAATGCTGGGATTATAGGGGCAAACATTTGAGTAAAATTTAGATGATTGGGATTCAATAATGAAACATTTGAAATTATTTAGAAACCTGGTGCCGGGCGTGGTGGCACACGCTTGTAATCCCAGCATTTGGGAGGCTGAGACCGGAGGATCGTGGTTCACAGACAGCCTCAGCTACTTAGTGAGGCCCTCTACAACTCAGTGAGACCCGGTTTCAAAATAAAGAGTAAAAAAAAGCCGGGCGTGGTGGCGCACGCTTGTAATCCCCGCGCTTGGGAGGCAGAGACAGGAGGATCGCGCAGGTTCGAAGCCAGCCGCGCGCGCTGGCTTAGGAGACCCTGTTTCCAAATAAAAAAGTATAAAAAATAGGTCTGGGAGTGTAGCCCGGAGGTAGAAGGGCTTCCAGGAACCCCAGTACCACCAAAAAAAAAAAAAAAAAAAAAAAAAAAGAGTAAAAAAAATAGGGCAGGAGGTCTAATGCCCCTGGGTTCCATCTCCAGACCTGCAAAAAAAGAAAAGAAACCTGGAAGCTTCTGAAATGCATATTATATTGGGAAGATATCCTAACTTCTGATAAAAGTTACCTAGAATTTTTTGTTGTTGTTGTTTCTATGCTGGGGATTGAACCCAGGTTCTTCCACATGCTAAACAAGTTTTCTAACACTGAACTACATTACCAGCCTTTTTGTGTGTGTGTGTGTGTGTGGTACTAGGGATTGAACCCAGGGGTGTTCTACCTCTGAGCTAATATCCACAGCCCTATTTTATTTTTTATTTTGAAACAGAGTCTCACACTAAGTTGTGGAGGGCCTTTTTAAGTTGCTGATACTGGCTGCGAACCTGCAATCCTCCTTTCAGCCTCCCAAGTACTGGGATTACAGGTGTGCACCACCACATTCCCTTTCCCAGCCCTCTTTCTTTCTTTCTCTTTCTCTCTTTCCCTTCCTTTCTTTCTTCCTTTCTTCTTTCTTTCTTTCTTTCTTTCTTTCTTCTTTCTCTCTTTCTCTCTTTCTCTCTTTCTGTCTTTCTTTCTTCTTTCTTGGTGCAGATTCCAACCAGGAGATAAATGTGAAATTAAAAACACATCAGGACCTGGGTACACACCTGTAATCCCAGTACTTAGGAGGCAGAAACAGGAGGATTGCAAGTTAGAGGCCAGCTTCAGCAACCCAATGAGACTGTTTCCAAATAAAAAATAAAATAGGGCTAGGGGTGGAGCTCAGGGGTAGAATGCCTCTGGTTGGAATCTGTCATCTTTGAATATATATATATTTTTGCCACCATGCATCCATTTTAATCAGAAACTTTTTAGAGTACAGAAGGAATAGATTATTAAGTTTTTGATACTTTTACCTCCTCAGTGAAAATGGCCTTATCATTTTTCTAATTTAAGAAGTGATACATAAGCTGGGTGTGGTGGCACACGCTTGTAATCCCAGTACTTGGGAGGCTGAGACAGGAGGATCACAGGTTCATGGCCAGCTTCAGCTAATTAGTGAGACCCTCTGCAACTTAGTGTGGCCCTATTTCAAAATAAAGAATAGCCGGGCGTGGTGGCACACGCTTGTAAACCCAGCATTTGGGAGGCTGAGACTGGAGGATCATGGTTCGCGGACAGCCTCAGCTACTACTTAGTGAGGCCCTCTGCAACTTAGACCCTGTTTCAAAATAAAGAATAAAGCCTGGCTGTTGGCGCACACTTGTAATCCCCGTGCTTGGGAGGCGGAGACAGGAGGATCGCGCAGGTTTGTAGCCAGCCTCACTGGCTTAAGAGACCCTGTTTCCAAATAAAATATAAAATAGGTCTGGGAGTGTAGCCCAGAGTCGGAAGGGTTTTCCAGGATCCCCAGTACCACCAAAATAAATAAATAAATAAATAAATAAATAAATAAATAAATAATAAAAAATAGGGCAGAGGGTGTAGCTCAGAAGTCGAATGCCCCTGGATTCTATCCCCAGACACCCCCCAAAAAATCAAACAACAACAACAAAAAAAAATAATAATAAAGAATAAAAATAGGGCTGGGGGTGTAGCTTGGAGCTAGAATGCCTCTGGGTTCAATCCCCAGTACCACACACACAAAAAGAAGTAATACATAAACAATATTGACAGGCATTTAGAGTGTTTACATTTCTTTACTATAAATAGTGCTACAATGAAGATCATTTTATAGACTTTCTTTTTAGGATAAGTTCCCAGATGTGTAATTACTGGATCAGATAATTTTCTTGTTCAAATTTTTAACAACTATTTATTATTAAACTGCTTTTCACAAATATGTACAGTTGAGCTAGGTGTGGTGGCACATTCTTGTAATCCCAGGACTTGGGAAGCTGAGACAGGAGGTATTGTGGGTTTGCAGCCAGCCTCTGCAACTTAGTGAGACTCTGTTTCAAAGTAAAGAATAAAAAATAGGGCTAGGGGTGTAACTCAGAGGTAGAATGCCCATGAGTTCAATTCCCCCATACTCTACACACACACAGAGACGCATACACACACACACACACACACACACACACACACACACACACACACAAATTTTATTTGTTCTTAACTTTTTTGTGTGTGGCACTGGAGATCAAACCCAGGTTCTCACACCTGCTGAGCAAAGCATTCTGTTACTGAGCCACACTTCTAGCCTATCAGTTTATAAGTTTTAGATAAGACTGCCTGATTCTTCATTGCAGCAAATGCAGTTCTTTTTAGAAGACTTTTCAATCTAATAGATAACAAATTATTTTCTCTGATTCCTGCTAATCGAATATTCTCTGTGTATTGGCCATTCGTATGTCTTTTTATCCTGCTAATGCCCTTTGTCCCCTTTTGACACATGGCTTTATTTACTGTAGGAACAATTTGCTCTGTAATGGACTTAGCCTGAAGTCACTTGCTGAAAGTATTCTGAACTTCCCCCTTGACAAGTCTCTTCTACTTCGTTGTAGCAACTGGGATGCTGAGAATCTTTCAGAGGACCAGGTACTTATTAGAGTGGGTGACAAATGAGAATCACTGCCTCTGAAGTGCAATTGTTTTTTTTAAAATTCTAATCCTCAAATATGGTACAAGTATTGGTTAGAGATGTCTTAAAATAACATAGCATCTGATGATATTCAAGATAGCTGGTCTGTAACAATGTATATGCCACTTAAGTAAAAAAGTCTCTATTTTAGTTTTTGAGCATTTATTACATGACAGATATTTCAGAAAATAAAGTTTTTTATAAATATGAATGTATAATTAAGAAAACATTTTGTTACAGTTGGGCATGGTGGTGCACACTTGTAATCCTGGTACTTATGAGGCTGAGACAGGAGGATCGCAAGTATGTTTTGCCTGTGCTACTTAATGAGGCCCTCTGCAACTTAGTGAGACCCTGTTTCAAAATAAGGAATAAAGCTGGGCGTGGTGGTGCACGCTTGTAATCCCAGCACTTGGGAGGCTAAGACAGGAGGATCACACAGGTTCGAAGCCAGCCTTAGCTATTGAGTGAGGCTCTCAGCAACTTAGACCCTGTTTCCAAATAAAGTATAGAAAATAGGTCTGGGAGTATAGCCTGGAGGTAGAAAAGCCCCTGGGTTCCACCCCTAGTACCAAAAAAAAAAAAAAAAAAAAAAAGGAAATATAATAGGGCTGGGCCGGGCATGGTGGCACATGCTTGTAATCCCAGCATTTGGGAGGCTGAGACAAAAGACAAAAGGATCATGATTCAAAGACAGCCTCAGCTACTTAGGCTGTTTGCAACTCAGTGAGACCCTGGGTTTTCAAAAAATAAAGAATAAAAAATAGGGCTGGGGTTATCCCTCAGAAGTAGAATGCCTCTGGGTTCCATCCCCAGTACCGCAAAAAAAATAAAAAAAATAAAATAAAACATTTTGTTATAAGAAATAGTAGTTTCTATCTTACTCTTCCTAATATGAATTCCTTTTCATTCTTAGAGGAAAGCACTTTAATTTCTTTTTGGTATTTCCATTATGACTTCTTCCTATGGAAGATATTAATACTCTTGGAATTCTCCTACTCCCAAACAAGTGCTTATTTCCTACCCCATTCTCCTAATGTTAGTAACCATTAGGCTAATTTTCACTATTTATTTTGATACTATTTATAACTAAGCCACTTAGACAACTACAGCTACATTTTTTCTTGTACAAACCTTTTTGTTTCCCCAAATAATTCATATTTTATTTGCTTAGTGTCCTGTACACCCACTTTTGTAATTTGTAATTCTATGATAATCTGTGACAATCTATGATAATTTTTATTTGCCTTAGTGTTCTATACACCTGTTTTTGTAATTTGTATTTCCATGATAATTTGTATCTTTGTTTGCTTGGTGTTCTGTAAGCCTATTAATTTTCCTCCACTTGGCTGGTTCAGGCACATCAGATAATTTGCTCATTTCCTTTATATGTGGAATTGCCCTCCCCTCCTCCATCCCGCCCCTCTCAGGACTGGTTGTACTGCAGCCCTGCTGCCCAATTCGTGTCTTTTTTTTTTTTTTTTTTTTGTCTTGGTAATCTACATTCATAACAGCTACCTGAGAAAGAGAATTCATGACCCTCTCCAAGCCTGAAAAGATACTGGATCTCTCTCTCTCTCTTTTGTGCGTGGTACTGGGGGTTGAACCTAGGGACATTCTACCTCTGAGCTACATCCCATCCCTATTTTATTTTAGTTTTTTATTTTGAAACAGGGTCTCACTAGGTTACTGAGAGTCTCATTACTTGCTAAGGCTGTCCTCGAAATTAATCCTACTCTCACCTGTACCGGGATTACAGGTGTACGCCACTACACCTCGCTTCCCACTTTCTTCAGCAATAGTTTGGTGGAGTGTAGCATTTAGGGTGGAATTCACTTCAAAGCTCTGAATGCAGTGAGTCTTATCATCTAAATTCCCGGATTTATGTTGAGAATCTGATGTTATTTTCTTTCTGGAAGATGTTCTTTCTGTCCTAGTTTTTTTTTTTTTTTTTTTTTTTTTTTTTTTTTTTTTTTAACAGTGTGGGTCATTTTCTTTTCATTGTGTTTGAATTTAATGAGCCTTTTAAATCTTAGAAGCTCATGTTTTTTAATTCAAGGAGTTATTCTCCAATTATTTCTTTGAAAATGTCCTAGTCTCATTTGTGTTTCTAGAACTCATATTACATATATAATATCTTAGACCCTGTGACTCAGTCTCTAATTTTCTTAGGGAAGTATTCATCTCTTATTTTCCTTTTCATCTTGTTTCTAGCACTCATATATATTTTTAGATATTGGATTTCTGAATTGAAACTTTCTTAAAGAAGTGTTTTCTCTCTTACTTTCCATCTCTGTCTTTTATCTTTTATCATCTGGGAAATTTCTTCAAGTTTATCTTGAGTTTTTCTATTGAATTTTAGTTTTGCTTTAGTTTTTAATTATCCCTTAGTTATTCCATGAGCTACTATGCTCAGCTCACACTGAAATATTTAGAGGTGAAGTATCATAATGGATGCAACTTAACATTAAAATTGACAGTTGTGAATCAATTGTCATTACTAGTCTTTTAAAATTTTCTATAGTATTATGGTTCACAGACAGCCTCAGCTACTTAGTGAGGCCCTTTGCAACTCAGTGAGACCCTGTTTCAAAATAAAGAATAAGAAACAGGGCTGGGAGTATATCTCGGAGGTAGAATGCCCCTGGGTTCCATCCCCAGTACTGAAAAAAAAAAAATATATATATATATATATATATATAGTCTGAAAATTGTCAGAATAAAAAGTTAAGGGGGCATGGTGGTACACACCTGTAATCTCAGTACTTGGGAGGCTGAGGTAGGGGGATCTCAGGTTTGAGGCCAGCCTCAGCAATTTAACAAGGCCCTCGGCATCTTAGACCCTGTTTCAAAATAAAATAATAATAAAATAGAGTTGTAGCTCAGAAATAGAATGCCCCTGGGTTCAATCTCCAGTACTACATACACAGAAAATAATTATCACCAAATTTGAAGCTAAATTGTGATCCATATTATTACTGTGAGAATTCAGAATTTCCAGCAACTCTTATTCATTTTCTAATAATGCTTATTGTTTTTATTCTAACTATAATGTTTAATGAGATTTTAGAAAATTTTAATATTTGCATTTGTGGGGTTTTTTGTTGTGTGTGTGGTTATTGATTTACATTTTCCTTGTGACTAATTACACTGAGTGTCTTTTCATGTATTTACTGGCCACTTATTTATCTTCTTGGGAGAAAAGTCTGTTCAGATTTTTTGCCCACATTTTATGGGTCATTTATCTTTTTATTATTGAATGTTAAGAGTTCTTTATATATTCGGTATACTAGTCCCTTATCAGATACATGAATATTATATATATATATATATATATATATCTTTTTTTTTTTAATTTGCATTACTGGGGAGTGAACCCAGGGACATTCTACCTCTGAGCTACACCCCTAACCCTATTTTTTATTCTTTATTTTGAAACAGCCTGGCTGTTTTCTTCCATACTGTGGGCTGTCTTTTCACTTCTTTGATGGGATCATTTGAAATACAAAAGTTTTTAATTTCTATGAGCTCATTACTTAAATTTTCATTTTGTCATTGATGCTTTTAAAAATATCATATGCAATCATCTGCACAGCCCCCAGGGTCTTAGGTTTTCTTCTGAGAGTCTCGTTTTAGCGCTTGCATTTAGGTGTGTGATCCATTTTGAGTTAATGTTTGCGTGTCTCCTGAGTTAGAGATCCACATTCATTCCTTTGCATGTGAATATTTAGGTGTCTCAGCAGCATTTGTTGTAAGTGCCTTTGTTTCCTTGTCATTTGAAAGCAGCTTGTTCAAAGGCACTATGAACTTCACATTCAAGTACTCTTCAGTGGGAGACAGTGCACTAATAAGTAGATTGTGGACCTGGTTTTATTCTAAAAGGTAAAACATCCTTACCAATAGAATTATTTACATGGCTAGGTTATTAAAGTCAAATTGGAGGAATTGCAAAGTCCTCACACCCTTTCTTGGGAAGCTGTTCATTTTAGTTTTCACTGCTTTTGTTTATGACAAGCTTACATGCTGTCATTTGCTTGGAAGGACCAAGCCCACAATTAACACTCATTTGTTTCCCTTGTTTGCAGCATCTTATTAATAGGTATGGCAGGTCCTTTTTTTCTTCTCTTTCTTTTTTTCTTGGTGGTGGTACAGGGGATTGAACCAAGGAACATTCTACCTCTGAGCTCCAACCCAACCCAGTTTTTTATTCTATATTTTGAGATAGGGTCTCACTTAGTTGTAGAGGGCCTCACAAGTTCCTGAGGCTGGCTGAGAACCTGTGTTCCTCCTGTCTCAGCCTCCCAGGTACTGGGGTTACAGCATGTACCATACCTGGCTGTGGCAGGTCATTTCTGACTGACAGTCATGTAGGCTTCTTAAGGAATCATGGTTTCAGCTCTTCGAGAAGATGACTACCCCGAAGTGAAGTTCACAAACTTAACTATAAGTCTTGTGTTAACTTGAGAAAAATCTGTACAGCAATTTAATAGCAAATAGAAACTTCACTGATTTATATAAAGATTTTCCAGCCTTTAGAATAAATCATTATTATAGCTAAAAACAGAATATGCAAGTTCATTATACTATTCAGTCTACTTTTGTAGAGTTTGACGCTTTTCATAATACAAAGTTTTTTTTTGTTTTTTGTTTTTTGTTTTTTTTACTGGGGTTCCTGGAATCCCTTCTACCTCCTGGATACACTCCCACGGGCTACACTCCCAGACCTATTTTTTTTTTAAACTTTTTTATGTAGAAACAGCGTCTCTTAAGCCAGCGAAGCTGGCTCGGAACCAGCACGATCCTCCTGTCTCAGCCTCCCAAGCGCGGGGATTACAAGCGTGCACCACCACGCCCGGCATAATACAAAGTTTTAAAGAAGGTTATTATACATTTTTAATTAGGATCCTGAAAGTTGCCTGTATTTTTGTGATTCACTTTGAAGTTGCTCTCTTTCGTTTGCCTTCTAGGTTCCACTGAGCTCTGATTTTTCTTTTCAGGTAACTTATGCTGCCAGGGATGCCCAGATTTCAGTGGCTCTCTTTCTCCATCTTCTTGGATACCCTTTCTCTAGGAACTCACCTGTGGAAGAAAACGCTGACCGCGTTGGCTGGAGAAAAGTCTTGGAGAAATGCCAGAATGTGGTAGACATGCCATTCCGAAGCAAAGCAATTAGCAGATTGGGAGAAGAGGTTAATGGGGAAGCGATTGAATCCTCGCAGAAGCCAAGAAATAAGAAGTCTAAGATCGATGGAATGGTGCCAGGCAACCACCAAGGGAGAGACCCCAGGAAAAATAGAAGAAAGCCCCTGGGGGTGGGCTATTCTGCCAGGTAACTGAGTTGTTCCCTGGCTAGTTCCCAGGGGACAGCTTCCAGCAGAGAGGGTATGATGCTTCCCTGTGAGTCTAGAGAAGGCTTGGATCAGGTAGCAGAGGCTCTCCAGGGGTTAATACTACTTTTCTTAGCTGGGCATGGTGACAAAAACCTGTAATCCCAGTACTTGAGAGGCTGAGACAGGAGGATTGCAGGTTCAAGGCCAGCCTCAGCAACTTAGTGAGAACTTGTTTCAAAATAAAAAAGGCTAGGGAGTAGCTTGGAGGTAGATTTATATCCCCCCCTTGTTTTTGGTAGTAGGGGTTGAACACAGGAGCAATCAATCTCTGAACTATACCCTAAGTGCTCCCTTCTCCATTTTGGAGGGTCCTAGGGGTGAATCTAGGCCATTCTACGTCCAAGCTATAACCCAAGCCATTTTTGTTTATTTTGAAAGAGGGTCTCACTAAATTGCTAAGGCTGGCCTTGAACCTGCGATCCTTCTGTCTCAGTCTCCAAAGTACTACGATTACAGAAGTGTGCCACCACGCTCAGCTTCCACTTCTACTTTTCTGTTTTTTGACAACTGAAGTGGAAATGAGGAGTTTAGCCTACCTTTGTCACTGATCCTGATGTGACCTTAGGCCTATAGTTTCTCTACCTCTATGTGGGGGATGATTATTATTGTTTCAAGTCAGCTGTGAAAATTAATAACATGAAATTCCTCATACTTTTAGAGAGAAATGTGCCACCAGATTTCTTGTTCATGTGGTATTTGATGGTTTGGAATGATATTCAGGTTTAAATGAACATTATTCTGTAGCCAAAGAATATGTGAGTCATCTGAGAAGATTCTCATTGGCTTTGAAGCCAAAGTTTGGTTCCTGTACCAAACTGCCTTTAGGAACTGGATGATTAAATTGAAGGAAGTATTGCATGTTAGCCAGATATGAATTTATATGGTCTCATTACTTTAGCCTGATCCTTAAAATTTTTACTTACTTTGTTTAATGCATTCACTTGGTAGTTTTTTTTATTGCTTTGTTCCTGTTCACATGCACAGCAAAGCTGTGTATACACTAACCAAGTCACTCTCTTAATGTCCAGTCCAAAAGTATGAGCTCTAGAGGCATCACAAACTAATTTCTCTCATTATGCTTCCCTAGCCCAATGCAGGTGAAATGAATGTGGTTTCTTGCACTGTTACTTATTTATTTTCATACTTGGTTTGTCTGACCCAGTGCTGAGAATAGTTTGAGTCACTCAGAAGGTGTCATGGAAAGGAAATGGGTACTTTGACAAAGAGTCAGCTTTCAGCACGAGATTTCTCTCCCTTCTCTGCAGAAAATCGCCTCTTTATGATAACTGCTTTCTCCATGCTCCTGATGGACAGCCCCTCTGCACTTGTGATCGAAGAAAAGCTCAGTGGTATCTGGACAAAGGCATTGGAGGTGTGAGAGCCAGCATCATAGTGTATCTGTAATTAGGTGCATGTGGGTACTGGCAGGAGGGGGTGTGGATAAGGAAGGGGCAGATAGAGGAAGGCAGAAAGACATGGGGGACTGGCTAATCACACCCAGAAACAGTTCTCTGCCTGCACAGAAAACAGTTAAGAGGATTCTTCTTCGGATGGGGAGAAGCAGTTCAATGCTGACACTTCTTCTTTTCTCTAAGAGCTGGTGAGTGAAGAGCCTTTTGTGGTCAAGCTACGGTTTGAACCTGCGGGAAGGCCTGAATCCCCAGGAGACTATTACCTGATGGTTAAAGAGAATCTATGTGTAGTATGTGGCAAGACAGACTCCTATATTCGGTGAGTGTGGTGTTGGACCACCAAGTTTGTGTGCCTCAGATGGAAATTGCCTTTGTAGCTTGTGCAGAGTCCTCAGAGGCCTTGATTGAGTCTGCCCACTTTTTTTTTTGTTTGTTTGTTTTGTTTGTTTGTTTTTTGTTTTTGTTTTTTTGGTGTACTGGGGGTGGAACCCAGGGGCTTTCTACCTCCGGGCTATATTCCCAGACCTATTTTATATTTTATTTGGAAACAGGGTCTCACTAAGTTGCTGAGGACCTCACTAAGTAGTTGAGGCTGGCTTTGAACTTGTGTGATCCTTCTGTCTCAGCCTCCCAAGCACGGGGATTACAAGCATGCACCACCATGCCCGGCAAGTCTGCCCACTTTGGCTGAGAGGCATGGCTCAGTTTTCCTGAGATATTTGATGTTGACCTCTTTAGCAGCCCCTAGCCCTCCTAAGCCAGTTCTCAGTTTCTGGAATGTAACACTATTCTCAGTAACAGTCAGCCATGGAGAAAGTGGTTCCCTTTTGCTCATGAAGGTCTGAAGATCATTTTATTCAGATACTGTGTCCTTAGAGCCTTCCTCCAGGCCCTCAAGCTTCCTGAGCTGTGGTATTGCTCATGGGGCTCCCAGATGACCCAGAGGCTGCTTTTAAATGGAGGGAGGCTGCCCACTAGGTCTCAGTGTCCACACATGGGTTTTTCTGTGTTTAGTTATCCACTTTTGTCCTCCTCCCCATGACAAAGGAGACAGATAGTTGTTGTACCAAGAGTTTTTCTCGAGGACATGGTTCTCTTTAGAAAATAATGGTAGACCTGGTGAACCAGGGAAACAATGGCAGAGAATTGGATTCCTCAAATGGAGGAATGCTTAGGTTGCCAGGTTTCTTTGAGAGTCATTTTCTAGGTATCAGTGGATACTAGAATCTCTTCATTTCTCAGAGAGTTTTTCTTTTGGGAGCAAAGGTTGTCATTAATCTCTCTCTGACCCTTTCCTGAAGCCAGCACCAGTTGGTCTGGACTTACTTCAAGAAGAAAGGAATCTAAAGCACGGGTTGGTAGGAAGGTAGGAACCCATAGCACAGGTCGGCGGAGAGCAGAATATCAGCATTGCCTTTGTGTAACTGCTCTTAGACTGCGGGGCCCAAGGCTTCTGCTATATTTAGGCCCAGGTTAGACTCCTTTTAGCCCATTTGCTAGACGTGTGTGCTCTGCCTTATGCTAATGAGCACTGCTCTCTGGTGGGCTCCTTTCAGGAAGAATGTGATTCCACATGAGTACCGGAAGCACTTTCCGATTGAGATGAAGGACCACAACTCCCATGACGTGCTGCTGCTCTGCACCTCCTGCCATGCCATCTCTAACTACTATGACAACCATCTGAAGCAGCAGCTGGCTAAGGAGTTCCAGGCCCCCATTGGCTCTGAGGAGGGCTTGCGCCTGCTGGAAGATCCTGAGCGCCGGCAGGTGCGTTCTGGGGCCAGGGCCCTGCTCAATGCGGAGAGCCTGCCTGCTCATCGAAAGGAGGAGCTGCTGCAAGCACTCAGAGAGTTTTATAACACAGACATCATCACAGATGAGATGCTTCAAGAGGCTGCCAGCCTGGAGACCAGGTATAGCTGACTTGGTCAAAGAGGGATTGGGGAATAATCCAATGAATTTGCTTTCACAACCTGTGAGAGTGCTTGCCAGGGTGGTGCACTAGAGCTTAGGTGCAGCGCCTAGCGTCGTGCTTAGCCCCATGTCCAGTGTCTTAAGATACCATTGGGGTAGGTGTAATTCCAGTACTTGGGAGGCTGAAACTGGAAGAAGATCACAGATTTGAGGCCAGTGCATGGTAACTTAATGAGACCCTATTTCAAAATAAAAAATAAAATAGGGCTAGAGGTGTAGCTCAGAGGCGGAACACCCCGGGTTTAATCCCTAGTAGTTGTGCGTGGAGGTGGAATAGAACAATCTCTTTGAGAATGTGGTATCTATCCTTCACTCTTTAAAGTCAAATACTTAAGCCCATTCATCTTGGTGATTAGCATGAGAGTTCAAATGCAGTGGAGTTACGTCTTAGGAATTCTGTGCTGACATAAATCCTGAAGTCAGCACGTAGATGAAAGCAACCTTCCAGCAATACCATGAAAACTCTGAAGTTGTACAAGTGCAGTGGTGTGGTTTTGGGTCTCCAGCACCAGGCACAACTATCAATTTTTTTTCAACAGTATAGCAGTCCATAACACCCCAATAGTGATGCTGGCTGCCTACAGGGTTTTTGT
The DNA here is from genome assembly GCF_963383645.1 of Muscardinus avellanarius. Classification (NCBI taxonomy): domain Eukaryota; kingdom Metazoa; phylum Chordata; class Mammalia; order Rodentia; family Gliridae; genus Muscardinus; species Muscardinus avellanarius. The sequence goes on from NC_137798.1 coordinate 73,994,674, forward strand.
TACCTATGGTAGCAAATATTTAGTTCTTATTTATTCAAATCTAAAGTGTTTATTTTACTCATGCTACTTACCTATAACAGATATTGCAAATATTTACTGAACGGATATTTACGGATCCACTATGTCCTGCTGACCAAGCTATTAAACTTTACATAAATTGCCTTATTAAATTCTTATAACAGCCGGGCATGGTGGTGCACGCTTGTAATCCCAGCATTCGGGAGGCTGAGACCAAAGGATTGTCATTCTCGGACAGCCTCAGCTACTTAGTGAGGCCCTCTGCAACTCAGTGAGAGAGACCTGGTTTCAAACTAAAGAATAAAAAATAGGGCAGGGGGTGTAGCTTGGAGTTTGAATGCCCCTGGATTCCATCCCCAGGTCCGCAAAAAAAAAAAAAAAAAAAAAAAAAAAAAAATTCTTATAACAACCTGATGTGGTAGGATTTAGATTTATTTTTATATAGTCAGGTATGGTGGTGCATACCTGTAATCCCAGTACTTGAGAGATTGAGACAGGAGGATCAGCTCAGGGGTAAAATGCCCTATACTCCTAGCCTTATTTTCTTTTTCTTTTTTTTTTTTTTTGTGTGATATTGGGGATGAAACCCTGGGGCATTGTACCTCCGAGCTACACCCCCAGCCCTCATTTCTTAGTCTTTTTTAAATTTTTGAAACAGAATCTCACTGAGTTGCAAAGGGCCTCACTAAGTAGCTGAGGCTGTCCATGAACCATGATCCTCTGGTCTCCACTTCCTGAAAGCTGGGATTACAAGCGTGTACTACCATGCCCAGCCATGCCCAGCCTTTGTTCCTTTCCTTTCCTTTTCTTTCTTTCTTTCTTTCTTTCTTTCTTTCTTTCTTTCTTTCCTTCCTTCTTTCTTTTTCTTTCTCTTTCTTTCTCTCTTTCTCCCTTCCTTTCTCTCTCTCTTTCTTTCTTTCTTTCTTTCTTTCTTTCTTTCTTTCTTTCTTTCTTTCTTTCTTTCTTTCTTTCTTTCTTTCTTTCTTTCGGATCTGGGAATGGAACCCAGGAGCATTTGACCCCCGAGCTACACCTCCTGCCCTATTTTTTTATTCTTTATTTTGAAACAGGGTCTCACTATGTTGCAGAGTGCCTCACTAAGTAGCTGAGGCTGTCCGCAAACCATAATCCTCCGAGCTCAGTCTCCTGAATGCTGGGATTACAAGTGTGTACCACCATATCCAGCTCCTTATTTCTCTTTTAAAACAGTGTCTCACTAAGTTGTAGAAGGCCTTGCTAAATTGCTGATGCTGGCATTAAACCTAAGATGCTCCTGTCTCAGCCTCCCAAGTACTGGGATTATAGATGTGTACCACCACACCGGGTTAGGATTTTTTACCTGGTAACAGCTAATATTATGTCTTACATTTTTAAAAATCTTTCAAAAATGAAAATGATTATTATTTAATTTTATCCCTATAACTATTCTGTCCAGTTCTAGAATATTATTTTCTAAGTTTTATACTAGATGCCTTGATATTAAAGTTAAATAACTTTCTGGGGTCTTATTATAGTGGGTGACCCTGGCTCCTTTGACTATTTCTCACATGTATTTTTTAAACCGAGACCTCTCCCTTCAGCCACAGGCCTTTCTAACAAATGCATCTTGCTAAATTGTATAGATCGGTGCTGGATTGATACTGAGAACAGCTGTGTGGAGACAGATAGGCAAGTTAGTGGGAAGTTCATGAGCTGAATAATAAAATATCTGCAGATACTCAGAGAGTAGGATGAGGAAAGAGCTGTGGGGGCAGGATGCTTCCTTGAGAAGGCTCAGCTTTATTCACAAGGGGAGAGCACTGTTCATGTGGTGTCAGAGACGTTTTCAAGGCCTCTCTGCCTGCCTGGGAAGGAAGTAGAGATTTGTCTTCCCTTTTAGATAGCAGTAGCACATGCACACCATGTAACTACTGGAGAATTTCACTGAGGCTGGAGCATTTCACTGAGGCTGAAACACTTCCCATCCATGTGGTCTGGCATCTGTGTGTGTGTGTGTGTGTGTGTGTGAGAGAGAGAGAGAGAGAGAGAGAGAGAGAGAGAGAGAGAGAGACTGACCAACCAGGGATTTGAACCCAGGGCCTTGTGCATGCTAGGCATGTACTATACCATTTAGCCACATCCCCAGCCTGCATTCTGGCATTCTTTTTGGGAGTAAGAAGGCACTAAAGAAGTGTACCACTTTGCATTTACATTCAGGTATTCCAGTATTATAAAAAACTGGACCACGTGGGATGATTTAACAGCCTCATAATAATAATGAGTATGACTCAAAATAATCAATAACTTAAAAGAAGAGTGATATGGTCACTGAGCAACCTTGGAATAAGCAAAAACCCAACATTCTTTACCTACTACCAGCCAGACATAGCGCTGATAGTAGGTAAAGCCAGACATAGCCCAGCAAGAGCTGAGCATTATGCAATGTCTTTCCTGCAAGAATAGTTAATGCCCCCAGTGCCTTCTGTTGGATTGTGAGCCATAGTCCAAACATTTTTTTTTAATGTGGTACTGGGGATGGAACCCAGGGGCATTCTATTTCCAAGCTTCACCCCCAGCCCTATTTTTTTATTCTTTATTTTGAAAAAGGTTCTCACTCAGTTGCAAAGGGCCTCACTAAGTAGCTGAGGCTGGCTGCTAACCCGGATCCTCCTGTCTCAGTCTCCCAAATGCTGGGATTACAAGTGTGAGCCACCAAACCTGGCTGCAGTCCAAACTATTTTTTTAAAAGCAGAGATGTTTCAAAAACATTAGCCATTCAGGTGTGGTGGCACACGCTTGTAATTGCAGTACTTGGGAGGCTAAGACAGGTGGATCCGGGTTCTCAGACAGCCCCAGCTACTTAGTGAGGCCCCTTGCAACTCAGTGAGATGCTGCTTCAAAATAAAGAAGAAAAAATAGGGCTGGAGCTGGGCATGGTGGCACACACTTGTAATCCCAGCATTTGGGAGGCTGAAACCGGAGGATTGCAGTTCGTGGACAGCCTCAGCTACTTAGTGAAGCCCTCCACAACTTAGTGAGACCCTGTTTCAAAATAAAGAATAAAAAATAGGGTTGGGGGTGTAGCTCGGAGGTTGAATGCTGCTGGGTTACATACCCAGACCCGCCAAAAAAAAAAAAAAAAAAAAAAAAAATAGGGCTGGGGCATAGCTTGGAGGTAGAATTTCCACAGGCTCCAATCCCAGTACTGCCAAAAAAAAAAAAAAAAAAAAAAAAAAGAAAAGAAAAGAAAAAAGAAACAAAGAGAGAAAGAAAGAAAGAAAACATTAACCAGACCACCTCCGCATATACTCCTGACCTAAACTGCCTTCTGTGTGTTTCCCTCAAACCTTTTGAACTTAATGTCTTGGTAGGATTTCCAATGAAAACTACGTTCCTCATGGGCTGAAAGTGGTGCAGTGTCATGCCCAGGGTGGGCTGCGCTCTCTTATGCAGCTGGAGAACCGCTGGCGCCAGCACTTCCTGGACTCCATGCAGCCCAAGCACCTGCCCCAGCAGTGGTCAGTGGACCATAACCATCAGAAGCTACTCCGCAAATACGGGGAGGACCTTCCCATCAAGCTGACATGAAGGCTGCTTTTCACCCACATCAGGACAGCTGGGGAGCTGGAGCCAAGGTTGAAAAGTCATCTCTTCCTGTTTTAAAATGTCTTTAATTGTCAAAGTCTGGGTGGCAGCTCAGAGTATTGACCTGTACAAATCCCAGGGTGCTTCTGATGGAGCAAGGCTATTGTTTGAAGGGAAGCTGATGATTTTGAATTTTAACTGGGCAGAGTATTTTTTTTTTTCTTTCCTCTTATTTTTGTGGACAAGAGAGGTCTTAGCTATAATATTCTCCCTCTGTTGCTTATCCTACACAGAGGGAAAGTGAAGATTTCTCTCTGAAGCAACTTGTCAGAACTCCCAGAGAATGTAATATGTCTCTTCTCTGTCCACCATTCTAATTCATTTTTAACAGGGGCTGTCTAGGGCTTCAGTCCTCTCAGGTTAGGGGGGAGAAAACGGTTTTCCAGAGTTTGCAGAAGTGACCAAGGAGGCACATTCATATTCCCAGTGCAAGCTCATAATTCTAATCTCTTTGCTGCCTCATAATTCATCTGTTTAGGATCCATCTCATCTATGTTTCTTTGGTTTGTCACATGCTTGAAAATGCTCCCTTTGCAAATCTGGGATCAAAGCAGCAACTTCCTGCTGCGTGCTTCCACCCCAACACTGGGGGAATCCTTTTGTGGAGATCAGCCCCGGGAGAGCATAGGACTCTGCTTTTCCTCATGTCGCTCGCTCATTGCCTGCTTCCTGCACTCTCCTGCCCAAGCTGGAAGGCTGTTAGCTCAGCCCCTTTCTAGGGGAGGCTAATCCTTCCCCAGAGCAGTAACCATCCTCCATGTGCCACAGGCCACAGATTGGCAATCCTGACTGTTTTCAACATTTCTTGCACCCCAGGGCCATTTGGTCAGGTTGTAATGTGGGGACTTCGCTACCTTCTCTGAAGTCTGGGGCACCAAAATAAGTCATTTGTTAGCTGTTCAAAAAGGTGGTTTCCTCTTTTAACATATTAAGATATCACTTTGAGTATGAAATCAGTTTATTAGCGATTAGTAACTTTTCTAAACTATTGGGAAAATGTTCATATTTTACAAGATTTTAACAAAATCTTGAAAAGGATTTTATGGCTAGGGTCCAACAAGAGCTGTATTTTGGAATTTTGTCCAAGTTTGTGATAATTTATCTAACATTGATAAATAAAATACTAAGCATAAGACTCACTGACTGTGAATGTAGACCTTTCTTATTAACTTTATAAAATCAGTCTGTATTATTGGGAAAGGAGCTCTTCTCCCTCTGGGTGGCTGCCTTTTGACAGTACCGTGGTGCCTGTGCGTGATGTACCGTGCAGGCAGTGCAACATGGCGGCAGGCGTGTCAGGGCCCACAGGCCCAGGTGCACATCCTGTAATCTGTCCCTCTGCCCCTTCATTTCCACTTGTCCTCACACAGGCATTTCTGGGATCTAAACTAGAAATCCTTGAAAGCAAATCGTACCAGCCACTTTGGGGAATGTTGTTCAATATAGTAGATTGTCTCATGGTCCTGCTGCTGGCTGCGGAGGCCAGGAGAGAAGGAAGGAGACAGGTGGGGAAAGCAGCCCAGTACTTAGTCATGGTAGTAGACAGACTTGCCACAAGATGGCACTCATAGGTTGGCTTTTACATTTATCCTTGAGACAGGAGCAGCTTTTATACATGGTACTAAACATAACTTGTGACCTGTTTCACAGTTTGAGTAGCTGATTTTGAGTCATTTTAATAGCTTTATAAGAATTTTATCCTCTGAAATAAGAAGGTAGGGTTCTGTTCCTCTGTTACTCAGGCAAAGAGATGAAAAACACTTATTTTGCAATACAGTCAAACCTGCAGTCCTCCTGTCTTAGTTTCCTAATTACTAGAATTGCAGGTGTGCACAACCATGCCCTTTTTACTTTTTATTTTAAAACAGAGTCTTGCTAAGGTGCTGAGAGTCTTGCTAAGTTGTTGACTTCAAACCTCTCAGCCTCCTACATACTGGGACTACAGGCATGCTCCTCTGCACCTGGAATATTTTTATTTTCTTTTAAGATTTCTTATAAGATTTCTTTTAAGATTTTTTAGGTTTTTGTGTTTTTAATAGATAAGCAATAGACTTGCCATCCTAAAGTAAATGAGGCATACGTTCAGGGATATGTTTCCACTTAAGAGTGTGGCCATAGCTGGACGTGGCGGCGCATGCTTCTAATCCTGGCATTTGGGAGGCTGAGACCGGATGATCGCAGTTCGTTGACAGCCTCAGCTACTTAGTGAGGCCCTCTGCAACTTAGTGAGACCCTGTTTCAAAATAAAGAATAAAAAAAGAGGGCAGGGGATGTAGCTTGGGGGTCAAATGCCTCTGGGTTCCAACCCCAGACCTGCAAAAAAAAAAAAAAAAGAGTGTGGCCATAAGATACTTATTCATGTCACAGAGAAATCAAATGACAAAATGTGTTCTTTTGAAATAAAACCATTTTAATCCTTTGTTTCTGACTCTTAGAATCTCAGCAGGTAGAAAGCTTTGGTTCAGCTTCTCACTCTGCCTGCTCGTTGGAGCCCATCATTTGACTGTGAGTTAAATTCTTAGTTCACTCTTCCTCTCTATCTTTTATCCTTTCTTCCTTTTTTGTTCATTTTGCCTTATCCGTATGAGAGATATCATTCACTTTTCCTAAAGATGATGTGCTAGTTTACTAATTATTATGTATTACAAGTAGATATTTGTAATGAGCCATGTTTCTATTCTAAGATGGTCATTAGAGTTTCTCATTCCCTCAGGAATATTGCAAGAATCAGTTTTTCTTGGGAGAGATAAGCTAAAAGTGGGTGTAAGAATGATTCTTGTTATGAATAACTCTTGATCCAAATAACACAAATACATAATCCCCCAGACACTTCTATTTTGGAATTCAGCTACTCTGTGTGGGCATTCACAGAGATGCCCCCTTGGGCTGGAGCCAGCACCTCTGGACATTCCTAGAGCAGTTTATCATCAGGAGATTGAGCTGGCCCATCTCTTCTAAGTACCTATTCCACCAGCTTGCTAGCAGCTGCCTTAGTCACTCCCTTTGTGTGAGGCCCTGACTGGAGGCCCCTAGACACTGTGGATAACTGGACCAAATGGGTCATCGTTTGGGAGATAGTCAAGAGCTGATTTCCTTTGCCAAGAAATAGGGAATGTTAAAAGACCTACTTCATGCATCCTTGGTCATGCCTTCTTCTAATAGGGCACGTGTTGCCAGAAGGTTGTTCTCTGCTCTGAGTAGAGTTAGTTAACCTTCTCCAGACCCAACCCAAAGCATCGCCCTCCTTCGAGCCTGCCTGCTTTCTTTTCCTCCCTCCCTCCCTCTTTCTTTCCTCCCTCCCTCTCTCCTTCCCTCTCTCCCTCCCTCTTTCCTTCCTCCCTCCCTCTTTCTCTCCCTCTCTCCCTCCCTCTTTCCTTCCTCCCTCCCTCTCTCCCTCCCTCTTTCCTTCCTCCCTCCCTCTCTCCCTCCCTCTCTCCCTCCCTCTTTCCTTCCTCCCTTCCTCTCTCCCTCCCTCCCTCTTTCCTTCCTCCCTCCCTCTCTCTCTCCCTCTCTCCCTCCCTCTTTCCTTCCTCCCTCCCTCTCTCCCTCCCTCTTTCCTTCCTCCCTCCCTCTCTCCCTCCCTCTCTCCCTCCCTCTTTCCTTCCTCCCTTCCTCTCTCCCTCCCTCCCTCTTTCCTTCCTCCCTCCCTCTCTCCCCCTCTCTCTCCTTCCTTCCTTCCTTCCTGAATTGAGAGTTGAACCCAGGGACATTTTACCTCTGAGTTACAACCCCCGCCCTATTTTTTATTCTTTATTTTGAAACAGGGTCTCACTAGGTTGTGGAGGACCTCACTAAATGGCCAAGCCTGGCTGTGGACCTGCGATCCTCCTGTCTCAGTCTCCCAAGTACTGGGATTACAAGCATGCATCACCACACCTGGCTTCCTGGTTTTATTTTTACTTGAAGACAGAGTCTCACTAAGTTGATAAGAGTCTACTACTTGTTGAGACTGTTCTCGAACCTCTGATCCTCCTGTCTCGGCCTCCCAAGTACTGGGATTACAAGCATGTGCCACTACACCTGGCCCCAGCCTCCATCTTTGTTATCCTTGGATTTTTTTCTCCTGACTGATGGGTGGCTTGTTGCCTTTCTGCCAACATAACCTTTAAGAACCGCTGAGTTTCGAGTCAGCGTTACTATGAGCACAGTGTGCGGTCCAGCATCTTCCTGGGTTGGAGTGGCTGCTTATATTGCACTTCTGCTTCCCAAAGATCTCCCTCCTCAGCTGCAACATGCAAGGGCCGAGTTGGGAGTCTGCCTGCTCAGTCTACCAGGGTATTTATTAAATCCTGGATGAAAACCAGAAATTTGAGCTTAGTAAGCAAAAGGGGTTGAGAGATGGGAGATTGACACGGGCAGTTTTAAAGGCTGTATATTTATTTGGCTCAGGGCTGGGGGTGCGTGGTTCATAGACTTTATATATCACTTTTTCCTCTACTCTCTTCAGTGCAGAGTGGGCTCATGACCTTGGTTTTGCTTCCATTGACAAGTGTGCTTTTTTGTTGGTTTGGGGTTTTTGTTTGTTTTGGCAGTGCTAGGGAGGCTCTCTACCACTGAGCCACATTCCCTGCTCTTATCTGTTTTTTTTTTTTTAATGTAGTATCGGAAATTGAACCCAGAGGCATTCTACCTCCAACCTACACCTCCAGCTCTTTTTATTGTTTTTGTTTTAAAACAGGATCTTGCTAGGTTGCTACGAGTCTTGTTACATTGCTGAGGCTGGCCTCAAACCTGCAATCCTCCTTATCTCAGCCTCCCAAGAAATGGAATTATAAGCATATGCTACCATGCTCAATTTCACCTGTTATTTTTGAGAAAGGATTTCCATAAGTTGCCCAGGCTGACTTTGAACTTGTGATTCTCCCGCCTCCAAATTGCTGGGATTGCAGGAGTGTGTCACAGCACCCAGCCAGCTGTGTGTCTCTGGCTTTATAATAACTTAAATTTTCTAGGCTCCTATAAATTGGGAGGTATGAATTGGATGTGCTGGAAGGGCTTCTGAGCTTTAGCATTCTTTAGTACCTCCCACTCCGTCTGTACTGGCATGTTCCCTTGGGTGCTGTGGACACTCATTGTACACTCATGTCCCATTGCTGGCCCTGGGAATGGATACTGCCTGGAAGGCACAGGCCTGAAGGGAGCAGGTCCCCACACCATGCCTTCCTGACCTCCTCCTAGTCGCATCTGGTGCTCCTCCTGGAGTCAAGGTGTTTTACCAGAGATGTGCTGCGTGTGATGCTAGAGAGCCCGTGTTTTCACTCAGTCCACTACTTAACCAGAGAGACAGAAGGGAATTGTTTATCTTTAGCCACTCGGCCAGTGCTATAAGGTGTATTAAGAGGCACGTGTAGAGTGGAAATGAGGCATGTGTGCCAGGTATTGTAGACGGGAGGCCACTGAGGAGAAACAAAGACTTTTTCATTTTAAGAATAAGAGAATTTGAGTATATATCATAGAATATTGAATAGAATTGGGTGCTTTAAAAGGAAAGTACTAAACCAATAAGTAAAAACATTCCCTCCTTTTCTGTGTTATTATGACTGCTGGAAAGCAAGAAACATGGCCGTCCTGACCCATGGCCATCCATCCCCGAGCTCTGGATGAGTTAATTCACGGGGATCCTGCGTCCTGGATAACCCTGTCTTGCCTTGGACTTTGTCCTGCTCACCTTTGCCTTTGTCTGGGCATCAGCTAGACACACGTGCAAAATGTAAAGTTTCCATTCTTGTTTTGTTTGGTTTGGTACTGGGTATTGAACCCAGGGGCATTCTACATTTGAGCTGCACTCCCAGCCCTTTTAATTTTGTAACAAGGTCTCCCTAAGTTATTGAGGGTCTCCCTGAGTTGCCTTGAGCCTATGATCCTTCTGTCTCAGCCTCACAAGTACTGGGATTGTAGTAGGCATGTACCACCAAACCTGTACCTTGGCTGAGTTTGCTTTATTTTTTTGTGGTACTGGGAATTGAACCCTGGGGCATTCTGCTTCTACCCCCAGGGTCTCACTAAGTAGCAGAGGGCCTCACTAAGTAGCTGAGGCTGGCCACGAACCGCGATCCTCCTGTCTCAGCCTCCCAAAGACCGGGATTACAAGTGTGCGCCACCACCCCTGGCTGAGTTTACATTCTTTAAGCTGCAGAAAGACATCTTCTTGTCTATATCCATTCCTAGTTTTTGAGTTGGGGTTCTCACCATGATGACTAACTGGCCCTGAACTCATAATTCTCCCAAGCAACTGGGACCATAGGCACATACAACAACACTCACAGAAAATACATTTTCTAGACTAGTGCTAAGTTTCAGTCCCAAAGGTAGTGTATTGGCTTTTCTTTGTGTAACACAGATTTGTACCAAGTGTGCTCAACCTGGAACTCTTTTCAAAATCACTTAGATATAGACTTGAGCCCCTGGTTTCTACCAAATTGATTTCATTTTTTTAGTTGTCATTCCAGGAAAAAAATGACCACCGAACCAAAAAGAAGGCTCAAGTACATTTCTCCACCCTCTCCTAGATGGTCTCTAACTGTATCTAAAATTCTAACATCATCTTTCTATCCCCTGAAGCTGACAACAACCCGTCCAGCTGCGTAGTTTCTTTTACATCAAGATACGAGTGTTAAGCCCTGGAGGGTTGGTAGGCCTGAGCTGAAGCACATATGGCCTCCTCTGAGTTCTTGGATACAATGAGCAGGACTAAAATTGGCTCAGAAAAGGAACCGAAGATGGCTTGGAGTTAGTTTTTCTTTGTAAAATGTTGCACAAGTGCAGAGCTGTTGGCTGCCGTCCCCCTCTCAAACCATCGGCAGCACTTGACCTTGGCCAAGGTTTTGCCTCATCCTCTCGGCATTTCAGCAGAGCTGCGTTGCAGCCATGGAATGCTTAACCAAAAGCACATGCTGAAGTGTGCTTTCCAAAGAGCAAGTTTTTGCAAAAGGTCTGCATAGTGTTATTTTCTCAAAACAATAGCTTTCTCTGAACCACCAACCCAGCAAATCTCTAAATGGTGATTCTTTGACTGACTTATACAAAGTGCTCGGATTTTTATTGTTGTTAATAATACTTAATTGAATAGCTGGATGAATTTTGACAAATGTATAGGCCCGTATAACCATCAAAGGCTAGAGTTTTTATATTACATGAAACATCTATCTTGATGTACTTCTGGAAATTGGAAAGTTATTTATTCATCCGGCTGAGCAAGTTACTCTAAAAGAGTAAATCCAGGTCAATATGTGATAAAGATTTAGTGGTCTGAGTCCAAGCAGTTTTCCTATATCTAGTGGACTTGGTTATTGCAAAGCTTCATAAAGTTTGATTTTCATAAATTAGTTTTTAAAAATGGGAAATATGGCTAGGCATGCTGGCACATGCCTGTAATCCCAGTACTTGAGAGGTTGAGACTTGAAGATCACAGATTTGAGGTCAGCCTCAGCAACGTAGCAAGACCCTGTTTGAAAGAAAGTTTAAAAAAAGTTAGCAAAGGGCTGGGGGTGTAACTCAGAGGTAGACTGACCCTAGGTTCAATCCCCAATTACCAAAAAATAAAAAGTAATATGTGCATATACTATTGAGTTTTTAAAAACAATCTAATCAAATCTTCCCAGTCCTTTACCTCCATAAAGGTAACCATCATATTATTTGTATTGTACATCCATCAGAGAGAGAGTGAATATGGTTTGGTTTCATTTATTTATATTTATTTATTTTTGGTGGTACTGGGGTTCCTGGAAGCCCTTCTACCTCTGGGCTACACTACCAGACCTATTTTATATTTTTTCATTTGGAAACAGGGTCTCTTAAGCCAGTGCGGCTGGCTTCGAATCTGCACGATCCTCCTGTCTCCGCCTCCCAAGCGTGGGGATTACAAGCGTGCGCCACCACGCCCGGCAGTATTTTTGTATGGTACTGGGGACTGAACCCAGGGGGCATTCTACCTCTGTACTACACCCTTTTTGTTTTTTTATTATGAAGCAGTGTCTTGCTAAGTTACTGAGGGTCTCCCTAGGTTGCTGGGGCTGGCCTCAAACCTGTGATTCTCCTGTCTCAGTCTCTCAGGTGCTGGGATTTTAGGCATGTCCCACCATGCTGGCTTCCATTAAAAAAATTTTTTTTTTAATTTAGCAGTAGCTCCTGCAACACACCGATGTGCTTTTTGTTAAAGTAATGCTTAATTGCAACCTAAAAACCCAAATTTTATGAATCCCTAGACAGACACCTTTTCCCTGTCATCCAAATTTACAAACATGAACAAGGGTTATTATCCTTAAAACATAGAGTTGACCTCAATTTTATTTATTTACTCAGATTGAACCCAGGAATATACTACCTCCAAGATACACCTTCAGTCCTATCTTATTTTTTTATTTTTGAAACAGGGTCTCACTAGGTTGATGAGAGTCTTTCTACTCAACTACTGCCATCCTCCTGTCTCAGCCTCACAAGCACTGGGATTACAGGTGTGTCCCAGGCTTGAACTGTATTTTTTATGACTCGCGGGCTCAAGTGCAGAGAAAGGAGGCCCCCTTTCCCCAACCCTCTCAGTAGGAGGAAACAGCTTGCAGGGATGGCTTTCCTTGGCTCCCAGCCTTCTACTCTATTTCCTCCAGATTAGAGCTTCTAAAGATCCAGTCCCAAGAAAGGAGTGAGGCCCTTGGTGTTCCCTCCCTCCCCCAAGACCCAGATGGGTCCCCTGGGGCTATTTTGCCCTTGGTGCCTTTTCTGCTACCTCCTTTGTCTTGCTGAAACCTAATCACCCAAGGCCCCTCGGTCATCACTGAGAATACTCTCACTGGCCTGGCAGCTTCCTTTGAGCGTCCATAGAGCGGCTGTCACTTCGGAGCTGCATCTGCTTACTGACAAGCTTGAGGACAGGATGGAGGAAGGCTTTGGGACCGTGTTCAATATGCAAGCAGTTCAGTGTTCTGGGGGTGGGCTGGCGGGAGGGTCCTTGTAGAACGGGCAGCATCTACCTAATTTCAGTCTGTGGTCTGTGCAGAGTCCCTAGTGCTGGACGGTTCCGCTGCCAGTGGCCATGCCCGAGCAGGAAAACAGAAAGAGGCAACATGTCTGGTGTGTTTTAAATAGATTCTGCTTGCTGCAGCCAATAAGCCCGCAGCTCAGAAAGTAAGTGACCCTTCCCAAGAGCTTTTTGTTGGCCAGTACTCTTGCCTACAGCCCCTGGACTGCACCCTGCCCATGTTAACAGTCCTCTCCTTGCCCTCTGCTTGGTTTCTCTTCGGGCCTTTCTGGCTCTAGTCATGGTTATAATTTTATTGGCTTTTACCCTCTGCCATTTCTTTCTCTGAAGCTGTTTCTCCTCATGCTCGGTATCTTTTCATCTCTTGGAGTCAGTCTGTGTCCACTCCACCAAGTGCAGGTCTCCCTCGCCACCCGTCTGACTCTGGAACGGCTCCTGCGTTTCCCCTTGCCCCCACTTTCCCACGGCCTGCTGGACTCAGCCCAGCTCCTCCTCGGCTTGTGTGCAGTGGGGGAGAAGGCAGGGGAGGCTGCCATTGGAGGGTTTAGACAGTGAGGCCCCGCAGTCAGTGCTGCTGCACCACCAGGGTACCCCACTGAGCACAGAGGCATGCTCCTTCCAGCAGAGCAGAGCTGAGGCTCCCGAGGACCAGTGTGGCCTCTTCCACCTACCACGGAGGCCTCCTACAAGACCCAACAGTAATTTTCAGAATATTTTAATTTTGATCTCTGGATTCCCAATAAGAAGTAATGACAAGAAGAAAGATGTGTGTGTGTGTGTGTGTGTGTGTGTGTGTTGTGTGTGTGTATTTTTTTTTTTTTGCAGTGTGTGGGATGGAACCCTGGGTTATTCTACCTCCAAGCTACACCCCCAGCCCTATTTTTATTCTTTATTTTGAAACAGGGTCTCAGTGAGTTGTGAAGGGCCTAAGTAACTGAGGCTGTCTGCAAACTGCGATCCTCCTTTCTCATCCTCCCAATTGCTGGGATTACAAGTGTGTGCCACCACGCCCGGCTGAAAGCTGTTATTTTTAACTTAGTAGTGGGGGATTGGCTGTGTTGATCCAGGAAATAAGTAGGGTATGGGGAGTGAATGAAGAGTATTAGAATCTACCTTGAGGTGGATCGTGGCTGGAATCCAGTGGGATTATAGGTGAACGCCACTGCATCTGACTCCCATTAGATTACATCCCGGTCCTTCTGTCCAGTCTCAGATGTGAAGTGACAACTCAAGACTGGGAAATAGACCTAGGATGGCAGCTGTTTCTTGGCAGCAGGTAAGCCAAAGGAGAGGGATCAGAGAAATCCATGGTGAGGCAGAGGGAAGGGGGGGTACAGAAGTCATAGCCCTGCCCCCAGCCAGGGAGACAGAAGGAAGAGGAAGGCCAGGTGGAGGCTCACTGCCGGGGAAAGCTAATAAGCTGGCATGGGCTGGGGGTGGGTGTTTGGCTGGAGATGTTGCAGTTTTGCCAAGTGGAGGTAAACACCATGAGGTCAGTGCAGAAGAAAAGGGATCCTTGACAACCCTTTCATTTTTTTTTTTTTTTTTGTGTGTGTGTGTATGTGTGTGTGTGTGTGTGGTACTGGGGATCGAACCTAGGGGCATTCTACCTCCAAGCTACACCAATAGCCCTATTTTTTCCTTTATTTTGAAACAGGATCTCACTAAATTGTGGGAAGCCTAAATAGCTGAGGCTGGCCATGAACCTGCCATCCTCCTGACTCAGCCTCCCAAGTACTGGGATTACAAGCATGTGCCACCACACCTGGCTTCCATTTTAAATTATGTATTTCTGCTGGGCATGGTGGTGCATGCTTATAATCCCAGTATTTGGGAGGTTGAAACAGGAGGGTTGCTGAGGGTTTGACTCAGAGGTAGAATGCCACTGGGCTCGATTCCTAGTAACACAGGCACTCACACTTTCTGTCTCTCTCCCCCATTACATACATACATATTCCTGTCTTATACTGTTATATTAGCAACAATATATATAAATAAATACATATTCCTGCCATTGTGCTATATTAGCAACGGCGCACACACACACACACACACACACACTCCTGTCTTAGTGTTATATCAGCAACAAAAAACAAATCAAAAAAGATCAGTCTGCATCTGCAAGGGAAGGGCAGGGGTGGAGGATGCCAGGCTGCATGCTCCCCTTAGCTGGGTTCCTACGCCTCCTTGCCCATGGTTTCTTGGGCTATGGAGCTATGGCAGCCCTTATTGGAACACCTGAGTGGAGTCCCATGTAGCTCAACAGCCCAACAGAAGGCCAGGGGCCAGGGTAGTCAGCAGAGCCCCTCCAGGCTGCAGGACAGCCAGGGCAGGGGGCTGTTGGCCAACCAGTTGGAGAGCTGGGCTTTGTCTCAGGGCCTGGTCTGAAGGGTGACTTCTGACTCCTGCTCCTTCGCCAGACTCCTCTCCCTTCGGGAACTGAGCTGCACACAGGCCTTTGGAGGGAGAAAGAGAAAGGAAGACTTTCTTGCTTAATTTTGGGGAGTGTAGCTCAGTAGTAGAGCATGTGCTTAGCACACATGAGGACCTGGTTTGATTCCTGGCACCAGGGGAAAAAAAAGGAGGGGGAGGGATAATAAATGATGAGAATTCAAAAGGTACACACAGATATACAATAAAAATGGCTTCCATTCCCGTTCTCCTTGGAGAGGAAAATGTACCAATTTTACATTCTTCCGGCTTATCCTTTTAGGTCTACTGTAATATGAAAGTTTTCAGATTTTTTTTTTTGTGTGTGTGTGTGGGGCGGGGGTTCTGGGGATGAAACCCAGGGGCATTTGACCTCCAAGCTACATCCCCTGCCCTCTTTTTTTATTCTTTATTTTGAAACAGGGTCTCGCTAAGTTGCAAAGGGCATAAGTAGCTGAGGCTGTCCACGAACTGCGATCATCCAGTCTCAGCCTCTAGAATGCTGGGATTACAAGCATGCACCACCACACCTGGCTTAGTTTTCAGATTCTTTATCAAGTAGAATATTTTAAATTGCTTGGATGTAGCCAGGCATGGTGGCACATGCTTGTAATCCCAGTATTTGGGAGGTTGAGATAGGAAGATCCTGGTTTGCGGACAGCCTCAGTTACTTAGTGAGGCCCTTTGCAACTCAGTGAGACCCTATTTCAAAATAAAGAATTAAAAATAGGGCTGGAGGTGTAGAATGCCCCTGGGTTCCATCCCCAGTATTGTAAAAAAAAAAAAAAAAAAAAAAAAAAAAAAAAAAAAAACCACAAATAAATTGCTTGGATATATATGTGTGTGTGTAATGTGTAGGGGGATCAAATAACAATAAAGAAAATTGTATTTTAGCTTGTTAATAGTGTGTGTGTGTGTGTGTGTGTGTGTGTGTGTGTGTATTTTACTGGGGATTGAACCCATGGACATCCTACCTCTGAGCTATACCCCACCCCTAGTTCGTTTCAATTTTTTGTTTTGAAACAGAGTTTTGTTAGTTTGGTGAGAGTCTTGTTCAGTTGCTGAGATTGTCCTCGAACCTGAAATCCTCCTGTCTCAGCCTCCCAAGTACTGAGATTACAGGCTTGTGCTGCCATATATTAAACCACCATGTCTGGCTTATTGTCACTAATTCTTGCTGGGGCAGGGAATGAGTAAAAGTATTAAAATGAGTAAATAGAGGTCTGAGGATATAGCTCAGTGATAGGGCACTTGCC
Organism: Muscardinus avellanarius; assembly: GCF_963383645.1. Classification (NCBI taxonomy): domain Eukaryota; kingdom Metazoa; phylum Chordata; class Mammalia; order Rodentia; family Gliridae; genus Muscardinus; species Muscardinus avellanarius. Next base: position 74,010,976 of record NC_137798.1, read on the forward strand.
TGGCATGCATGAGGTTCAATCTCCAGCACTGCAAAAATAAAATAAGTAGAACCCTAAAATGCTAGCCCTACAAAGGCCCTTTCAAGTACTTGTACCAAAGTCAACTTTGAGAGAAAGATGCTTCAATAAATAGCTTTTCCAGGGCCAGTAGGCTGGATGACAGCATTCCTGGGACTAAAACCCATTTTTTCCATCACCCAATTATCCTTTCTCCCCAAGATCATACTAAGTGCTCCCTTTTTAGGTAGTGGTCTTTGTAAAGATACAATTCAGGGATGTAAAACAAGTGATTAGACATATATTTCGAAAAAAATCAGTAATCCCAGGAAAAACCTGAAGTCAAATTCCAATTGAGCCGGGCATGGTGGTGTACGCCTATAATCCTAGTATTTAGGAGGTTGAGACACAAGAATTTCAGGTTGAAGACCAGCCTCAGCAACTTAGCAAGACTCTCAGCAAAGTAGTGAGAATGAATTAAACCTGGATCCTCCTGTCTCAGCCTCCCAAGTACTGGGATTACAAGCATGTGCCACCATGCCCAGCTTTTTTGTATTAAAAAACAAACAAACAAAAAAAGGGCTTGAGTGTACCTCAGAGGTAGAACACCCCTGGGTTCAATCCCCAGTACCAAAAAAAAAAAAAAAAAAAAAAATGCAGTTGAAAAAATAACACCCAGGCGGGTGTGGTGGCGCACCCTTGTAATCCCAGCATTCGGGAGGCTGAGACCGGAGGATTGCGGTTCGCAGACAGCCTCAGCTACTTAGTGAGGCCCTCTGCAACTCAGTGAGACTCTTTCAAAATAAAGAATAAAAAATAGGGCAGGGGCTGTAGCTCAGAGGTAAGATGCCCCTGGGTTCCATCCCCAGACCCGCAAAAAAAGAAAAGAAAAATAACACCCCCCACTTGCACACACGTGCACACGCACACACACGCACATACGTCTATATACACAGGAAGAGGACGGAGACTTCAGTCACAGTCCACAGGTTCTATCATCCTCTCCTGCTGGACTCCAGGTTGAGACTAGGGCCAGGCAGAGGCTGGGAGCGTAGCACAGTACCATCCTCTGCCTGAAGCACCTGCAGTCTTTGGACCTCCTGTCACTGCAGGAAGCAGAGGCAGGTATTTTCTTGTTGGGCATTCAACCCAGACTGAGGGATGCCGCAGGAAGGGGAGGATTAGGGAAGAGGCGCCTGACTCTGCCACCTGGGAGCTCTGGTACCATTTGTGCTATGAGCACTGGCAGCTAGTTGTTTACTACCACCCACCAGGAGGAAACTCCCCAAGATTTATATGCTGATAAATGACAGGATACTTAATTTTTTTTTTTTTTTTTTTTTTGCACTGGCATCAGCTCCAGACACTGAATAATTTCGGCATCCAAGCCAGATTGATGGGCTTTTTGATGGCTTCAGAGGGTGGCTTCAGTGAAGGAGGACATGGGATGCTGTAAATGCTGCCTGGAAAACCCTCAATTGCTTTGAAATGGTAAATTTCCAGGCAACATGGATCTGGTGTTACACGCCTCCTGCATTAACAGCCTTTTCTTCCTATTCAATTATTTTGACTGGTAAGGGAGAAGAAATTACACGTCAGAATATATCGATGGATATTTTCAGCCTGGCTAAGAGCTTCAAAATATACACCAGCCCCAGGAACATTCTCTTAATTTCTGCTTCCCAGTTTTGCAAGGAAAATGGAGGTATCAATTCTAGGCACCATCAGACTGAAGACAGACAGGACCAGGATCATGGCTCTCTCCAGCTCAAATTCTCTCTGGTCAGCCTGGCGTGGTGGCGCACGCTTGTAATCCCCACGCTTGGGAGGCTGAGACAGGAGGATCGCGCAGGTTCAAAACCCCCCAGCTACTTAGTGAGGCTCTCAGCAACTTAGTGAGACCCTGTTTCCAAATAAAGTATAAAATAGGTCTGGGAGTAGAGCCCGGAGGTAGAAAGCCTCTGGGTTCCACCCCAAATACCACCAAAAAAAAAAAAAATCCTCTCTGGTCTTATTACCTGACCTCTTTGATATTGAGCCAAAGTTTGTTCAAGCACTAGGTCTAGGTCTAGGGATCCATCCTGCTATGTACCAAGTGATGAGGTCCTTGGCCAGAGTGGATATTCCTAAGAATCTGGGTCCAGGAAATTGAATAAGGGTGTGTGTGTGTGTGTGTGGGGGGATTCCAGTTCTCTGTCCCTTTGTTTTTTACACACGGGATCCAGAAGCCCTAATTTTGACGCACAGGGCCTCTCCTTCCCCGTGCCTCGGTCCTGGGCACATGAGCAACGTGTTTGTTCTACCTGGTGGTTTTCCATCTCTACCTGACTGGCCCCCCATCCATGTGTCTTCCCTTCCTGAGCCCCAGACTGCGTTTAGAGACGCCTTGCTCAAGCTACAGAGAACTCAAGTTCAATTGAACAAGCCTCCATCTGCTCTTCCTCCCCAGTTCCCCATCTCACTGAATGGTGCCTCACACTAAAGCACTTTTCTCCTTCAGAAGAATTTACATGTTGTTCTCAAATCCCTTCTCTCACATCCTATGAATCACCAGATCCTTTGCGTCTCCCCTCTTTCTCTCTTGCTTGTGTAATTCCCCTAATCCAGGCCCACAGTACTGTTGCTTGGGCAATACCTCTGCCCTATTTTATTTTTTTATTTTGAAACAGGGTCTCACCAGGTTACTGAGGACCTCACTAAATTGCTGAGGCTAGTCTCAAACCTGTGATCCTCCTTGTCTCAGCCTCCCAAGTAGTGGGATTATAGGTATGTGCCACCACACCTGACCCAAGTCCACATTTTTACATAGGCATGGAGGACGTCTGGTCTTCCAACAGCATTATTATCACTACCTCTCCCCCCCACCACCACACCAAGCCAAGCCACTCCATTTCCTGTGCTCCCTGACAGACATCTTGGTGACTCCTGTTTGCCCCTCTTCCTGGAATGCTCTTCTGGATCGTGCCCACCAGCTTGTCCCTTAAGGCTCAGCTCTCAAATGACTCCCAGCGTGTGAAGACACTCCCTTGTGCTTCTGGAGAGCCCTGTGTTCTCCTGGAATTACTTATGCATACTGCTCTGTTGTCAATTACTGAACCTCTCGGAAGCCAGGACCAGGTTTTGTTCATTTTTGTATTCCCAGTACTTAGGAGTGCCTGGCATGGTACGTTTTCAAGAAGAAAAGAAAGGAACTGAAATGCCACCTGACAGGCACAGCTTCACCATCTGAGAGGACTGTTTGGCATTTTCATGGGCCAGAATGGCAAGTAGCAGCAGCCTGCCACCCTAGATATTCATTCATTCATTGATTTACTCCACACACATTTAGTACGTGCTGCCAAGACACCCAACATTGTGCTGCAAACTCACAATACACAAAAGAAGGCTGCCAGGCCCTGCTCAGAGGAACTCCCATTCCAAGGGGGAGACAGGCATGTGGCAGGCTCTGGTCTGGCATCTTGGCAGGCCATCTGCTCTGTTCTGACGACCTTTGCCACTCAGCTCTTCAGAGACTGTGGAGACGGGAGAGGTGACAGGGCAGAGAAGATGGTAATGTCAGGGGGCTTGGAAGAGGCTCAGCCTCTGGGACCCATTCTGCTGACCAGTGGCTTTATTTGTGCATTGCTCTTCCGTATGAATTTCTTGCTGTTAATAAAGAGCATTTGACACATTTCTGATGAGCTCACAGCCTCTGCAGTTCTGTTGCTCCCAAAGTGCAACAGCTGGACCATTTTATGATCAGCAGTAACATTTGTAGTTCAGGGATGTCCACCAGAACGAGGGTCATTTCCTTCTCTGACTTCTGATGGGACTGCGAGAGACTTCCTCATCCTCCCATCTCGGGGTAGCAGTGTTTGGTCCCAGCCCCAGGACTAGGAAGAGTCAGCTGCTCCCTCTAGCAGAAGCAGTTAGGTGACTCCCTGGACCACCCTGACCTAGACGAGTTGCCTCCTTTCCTAGTCCTGCATCTGTCTCTCAAGTCTTTACATGACAAGTGTATGCTTCACACAGCTGCCCTGCTTTTTTTCCTCCTTCCCTTCCCCCCTCCCTCCTACTCACAACAAATATCTAATGAGCATGTACTACATGCCATTACGCTAAGCACTGTAGTAGGAAATAGTGGTGAACAACACATGTAAGAATCCCAGAAGGGGAGTCAGACATGGTGGCTCCTGCCTGTAGTTTTAGACTTTAGAGGCTGAGGCAGGAGGATCACTTGAGCCCAGGAGTTCAAACTCAACTTGGGCAAAATAGTGGTACCCCATCTTTAAAAAAAAAAAAAAAAAGCCCCTGCTGGGTGTAGTGGCACAAGCTTGTAATCCCCATGCTTGGGAGGCGGAGACAGAAGGATCGCGTAGGTTCGAAGCCAGCTGTGCTGGCTTAAGAGACCCTGTTTCCAAATTTTAAAAGTATAAAAATAGGTCTGGGAGTATAGCCCAGAGTGGCTTTAAGGAACCCCAGTACCACCAAAAAAACCAAAAACAAAAAAACTCCAAGGACTGAGGTATAACTCAGTGGTAGAGGGCTTGCCCTGGGTTAGATCCCCAGCACCAAAAATAAAACAAAAAATACAAACACAAACAAACAAAAATTTGCCCTCATGGAATTTATACTTTAGTGGTAGAAACTAATAAGTAAAAAATCAAGGTTATCAGACATACACAAGAGGTTTGATAATGACACTGAAGTTCCTTTCAAAAACCCAAGTCTTCCCCTCCATCTATGATGGTTTACAGAAAAAATATAAACTTCCCTTAAAGATAACTGGTGCATTAAGTGCACTCCCTGGCAGTGGGTACTGTACTTACCACTAGATGGCTGTGACCTTTGCAGGCATCAAACTCATCTGTGTAATGGGATGTTGGAGCCTTCATGGAGTGGTTGTATTCTTTTTTTTTTTTTTTGGTAGGTCTGGGGATGGAACTCAGAGGCATTTGACCTCCAAGCTACACCCCCTGCCCGATTTTTTATTTTTTATTTTTGAAACAGGGTCTCACTGAGTTGCGGAGGGCCTCACTAAGTAGCTGAGGCTGTCCACAAACTGCAGTCCTCTGGTCTCAGCCTCCCAAATGCTGGGATTACAAGCATGCACCACCACACCCGGCTGGTGGTTGTATTCTGAGATCCTATATTGGCACAGTGCATTTTTGTTTGCTTGCAGTACTGGGGATTGAAATCAAGGGCTCTCTACCACTGAGCTACATATTCAACCCTTTTTATTTTGAGATGGAGTCTTGCCAAGTTGCCAGGCTGGCCTTGAACTTGCAATCCTCAGCCTCCTGAGATCACAGGTGTGTGCCACTGTGCCAGGCCAGCACAGTGCCTGTTGCCTGGTAACATGGGTTCTGTTCACCATCCCAGCCTTTTGTGTCTAGAACAGATACAAGCAAGGTGGAGATTCTGACTCCTTCACCTTCCAGGACCTTCCAGGCCCTGCTGCAGGGTGGACAGGACAAGAGGTGTCTAAGCTGGCACATGGTCTCAAGGTTAATGGCATAAAAGGCTGGGCCCTGCCCTGTGCCTCTCCCCTACCTTGCCTCCAGCCTGCTCGGCAGAGGCTCTGGAAGAGGCAGCCACCCTACAATGGTGCAGACAATTGGTCCTCATTGGACCTTAGGTGTGGCCAGAGGCCTGCCTGGGGACAATAATAGCAATGCCCTGCAGGTGCCCTGGGCAGCAGCCAGCAGCCCCTCTGTGGGAATGGACTTCCAGGAGATTGGAGTGGATAAAGCACTGGACTTTACATGTCCCGTTTCATGCAATCTTTCCCAACAATGCTGCAAGGTAATGGCTGTCAATGCCTCCATTTTACAGTTGAGGAAACCCAGGGAGATGGGATTTGCCCACGCCATTCACCTGCCATGTGACAGTGTCAGCCTTTGAGTTGAGTTGTCCCGCTCTGGGGGCAGGGTCTCTCTCTGAGCTGGCCCCTTTCTTCCCTCAGGTTTCCCCATCCCCCACCACATGCACAGGGGGCCCAGTTAATCCTGGACACTGGCTTTGGCAACTGTAAGAGGTAAAGTGTGTCTAAGAGAAATGCCAAATGGGAGAAGATGCCCAAGGAACTGGAAGACCAAGATGTCTCAGGTGGAGGGGTCCATGGACATCTGTCCGTATTGCTCATGTTATAAAGCAGAGGCCAAGGGCAAAGTGAACCCCTCACACACAAAACTTCTGAGCACCCTGAAGACTACCCTGCACTGGTGTGGACCCTGGCATTTAAAGTGGCACAGGATTTAAACCCAGCTCTGCCAGCCAGGCGTGGTGGTGCACGCTTGTAATCCCAGCATCCAGGAGGCTGAGACTGGAGGATGGCGGTTCAGGGGCAGCCTCACCTACTACTTAGTGAGGCCCTCCACAACTTAACTGAGACCCTGTTCAAATTAAAGAATGAAAATTTAGGGCAGGATGTGTAGCTCAGAGGTTGAATGCCCCTGGGTTCCATCCCCAGACCCGCAAAAAATAAAAATAAATAAATAAATAAACCCAGCTCTTCCACCTGGTACGACTCCAGGCAAGCTGAACAGCCCCATGGAGCCTGCGTCCTTACCTGCAGGTGGGGATGGTAATGGTTAATTTGCTCAGGGGTGTGGGAGCTGAGGCCATAGTGTATGTGGAGAGCCGGCACAGTGGCTGGCACCTGGGAGATCCCAAGCCAACTGCAGCCAATAGGATTACCTTTCCCATTTTCCAAATCCAATGAACATTAGGAATCAGCAGTTCTCTTAGGGGAGGCTTTGGACCGATGGTTCTGCTGGGATCTTTTCCTAAGACCAGAGAGGAAACAACACACTATCATGCCTGATCACTGAAAATCTATCTCAGAGAGGTCAGGCTCAGTTCTGGGCCTATGGGGATCAAATCTATGGAGGACCATAGATTTATCATAGAGGTGGCAGCTCCTAGTCCCTAGCCCTGTTAAGGAGCCTTAAGGCACCTCAGTCAACCTCTGTGTCAAATTTCTGTCCCGCCCTCTCATTCCCATCTCCAGAGAAATACTCATCTAAGGGATGGCTGGTTGTGCAGTCTAGCACATGCCAGAAGGGCTATACTCCTCTGGTGGTAAGTGTGTGTGGGGGGGGTCTTGTGTTAGAGACAGAGCTGCCAGGTAGTGACAGTTGCCCCCCTGAGTCCTGGGGAGGAAGACTTATAGAAACCCTGCCAAATCCAGCCCATTCTTCCCTCTCCCACTAAGCCTTTCTTCTGGAGCCAGCAGAGACCCTCCATGGCCTAGCTCTATCCCCCAACCTAAGTGTGGGTTTGGAGCCTCTTACCAGGCGCTGAGGAGATGCCTTTGGATGGCTCTCCCTTCTACCTGCTTCTCTCAAGATTTAAGATACTAGACATGTATGGACCAGGCTGGGGATGGGGGAGTAGCCTGCGGTAACAGGGTTACTCCCTGTCTACCTGGATGACCTCCTGAGAGCCAGTGATGTAAAAACGGGGCACCGGGAAGACAGTTCTGTTACATCCTGGTTGACCTGAGATGCCTGTGGAGCCTGATGTCTGGGGAGCAGGGCCCCCTGGCTTCTCACAGATGCTGCTACAACCACAGACCTGCCTCATGATTCCTGTGGAACCAGGCAGTGGCTTGACTGTGGCTTCTATCTATGCAAACAAACCCTAGCCCTAAGCAATCCGATTAAACTCCCCAAGCAAGAGAGACCTGGGAGAGTTAAGTGTGGGGACACACATCTGCAATTCCAGTGCTTGGGAGGCTGAGACAGGAGAAACACAGGTTTGAGACCCACCTCAGCAACTTAGCGAGACTCAGCAACCTAGTAAGACACTGTTTTAAAACAAACCAAAAAAAATTTAAAAGAGTTGGGGATGTATCTCAAAGGTAAAATACCCCCCTGGGTTCAATAACCAGTACCATACACACACACACACACACACACACACACACACACACGCCTTTACTGTTTGAGACTGCCACACAGCTCAAGTCTCAGACTCCCTGCAAGTTTATAGATCCCTTGTGAGACCCTCTTTGGTATGTTCTTATAATCAGAATGTGTGCGGGCTCACATCCCTGGTTGGGCCATTTGGGACCTGTCTAAGTATCCTTGCCATTAGTCTTCTGAGTCAAAGATCTTTGCAATTAGGACTCTAGGTTTTCTGGAACGGCAACAAAACAAAACAACCCCCCCACCACCACACACACACAAAAAAAAAACCTGAGATTTTCTTCCTTTCACGTCAGCAGAAATGTGCTGAGTATCTCTGATGTCGAGGTCCAGTCCTAAGGGCGGGGGAAATGGAGAAACAGAAACACCATCATTATTTCACTTCACTCCTCAGGGTGGTGCTGATGGTGTGGCTGGGGATGCTGTGATGCTGTGACCTCACTATGTACCTGATTCCTCAGGTGGCTTCATTTGCTAGACTACCTGCAAAGGACTAGCTGGGTTTTCAGAAGAGCCACAATATCTAGCAGTATCACCAGGGAGCAAAATCCCAACTCAGACTTGCCCAGCCCCGGCAACCTCAACTCCCACCCAACCCATAACACAGAAATCTCCCATCCTGGGGCCTCTGCTGGGCAGCCCTTCCTGCTGCCTCCTCCCCTTCCTGCTTCGAGGATTTACCCAGGTTCTGAGGAGCCTTCCCTGCCTACCAAAGCAAGACCATCTTGCAATAAATTATTTCTCCCTCTGTGATTTCTCAAGTCACACCTCTTCACCGCGGTGGACCCTTGTCCTGGCATCCAAGCACCAGTCTAGCCCACCTGCCTCCTGCCTGAGTGAAAGTCGTTCACACCTGGTTCTCAGCACCGCCAGGGCTGGCGCGGAATCTCAATGATGTCGGTGTACTGTCTCTCACCGCCGTGTTTTGCACTTGGTCGAAAAGTGTCAGATGGCTCATAGGCTGGGCTCTGCCCACTAATTAGCCGTGTGGCCTCGGGAGGATCCTTGGGCCTCTCCTGCCTCCCTTCTTCCTAATGAGCCGATGATGATTATAGCTCAGGGTTGTCCCGGGAACAGCGAGGCGGGGTGGAAGGAGGGAAGCGTCACAAAAGCCGGAGCCCCGGGCCAGTGAAAGATGTGGGGAGACAGCGTCGCTCCCCTTCGCTCTCCTCGGCTGTCAAATGTACCAGCTTCCAATCCCTCCTCGGGGCGGGGAATGCTAGGATGCGGAAGATTTTTAGTGTAAACTGAGGGCTCCCAGCCACCCCTTCCCAAGGACTCGCCCAACACACCTAGAGCCCCTCGCCAAGCGCAGCCCGGAACTGCAGCTCCGCGGCGCGGGCCGAGGCCGGGGTCGTGCGGCCCCAGCCGGTGACTCGGGGCCGCGGGGCCGGGGGTGGGAGTGGGTAGGCGGGTCCCTCCAGGGCCGCACGGGGGCAGCGCCCGCTCTCGGCCGGTCGCCTAGCGGTGGGAGCGGAGGCTGGCTCCGGCCGGTCGCCATACCGCCGCGGGCGTCGGTCTGGCCACATCCCGGGGCGCAGAGCGGAGGCCCGCGCCGCCCCGCACCCGGTCCGGCTCGGCCGGTGCGCAGAGGCTCCCGCGGCGGCTGGAGCGCGCGAATGAATGGGCGCCCGGGGGACGCGCGCGCCGCGCTGAAGGGCATTAGGACCGTGAGGATCGCTGCGCGCGCCTGTCTCTCCCTATCACCCCCACCCTCCCCTCCAACCTCTCTCCTTTTTCTGCTCTGCAGGACTGAGCAGCCAGGCGCGAGCGAAAACAAACAGCTGGGGCTGCGATCGCCCCCACCCCGGCCCCGAGAGCACCCCGGCGCCGGCCTCCACCCGGGGCGCCCGTCCGCCCACCATGAGGAAGATCCGCGCCAATGCCATCGCCATCCTGACCGTAGCCTGGATCCTGGGCACTTTCTACTACTTATGGCAGGACAACCGAGCCCACGCAGCATCGTCGGGCGGCCGGGGCGCGCAGAAGGCCGGCGGGAGGCCGGAGCAGCTCCGCGAGGACCGCACCATCCCGCTCATTGTGAGTAGCCCCGCGCCGGGCGGCCCCGAGCCCCCCGGGGCCGGGCCCTCCACGCCGGGCGGCTTTGTAAACGTCGGAGCATTCCTGCCCGTTGTTATGGCAACCTCCGCCGGCCGGCGAGGCCGGGGTGTGTGGATGGAGGGAGGTGACAGCGGTGGGGGCTGGGAGAAAGTGCTGCAAGTTTGGTGGGCCCGGCTGCGCGCGCGGCTGGGCGCGTGGGGCCGTCCTGGCCCCGCGGCCGGGGCGGGGGGCTGCGGGCCGGGGGCGCCTCGCCCGCCGCGGAGGGCGGCCGGCCCTGGTGCGCAGCGAGGCGGTGGGAGCCGCGCCGCCGAGCGCGTAGGTGGCGGTGCGCGCGGGCTCCAGCCCCCTGGAGTCAGGGACGTCGGCCGCCCCGCGCCGCAGCCTCCGCAGCCGGGGTCCGGCCCAGCGGCTTCGCGGCTGACAGCCCCCTCCCGCGCCCCGGCCCTCTGGGTTGGGAAAAGGTCTGGTCCTGTTCGCGCTCCTGGCCCCAGCCTGAGGGCTCCCGCGCGCGGGTGAGCGGGCTGTGTGCGCGCCGGGGCTGGCCATTCCCTCCCGAGGGGTCAGTCTCGGGAAGTCCGAGCAGAGGCGAAACAAAGGCGGTGCAGCGCGCCGGGGGCCTCGGCGGAGCGGCGGCGCCCGAGGCGCTCCGGGGACCCGGGCGCTGGTGCGGAGCGCCAGCCGCCCTGCAGGGGGCGCTGCTGTCGCCGCCTTCGCTCGGGCTCGGGTGACAGCTCCTGGTGGCCAGGCAGGGGCACCTGTTGAGCGGGAGACTCTGCGCGGGCGGGTGTGAACTGAGATCCTTGGACGACACTCCAGACCGACTGCGGCCGGCGGGGGCCGCCTGACAGGAGGAGGGACAGGAAGAGCGAGCCGGACGGGGCGGGTGGGGGGTGGTAGGAGAGGGGGGAGTGTGCACTTTTGAAAGCTGTGGGCCTGGGGGAGGAGAGGCGAGGAGCTCCGCGGGAGGCTCGCGTGGAGAATACAGACGTGTGTCCAAAGGGACTTCTGAACTCCAGAAATATGGGGTGGGTTGGTGTGGACCAGTTTCATATCCCCATCCTGCCCCGATCCCGCTCTCATTACCCACTTGGGAAAAGTTAAAATCCTTCACGGGGAGGAGGAAGGAAAACATTATTTTAGGGCCTGGCCAAGAAGACCTTGGGGGTTGTGGGCTTTATCCTAGATCACAGTCTGGATGCAGCTCCGGGGCAAGCCGGAGTCGGTGGATTGTTCCCTTCTGGACTGTAGATACACTGCTTTCAAAGCACCGTCCCTAGGACACTGCTTTCAAGGCACTTGTCAATGTTTGGACAGAAAGATTGGAGGAAAAGCCTCCTATGTTAAGACCCCAGAGTGCTGAGAGCTAGGTAAATTGATAGGTTGGAGCAGGAACTTGCCAAAGTAGTAGTGGCCCCAGATCCCAAGGAGCTCCCACACCATGGGTCCCAGCTGCCTCTGTTCTTATTCCTGGAGAGGACCAGCCTGATCTCAGGGAAGGCAGGGTAAATAGAGGCAGGCTGGTGAGATGTCCAGGCCCTCTCTCTGACCCGGTGGGAGGAGGCCGAGGGAGGACAGGAAGGAGAGGAGGGGAAAGGGCTATAGACCCTTGAGCCCTGATCTTGCTGGGGTATTTCTCTCCTGCTTCTCCCAGATGTCAGCCCTGGAATAATTGGGGAGCGTGTGTCCCTCCAGCCCGGGGGCAGCTGGAGGGACACGGCACTAGTTTTGAGGGGTGGGAATTGGAAGTCAAGGGGAGAGGGTCCTAGTGAACATCTTCTTGCCCCTCCTTGTGCCAACAGGTGTTGACTTGCTGCAGATGAGAAACTGAGAGCTAAGTTTAAAGTGTGACAGAGAATCAGGAAGCTACCTGGGAGCTGGGAAGAGAAGGTACAGGAAGAAAGGAAGGGTGGTGGTTTCAGAGAGGAGTGACCAAGTCTTCTCTGCACACTTTAGCACACAGCCACCTGTCTTGTTCTCAAGCTGTAGCCCAGGATGTCTCTTCCACTAGCATCAGTCCTGATCACCGCCCCTGAGACTGCCTTGCATTGTATTCCTGTCTTGGGGTTAATTTGTTGATTTACTTCCATTTATGTTTTAGCTGAATGTTTAAGCGGCGCATACAGGGACTATGGTGGAAGCTCTTGTATCCCAACACTGATGCACCCAGCAAGTCCTAATAAGTACTTCTTTTATAAAGGACTGCGGTAGGATTCTTGCCTACTTCTGGGAGCAGTCAGTTGTCCAGGCTTCAGATCTCCTTGATATTTATTTGCAGCTCCACTCTAATTGCAAGAAAGGTTAGAGAAGGCAGGCTCAGGCATCTCTAGGAGCTGAACCCTTTGTTTACCTTAAAAGGGACAGATGCAGCTTTCTCCCTGAAATTAGTGGTAACCCCTCACTGTCTTTGCCATTCCAAAACATTTCCCCATCTAGTTGGACTGGGATGCTGCATGCAGATTTTCAGGTTCTACACTTGATCTTAGCCAAAAGACTGGGGAGCCATGGGTTTTCAGATTCTTAGAGAATGAGGTGGCCAGCCCAGCTACCAGGCTGAGCAAATTCAGACAAGCGTTATCATCACTCCCTTGGGGAATCAGACAGCTGAGCTGGGCAAGGGCGGGGCTGCAGGAGAGGCTGGACCAGGGGCAGCTCTGCCATCACGCTGTCTGGACTATCTGAAGCCAGCCAAGTTGTTTCTGGACCTTGGAGAGCCATGCCTGAGCATTGTGGGGTGTCGGCATGGCAACCGTATGGCCCGATTTCTCAGGGAGGTCTTGAGTTTTAATATTCTGTCCTGCTGTCAGCCCATGTGTCACAAATTTTGATGTGAAAAATTGGTTATGGAATCTGGGAAACCAAAGGAGATGCCGATTTCACCCTCCTATGGCTGCCTATGATGTAGCAAGGCTGTGACTTCTTTTCCAGACATGGCAGTGTATTTGGGAACATCCCCTACAACGAAGAACTGGTGCAGGACAGCAGCTAATGGAGGAGGTGGAACAGACGTGGCTGGAGTCTTCGGGCGTCCCAGTGGAGGGGGGTGGGGGGGGACGACTTTGTGGTTGTTTTGGTTTGGGACTCAGGTTTTCCATATGCCAGTTCTCTAACAGGCAGGGTGGGAGGCCAAGGTGTTACGTGGAATTTCACTTTATAAAAAAAAAACTATCCATTGTGGGTGTTTTCAGCAGAGATGCATTCACTTGCAACAACACTCCTATTTAAGACCATAAAAGAGCCGGGCGTGGTGGCTCACGCTTGTAATCCCAGCGCTTAGGAGGCTGAGACAGGAGGATCACACAGGTTCAAAGCCAGCCTCAGCTACTTAGTGAGGCTCTCAGAAACTTAGTGAGACCGTTTCCAAATAAAGTATAAAACAGTTCTGGGAGTATACCCCGGAGGTAGAAAAAGCCCCTGGGTTCCACCCCCAGTACCACCAAAAAACTAACAAAAAACAACAAAACAACAACAATAACAACAAAAACATAAAAGAGCTTAGCTGGTGGCTCACCCTTGTAATCCCAGTACTTGTGAGGCTGAGACAGGAGGATCACAGGTTTGTAGCCAGCCTCAGTTACTTGGTGAGGTCCTCTGCAACTTAGTGAGACACTATTTCAAAATAAAGAATAAAAAATAGAGGTGCAACTTGGAGGTAGAATGCCCTGGGTTCAGTCTCCAGTACTAAGTATATAGATAATTTAGGCAAGAGTTTTTTTAAACTGGAGTTTCTTATCCTGAAGTTGAGGTACTACTGAGTGACCCTGGACAAAATATTTACCATCTCTGGACCTTGGTTTATCTGTGTGAATTTGGGTTAAGCAATTGGCTAGATTTGCTGATGCTTTGATAAACCAATAATAGTTTCATTTCTAGAAGTAAGTAAATAGCTTTAAGGAAGTTCACCTGCTGGGTGCTGTGAGGTTTATGCTGAGAGAGGGACTCTTCCTGGGCAGGGGAAGGTCCTGCAGTCACCCTCAGGCCTTTTGGGGATCTGCTTACCTTGCAGAAGGGAGCTCGGATGAAGGCTTTGCTGTCTCTGTTCACTGAGAGCAGAGGATCCAGTAAGATCCGAATGGGTTTATATTTTATTTATAATGTGTGCGTTTGGGAGCTGTGGGAATATGATTTGCCTAAATGACAGAAAATGATTTTGTATTTAATTTGTCTAGGTGCCACACTCCAGAAAGAGAGTGGGGGAGGGAGAAGCAAAAACACCCACAATTCCCTTTGCCAAATGTTCCCACTTAAAGTACCCAATTCCCTGTCAGGGGGGTCTGTTTCTGGGCTATTTTGAGACTTGCTCATAGGACATAGGGGATAGCTGAGAAACACCCAGGTCTGCTGGGGTTGCCGACAGCCCAGGAGTCCTTTCTGGGAAGCCAGAGGCCCAAGGGCACAGGATTAGTTTGAGAATACTATTCATTCTCCTGGCAGCTCTTTTATTTCTAACCTTGACAGCAATCCCCCAGCAGCCGCTCCCAGGGCCGTGGGAGCATGGCTTCCTTCTCTGGTGGTGGCATTTGTCAGTTCAGCAAGCATAGGAAGCCTTGGGGTCTAAAAATGCCACTCACGGTGGATGTGGAGGGGGCACTGGTAGTCAGGGCCGGGCTGAGCTGCCCAGCGGACTGTCTTTCTCTAATGGAGAAACCTCCCTGAGGTCAGAGGGGAGCAGGGAGCCAAGCAGCTCATTACAGTTACAGGATTGGGAATTTAAGCCCTGCCTGCTTCTTGAGGAGACCTGGAGCACCTTTGCCAAACACAGCAGGGCAAAGACACAAGGAGGCTAAACAGTCGCAAGGCCCAAGGCTCTCGGAAGGGGTGGGGAAGCTGAGCGTTCACACGGGGGTCAAATGCTGATTGCACTTGGCAGCCGCATTTGGTTCACTTAATCAGACAGCGTGCTCGCCTGGCACAGTCACAGAGGCTGTGCACGGCCCTCTCTGGATATTGCAAGGGCCTCGTCTTTTCCCTGTGAATCCCGTGGTCCTTGATCGTCTGTCTCTGACTGGCCTCCGTAGCAATGTCTACTGTTTATAATGTGTGTGATGGCTACCTTCCTCAGACACTTTGGCTGCTGTGTGAATCCCCTCAAACAACCTAATGAGCGCGGTTCCATTTGGTCCAGTTGACATTTGAGTAAACTGAGACTCACTCATAGTGAGTGCATTGACTAGGTGTTTCTGACTCTAAAGCCCATGTCATAGATTCAACCACAGATGGTTGAATTCAATGAAAATTACATGTGTGCTGAACATGTACAGTCTTTTTCTTTCTTATTATACCCTAAGCAATAATGACAAGAACAGCAAAACAACTATTTATGTGGCATTTACACTTTATTAGGTATAATAACCTAGACATGATTTAAAGTATACAGGAAGCTGGGCATGGTGGCCCACACTTGTATTACCAGTACTTGGGAAGCGGAGACAGGAGGATCTCAGGTTCTCAGCCAGCCTCAGATACTTCTTAGTGAGGCCCTCTGCAACTTAGTGAGACCCTGTTTCAAAAATAAAGAAGAAAAAATAAGGCTGGGGATATAGCTCAGAGATAGAATGCCCCTGGGCTCAATCCCCAGTACTGCAAAATAAATAAGTAAGTAAGTAAGTAAGTAAATAAATAAATAAATAAAGTATACAGGAAGCTAGACATGGTGGTGAACACTTGCAATATCTATATTTGAGAGGTTGAGACAGGAAGATTGCAGGTTCATGGCCAGCCTCAGCAACTTAGTGAGGCCTTCTGCCACTTAATGAGATCCCATTTCCAAAATAAAAAAATAAAAAGGGCTGGGGAGTTTAGCTCAGAGGTAGAAAGCCCCTGAGTCCAATCTTCAGTATCATATGTACACACACACACACACACACACACACACACACACACACACGTGTTCAGGAGAATGTGCATAGATTATATGCTGATACTTTGCCATTTTATATAACAAACTTGAGCATCACTGGATTTGGTATCCTAGGAACCTGTCCCTGTCAGATTCCTAGGGATGACTGAGTCAGGGACTCTTTTTTGGAGCCTCTCGACCAGCATCTTGGTTTGTATTCACTCCATCAACATTTGTTGGGGTAGGGAGAGGAAATGCAAAACCATACAAAATGTTAGCAGTAGGGAATTAGGATTATGGGTAATCCCTCTTCCATCTTTTTTCCCCAACATTTTCCATAATATGCATCTATTAACATTATAATGATAAAACTAGCTGGACATGGTGGTATATGCCATCCCAGTATTTGAGAGCCTGAAACAGAAGGATCTCAGCTTCAACGCCAGCCTCAGCAACTTCACAAGGCCCTCCACAATTTAGCAAGACCTTGTTTCAAAATAGAAAATAAAAAAGGGCTGGGGGTGTAGCTCAGAGGTAGAATGCCCCTGGGTTCAACCCCCAGTACTGTAAATAAAAAAATAAAACTAATACATAATTATTTTTAAAATATTTGATGACTGAGCCGGGCGTGGTGGTGCACGCTTGTAATCCCAGCATTTAGGAGGCTGAGATAGGAGGAATGCGGTTTGAGGACAGCCTCAGCTACTTAGTGAGGCCCTTTGCAATTCAGTGAGACCCTGTTTCAAAATAAACAATAAAAAATAGGGCTGGAGGTGTAGCTCAGAGGTAGAATGCCCCTGGCTTCCATACCTAGTACCAAGAAAAATTGATATTTGATGACTGATTAGAATCTCTCTTGATTCCTCAAAGTATAAAGTTCTTAACTGCAGCTCCCTCTTTTTTTCCTTAAATTTCCCATCAATGCTTAGCATTGAGCCTACAGAAAAGACAAGAGACGTATCTGAATTATCCTGTGGGGTTCCAGGGAATAGAACTGGCTAGTAGGTAAAAGTCGTAGCAAGAGAGATTTCTTTCCAACAGAAGAAAAACTTCTTTTCAGAACTCTCCGACATTGGAGTGGTGCAAGGTCTGGCCAGGGTGTCTCTCCACAGGCCTTGTCAGCAGATAAGTGCTTCCAATAGCAGCAGGTAGGGGAGAAAAAAGGCTCGCTATCATCAAGTAGGGTCCAATTATTGCACCACAGGAGATGTGGCACCCTGGAAGCAAGGCTGGCCCAACACCCTGAGGCTGGAAGGAAGGAAAAGAAAAGAAACCCGACTGCTCAGTGCTCCTCCCTCACGCCACTCCCTCCCAGCCTCCTCTGGAGCTGCCAGGAGAGGAGAGGAGCGGGAGGCAGGGTGGTTAGAGGCAGAGGTGCAAAGTAGGAAGCACCAGCCAGTGATGGTGGCAGCACCGCTATGATCCCAGTACTTGGGAGACTGAGACAGGAACAGCAGAGGTTGGAGGCCAGCCTCAATGACTTAATGAGACCCCATTTCAAAATAAAGAATTAGCTGGGCATGATGGCACATACTTGTAATCCCAGTTCTTGAGAGCTAGGAAGATCACAGGTATGAGGACAGACTGAGCAGATAGTGAGACTCTTATCAACCTAGTGAAACCTAGTTTCAAAATAAAAGTAAAAAGATAGGGCAGGGGTATAGCTCAGGTAGAATGCCCCTGGGTTCAAAGCCCAGTACCAAATAAATAAATAAATAAATAAATAAATAAATAAATAAGGTTGGGGATGTAGCCTGGAGGTAGAATGCTCCTGGAATCCACAGTAAAAAAATGAAGAAGAAGAAGAAGAAGAAGAAGAAGAAGAAGGAGGAGGAGGAGGAGGAGGAGGAGGAGGAGGAGGAGGAGGAGGAGGAGGAAAAAGTGGGACGTGCTGGTCCCAGAGCAGGTAGGGCGGTGGCTTGGGGGTACTGGGAATAAGAGGGGCAAATGAAAACCTTGCTTGTTACCCTGTGTGAGCAAGATGAAGCTCAGCTGGGTCATGTCTGAGGAGGTGCTGAAGTAAATCTGTAGTTTTTCCACTTTTCTGGGCCTGTTAGGAAAAGCTTCACATGTAGCTTTTGGGCACCAGCCCTTTTCTCTTGCTGTTTCATAAAGTATGATGTGGCTCTGTAGATCAGGGAAGGCATGGTTTCTCAGCTCAGAGGTAGGTGACATCTTTTAACATGCTTAGAGTTGTGAGATCGGCCATTACGTGATTGCCCTGGCCCCTAGCAGAGTAGGGTGGCCCCGGGTGGAAGCAGACGCTGGCTGTTAGGAAGGTGGGGTAAGGGAGTGGAAGGAGCTGGCCAGCCCTGAGCCGCTGTCTTGATCTCTGTCAACATTCTTACTGTTAAAATAGAAAATACCCGACCACACAACTTAAAGGAAGGAGGTTTTATTTGCTTACAGTTTCTTGGAGTTTCTGGGTTCAGTCCATGTGTGGCTAGAGTATCTAGGTCTCTCTGGACGTAGTGGCAGGAAGCAGAGAGAGGGAGAGCTTTGAGGTTCTGCTCCTCACATCTCGGAGGCCAGAAACAGAGAGAACAAGCAAGGGGAGGAGAGAACCATAGATAGTCCCCAAGGCCACAGCCCCAGGGGCCCCTCCTTAGCCACCAAGCCCACTTCCAACTGCTACCTTGTTTCTGTGAGCTAGGGGGCATTCTAAATCCAAACCATTGCTGGCTCCTTAGTGGAGTCATTTCTACGCTCTGGGCCTTAGTTTCCTAATCTGCCAGGTAAGGGTTAAAGCCCAGGATCAAACCATCCTTGACCTTCATTAAGCCCAATGACCTGCAAAAGTAAGACCTACAGGTCTTCACCTCTTAGGTCAGTAAAATAATGAGAGCATGCCATTTGTTAACAGAGGGAAGAAGAGGGGGAGGAGGAAAAATGGTCTGTAAAAGTGAGATGATCCTCAGTCAGGGCTCAAGGTCTAGAAATTCATGATCTGAAAATAAGGGTGGGGGCCAGGAATGAGGTGTACAAAGAGCTCAGAAGTGCTTGAAACCTTTCAATTCTCAGGAAGAAACTGGGCCTACCCACTCTTCTCTTCCTTGACACACCATCTGGAGCAGCTACATAGCCCCCCCTGCAAAGCTAGCAGCTAAAGGTATCTATGAATGCATCTGGGGATGCACACAGTTGTGCATGCAGAAGTATCTCCAGACAGATGTCAGACATCTCGACAATCCGAGTCCGGAAGGAAGCTACAAAGACCCCTGTGCAGTCCCCTGGTTACAGAAAAAGTCATGAAATTGCCCAAGGCCACAACCTAGAAATTAACACTATTTAGAAAAATCAGTTTAGCCAGGCATGGTGGTGCACGCTTGTAATCCCCGTGCTTGGGAGGCTGAGACAGGAGGACTGTGCAGGTTCGAAGCCAGCCTCAGCTGGTTTAAGAGATCCTGTCTCCAAATAAAATATAAAATAGGTCTGGGATTATAGCCCGGAGGTAGAAAGCCCCTGGGTTCCATTCCCAGTTCCACCCCCCCAAAAAAATTAAAATTAAAATAAATTAAAAAATAGAAAAATCAGTTTAAGTGGATCAGGAGGTTGGTCATCTCCTGGCAATGTTTAGCTTTTCCTTGGTTACAAATATAGCAGATTAGACAAAGATGAGGAATTGCTAGGAGCTGCTGACCACCCTGAGAAGTGGCAACTGACAGCAAAGGACCAGCCAAAAAGGACCCCATGAGATAGGAGTGACAATTCTTCTGCACAAACACGCTGGTCAGAATGCCAAAGGTATCGTGTATTAATTCTCTTAACAATTATTTACTGAGGAACTGCTCTTTGCCAAGATGGCTACAGCCACTGGAGATCATAAAACAGAAATAGAACTGGATTAAGCTAGCATCCTAGTTGGGGAGGACAGAAAATAAACAGATAAATATAATTTATTAGGTAGCGGAAAATACTATAAAAATAAAATAAAACAGTATAGGGGGGCAGAAAGATAGGCGACATGGCCAGGAAGGGTCTCCCGGGAGAGTTGACTCTGAGCAGAGGCCGGAATGGGAAGAGGTGAGCCATGCAGACATCCAGGGAGCTTTTCAGACAGCAGAGGCTCAGGTCAGTCCCTGAAGGGTGTGTGCTTGGTGTCCTTGGCTAGGGCAGCCTGAGCAAGCAGAAAAGCAGGCAGAGGGAGAGGCTAGATCATTAGGCCTGTGGCCGGGGTAAAGACAGGCTTAGAAACACACCCCTGAATCATCAGGAAGTGAGCAGTTCTGGCCAGTGTCCGGGCTTGGTAAGTCGGGAAACTATTTCATTCCTGTCTGAAAAATTTCCAGCAAGATGATCAAATTTATTTGTGAGTGTTGGTACCTAATGCTCTGTGGCTCGGAACACTTTGTTTCCCTTACATTGTGGGATCAATGATGCACTTGTATGAGCAGTGTGTGTGTGTGTGTGTGTGTGTGTGTGTGTGTGTGTGTGTGTGTGTGTGTTGTATGATAGGTGCATGGTATGTGTATTGTGTGTGTGATGTGAGACTAGTGAGGGGGGAAGGGAGGGTGCTGGTGCCTGAAGAGATTTAAAAGACAAAAGATAATGGGGCTCTTGTTGAGATTTGGAGTGGCTGGGGGAGGGCTGTCTCTAGAGCGTCTGTGTGGGAAGGAGTTTCTCTAAAGGGTGGTACCTGATCAAATCTGCCTTTGTTTCCTGGTCTGATTCACAGTGTTCTCCTCAGGTACAGTCGAGGCTCTGGAAATGGCTTTCTGGCAATGCAGGGACTTGGAATTCTTCCCCTTGTATTGGAGCAGGGCCTCTGAAGGCCGGAGCCTGCCCCAGACTGAGATGGGCACCTGCACGGGCAGCTCAAGGCCTGGCAGAACCGGGGACCCCACGCAGCATGGATGCGGGGGCTGCTGCGTCCCCCTGAGGCTCGTGGCTTCCCCAGTGCCCAGGTGACTGAATGACAAGGCTTCCTGTGTCCTGACAAGCCGCAGGCGCTTTGTTTCTGTGGATCAGGTCACCTGTGCTGAGTCACAGACGGCTGCCAGTCAGGGCTTTTCAGAAGCGTCTCTCAGAGTTCACATTTCCATCCCTTTATCTTCTCACAGCGGCTCCGGCTTTTAACTTTTTCACAGGACGGTTGCAGAGGGCTTCTGACATTTCGAGGCCTGTCATTTATTTCATGGGGTCTGGCTTTGGGGCTCCGCAGCCCAGGACACCCATGTTGTCCTCCAAAGTCGGTGGGCAAGGTCCAGGGCATGCTGCCTATGCCTCTCAGGTCTGGGGCCTGACCCTTTCCTCCAAAGCCCACTTCCCTCTCCCCATGGAATCTCTCAATGGGGTGGGAGGCTTGGGGAATTATTCCAGGGGCTAGGGCAGAGCATAATTATTCCAGGGCCTAGAGGAAGAGCACGGGATTGATTAGTGATACCTACTGTGGTTTTGGTGGCTTGAAGGGGTGAATGGCGAGGACTGAGCACCACCCCCAAATAGCTCACCAACACAAGAAGCTGGATGAAGAAAAGGAATCAAGGGACAGGAAAACTTGCAGCAGGGGCCAGGGGAGGTAATGAAATGCCTTTGGGAGGAACAAGCCAAAGGGGATTTTCCAGGCAGAGAGCAGAGGCTGCCCATGGGGATGTTTTAGGGCATACTTGGTGCCACCTTTGTAAGGCATGAAAATGGCCAGTGTCTTTTTCCAAAACACTCATGGTTTTGTTTGTTTGTTTTTAGTGGTACTGGGGATTGAACCCAGGGCATTCTATCACTGACTTATACCCCCAGCCCTATTTTTTTATTCTTTATTTTGAAATAGTGTCTCACTAAGTTTCAGAGGGTCTCACTAAGTAGCTGAGGCTGGCCGAGAACCTGCAATCCTCCTGTCTCAGCCTTCCAACTACTGGGATTACAAGTGTGCACCACCACACCAGGCTTGACACTCATGTTTTGGAAAAAAAAAGACTCCTCCTCAGAAGCATCCCAAGATTGCTAACTCTCCTTTTTTGTGGTCTTGGGGATTGAACTCAGGGCATTCTATTCCTGATCTACACCCCTCAACCTATTTAAAAAAAAAAAAAAAAAACAAGTCATTTTTAAAAAAAAAACAAGTGGCAGAGGGCCTCACTAAGTTGCTGAGGCTGGCCATAGACCTTGGATCCTCCTGTCTCAGCCTCCCAAATTCTGGGATTAAAAGCGTGCATAGCTGGGTGTGGTGGTGCACGCTTGTAATCTCTGTGCTTGGGAGGCTGAGACAGGAGGATCACACAGGTTTGAAACCAGCCTCAGCTACTTAGTGAGGCTCTCAGCAACTTAGTGAGACCCTGTTTCCAAATAAAGTATAAGTAAGTCTGGGAGTATAGCCACAGGTAGAAAGCCCCTGGTTTCCACCCCCAGTACCACCAAAAAAAAAAAAAAAAAAAAAAAAAACCATGCACAAATATGCCTGGCACAACCCCCTTTTTATGTAGTAGAGAATGCCACATCACCTCAATAGCCATTCTAGACAAGGAAGGTCTCTGAACCACGTCTGGACCTGGGCCCTGATGTAGGGCATGGAGTGAGGTGGGATGGCTCTGTTTAAAAACACAGAGCGTGTGCAGTGGCACACACCTGTAATCCCAGTACTTGAGAAGCTGAAACAGGAAGATCACAGGTTCATGGCCAGCCTCAGGAACTTAGCAAGGCTCCCTTTCAAAATAAAAAAAAAAACAAAAACAAAAACACAAACACAAAGGGATGGAGCTACACCTTAACGCCCTATGTTTTATTTTTATTTTGAAACAGAGTCTCACTAAGTTACTGTGCACTGGTCTTAACCTATGAGCCTCCTGTCTCAGCCTCCCAAGAGATTATAGGCATACACCACCATAGCCAGCTAGAATCTACATTTTTCAACTGTAATTTTAATGAAATCTCACCACAGATCAAGTACTTTTAGTGAAAATTTAGCATCTAAATTGAAATGAACTGGGTGTGATGGGACACGCTTTCAAAATAAAGAATACAAAATAGGGCTGGGAGGGTGTAGCTTGGAGATAGAATGCCCCTGGGTTCAATCCCCAGTACCATACACAAAAAATATTGAAGTTAACTATAAAATACGCACTGAATTTAAAAGACAGCAGAAGAAGAGGAAAATTAAAACAGTTTAATTTTTTTTTGTGTGTGGTACTGAGGATAGAACCCAAAGGGTTTCTACCTCCAAGTCACAGCCTCAGCCCTATTCTGTATTCTTTATTTTGAAATAAATAAAGGTCTCACTGAGTTGCAAAGGGCCTCACTAAGTAGCTGAGGTTGTTCTCAAACCATGATCCTCCTGTCTCAGCCTCCCAAATGCTGGGGTTACAAGAGTGCACCACCACACCCAGCTATAAAACAGTTTAATTTTTATGTGTTGAAATGATACTATTTGGAAATACTGGGTTAGAATATGGTAGGGGGGCAGTTACTGGGGATTTGAACTCAGGGCCTTGAGTGTGCTAAGCATGTGCTCTAACATTAAGCTATGCCCAGCTCTCTACTATATTATCAAAATTGATTTCACCTGTTTCTTTTTACTTGTTTAATGTGGCTACTGGAAAAATTTAAGGTACATATGTGGCTTGCATTCTGTTTGCATTGGAAAGTGCTGGTGCTCACCCTGGTTCATGACCCCTCTCTAAAGGGCCAAGAGGTTGTCCAAGAAGGTTCATACTTAGAGGGAGGAATGTGGCAAACATCCTAGGTTACCTAGACTTCAGGATGAGTCCTCTCTGGTCCAGCTGCTGCTGAGCTCTTGCTTCCTGGTTCCCCATCATCTATGGGCCCAGGACATCTGCCAGCATGGGCCAAGTCCTACCATCATTAAAATTAAGGCCAATATTTTCATGCAGCATCTTCTCTTTTTAGAAATCCCTTCTAAGCTCTCGCTGTGATGAAAACGATTTTGGAAGAGGGGTAGGAGCAGTGGTGACGGGAAGCCTTTTAGTCCCCTGGAAAGGAGAAGGATTAGTTCCAGTCTGTTGCTTTTGGTGTTCCGTCTTTGTCCTGTTAGGGCCAGAATGACAAATAGATCTCAGCTCTGCAGTCAGCTCAGAACCTGTGGATGTGGAGGGCTGGAGGACCAGGTAGAGGACTCTGAAGCTGCTCTGGGCTGAGTGAGGAAGAGGCTATGATTGATCAGCTTTGTCTACAAAGGACTTAGAAAGGGGTCTTAGAAAATAGGTCTCGTATTTATTAGCACAGCGTAAAGTGAAGTTGTCTTCTTTGAGTGATTTTTCTTCACTTTAGAGACTGGATTTGCTTTAAGCACTGGCCACATTGAAGAAGCCAGGATGAAACTTATATTGAGTCAGAATGTGGGCAGAGGGAAGAGTGGTCCCTTCCAGGAGCCAGAAACATAAAGAGATACACAGGACTTTAGTCGGCACTTCCATCAGGAAAACCTTAATGCCCCCATTCCTTATTGGATGGAAGTGAGCTTGGCTCTGGTCCTGAGCCAACTTCTTGGCCCCACAGGAAAAAGAGCCATAAACCCAAGAAGGGCAGGAACCCTGAGGTCTGGGGGATGAGGGGAGGTTTGGCCCTTTTCCTGTGTTTTCTCTTTTCCACCTTTCCTTAAAAGCAGGTGCTGCTAGCCAGGTGTGGTGGCACAGGCCTGTAATCCTAGCTTTTGGGAGGCTAGTAGATTTGAGGACAGCCTCAGCAATGTATCCAGACTCTCAGCAACCTAGCAAGATCCTGATTAAAAAAAAAAAAAAAAAAAAAAAAGAAGAAGAAGAAGAAGAAAGAAGGAAAAGGCTGTAGGTATAGGCCAGAGGTAGTATGCCCCAGGTTCAATCTCTAGTACCATACATACACACACAAAATGAGGGTGATGGGTATTTGAAAACATTTCTGGCTTTTAAAGTATTCTGTGCTTTAATTTTTCTCACCTGTAGAATGGGGATACTAGCAGACACTATTTCAGAGGGTTGCTGTGAAGATTGAGTTAATTTACATAAAGAGTTTAGAACTGTGCTTAGCACATGATAAGCACTGTACAAGCATTGGCATATACCTCCTTAGCAATAACAAGTTGTTATAATTTGTTAACTTCTAAATTTGTTACATAAGGCTACATAACAAATTCCCCTAAGACTTAATGGCTTAAAATAGCAATTATTGGCTTCTGTCCTCTGTGGATCAGGCATTCGTGAGAGGCTTGGCAGTGTGATTCTGGGTTTTCTTGTGAGGTTGTGTCAGCTCTGGCTGTAGTCACCTAACAGACTGAGGTGTTTCTACCACAAGGCTGGCAAGTTGGTGTGAGGCTTCCGTTCTCCAAAGGACCTCTCCACAGGCCTGTTTAAGCATCCTCATGGAAAAGCGGCCTGCTTCCCCCTGGACCAATGCCATTGTTGCAAAGCCTTCTTGATCTTGCATCTGAAATCACAATTAAGAGTATGTTTTGCTCAGCACTCTCATTACTGTGACCCCAGAGTACCTGACGACCACAACTGAGAGGAAGAAAGATTTATTTACTCACAGTTCTGGAGGTTTCAGAGGTTTCATTCAGTACATGTCAGGCCAGGTCAAGTCTGCAGAGAAGAGGGCATGGTGGCCAGAAGCAGAGAGAACAAGGGCAGGGGTTGAGGGACCTTTAATCCCAGGGTCGCCCCCAGTGGCATACCAACTCTAGCCACACCCTACCTGCCTATGTTATGATTCAATACATCCATTAATTAATCAGTGGATTTACCCACTGATGAGATTACAGCCCTCATGATTCAGTTCTATCACCCTTGAACATTTTTGCCAATACATGAGTTCTCCCAGGGGACATTATAACAGAGGAGTAAGGTGACTTAGAGACATTGCTGGGACTGCTAGTTTGAGAACAGGCTGAAGAAGGGCAGCGGCGGAAGCACTTTCTACGGCCTAGAACGTACCTGGCACTTTCCCCCTAACTAGCACAGCAGGCCTGTGAGCTGTGTCACTATGCCCATTTCACAGATAAGGAGCCTGACTCAGAGATGCCTGGTTACCAACTAACAGAGCTAGGATTCAACGAGTGGCTGCCTGGCTCCAAGCCCGAGGAAGTGCTTACGTCTCAGGATACCACCACCTTACGTCACAGCTTAGGAGGGAAGATGGCCCTGTCTCTTGAAGTCAGGGTGAGGAGTCGGAGGGCAGAGAGGGATTCGTGGGTCGACTGAAGGCCTGAGGTGAGGAAGGAGTGATCTCTGCGGGTACCAGGGTTTGTGAAGGCAGAAGGACAAGGACAGGACTGCAAGGCTTCATGGACTAGACAGATGTAGGCTAAGGAGGGCTCCTGCAGCTGGCTCTGGCTCTCCAAGTTCTGGGACCCTGTGAGGTCGGGAAAGTCTTGGTGTTATTATGCCCCAGAGAGTTCCCTGCAAAGAGAGCGGGCCACCACCTGGGATGGGAACGTTGCAGTGCAAAAATAGATGAACTAGTCAATATGTAGCAGTGTGAGTAACCTGAAAGAGAAAAAACATGATGTTAGAAGGAGGAAAAAAAATCGAATTATAGAACAAGATGGTTTACTTTATACATTTATGTAAATAAAAATAATAAAAAATTTACATGTTGCAGTATCTGTGTGTGTGTGTGTGTGTGTGTGTGTGTGTACCTCAAAGTATAATAATGGACAAAAAAGGATACGTGGCACACTTATAAAAGTGAGAAAAATGAGGGTCCAAGCTGGGTGTGGTGCGCACGCTTGTAAATCCCAGCATTTGGGAGGCTGAGACAGGAGGATTGTGGTTTGTGAACAACCTCAACTACTTAATGAGGCCCTCTGCAACTTAGTGAGACCTTGTGTCAAAATAAAGTATAAAAAACAGTAGACTGCCCCTGGGTTCCATCCTCTGTACCAAAAAAAAAAAAAAAAAAGAAAGAAAAAAAGAAAAGAAAAAGAAAAGAAAGAAAGAAAGGAAAAGAAAAAAGTGAGTGTCCCTGGAGAGAGATGAGGGAGGGGCCCAGAGGAAATTTGACTTTTTTTTTTATGTTTTAGCTATTATTTATTTATTTATTTATTTGGTCGTACTAGGGATTCTTGAAGCCCTTCTACCTCTGGGCTGCATACTTTTTATTTGGAAACAGGGTCTCTTAAGCCAGTGCAGCTGGCTTCGAACCTGCGCAATCCTCCTGTCTCTGCCTCCCAAGCGCAGGGATTACAAGTGTGCGCCACCACGCCCGGCCTAGCCATTTTAATTAATTAATTAATTAATTAATTATTTATTTTTAATTTTGTTTTGGTGGTACTGGGGGTAGAACCCAGATGCTTTCTACCTCCGGGCTATACTCCCAGTCCTTTTTTATATTTTATTTGGAAACAGGGTCTCACTAAGTTGCTGAAAGCCTCACTAAGTAGCTGAGGCTGGCTTGGAACCTGTGCGATCCTCCTGTCTCAGCCTCCCAAGTGCGGGGATTACAAGTGTGCGCCACCACGCCTGGCCATTTTTTTTTTTTTTTTAATAAGAGAGTCTTGAGCAAATGGAACTAAATGTTACCAGTTGTTAATTCTGGTGGCAGTGCAGGTCATTGTACTCCTTGTCTTTATATTTTCTGAAATTCAAAACCCTTAAATCTAGAGCTGGGTGTATGGCACACACCTGCAGCCCCAGCTCCTCGGGAGGCTGAGGCAGGATAATTGCTTGAGCCCAGGTGTTCAGGGCAAGTACAGGCAACATAATGAGACCCTATCTCAAACTCGCCCCCACCCCCAAACAAAAACTAGCAAAAACCTCCTCCATCTAATGTTTTAAAAATAAAAGAAGAAAAAGAGCCAGTATCACAAGGTGGCTGAGTTTCACATGTATGGAAATGGAGAAGGAGGTGCAGGGGAGGGCTGGAGGCAAGGCGCCTGCCCCTCCCAGGCTGCCCACGAGGCACTGCTGTCACCTGCCTGGAGGACAGCAGAGCAGTCCTTGGCTTGTCTTCTCTTAAGTCGAGGTCAACCCAGCTGGGCTGGTGTTGGAAGGCAGTCGTGGTGGGCAGAGCACTTCCACTCTGGGGCGCTCAGGAAGGGAAACTGAGGCCAGGGGCTCTCATAATCTGTAAAGGGCATGAATAGCACAAATGCACATGTCTTCTTGGGGGTAAGAGGATAACAAAGTCTTAATAGAAAGTTCAATTATATAGCTGGGTGTGGTGGTGCACGCTTGTAATCCCAGTACTTGGGAGGCTGAGACAGGAGGATCGTGGTTTGTGGACAGCCTCAGCTACTTAGGCCCTCCGCAACTTAGTGAGACCCTGTTTTAAAATAAAAGAATAAAAAAATAGGACTGGGGGTGTAGCTCAGAGGTAGAATCCCTCTGAGTTCAATCCTCAGTACCTCAAAGAAAAGAAAGAAAGAAGAGTGAATTATATATATTTAATATATAAAGACACAAAAATAAGAAGGAAACAAAACTCATCCCAGATGCCACCATTCGGGGTTACCACAGTCAACATTTTTGCAAATAATTGTTACACACACACACACACACACACACACACACACACACACTGTTTTGGTGGGGATTGAACCCAGGAACATTCTACATCCAACCTCTACGCTCAGCACTGTCTATTTTTTAATTTGCGCCAGGGTCTCGCTAAGGTGCTGCTTTTCCTGTCCCAGCTCCGCAGGTCCTGGGGTTACAGCATGCGCCACCACATCTGGCTTCGGGTCAGATTTTTTGGAACAAACTCATAGATTTTATACTGTTTTTTCGCTTCTTCTCTTCACTTCGCACTATCTCACGAACACTTCTCTGTGTCGTTGCCTTCTTCGATCTATTTCTTAATGATCATCTCATGAATAGTTGTGTGACTGTTCCTTAGATTACATAATCACCATTTATACTGAATTTTTTTTTTTTTTTTTTTTTTTGGTGTGGTACTAGGGATTGGACCCAGGGGCATTTTACCTCAGAGCTATACCCTAGTCCTATTTGTTTTTATTTGGAAACAGGGTCTCACTAAGTTGATGAGAGTCTCACTATTTGTTGAGGCTGTCCTCCAACCTGAGATCCTCCAGTCTTAGCCTCCCAAGTACTAAGATTACAAGCATGTGCCACCATGCCCAGCCATGCTGGATATTTATTTATTTATTTATTTATTTTTAGCACTGGGGATGGAACTCAGGGGCATTCTACCTCCACCCTACACTCCTAGCCCTATTTTTTATTCTTTACTTTGAAACAGGTTCTCACTGAGTTGCAAAGGGCCTCACTAAGTAGTTGAGGCTGTCCTCGAACCATGGTCCTCCTGTCTCAGACTCTCGGATGCTGGGATTATAAGCGTGCGCCACCTCATCCAGCTGATGGATATTTAGAGTGAATTGAGCTACATGAAATTGTTTTTTTTGTGTGTGTGTGTGGGGGGGTACTGGGGTTCCTGGAAGCCCTTCTGCCTCTGGGCTACACTCCCAGACCTATTTTTTATATTTTTATTTGGAAACAGGGTCTCTTAAACCAGCGCGGCTGGCTTCGAACCTGTGCAGTCCTCCTGTCTCCGCCTCCCAAGCGTGGGGATTACCAGCGTGCGCCACCACGCCCGGCTATGAAATAGTTTTTTAGGTGAAAATAGTCAAATACTGGCAGTTTCATGTGGTTTAAACAAACATGTTTTTGTGTTTTGTTTGTTTGGGGTATTGGGTATTGGATGCAGGGGCACTTTACTACTGAGCTACATCCTTAGCCTTTTTTATTTTGAGACAAGTTCTCACTGAATTGCCGCGGCTGGCTCAGAACTTGAGACCCTCCTGCCTTAAATTCCTGAGTTGCAGGCGCATTGGCTCATACCTGAGTCTTGGCAAATCAGAAGCCTGAGGCAGGAGAAGGAACGTCAGACAGAAGCCTGAGCAAAAGCTTGGCATGGTAACCCCAATTCCAAGGTCATCTGAGGATGGAGGAGGACTCGGTGTGAAACAAGACTGGGTGGGTAGAGAGAGAGACTGCCATTTCACCTGAGGCCACTGGGTATTCTGTTCCCAAGCCACAGCCCATGCAGAGGAGCCTAGAACAATCCACTCAGGCAGCCATCCACCCTTTACACAGAAGTAATGGTGACCTGATGCCTATTATTATTATAATTATTATTATTATTATTGTTATTATTATTTGCAGTACTGGAGATGGAACCCTGGGGCATTCTACCTCCGAGCTACACCCCCAGCCCTATTTTTTTATTCTTTATTTTGAAACAGGGTCTCACTGAGTTGCAAAGGCCTCACTAAATAGTAGCTGATGCTGTCTGTGAACCATGATCCTCCTATCTCAGCCTCCCAAATATTGAGATTACAAGCCTGTGCCACCATGCCTGGCTATGCCCATTATTGATTTCCTTTTTTTTTTAAATTTGATTTGTGAAACTGGGCATGGTGGCGCAGGCTTGTAATCCAGTACTTGGGAGGCTGAGACAGGAGGACTGCAGTTCAAGGACAGCCTCAGTTCTTCAGTGAGGCCCTCTGCAACTTAGTGAGACCCTGTTTCAAAATAAAGAATAAAAAGTAGGGCTGGGGGTGTAGCTTGGAGGTAGAATGCCCCTGATGTGCTGTCCCTAGTACCGTGCCCGCGCACACACAACACATACCAACACACACAAATACTTGTGGTATGATATACATGATATAAACATAATATCACTATATATTTTTTTGGGTGGTACTGGGGATGGAACCCTTCTACCTCCAGGCTACACTCCCAGACCTATTTTATATTTTATTTGGAAACAGGGTCTTTAAGCCAAGAGGCTGGCTTCCAACCTGCGCGATCCTCCTGTCTCTGCCTCTCAAGTGCGGGGATTACAAGCGTGCGCCACCACGCCCGGGTAAACATCACTATTTTATTTTATTTATTTTTATTTTTTTGTGGTACTGGGGTTCCTGGAAGCCCTTCTACCTCCGGGCTACACTCCCAGACCTATTTTTACATTTTTATTTGGAAACAGGGTCTCCTAAGCCAGCGTGTGCGGCTGGCTTCGAACCTGCGCGATCCTCCTGTCTCTGCCTCCCAAGTGCAGGGATTACAAGCGTGCGCCACCACGCCCGGCCTCTAAACATCACTATTTTAACCCCTTGTTAGTTCAGAATTTGATGGTATAAAGGACATTCATATTGTTGTACAATCACTACCACTGTCTCCAGAACTTTTCTTCCTAAACTCAGACTCTATCCCCATTAAGCACTGTCTGCCTTCGCGCCCATGCTCCTAGTAACCACGGTTCCACTTCCTGTCTCTCTGAATTTGACTACCCTAGGTCCTTCATATAAATCATTTTTATATGATATGAGATGTTCTAGTCAGCACTCTCACAGCCATAATCTAAAGACCTGACCACAAAACTTAAAGGAAAGAAGATTTATTTTCTTACAGTTTCAGGTTTAGTCCATGTGAGGCTGGAGACGGCAGATATCAAGGATCCAGAGAGAGGGAGAGAAAGGAGAGGGATCAGGGGAAGGAGGAACCATATATAATCCCCAAGGCTGCACCCCAAGGACCCACTTCCAGCCACACCCTGCAGCCTGGGCCACCACCCAGATTAACCCAGATTAACCCATTACAATGAATTTATCCATTGCTGGGATTACAACCCTCCTGACTCAATCACGCCAGCTCCAAACACTAATAAATGAGCTCTTTAGAGGATATTTTATATCTAACTAACACAGGATCATATAAATACTGACTTTTTAATGGTTCATTCCATTTAACAATGTCTTCAAGTCCCGTCCATGTTAGTGCAGGTGGCAGAATGTCCTTCCTTTTTAAGGCTGATATTCCATCCTATGTATATTCTTCTGTTTGTTTATCTGTTCATCCACCAACAGACACATGGATTCTTTCTGCCTTTTGGCTATTTTGAGTAATTCTGCCATGAACATGGGTGTAAAAATATGTATTCAAGACTTGTTTTCAATTCCCTTGGGTATATACCCAGAAGTGGAATTGCTGCTGGATCTTGTGACAATTCTATTTTTAATTCTTTGAGGAACTACCATACTGTTTATTTATATATTTATTTATTTATTTTGGTCCTGGGAATTTAACCCAGGGGCATAATACCTCTGAGCTACACCCCCAGCCCTGTTTTATTTTTTATTTTGAAACAGGGCCTCACTAAGTTGCTGAGGCTGGCCATGAACCTGCAACTCTCCTCCGGTCTCAGCCTCCCAAGTACTGGGACTATAGGGCGTGGGCCAGCCACACCAGGCGCCACCATACTGTTTTCTTATTTTTACCAATAGGGGAGACTGGGCAGCCAGCACAGTGCCTGGCCCTGGGGAGCTGGCCGAGGCTCACAGAGGCTGAGTAACTCCGTGGTGAGGGGTGTGGTGTGGGCAGAGTCAGAGTAGGCTCCCTGCTTCCAGCTGTTCCGGCTCCCTGAGAGAGCCAGGCTCTCCTCAGGACCATGTGAAGTCTCGGCCTTCTAGTCCCTGCCCTTCCTCCCCTTGGTACAAAAGCCATAGTTCTTAGGGGGCCCCTTCCCTTCCCTGCAGTCAGTTTCGAAGGTCACCAATCTGATACTAGCAACTCTTAGAAAAAGAAAGGGCCGTGGGGGGCAGCTCCAGTCACCAAGTGAGGGAGTCCAGGGTCTTTGCCGCCTGCCTGACACCAGGGCAGCAGCTGCTTTGTGGTCAGCCTGGCCTGGGCTAGAGGTTGCTCCTCCTGGGCTGTCCCTCGTACACCCTGTGGGCAGGTCGGGATTTGTGCTTTATCTCAACAGCAGGCACCTGGTCCACTGTGAATGCTCAGCGCCCAGACCTCCGGGGCTTACTGTGTGCCAAGACCAGGCCTGAGAGCTGGAGGCATCTCTGGTTTAGCATTGTGAACTAGGGGTCCCCAGGACCCCTATTTTCCAGAAACTGAGGCCCAGAGAGGACTTGCCAGCTAATCAGCCATAGTGCTCAGATGTAAAACCAGTGGCTGGGCTCCGGACCATTCAGCCATAGACAGAGAGGGAAACCTGGCTCAGCTCCACGCCTTGTTGGGGGGGGGGGCACTCAAGGCCCCCATCGAGCCCTTGGAGTGGGAGGGAGGAAGAGGACAAGAGGAAAGGGGCAGTCCCAAAGCCACAGGCCCCAGCACCCTGCGTGTCTGCCCGCCCTGCTCCTTTGCTCCTGGCAGTGGGGATCCCTCCTTTGCTGCAGGGGACTGTCACTGCACCCCTGAGCAGTCAGGACACCAACTGAAACTTCCAGTCTTCTGGCTCCACGTGCTCCTAGGGAAAGGGGCCCTTTTAGTAGCACCGACTCAGCTCACTCTCAGTCCATTCCAGGGTGTGGGCGTGTGTCATTCTATGGCCTGATATTCCATAGTCCAGCCGTGGGGAGCCCAGTACAGCCTTGTTTTCTGGTGCAAAAGATTGAACTCAGAAGTATCTCTATTTTATTTTTCGTTTGGAATCAGAGTCTTGCTAAATTGCTTTGGGTGTCCTTGAACTTGCAATCCTGCTGTCTCAGCCTCCCAGCTACCGGGATTACAGACATGTGCCACCGCACCCAGCTCGGAGTTCTTTTCTTTTCTTTTTTTTTTTAAATGTACAGACAATTCAAGTTGCATGGGGAGGGTTTATCTCCTTCAGGGGTGTTGTGACCTGGGACCACCTTTATCATTTTTCGAGGCGATTCTTTGTGTAGTCCCCTGTGCACTGGCTGCTTGGACAGTGCATGGTGTTTGAGCACACAGGCCTGGGCTCAAGTTGCCTACTCTCCTGATCTCTCCTGTGCCCTCTCTTCCCTGTGCTCCACCCCATCCCCCTTGCTCTCCACCAGCATATCAGCCATTCTGCCTTGGGATCTTTGCGCAGGCTGTCCTCCTGCCTAGATCAGCATGCCCTACCCCAGGCCTGAGGAATATTTGCCTGCTCTCCCCGCCCACACTTAC
Source organism: Muscardinus avellanarius (assembly GCF_963383645.1). Lineage (NCBI taxonomy): Eukaryota > Metazoa > Chordata > Mammalia > Rodentia > Gliridae > Muscardinus > Muscardinus avellanarius. The sequence continues at coordinate 74,044,584 of NC_137798.1, forward strand.
CACTCCTGGAAATGATCGCGTCTTGTGTTTGCTCCTTCCTGCCGTCCCTCTCCCCCATCCACTGCATGCAGAGCCCGTGAGAGGAAAGGCCGGCGACGGCGTTCACTTCATAACACCGAACAGCGCCTGCCACGCAGATAACTGTCCATACGTGTCGTCAGCATGGGACAGGTGACCCCCCACTGAGCCTCAGTGTCCTCATCAGTCCAGTGGGATCACAGTAAAGGATTCCATGCTCACCATGGCACAGATACTTGCCGTCCTGGGGATCACAGTAAAGGATTCCATGCTCACCAAGGCACAGATACTTGCCGTCCTGGGGATCACAGTAAAGGATTCCGTGCTCACCAAGGCACAGATACTTGCCGTCCTGGGGATCACAGTAAAGGATTCCATGCTCACCAAGGCACAGATACTTGCCGTCCTGGGGATCACAGTAAAGGATTCCGTGCTCACCAAGGCACAGATACTTGCCATCCTGGGGATCACAGTAAAGGATTCCGTGCTCACCAAGGCACAGATACTTGCCGTCCTGGGGATCACAGTAAAGGATTCCGTGCTCACCAAGGCACAGAACAAGCACCTCACAAACGATGATGGCTGGTGCCATTCACTCGGCTGCCTTGAGTGCCAGCAACATGTCTGCCTGGCTGTGGCAGGGGCTGGGCAACCTGGCACTTAGTGGGCATGCAGAAAGTGTTGGCTGAGTAGGAGGGAGGCTGACCAGTGTTGGTATGGCTGCTGTTTCTTTGCTCCCGAGTTGGCCCTTCACAGGTGGCATCATGCATGTCCAGGGTCACATATGGCCTCAGACAGGTCCTAACTCTTGGGCTCAGGCCACCGATGAGCTTGGTGTTCTATGCCAGGGTCACAGACTCTTGCTACCACTTGCCAAATGTGACCTTGGAAGGTTATGTAAGCCTCTCTGATGCCTCAGTAACTATCATAAGGTAACTATCATAAGGTGGTTAAGAAGTGTTGATGGAGGCCGGGCGTGGTGGGCACGCTTGTAATCCCGCGCTTTGGAGGTGGTGACAGGAGGATCACGCAGGTTCGAAGCCAGCCTCCTGACTTAAGAGACCCTGTTTCCAAATTAAAAAAAAAAAACATATATATAACAGGTGTCTGGGAGTGTAGCCTGGAGGTAGAAGGGTTTCCAGGAACCCCAGTACCACAAAAAAAAAAAAAAAAGAGTTGATGGTTTATATAAGCAATGTTGTTAGCATGGTGCCCAGTGCTTAGTAAATGTTATGGCAATTTTATTATTATTCCTCTGATTTCTCAGCTTCCCTGTGTCATGTACTCATTCATTTAAGATAAGTTTCATAAATACCTGCTATGCATTATAAACTATGCAAGTACGGGGGAATCAAAAAGGTAAATAAGACATTTTGGCCCCTGTCTTGAAGGTGTTTGTAGAAAGGTGGGGGTGGGTGGTGACAGAGGCAGGGATAACACCAGGGAGAATGCACCTGAGGAGAATGTCTCAGCTCAGCTCTCTCTCTTGGTGTGGAAAAATAGGTTCTTAGCCGGGCGTGGTGGCACATGCTTGTAATCCCAGCATTTGAGAGGCTGAGACAGCAGGATCATGGTTTGCAGACAGCCTCAGCTACTTAGTGAGGCCCTTTGCAACTCAGTGAGACCCTGTTTCAAAATAAAGAATAAAAAATAAGGCTGGGGGTGTATCTTGAAGGTAGAATGCCCCTGGGTTCTATCCCCAGAACTACAAAAAGGGGAGGGGGCTCCTGCCTTATGGTGTTCACACCTCCCTTGCTGAGTGATTTTTTTTAAATCTTAATTTTTTAGAGTTCTAGGATGGGGGATTAAACCCAGGGGTGCTCTATCACTGAACTAAACCTGAGCCCTTATTAATTTTTTATTTTGAGACAGAGTCTGGCTACAAAGAGGTGTTTTATCACTGAACTAAACCCCAGCCCTTATTCAGTTTTTATTTTGAGACAGAGTCTGGCTACAAAGTCGCCGGGCTGGCCTGTCATCTTCCTGCCCTAGCCTCCCAGTCACTGGGACTACAGATGTGTGGCACTGTGCCCTGAGACTAGAGTCATCCTGACTTTTCACTAGTCACGGAGACCCCTGATCTCTTCCTTATCTTCCACCTGAACACCCACTGCGATTCCATGAGGAAAAGAAGCCTGCTCTTCCCCGCAGGGCTGCCACCTTGATGCCCACGGTGTGGTCGCCCTGCCACCATCGAGACCAGGGCCATGCCCATCAGCAAGCACAGATGGACACAGCTGTCTCCAGAGCTGCGAGTGTGGTCAGCTAATTCACCCTGGGGCGGGTGTGGAGAACCCTCTTGCTCCTTGACCAGAGCGAGGAGGCGCTTTACACATGGCCACCGGCTCGTGGCAGATACATCAGGACAGACAACTTAGCACTCAGGGACGGGAGCTGCTCCTTCGGGACTGCTGTGACTCGCAGCTTCCCAACATGGCGAATTCTGCTCCCCAACTTGCTACCTGAGTGATCGCAGGCAAATTTCCCCTCTGTGCTCTTTCCTCAGTGGCAAAATGGAGACAGCCGGAGTGACTAGGACTAGCACGAGGATCAAATGAGCTGGCACATTCCCGGTGTGGGTATTGGCTTGTACTTGGCATCATTATTGTTGTCACTGGGGCCATTGTTGTCTGGGAAAGTAAAACAGGTCACAAGTATGGCCTGTCACACACAGCAGAAGGCTGATCCTCCAAGGCTGGTCCTTTGCCTTTCCTGGCTGGCTGTTGGGTTTGCACGGTGCTGCGTTCATGCCACTGGGCCACGGTCGTGGCATGGAGAGAGGCCCGCTTGGGTTCCCTTCATGAAGATGGTTTTGTGAGGACACTTGAGAACCAGAGCTGCTACTGAAACTGGAGGCGGCTGAGGCCCTCTCGCGGCTCTCCCTCGGGGATGGACTCATTTCTCAGAGTCTCTTCATCTCCTGGCTACACCTGGCTTCTTCTGGCGTGTGGCCCCTGGTCACGGTGACCCAGATCTGCCTCCTGGCCCTTCAGCTCAGCATGCCTGTCTGGCCAGCACAGTCCCTCAGATTCCTTCTTCCCGAGAGCCTCCGATTGGCCTAGCTCATCCTGCTGAGCCAGGTGCCTGAGGTCAAGGGAGGGGCTGCTTTGGGCCAGGCACCCATCCTTCCTGGTCAGACAGCTGCAGCCTGGTACTTGGAGTCACAGCGTGCAGAACGTACATGTGAGAGCAACCGGGGACATGAGGGTGAGGGCAAGGGCAGAGTCCCTTAAAAGGGAACTCTCTGGAGTGATATTAATGTTCTGTTTCTTGGTTGGGCTCTGGCCTACACGGGTACATGCATGAATCAAATTTTATCCAATACTGCCCTTATGATATGTGCATGTTAGTGGGGCATGGTGGTACATACCTATAATCCCAGTATTTGGGAGGCTGAGACAGGAGGATTGCATATTCAAAACCAGCCTCAGTGACTTAGCAAGGCTTTCAATATCTTAGTGAGACCTGTTTTCAATTAAAAAATAAAGTAGGGCTAGAAGTGTAACTCAATGGTGGAATGCTCCTGGGTTCAATATCTAGTTCAAGAAGAAAAGAAAAATATATGCATTTTACATACACAAACATGAAACAGAGATTGAGTTTTAGTTAATAATATGCATGCTGAAGTGTTTGAGCAAAGTGTATTGAAGTCTTCAGCTTCCTTTAAAATTCAGCACAAAATTAATATGAGTTGTTTAAGAGATGAAAGGATGGATAGGAAGGTAGATATATAATGAGGCAAATATAGCAAAACCTTAGTGGTAGAACCTAGGTAGCAGGTACATGGTACAAGGGTGTTCACTTTACCAGTCTTTCAACTTCATGGTATGCTAGAGAAGTTTTATAATTAATGTAAACATATTAATAAATAAAGGCATTGTGAGCAGGCAGGCATTGGCTGGCATCTCAACACAATCTGCCCTTTTTCCAGTAAAAGATATGGACACTTAAGCCGGGCGTGGTGGTGCACACTTGTAATCCCAGCATTCAGGAGGCTGAGACTGGAGGATCACAGTACACAGACAGCCTCAGCTACTTAGTGAGGCCCTCTGCAACTTAGTGAGACCCTGTTTCAAAATAAAGAATAAAAAATAGGGCAGGGGTGTAGCTCAAAGGTCAAATGCCCCTGGGTTCCATCCCCAGACCTGCAAAAAAAAAAAAAAAAAAGGACACTTAACCAGCCATGGTGGCATAGGCCTATAATTCCAGTATTTAGGAGGCTGAGACAGGAAGATAACAAGTTGAAGGCCAGCCTCAGCAACTTTGTGAAACTCTGTTTCAAAATTTTAAAACAAAATTTTCAAAGCCTTAGGTTGTAGCTTGGACATTGAATACCCCTAGTTTCAACAACAACAACAAAAATACTAAAAAAAGCCAGGTATGGTGCGCACGTTTGTAATCCCAGTACTTGGCAATTTAGCAAGGCTCTCCACAGCCTAATGAGACCCTGTTTCCAAATAAGAAATAAAATTGGGCTAGATGTATAACTTGGAGATAGAATGCCTCTGGGTTAAATCCCCAGTTCCCGCCAAGCGTGGTGGCGCACGCTTGTATTCCCCGCGCTTGGGAGGCAGAGACAGGAGAATCGCACAGGTTTGAAGCCAGCCGCGCTGGCTTAAGAGACTCTATTTCCAAATAAAAAATATATTAAAAAAAAAAGTCTGGGAGTATAGCCCGGAGGTAGAAGAGTTTCCAGGAACCCCAGTAACAACAACAACAACAACAACAACAACAACAACATCCCAGTACCCCCAAAAAAATGCCAGAAGAGAGAGAGAAAAAAAATCAGGGACACATGTGCCCCAGAATTTTGTAAAATGCTGGGCATCTACTTAGCCGGTGTCTAACTCCTGCCAAAAGCCGAGGTGAGTCGATGAGTAACGGAGGTCTCCAGGTGTGCGTCTCTCCCCGCCCTGGCTTTCCACATCAGCCGGGCCATGGGGAAGTGACACCCTGGCCGTGAGTTGTGATCTGGCTGCTCTTGGTATGTCTTTGTAGTCTTTGTAGCATCATAGCTTTGCATCACACCCTTCACTTGTATAGGTCCCCTTTGGTTTTTGTTTGTTTTACCTTTGTATTACCGGAGGTTGAACCCGGGGACATTCTATGTCTGAATTATACCCCCAGCTCTTTTTATTTTTTTTTTTTGGTTTTGAAACAGGGTCTTACTAAGTTGCTGAGGCAGTCAGTCCTTGAACCTGCAATCCTCCTGTCTCAGTCCCCCAAGTACTGGGATTGTAAGCGTGCACACCACACCCTGCTAGGTCCCCGTTTTTACACCCACATCGACGCTGCTGTTGCATTTCCACTACTGTTGAGAATCCAGGAGGTAAACAGCCGTGGGCTCCCTGAGGGCAGAGGCCCTGGTTGCTGTCTGCCCAGCCTAGCGGCCACTAGCCAGGTACTCAGTCACGTGAGGATATCAACTTGTGGATTTCAGGGCAGTAAAGACACATTGCTTTCTTTTAGCAAGCAGTGAGACTAAGCAGCTCCCAGTGCTTCCCTTTGGGTGCAGCCAGAAAATCAGTATAGCAATTAAAATTGCTCCAGTGGCCTAGGCTCCCTCCCTGTGAGTGGGAAGGGTACCTATTCCCTGCCTTTCATGCCTCGGCACGGTTTTGCCTTCCTGCATTTAATACTACAAGGAATACATAATCAATAAGTGAATAGAAATCATCAACCAACCTTACGCAGACAAAAAGCAACCTGTTGGGCAGCAGAGCCAACCCAGGCTCCACCTTCTGCCCCCAACATTCTTCCTCGGCCACACCGCCTCTTGTGTTAGGATCTACGATGAAACTACAGCTTGGAAATGATGTAGCTGCTTTCAAGTGAGACGTGCTAGCCCCACCCCAAATCCAGTAGGAAATTCTCTGCTTGATCCCATCTGGATATTTAGTGACCAGTTCTAAGGGTTCATAGAAAGCCTTCCATAGCACTGGGAGCTTGCAATTCTCCCTGATCTCCTGAGTCCTCAGAGACAGACACTAAGAACCCACAATGTGTCTTCAGATCAGCGAGCCTCCAGGTCCAGAGCAAACTCACCTGGTGTAGCGCTTGCACACAGGCCTCCGGCCAGATCTGAGGAGGGAGGTAAAAGCCGAGGAAATGACCTGAAGGCCGCCTGCTGGCTTAGTGGATGGGGTGGACACGGAGGCCAGGGAGAGTGATTTGTTTGAAGTCACACAGCTCCTTTGGGCGGGAGTCCAGGCCTCTGGGTCTCTGAGTCACACTCTGAGCCTCTATACCATGCTGCCTCTTTAAAAGTCTCAGGACTGAGCCGGGTGTGGTGGCGCACACTTGTAATCCCAGCATAGAGAGGCTGAGACTGGAGGATAGCAGTTCGCAGACAGCCTCAGCTACTTAGTAAGGTCCTCCGCAACTTAGTGAGACCCTGTTTCAAAATAAAGAATAAAAAAAATAGGGTAGGGGGTGTAGCTCGGAGGTCAAATGCCCCTGGGTTCCATTCTCAGACACACACACACACACACACACACACACACACACACACACAAAAGTCTCAGGACATTTGCTCTGCATTGAGGTGAACCAGAATGCCATGGGAGCAGGTTGGTAGCAGCTGGAAAGCAGCCTCTAATGTGGTTGCTGGGAATGAACTCTGGTGGTGATGCTTCCTGTTCCCACACCATAAACATGCTGGCCACATGAGATGCCACCTCCTTACCAGCAACCCTGGCACAGGGCACTCCCAAGACCCAGCCTGGGCTGGCAGCCTTTCCTTCATTCATTTTACATGGAGTGGGCCCCTAGCCAGGCCTGGCGCGCCATGGCCCCTAACCTCATTGCTTTGCCATCTGCAATTACTCGGTGATAATGAGATTCAAGGGATCTCCACGGGGCACATCCTCACGGGCTGGAAAGTCCCAGTAGGTTTTAATCAACCCAGGACACTATACATTGCAGAATAGTTGGTCTTTATAGTGTTGGAAACTTAAAACCTCAACCCAAGGTCTGGCAGGTTGGCGCTTAGAAAATAGAGGTCGTGTTGGTGGACGGGGGCTGGTGCTGGGGCCTGGGGTTGGCACAGGCTCTCTTCCTGCAGGTGGACAGGGCTCTTCTGTTTTCTTTTGGGGCCTCTGGGGATGCCCAGACATGGGAGAGGCCCAGGAGGGCTGAGCCAGGGTGGCAGTGATGGCTTCGATAGAACCCCCAGGCTTTAACTCGTATCAGGCCCAGTGGAGCCATTTGGAAGTCTCTGGTTGTCATTAGCATGATTGAGACAGGCTGGGCTGCTTCAGAAGGTTTGTGTGGTCGGAAGGTCTGAAGGCTTCACCCTGCTAGGAGGCTCAGACTTTGTACGTTCTCTGCGGCTACTCTCTCCCTGAGGCCGAGAGGGCTGCTTGGCTCAGCCCAAGTCTTGTGGTCATCCTTTGGCAAGAAGTAGGCTGTCTCAAAAGGGGCTGCAGGAGCTCCTCTGGCTTCCACCGTGGTGGTGGTGATGTTGGAGAACAAGCCCCTGGTTTTACCCTCCCAGGGAGGCAGCCCTCAGAGACAAGGGAAAGAGTCCTTTAAAAGAATCCTGGTGCCGGGCGTGGTGGCGCACACTAGTAATCTCAGCATTTGGGAGGCAGAGACCGGAGGATCGTGGTTCACGGACAGCCTCAGCTACTTAGTGAGGCCCCTTGGACATCAGTGAGACCCTGTTTTAACAATAAAAGACTAAAAAATAAGGCTGGGGGTGTAGCTCGGAGGTAGAATGCCCCTGGGTTCCCCCCAGTACCACACCAAAAAAAAAAAAAAAAAATCCTTGTGCTCTTGGGTAAGGAAAATGGATATCAGGCTTCTCAAAACAAAGGCTGTCCCCACACTCTGAGTAGAAATGGCTCCCAGTTGCTTTTGTTAATTGATTTAATATGCACATATGCCTCAACAGCCAACATTGGCGATCTGATGTGTTAGATTTCAGGAAATGAGGGACGGTGGCACTTGGGATTTTTTGCTGTGCGCCACGGTCATCTTCATTGTCAGACCCACTATTTGGAGAAGCCCTCAAGTTCACATTTGACCCATGTCATCTCACCTGATGTAGCAGGGATCCTGAGAGGGGGTTGTTCCTTTACCAAATCAGTGCTCCTAGGATAAGGACCCTTTGCCTCAGGAAACCAACATCTTGGATGGCCATGCGCCAAGCGGGAAGGCGGGGGAAGAGCAGGCTGTCCTGAGACACGGCAGAACTGAACCCAGGCTGCCTGAGGCAGGCAACAGCTCTGCCCTCCGACTCCAGCGTCTTCTGTCTGGACACCCCCTCCCCCAGAGGAGCTAAGGCATGCTGTTGGTGGGAATTTGCCCTGTGGATTCACTGTGGATTATTTTAAATGGACAGGAGCAAATGAAAAGGTTACAAAAAAGAGAAAGGCTCTCATTGACCCCAAGATGCTAGGTGGGAGCAATTGAAAGAGTCACGTTACCTGGACATGGGAGTGCACACCTCTGATCCCAGGACTTGGGAGGCTGAGACAGGAGGGTCACATGTTTGAGACCAGCCTCAGCAATGTGGTGAGACTCTCAGCAACCTAGTGAGATCCTGTTTTAAAATTAAAAAATAGGGCTAGAGGGTATAGCTCAAAGATAGATTATCCCTGGGTTCCCATTAGTAACACACACACACACACACACAGAGAGAGAGAAGAAAGAGAAAGAAAGAAAGAAAGAAAGAAAGAAAGAAAGAAAGAAAGAAAGATGTAATCACAGTACTTGGGAGGCTGAGACGGCAGGATTGTAGGTTCGAGATCAGCCTCAGCAAGTAGACTCAGCAACCTCTTTTAAAATAAAAATAAAAAATGCCGGGCGTGGTGGCGCACGCTTGTAATCCCTGCACTTGGGAGGCTGAGACAGGAGGATCGCACGGGTTCAAAGCCAGCCTCGGCTACTTAGTGAGGCTCTCAGCAACTTAGTGAGACTCTGTTTTCAAATAAAATATAAAATAGGTCTGGGAGTGTAGCCCGGAGGTAGAAAGCCCCTGGGTTCCAGCCCCAATACCACAAAAATAAATAAATAAAAATAAAATACATCTGGAGATGTAGCTCGGAGGTAGAATGCCCCTGGGGCCCACTCTATTACCACAAGAAAGAAAGAGAGAGAAAGACAGATCCAGAAAATTTTCTGTATGCCTCGCCTCTGCACTCAGAACACAATCTCAGCTCTGATCATAATAGGCTCAGAAAATTGCCAGCCCTTCAGGATGAGGGTGGCCGATGAAAGTGCTGTTTCAGCCCTTGCTGGAGAGAATGAGATGTCAGACCCCTCCATCTGGGTTCCATGGATGATGAAACTAATGTCACCTGGAGAGGCTCCCCACATCTTTCGGGACCCACAGAGCTCCCTTTGGTTCTTGGAGGTGCTGTGGCCCGCAGAGAGACTTAGAGGCTTGCACTCACAGCTCACTTAAACTCTCGGCTTCAGTGGGCTTTACCTTACAGTGAAGGGATAAGGGAGTTTTGTCTTGTTTTGCAGTACTCAGGATTGAACCCAGGGGCATTCTGATTCCAAGCGACACCCCCACCCCTTTTTTTTATTCTTTATTTTGAGACAGGGTCTCACTGAGTTGCAAAGGGCCTCACTAAGTAGCTAAGGCTGTCCGCGAACCGCGATCCTCCTGTCTCAGCCTCCCAAATGCTGGGATTAGAAGTGTGCATCACCATGCCCAGCTGACATATATATATACACACATACATACATATATTTTAAGAACAAATCTTTGTTTTTCCCCAAGACTTCATATTTTACATAAATCTTATGTAGGAATTGTCAGAGTATTTCCCTCACGCCCCTCCCCAACACCCCCGTGGGATTGGCTCTGACTGTCTGGCATTGCTACACTGAGGCACCTGGGAAGACCAGTGTGTAAACAGTGGCTGGCCGAGGACACAGCCCAGTGGAGCCAGGGCCAGGTCAGGAAGCGGGGAGGCAGCCAAGCCCAACCTTGATCCTGGCCGCGGGGCCTCCCTTCTGCACTCCTGACCATCGGGCCCTGATGCTCAGGAGGAGAGCAAGCGACAGGCAGACTCCCTCGCCTCTGCCATGAATCCTGGACAGCCTGTGGAGCGGAAGTCTGACACCTGGGCTCCAGCCCTTCTCCACTGGCTGGGAGCCTCCCTGACTCCTCCAGTTTCTTCATCTTTAGAGCAGGTGTTTCGGCAATGCCCACAGGCTTGGCAAACGGGAGCTCTGATGAGACAGTGCACGTGGAATTGCCTGACAGGCTGTTCAGAGGAACTGCTGTCATGATTGTAGTGGGTGTAACATTTGTGACCCCAGGGCCACTGCTGGCATGGGGAGGACTTGACCCGATGGCCTCCTCCTGGGTCTCTCCCGGCTCCCTTCCCGTGAGGAAGGGGACCTGTGTTGGTTCTGTCTCTGCCTCAGCACTGGCCTTCTAGTAGCTGCTAACCATGGAGTGCTAGCTCTGTACTCAGGAATGCTAGGCATCTCACACGCATGGTCTCATTTTCTCCTCCCAGCACCCCTATGGGGTGGGTCCTGGGGCACAGGAAGGTTAAGTAACTTGCCTGAGGCCACAGAGGTGGTGTGTGGCAGAGCTGGGACTCCCACTCAGGGGGTGGCATCACTCCTGAGTTAGCGCTCTTGGCTGGGATGCCAGACCACCTTTGCTCCCTGTTCCAACCTTCATCTAGAATCAGGGAGGGAAATGTGGGTGGGTCAGCTGTTTAATGGTGCTGCCCCTGTGGGGCCCTGCTCCTCCTGGGAGAAGACACCGAGCCAGTGCAGGCAGAGCGCCATCACAGAACCCGCGCGGGCGGAGGGAGCCACCTGACTGCTCCTGGCTCAGCCCCCATGCCCTGAAGACACCAAGGCCGGCCCCCTATACCCGCATGGATGCTGTGGCCCATGGAAAGTTCTTCTTTATGTCTAATCTGGCCAGCCTCTGGCCCCAGCCTAGATCCAGACACACACACACACACACACACACACACACACACACACCTTCCATCTCCCTCTCTCTCTCTCTCTCTCTCTCTCTCTCTCTCTCTCTCTCTCTTTCTGTTTCCTCTAGGAAGATGAACGTTACTGAATGTTACTCTGTCCCTCCCCTGAGATCTTTTCTTATACCAAACCCACAGATCTGCTTAAGGCACCTCATCCTTCTCTCATCAGTGAAGTGGGGTGAGCTTTGCTTGCCCGTGGAGAGGCTGTCAGCTGTTGTCAGGATGGCAACAGTGGCCACAGGTGCCATTGCCCCCCCCCCCAGGTGATGCCAGGTGGGCCTCCTCCTTTCTCTGTTCTGGAGAGTCAGATCAGAACGCTGGGAGCAGGAGACATTGGCATCGCCTCTGCTACATGGCACTACACTTCCTTAGTGAGCTGCAATAAGACGTGAATCTGTAGGTGACAAGAAAATGAGGTGGAAGATCTCAACTCCACTGCTTAGGCCCCGTGTGTGCGCCATGGACCTGTACCGCTCTCAGCACGCACTGCAGCGTGCAGTGCGCACACCTCCACACAGCTCTTCTCAACCCATTTTACAGACAAGGAAGCTGACTTAACAGAAAGTTAAGTGCCTTGTCAGGGATCAGACAGCCAAATAGGTAAAGGATCCAGGATCAAACCTGGCTGTGTCTGGCCCCAAAGCCTGGGCTCTGAACTCCTCGGCACACCACCCTTTGCCTTGCAAAAACAAACAAACAAACAAACAAACAAAAACATAAAAAAAACAGGCACTGCAGGAATTGCGCTGACTTCTCTCTACTCCCATCCTTCAATGTCTAAACCAAGTAGAAATGGGATTCCTCGTGGCTGTGCTGCAGAGTTTAGCACTTTCTTAAACAGGCTTGGCTTTTTTCTCTTTAACATTTTAGAATACAATTGGACAAACCCAAGCCATTCGAGTCAATTAAATTGTGGTTTCTTGCCTGGCCTGCATTTATGGAGCACAGACTATGTAGGCACTTTGTACTAATTATTTCCATTTGATTCTTAGAGTGACCGGCACTAGGTGACCTTATTCTGAGGTAGTACGGTATGGGGGCTAAGCATTTGGCCCTTAAAATCTGATGACCACCTACTAGAGTTGGAACCCAGGGGCATTCTACCTCTGAGCTATACCCCAGCCCTATACTTTTTTTTTTTTCTTTCTTTCTTCCTTTCTTTCTTTCTTCCTTTCTTTCTTTCTTTCTTTCTTTCTTTCTTTCTTTCTTTCTTTCTTTGGTGGTACTGGGGTTCCTTGAAGCCCTTCTACTGATGGGCCTCACTCCCAGACCTATTTTATACTTTTTATTTGGAAACAGGGTCTCTTAAGCCAGCGACGCTGGCTCCGAACCAGCGCGATCCTCCTGTCTCCGCCTCCCAAGCGTGGGGATTACAGGCGTGCGCCACCATGCCCGACTTTTATTCTTTATTTTGAAACAGGGTCTTATTGAGTTGCAAAGGGCCTCACTTAGTAGCTGAGGCTGTCCTCGAACCACCATTCTCCAGCCTCAGCCTCCCAAATGCTGGGATTACAAGCATGCGCCATCATGCCTGTCTTGATCAGGACACTTTATACAGAAGGACATTGGAGGGTAAATGGTTTGTCCAGCTGCACAGGGGTATCTGGCATCTTAACCCAGGAAGTCTAATGCCAGACTACCACCTCTTCAAAGCCCCATTCCTTTACCTTAAAAATATCCACTTTAAGCTGGGTGTGAGGCCTATAAGGCTGAGACAGGAGAATTGCAGGTTTGAGGCCAGCCTCAGCAACTTAGCAAGACCCTGTTTCAAATTTTTTTAAAAAATAGGGCTGGGGGTGTAGCTCAGAGGGCAAATACCCCTGGGTTCAATCCCTAGAACCACATTTAAACATACAAAAACCTCACTTTACTAAGGTATAATTTAAATATATATGATTCACTGATTTTAAATGTAAAGTTCAGGGACTTTCACCAAATTTATAATTGTGCAGTTATCACCATAAAGGATTGAGAACATGTCCATTATCCCAGAAGCCTCGTGAAGTACCCCCATCCCAGCCCTGCGGCCACTCACTGACCCAGCTCTGTGGACTTGCTCAGAGGTGTGCAGTCTGATGTCACTGCCTCCTTGCACTCCTTGCCATGTGTTTTCATGAGTAGTCTGTTTTCTTATTGATGAATAATATTAATAATACTCCAATCTGTGATGATAGCTAAGGATGTTTTCATCCATTGGTTAATAGAGTGTTTCCTACCTTTTGATCATTATGAATACCTGGGGATGGAATCCAGGGGCTTCCTTTCTCTAGGCTACACTTCCAGACCTATTTTTAATATTTTCTTTGGAAACAGGGTCTCACTAAGTTGCTGAGAGCCTCATTAAGTAGCTGAGGCTGGCTTCGAACCTGCGCAATCCTCCTGTCTCAGCCTCCCAAGCGCGGGGATTATAAGCGTGCGCCACCACGCCCGGCTTAGAATACCGTGTGTGCATGTGTGTGTGTGTGTGTGTGTGTGTGTGTGTGTGTGCATGTGTGTGTGTTACTGAGGATTGAATCCAGGGGCATTCTACTTCCAGGTGATACCCCCAGCCCTATTTTATTTTTTATTTTGAAACAGGGTCTCACTGAGTTGCTGAAGCTGGCTGTGAACCTGTAATCCTCCTGTTGTAGCCTTCCAAATACTAGGATTACAAGCATGTACTACCACTCCTGGTTTGATTACCTTTTTAAATCTTAACAATTGTGAGAAATCTCAAACATATAATAAACCTCACAGATCCATCAACAACCTTCTACATTTAACACGAACATTTCGCTGCTGTGGCTTCATCAGAATCTCTACTCTTTTTCTTCTGGAGTATTTTATAGCAAATCTCAGACATCATATCACTTGACACTTTAAATTCTTTTTTAGCATATGAATTTTAATTTCATTTCAAACACGTAATATAATGTTGCGAGACGAAAGAATATAGAAAGGTATACAGTTTCATTCTGGAAAGTTCTCTAGCAGTCCCATCTGCTCAGCTTTCACTCACCCACTGTTATTTTCATGTATTCTTCCAGAATGGCTTGACTGATACGTGAGGAAATGGAGCATCTTTTCCCACGTCTTACACAGACGGAAGTGTGTTATACATACTGTTTTATGCTTGTTTTTTCACTTAACAATAATACTTAGACGGCTTTCCACATCAGAAGACAGTTTTCTGCATTTTCCTGCATACCTTGATCCATATTTTAAGGCTTTAAAAAAAGTAAAAGCATTATTGAGATCTAACTCACATAGTATACAATTCACCCATGAAGAGTGTACCATTCGGTGGTTTTTAGTCCTTAGCTCATTTTTTATGTTCATCTCTAACCTTTAAAAGTGAAAGAGTGATTTTTTTCCTCTAATTATATAAGTATTACATGTTCAGTTGGAAAAACAAAGAACAAGGAAAAAATTATAGCACTGTCATCTAGAAATATCCTCTGATATTTCTGATATATATGATATATATATGATATATATATGATACATATATATATGTGTGTGTATATATTAATAATACTCCAATCTGTGACAATAGCTAAGGATATTTTCATCCATTGGTTAATAGAGTGTTTCCTATCTTTTGATCTTTATGAATACCTTTTTTTTTTTTTTTGTAGTACTGGGGATGGAATCCAGGGGCTTCCTTTCTCTAGGCTACACTTCCAGACCTATTTTTAATATTTTCTTTGGAAACAGGGTCTCACTAAGTTGCTGAGAGCCTCGTTAAGTAGCTGAGGCTGGCTTCGAACCTGCGCTATCCTCCTGTCTCAGCCTCCTAAACGCTGGGATTACAAGCGTGCGCCACCACGCCTGGCTTAGAATACCGTGTGTTCTAAGCCAGACACACACACACACACACACACACACACACACATTTTTATAAAAACCAAAATGAAGCTGGGCGTGGTGGCGCAGGCTTGTAATCCCAGTATTTGGGGGGCTGAGACAGGATCTCGGTTTGCAGCCAGTCTCAGCTCCTGAGTGAGGCCCTCTGCAACTTCATGAGACCTTGTTTCAAAATAAAGAATGAAAAACAGGGCTGAGGGTGTAGCTCAGAGGTAGAATGCCCCTGGGTTCAATCCTTAGTACTTCAAAAAAATTAAAATAAAAATATGATACCATACTGTAGATGCTGTGCTGGGGTTTGCTGTATCATTCTCGGTTCTTTTAAGACTCCCAGTTACTCCTCCTCTAGCTCTGCTAATTGGCCTAATCACCCTTGGTGATAAAGCAGTTATAATGATAATACCCCAGTAGCGAGAGCTTGCTGTGTGCCAGGCATTATGTCTTGCACACTTTATGTGCCCAATCTCAGTTAACCCCAGGAATAATTCTATGGCATTGCTATTGCCCATTTCACAGCTAAAGGCAAGTTCAGAAAGGGTCTGTAATCTGCCTAATATTAAACAGGTAGGAAGTGAAGGAGCCCAGCCTTGAATTTTTATCTGTGTGACTTCAAAATCCTTGGTCACTCAACTATAATGAAGACTAAAAATAGTCAGTATTAAAAGAAAGGGCCAGCCGGGCCTGGTGGTGCACGCTTGTAATCCCAGCATCTGGGAGGCTGAGACAGAAGGATTGCAGTTCGCGGACAGCCTCAGCTACTTAGTGAGACCCTCCACAAGTTAGTGAGACCCTGTTTCAAAATAAAGAATAAAAAATAGGGCAGGGAGTGTAGCTCGGAGGTCGAATGCCCCTAGGTTCCATCCCCAGACCCGAAAAAAAATACATAAATAAGAGTAAGGGTCCCTAGCTGGGCGTAGTGGCACATGTCTATGATTCTAGTATTTGGGGGGGCTAAGACAGAAAGATTGCAGGTTTGAGGCTAGCCTTGGCAAATTGGTGAGACCCTCAGTCAAAATAAAAAAGGTCTGGGGGCATAGCCTGGAAGTAGAATACCTCTGGGTTCAACGCCCAGTACCAAGAGAAAGAAAAGAAAGAAGGAAGAGAAGGGAGGGGGGGAGGGGAGGAGGGAGGCAGCCAGCCAGGCAGGCAGTTCTCTCAGGAAGGGTCAGAGGGCATAGGGGTTCCAGCCCCTCAAGAGCAACCTTGGGTCCCACCCCTGCCAGCCGCCTGTGACCCACTCTACCTCTGAGCTAGTGGGTGCCCGGTGCCCTTCATCTGCTTGGGTGGGTATGCTTCTCTCTCTATCCCAGGGCTCTCCCTCATCCATTTTACAGAAATGGGGTGAGGGGACAGAGAGGTGTCTCTAGAGAGTGGCTTGCTTATCTGGGATGGGGACCAGCTCTTTCCACCCCAATCTGTTGGTGGACCATAGAACAATTCCACAAGTGCTCGTCTCTCTCCCTCCCTTCCTGTTTCCCAGCTTTGCTTCAGCCTCTCAGGCACTCCAGATACTTCTGGGGTATCTTCCCCTGCTGCTCCCCAAGCCAAATAGCCAGCAGGAGGTTCACGGCTGTTAGCTAGAACCGCAGGCTGGTGGCTCCGTTGCTGTGGCAACAGCTGTTGTAAGTAAGTGGTCCTCTGGCAGAAGACAATTTAATAAACCAACTCTGAGGGCCGGTGTGGAGAAGGGGTAGGAGCTTTGTTGGGCAGCTTCTGTGGTGTGGAGCTGCTGGCTGGGGTGTGGCTGAGGGGAGGGGCGTCTGTATGGCCTGGGGCTGGGCTTTTGCCCTGCAGAGGCAGCCCAGTGATGGAAGAGATCCTGAGACTCTGCTGGGGACGTGGCTGGGGGCTGAGACCTGGCCCTTCTGCGCAGTGAGGACGAGCCAGCTCATCTCAGAGCAGCCCTCCTGCTGAACCACGGGAAAATCCTGGCGAAGCACAAGAGATGTTAGTTTGAAGTTGAGAGGAGGCGAACAAGGCAGATGTCCATACCTGGGGGTGGGCGTGGACACCCTCAGGAGCCCTGGGAAGGCCGTGCTGGGTCTGAGACTCTGGCTACGTGAAAAACAGCAAAACTCCCGGCAGCATTATCTGTGCTTGCCCCGCTGTTTCTCTCCTGTCCTGTGTTCTAGAATTGACTCCCGGCAGGTTTCTGCCCCGACTGCTCAAGGACCTCCACATCAGACTAGATCCCGACTCCTGGCCTTCATCCTTCTTTGCTGTCAGCTTTTGACACTGGGTCTCCGTCTCTCTCTTCTCCCCTCTCTCTTGACTTCCAGAGATCATGGTCTCCTGGCCACTCCCTCCCCTTTGCTGTGCTGGGGCTTCCTCCCACCCTGGCTCAGAGCTCTCCCAGGATAGGACGCAGCCTCTGGATGTGCATGTTTAGGATGCAGTGCCTTGGGATGAGCCCCTGGCCAGGAGTGGACAACGGTAGGGGCAGGAAAGGGGTGGGCGGCTGTGCTATTGTTGCCACAAAGGGTTCTGCTGTCCAGCCTGGGGGGGTCTGGCACAGCCCCAGTCCCCAAGGTGGGGAGCGAGGGCAGCTGGGCACTGCTGTGTGGGCATTCTCTCCTGGGCTCTCCAGTTCTTGGAGGAGGAGGTTCTGCCTTGCCCGGTTTTTCAGGTGCTGTGGTTGATGTTCTACAGCTCATCCACCGTGGGGCTGAGACTCAGGCCCTGGGTCATGTCCACAGGTCCCTCGCCTGGCCCTGCTTCACTCAGCAGGACTCCCAGGAAACTCTGGGGCCAGATCCCTGGGAGGCTAGCCAGTCCCCAGCTCTGCCGCCTGCTCCCTAACCATTTGGACCACATCAGCAGGGTTCCTGGGCCCATCCCTAGAGCCTCTCGCCCTGCCAAGGACAGGGAACACCTTCCTCTGGAGTGGGCAGGGCCCGAGGCCCACAAAGCTGGGGGAATCTCTTATTTCATTACAGAGGCATGAGGAATCTCTACCTATAATGTCCAAACCTTTGAAAGCAGGTTGATACATTCTGTTTGTCTCAGGTCTTTCCCTGGTCTTTGATGGATGGCCTCAGATCCCTGAGGCTCAGAGGCCTCCCTCGAGGAGCACAGATCTAACCCCTTTATCTAACACACCTGAGCACACACCTATTCAGGCCTATGACCACCCCAAGGCTTGGGTGCTGCTGTCACCGTCTCCCCTGGGAGCCCAGGCAGCATATCCCAATCCCTCAGAAGACTAAATTCGCTTTCCCTGCTCAGGGCCAGGGTGATGCTTGAAGTTCTGCAGGCGGGGGCACCTGCAGAACTCCGCGGGGTCCCTAGGGGCGTGCCCATTGAGCATCCGGACCGCTACCACCAAGTCATCCTCTCCTCTCATGGCCTCCCCACCCTGGGCGCCAGGCAGTCTCCTTCCCCTGGCAGCTAGCAAGGGACTCAGTCCTGGGGCTATAAACAAGGTTGGCTCTCTGTACAGCTCCTTGAGAGAGCCTTCAAAGCCACAGGCAGCCAACTTGGAATTGAAGCAATACTTCTGTGTCCTCCTCCCCAGCCGTTCCTCCTGCCCATTCAGCATCTAAAGGCACAGATCAGAGGAGGTAAGAGGTGTCACTGACTCTGACTCTTCTTCCTGCATGTGCCCTCACAAACTGAATGCCTTTCAGCTGTACCCAGAGTGCAAGAGATCCTTCTGCATCACATCCCCTCCTCTCCTCCGCCTCGGCCTCCTTCTCCTCTTCCTCCTCTTCCTCATTCTCTCTCTCTCCCTCTCTCTCTCTCTCTCTCTCTCTCTCTCTCTCTCTCTCTCCACACACACACACACACACACACACACACACACACACACACACCATCTGTATATTTAGTCGCTTTGACCCTAATGGTACCTAGGGGTCCTGAACCTAGACCCTAAGAATGGATCTCTGGGGTCTGTGAACCCCTGAAGCCCCACCCCAGGAAAGAGTCCCCCACTTTTAACAGGGTCTCAGAGCAGGTATATGATCACCTCTCCCTCAAAAATGTTAAGAACCCCTGCCTTGAAGACAGATTAAGGAATGACATTCTAGAATCAAGACCTAAGGAGGGGTTCTTAGCAAGAAGAGAGGGAAGGGGCTGCACACAAACTTTTCTGTGAATATACTTTCTGAGAGTAGGACCACAGGGAGTGTATAGGTCACAAATTTAAGACAGACTTAATGTTGTCAAAGTATTAATGTCATCTGAGAAAATAGGATTTTTTTGTTTGTTTTTTACTGGGGATGGAAACCAGGGGCATTCTACCTCCAAGCGACACCCCCAGCCCTATTTTTATTCTTTATTTTGAAAAAGGATTTCACTGAGTTGCAAAGGGCCTCACTAAGTAGCTGAGGCTGGCCGTGAACCATGATCCTCCTTTCTCAGCCTCCCAAAGGCTGAGATTACAAGTGTGTGCCACCATGCCTGGCTTAAAAATAGGTATGTTTAATAGATTATTATACAAAATCTGAGAAAAATCTTCTGGAAATCTTTCAAAAATCATCTATAATCCCAACAATCGGAGATAATAACTTTTTTCTGTGTATATGGTGCTGGAGTTTGAACCCCAAGGGCATTCTACCTCTGAGCTATACCCCCAGCCCTAGTTTATTTTTTATTTGGAAAAGGACCTGGCTAAGTTACTGAGGCTGGTCTTAAATTTGTGCTTCTCCTTTCTTAGCCTCCCAAGTACTAGGATTACAGGCATGAGTTACCATGCCCACTGAGATAATAACTTTTTTTCAAAAAGTGTGTGTGTGTGTGTGTGTGTGTGTGTGTGTGTGCGCGCGCGTGTGTGTGCAGGGGATGGTGGTGGTGTGTTCTGAGGTTTGAGCCCAGGAGAATTCTACCTCTGAGCTATACCTCCAGCCCTATTTTATTTTTATTTTGAAACAGGGCCTCACTAAGTAGCTGAGGCTGGCTGTAAAGTTGCGATCCTCCTGTCTCAGCATCCCAAGTACTGGGATTACAAGCCTGTGCCACCACATTCAGTTTTAAAAGAATTTTTTAAAAGTCTTTTGTTGCTGTCTATCTCTCTCAAATCATACTGATTTTATGTGATGTTTTTACTTAATATTTTATGAGCACCCTCTCATATTAAATACTTTTCTATAGCATCATTTTTCAATCTTCTTTTACTAGTGGAATCCTTCAAATAGAATCTTGTGCAGAAGTCTAAAATATGAAAGAAATGAAAAGTGAGAAATTCTAGTTAAAAGCACAAGGAGATAGCCAGGCGTGGTGGCGCACGCTTGTGATCCCAGCATCTGGGAGGCTGAGACAGGAGGATCGTGGTTCGCAGACAGCTTCAGCTACCTAGTGAGGCCCTCTGCAACTCAGTGAGACCCGGTTTCAAAATAAAGAATAAAAAAAAGGGCTGGGGGTGTCGCTCAGAGTTGTAGAATGTCCCTGGGTTGTTCTATCCTTATAACACACACACACACACACACACACACACACACACACGCACGCACAAGAAGAAACACAATTTAAATACATCTCTAAAAACATGAGTTATTTTTGTTTTTGTTTTTGTGGGTCTGGGGATGGAACCCAGGGGCATTCAACCTCCGAGCGACACCCACTACCCTATTTTATATTCTTTATTTTGAAACAGGTCTCACTAAATTGCGGAGGGCCTCACTAAGTAGCTGAAGCTGTCCGCGAACCGCGATCCTCTGGTCTCAGCCTCCCGAATGCTGGGATTACAAGCGTGCGCCACCACACCCAGCTAAAACATGAGTTTTAATTTCTTTGCAGTTTTCTATTATATGGATGTATAGGGTGATGAGATTTTAAAAATAAAATGCAAGATGTCTAAGTAAATTAGAATTTCAGATAAACAACAAATAAGTTTTTAGTATAACTAGGTCACAATTTACACTTCAAGTAAATAATGAATTTTTTTAGGATAAAAAATATATCTATGTAATATTTGGGACATACTAAAGGTATTATTTGCCCCTGGGTTCCATTCCCCAGGACTGCAAAAAAAAAAAAATTCTTATTTAACTGAGTGTCCTGTATTTTACATGGAAACCTTATGATTTCCCATAATTTATCTAACCAACCTCCTACTGTTGGACATTTAGATTTTTTCAATGTTTTACTATTTATACAAAAATATTGAGCAAATATCTTTGTACCTGTTATTTTCATATTCTTATTATTTTATAACACCCTAGAATCTGAATTGCTAGACCAGAGGGTGTAAAACTTTGAAAGGCTTTGAGTCCTCTTACCAAGATGTTTTCCACAAAAGACTGTACCCTCAGCACCCACGTTCAAGACTGCCTGTTGGGGGTTAAGTTGCATTGATCTATTATTACGGGTTTACATTACCTTGTCACTGCCCAGCAAGGCCTGAGACATGAAGCTTCATGGTGGGCAAACTGGATTCATGAGGTCCAAGCTAACTGAAAGGGTGGAGCCTAGGAGTGCTGGAGACACAAAGGGAGGAGCCACTTAGCCTGAACACATTCTGGTGAGTATCTGGGATGCAGGAGGATCCCAAGTTCAAGGACAGCCTCAGCAAATAGTGAGACTCTCACCAACCTAGTGAGATCCTGTATCAAAATAAAAATAAAATAGGACTGGGGATAGAGCTTGGAGGTAGACTTCCCCTGGATTCAATCCTCAGGCCAAAAATTAAATTAAATTAAAAATTCCAAGTGCTTGGGGCCAAGGGTCAGGGCTGATAAGAAATAGGGTAGTTATGGTAGAGGCTTCACCCAGGAACAGCTGTTTACTGAAGAGGCCATCCCTTCCCCATGCACAGTGCTAGATATCTGTGAAGATGCTCTTTTTAGTAAAGCATCCCTACCACAAAGACAACCATTTCAAGGACAGCAGAGGTTGTAGAAGAACAAGTCTGAAAGGTTTTTTCTTTTTTCCTTTTAAAAATAAATATTAGCCGGGCATGGTGGTGCACACCTGTAATCCCAGTACTTGAGAGGCTGAGACAGGAAGATCGCAGGTTCAAGGACAGCCTCAGCAACAAAGTGAGACTTTCAGCAAACTAATGAGATCCTATTTTTGAAACAAAAATTAAAAATGCCTGATGATATAGAGGGGTAGAATACCCCTGGGCTCAATCTCCAGGATCCCCCCAAAATAATACATAAAAATGGCAAAGGCTACTGAAAAGGATAGGAAATCCCTTATCATCTCCCCATCTGAACAAATCAGTTTTTATTTTTCATTAGGCCTTTCCTGTCTAGGCCATAGGTTTATATAACTGAGGTTTATATAACTGCAACCACAGGGCATGTGCAGTTTGTATCCTGCCCACCCTCCCATTAAGAGGCAGAAAGCTGCCGGGCGTGGTGGCGCACGCTTGTAATCCTCGTGCTTGGGAGGCGGAGACAGGAGGATCGCGCAGGTTCGAAGCCAGCCGCGTGCGCTGGCTTAGGAGACCCTGTTTCTAAATAAAAATATAAAATAGGTCTGGGAGTGTAGCCCAGAGGTAGAAGGGTTTCCAGGAACCCCAGTACCACCCAAAAAAAAAAAAAAAGAGGCAGAAAGCAGTTTTTTTATGCTGCCACTGACTTTTTAGAGTTAGTATTGTTAACGCTACTTTTTTGGATAGAGGTAATAATTGTTCATTAAGATAAACGAGCCGGGCGTGGTGGCGCAAGCTTGTAATCCCCGAGCTTGGGAGGCAGAGACAGGAGGATCGCGCAGGTTCGAAGCCAGCCGCGCGCGCTGGCTTATGAGACCCTGTTTCCAAATAAAAAAGTATAAAAAATAGGTCTGGGAGTGTAGCCCGGAGGTAGAAGGGCTTCCAGGAACCCCAGTACCACCAAAAAAAAAAAAAAAGATAAACGAAGCCAGGCCTGGTGGCACACGCCTGTAATTCTAGTAGTTGGGAGGCTGAGACAGGAGGACTGCAGATTCAAGGACAGCCTCAGCAACATAGTGAGACTCTATTTCAAAACAAAAAATAAGAAGGGCTGGGGGTGTAGCTCGGAGATAGAATGTCCCTGGGTTCAATCCCTATATGCAAAAAAAAAAAAAAAAAAAAAAGGAATCTCAACACACATACTAATTTGTAACTTGTTTCTTTCCCCACTTAACTTTGCATGATGGATATCTCCTCATGTTTAAAATTTATTTCTGTATTATTTATTCTTTAATGTTTGAGATGCTGGGGATTGAACCCAGAGCCTCAAGCATGCTAATCATATGTTCTGCCTCTGAGCTACAACCCCAGACTCTCTACATCTTTTTTAAAATATTTATTTATTTTTTGGTGGTACTGGGGTTCTGGGAAACCCTTCTACCTCCAGGATATACTCCCAGACCTATTTTACATTTTATTTGGAAACAGGGTCTCTTAAGCCAGTGCAGCTGGGTTCGAACCTGTACGATCCTCCTGTCTCCGCCTCCCAAGCGCAGGGATTACAAGCGTGCGCCACCACGCCCGGCTCTACATCATTTTTAATAATTGCAATGCATTCCATTTAAAGGGTATCCCATAACTTTGTTTACAGATCACATTATGATTTAATTTTATAAATAAAGAGGTATTCAGAATGTTTAAGGCACTTCTAGTAGTTCACATGTCAGTGAGTGGGAGGATGCAGCCTCCATTTATAGCGTTTTCTATTTGATTGTAGTAAGAACACTTACTACATGAGATTTACCCTCTAAACAAATTTGGAAGTGTCCGCTACATTACCATTGACCAGTGGTACAATGTTATGAGCAGGTCTCTAGAGCTTACTCATCTTGTTAGAGCGGACCTTCACGCCTGTGAATTATTATTATTATTATTATTATTATTATTATTTTGGTGGTACTGGGGGTAGCTCAGAGGCTTTCTACTTCCAGGCTATACTCCCAAACCCATTTTATATTTTATTTGGAAACAGGGTCTCACTAAGTTGCTGAGAGCCTCACTGAGTAGCTGAGGCTGGCTTCGAACCTGTGCGATCCTCCCGTCTCAGCCTTCCAAGCGCTGGGATTACAAGCGTGCGCCACCACGCCCGGCGATGCCTGTGGATTCTTAACTCTCCACTTCTCCCTACCCCTGTCTTCTACAAACCATGGATTTGACACTTTGATTCTCTGACATTTTCGATGCTTCCACTTTGGGATAAAACCCAGGGACATTCAACCTCTGGGCTATACCCTCAGCCCTACTTTAATTTTTATTTACTTTTGAAACAAGGTCTTACTAAGTTGCAGAAGGCCTCACTAACTTGCTGAGGCTGGCCATGAAACTGGGATCCTCCTGTCTTAGCCTCCCAAGTACTGGGATTACAAACGTATGCCACCACACCTGGTGCAAGGTTTATATTTAGTCTGAAGTCTACCATTGTATGTTTAACCCACATATTCTTTACTCAATTTATTGATGGAGGTTTAAATTGTTTCTGCCGCTTAGCAATTGTGAATAAGTAAAAGTGCTTATATCTCTTTAAGATCCTGATTTCAATTTTTTTTTTTTTCAGTACTGGGGACTGAATCAGCCTCCCACATGCTAGGCAAGTGCTCTACCACTAACCTATATCCCCAGCTCTTTTTTATTTCCTTATTTTGAGATAAGAGTTTGCTAAATTTCCCAGGTTGGCCTCAAACTTGTTCTCCTCCTGCCTCAGCCTCCTGAGTAGATGGGATTACAGCGGAACACCACCACACCACACCCGGCCTGATTTCAGTTTCGGGGGGGTAAATATCCTTCTTATTTCTCCACAATCTACAAAACAATTTTTAAAAGGTTGTCAAATATTTTTTTCAGTTGACAGAATATTTACTCTTTTCCCCTGCTGTTGACATTTAGATTGTTTTCTTTCCTTGTATTACTGGGGATTGAATGCAGGGGCATTTTGCCTCTGAGCTACATATACCCCCAGCCCTATTTTATTTTTTCTTTTGAAACAGGGTATTGCTAAGTTTCTGAAACTTATTCTTTATTTTGAAACAGGGTCTCACGAGTTGCAAAGGGCCTCACTAAGTAGCTGAGGCCGTCGGGGAACCACAATCCTCCTGTCTCAGCCTCCCAAATGCTGGGATTACAAACGTGCACCACCACGCCCGGCTACTAATCTTTGTCTATAATTTGAGTTATGATTAATTAAAATAGGCATCCCAAGGCCTGGGGGTGTAGCTCGATGGTAGAGTGCTCTCAGCACGCACAAGTCCATGAGTTCCCCGTCCCTAGCACCAAAGAAATAAAGAAGAGAAGAAAGAAAGAAAGAAAGGGAGAAAGAGAGAAAGAAGTCACAAGTGAGATGACATATTTATACATGTTCCTCCCTCTTTCCAAAATTATATTAAATCTTCTGGGTATGCCGGAGATTTGTTGCACACTGCCACAGCTAGGGAGAGGTAGTAGATAGAATTAAACAGAAAAGGCCCCGTGCCAAAGGATATGGCACTACTACCAGATGGCTTTCCAAAGGGTACCAATTCTAGCGGCTTAAAACCCATTCGGTGTAATACTAAGAGATATTTGTTACAGAAGAAAAGCGCTATTCCCCCATTAACATGCCACGCTATTCCCCACCAAGGACTCTTCCTACATAGTAAGACACACATTTCCATCCCTCCTGGACCCAAAGCCAACGCGTCCATCTGCTTAGCTCGTGCACTTGGCAGGAGCCCCCAAGGGTGTTCGCAGGGGAAGCCGCTTCCTGGGGCTCCCCCATGCTAGAGATGGATTCTTCTCATTTAGTCTGGGCTCAAGACCCTCTGGGGGAACAAACACTGTTTTGGTGACAAGTCACCTCCCACGGTGCCTGGGTCTCAGGGACATGATGTGCACACTTAGTGTGCAAACACGCCCGAGCACCTTCACGTGCCAAGCACAGAGATACAGGAAGAGAAGCACTAGGCTGTTCGACATCCTAGTCTATGGACCTGGTTCTCACTGTTGACATTTGCTCCTTGACCTGCAATGTATGTCTCCAACAGCGATGGATGCCTGGATGTCGTTCCGGATCATTTCCTGTGCAAGGTGGGAGAGGTTTTAGAGATCATCTGGCTCAGCCCCTCCTTTTGTGCAACCTTTTAGTGAGGCCTCTTGGGGACTCCATGCTATGATTCCTTTAACATGCTCATACGCCGAGCTGCACGGCTGTATCATTACCTCCTCTCTGCAGCTCTGGCAAGTGCTGTGCTCAGAGGTAACTGACCCGGCTGCAGCTGGGCTTGTGGACTCGCCCCAGGGACTTGACTGACAGCCCTTTAGCTCTCCTCAGCCTGCCCGCCCACCTCCTTCAGCTGTTACTAAGATAAGCA